>NC_083416.1:7315287-8027787 GCF_020745735.1 Hemiscyllium ocellatum
GGTCAGAAACCATTGCAGATGTAGAAGCAAGTTGGAATGGCCACCTATCCCAAGTGAGGAAAACTCCTGCTGTTCCCGTGACTTTGAGTTTTGCCTGTTAGGAGCCAGAACAAGCTCCCTCGGTGGCACAGTGGTTAGCGCTGCTGCCTCACAGCGCCAGAGACCTGGTTCAATTCCCACCTCAGGCGACTGACTGTGTGGAGTTTGCACATTCTCCCCGTGTCTGCGTGGGTTTTCTCCAGTTTCCTCCCACAGTCCAAAAAATGTTGCAGGTTAGGTGAATTGGCCATGCTAAGTTGCCCATAGTGTTAGGTGTAGGGGAATGGGTCAGGGTGGGTGCGCTTCAGTGGGTCGGTGTGGACTTGTTGGGCCGAAGGGCCTGTTTCCACACTGTAAGTAATCTAATCATATCAAAGAGCTAGTCCCTAAGTTTTATCTTATTTGAAGGAAAGTGTAAGGCACTGTGTTTCAAATATTATTTGATTGGTCAAATTACTAGTCTTTAAGAAAAATACACTTTTATTCTGACACAAAGTTAAAAAACAAGCAAAAAATAGAATTCACTTAACTGTAATACTTAAATATTTAACAAAAGAATATATTATTTAATACATCAACTGTTCCAATGTAGCAGCATCCTATAAAGACACCCTTGGCAAAGGCAACTTCAGCAAAGCAGATTTCCCACACTTGTTATCTCCTCCAGTCTTGGAGAAGGAATAATGACAGGAGCAATCCAGTGGCTGAGAGAGAACTCCATCTTTTTCCAGCAGCTGGGAGAGAGCTGTATCTAGTGGCTTCAATTCCAAAAACCCCAATGGAAAGCAAAACTAAAACTCTAGGTCTGTGTGAGACTGACTCCACCCACTTATGTTTCTTTTGTCGACGTTAAAAGAAAATTTCCAAGCCATTTACTCCGCTTTCCATGGAGCAGATGCCTTAGCCCCAGATTTACAACACCCCACTTCAAGAGGAACAGAATAGAGCAATTGCCTCTTCAAGGCACATATTATCATTAGCCACTCTGCCCATTCTGACCTGATTATTATCAACTCTGCGTCCTGAAGTGAGTGATCTCATAGTCAGGTCCTCCTGATGCCTGTAATCTGTCATCTTATCCCAGGAGAGAGCGAGAGAGAGAGAGAGAGAGAGAGAGAGAGAGAGTGGTGATTGATATAAAGAAGCATACGTTCCCAATCATTCACCTGTCACTGACAATAAAGAAATAGTGGGAGATTTGAGCTTGTGAACAATTGACTCTTCTGTCCTTGGAAGCAGCTCTTTCCCTCCTCAGGCAACTGTCTGTGTGGAGTTTGCACATTTTCCCCATGTCCGCATGGTTTCCTCCGGGTGCTCCAGTTTCCTCCCACAGTCCAAAAATGTACAGGTTCGATGAATTGGCCACGCTAAGTTGCCCGTAGTGTTAGGTGAAGGGGTAAACGTAGGGAAATGGGTCTGACTGAGTTGGTCTTCGGAGGGCCGGTCCAGACTTGTTGGGCCAAAGGGCCTGTTTCCACACTGTAGGGAATCTAATCATTTCTTTTTAAATGGAATTATAAAATCATAGGAAGAGCAGGCGATTTAACCTGTTGTGACTCTCGGAAAGAACCTTTGAATTAGTCTGACCCCTGGCCCTTTTCTCATTGGCTTGTTCCTTTTGGAAGGTGCTAATGAACCTATTTCTATCTGTTGCAGGTTGTATATTCCAGAATATGACCACACATTGCATAAGGAAACCTCCTCACCGCCATCTTTTAGTAATTACCTTAAAATGGTAACCCCTGCTAATTGACACTCCTCTCTGCGAAAATCTCCCTCTAATTGTGCATATCTCGATTAACCTTTCCGAGCCTGAGGGTGTCAAGTCCAGTGCGGCCACAGAACCAAGTACCTTATCCCTATGATACTACAAGTGGGCTTTAAGGAAAAACATAATTTGAATTGTGCCAAATTGGTTCCTCACATTAACTCTCATTAGCTCTGTTATATTCCTGGCCTTTTTTGAATTTGCTTCAGTGCTAGCACATGATAAGAACAAATAATCCCTTTTTCCATTTGCTGGAATATGTTCTCACCCAAGTCCTGGTGTTGACGTCTGTATCTTGCATTATTATCAGTAGCTTTTTCTCTATCACTGCTGACCATTGCAACTAACAGCTTTGCTGTTTGACTTGAGGTTAAGAGATAAGGCAGCATTATTGACAATGGACCAACTTTCCCCTATGAGCATTTTTTACGAGAGAACATGTCTGCTTTCTCCCTCGGTGTTGTTATACTCCTGTGTATTTTCTTTTAAGACTATCGATTTATACAGTTGCTGCCCTGTATTTAGCCATGCCCCTGTCAACGTGAAAAAAACGATGAAATGATCCCAGGCTCAGCTACAGTCAATCAGACTTAGTTGGATTTGAGCTACATCTCAAGCAGAACTGAGCAGTAATCATTCAGGAGCACTGAAAGCAGAAATGTTTTTCCCAAGAGTAGACTGTAACACTGTATTCCTAATACCTGAGAATTAGATCTTGAAAAAATTAAAATTGATACCAATTGTCGATATTTTTAATCAATCAGTCCATGTAAGCTATAACATACCTCGGAGTCAGGAGAAATTGGACCTAGGCCTTCTAAGGAGAAAGTGAGGACTGCAGGTGCTGGAGACCAGAGTTGAAAAATGTGATGCTGGAAAAACACAGCAGGCCAGGCAGCATCCGAGGAGCAGGAGAATCGACGTTTCAGGCATAAGCCCTTCTTCTGGAATGAGGCTGGTGTGCCAGGCGGGCTGAGATAAAAGGTTGGGGAGAGGGGTGCTGGGAATATGATAGGTGGAAGGAGGTGAGGGTGAGTGTGATGGGGGTGGGGCGGAGAAGTTGGGAAGAAGATTGCAGGTCAAGAGGGCTGTGCTGAATCCAGGGGTTGGGAATGAGATAAGGTGGGGGGAGGGGAAATGAGGAAGCTGGAGAAATCTACATTCATCCCGTGTGGTTGGAGGGTTCCTAGGCGGAAGATGAGGCGCTCTTCCTCCAGGCGTCGTGTGGTCAGGGAGTGGCGATGGGGGAGGCTAAGGACCTGCATGTCCTTGGTGGAGTGGGAGGGGGAGTTAAAGTGTTCAGCCACAGGCCGATTGGGTTAGGTGGTGCCGGTGTCCCAGAGATGTTCCCTGAAATGTTTCGCAAGTAGGTGGCCTGTCTCCCCAATGTTGAGGAGACCACATCCGGTGCAGCGGATACAGTAAATGACGTGTGTGGAGGTGCAGTTGAATTTGCGATGGATATGGAAGGATCCATTGGGGCCTTGGTGAGGCAGGAGGTGTGGGTGCAAGTTTTGCATTTCTTGCGGTTGCAGGGGAAGGTGCTGTGTGTGGACGTTGGGTTGGTGGGGGCTGTGGACATGACGAGGGAATCACGGAGGGAGTGGTCTCTCCGGAATGCGGATAGGGGTGAGGAGGGAAATATATCCCTGGTGGTGGGGTCTGTATGGAGGTGGCAGAAATAATGGAGGATGATACGATGTATCCGGAGGTTGGTGGGGTGGTAGGTGAGGACCAGTGGGGTCCTGTCCTGGTGGCGATTGCAGGGGCGGGGTTCAAGGGTGGAGGTGCGGGAAGTGGAGGAGATGCGCTAGAGAGCATTGTCGACCACATTGGAGGGGAAATTGTGGTCTTTGAAGAAGGAGGTCATTTGGGTTGTTAATTAGTGGAATTGGTCCTCCTGGGAGCAGATGCGGCGGAGGCGAAGGAATTGGGAATATGGGATGGCGTTTTTACAGGGGGCAGGGTGGGAGGAGGTATAATCTAGGTAGCTGTGGGAGTCGGTCGGTTTATAGTAAATGTCTGTGTTGAGTCAGTCGCCCAAGACAGAAATGGAGAGGTCTAGGAAGGGGAGGGAGGTGTCTGAGACAGGCCAGGTAAATTTGAGGTCGAAACGCCGACTTTCCTCCTCCTCGGATGCTGCCTGTCCTGCTGTGTTTTTCCAGCATCACATTTTTCAACCCTAGGCTTTCTAACTCAATGGTACAAACGCTACCACTACAGCAGAAAAGCCCCTACAGTTCAGGAAATCTGGGATCTAAAATAGGAACATCTCCCTGCCATTCTCTCTACCACCTCAGTAGCAACGATGTGTACTGTCTCCAAGATGCACGGCAGAAATTCACCAACGATCCTCAGACAGCACCTTCATGATCACTTCAGTCCAGAAGGACAAGGGCAGCAGATACCTGGGAACGCCACCACTTGCAAAATCTCCAAGACCCACAGCATCCTGACTTGGGAATATATCGTCCTTCCTTCACTGGGTCAAAATCCTGGAATTCTCTAGTTCACAACAATTTGGGTCAGTCCACAGCACACGGATTCGAGAGGGCAGCTCACCACTAACCTCTCAAGGCCAGCCACGGAAGGGAGATGAATGCTGGCCCACTAATCATGTCCACATCCCTGGAATAAAAAAGTCTCAATTTTTATATCCTCCTCATGAGAACCCTGTATTCCCATCTTTCTCCTCTTCTGTTCTTCCACCACTCATTCCCACCCTCTCTTCCTCTATCATTCAGTCTCTCCTTCTCTTCATCCTCTTTTTCTATTTATTTTCTTTGCTCCAATGTTTTTCATAGTTGAACAGAAGATGGAGGCCACAGCATGCTGCAAATTCCACCTACAGTTTTACAAGGAAAACACTTTTTTTCTGTTTTGTTTCTAGGGAAGAAAAGTTCAGAATAGTGTTAACAGGCAACTTTTATTTGCATTTCTTTGGTGTACCTGATGTTTCTCAAGGCATCTGAAAGTGCTGTCAGGGTGATACCATAGAATCTCTACAGTGTGGGTGCAGACCATTCAGCCCATCTAGTCCGCACCGACCCTCCAGAGAGCATCCCACCCAGACCTACCCCTCTCTTCTATCACCCTGTATTTCCCATGGCAACCCATCTATTCTGCATATGCAGGCAATTTCTCGTGGCCAATCCCCCCTAAACCTGCACATCTTTGGATTGTGAGAGGAAACTGGAGCACCTGGAGGAAACCCGCACAGACATTGGGAGAATGTATAAACTCCATACAGACATTCATCCAAGGCTAGAATCGAACCCAGGTCCCTGGTACAGTGAGGCAGCGGTGCTAACCACTGAGCCATGGTGCCCCATGCAGTAAAGCTTAAGCAAATGGGAAAGAGAGGAAGAGAGATGATGAGGATGGGAATGTAAAGAGTAGTTTTGAAGAATAGATGACGAGACAATCCGAGTCTGGGAAGAAGATTCAAAGGACAGGAGCAGTTTGGCCACATCAATGGATCATAGCAGCGGATGGGGGTCAATAGATCAGCTGGCTTTTTCCCTCCCAGTCTTTATAGCCTTCTCCAGCCTGAAAACATGCCAAGATATCTGCAATCCTCCAGCAGTAGCTCTTGAAAACCCCCCATTGCAATCCACTTTCACTGCCCAGGCCCTAAGGTCTGCAAACTTAAATGAGAACCAGAAATTGCTGGAGAAACTCATGAGGTCTGGCAGCATCTGGGGAGAGAGAAACAGAGTTAATGTTTTGAGAAGGGTCACTGAATTTGAAACTTTACCTCTGCTTTCTCTCCATAGATGCTCCCAGACCTGCAAAATCTCACCAGCAATTTCTGTTTTTGGTCCTTTCAGATTGTGAGGATGCTTTATTTTAGCTTATTTCAACAAGGATTGCCTTTCTGAATCAGTCTGCCTCTTGATCTCACTTATGATGCTCTGTAAAACCAAATGTTTTGATCAGATTTTGGATCACTTGACTACTTTAGCTGGATGCTGTGAAATGGATTGGGATGTTAGTGCTATTAAAGTTTGCTTGCCTTTTCTGTTGATTCTATAGTTTACATATGGAGCTAACATTAGTGTTTTGCTGTAATTGGAGGTGTAAAAATAGACTGCTGCTCCCAAAAGTCTCATTTCATTCTCTGGCTTTGGTCTGTTAATAAGTCTCAGTTTTGATGGTTTACAAGTTCCCTATATCCAACTTCAGAGACTACACACCGGGGTACTTGAGACAGGTGGACACGACTTCTGTTTAATGTGTTAAAACTTTTTATTTTGATTGTGGAGTGAAATTGGAAAGGAATCTTTTTAAAAACCAAGGATTGTTAATTGCAAATTACCTGACACAGCTGTTTCTTTTGAATAGTAGCTGAAGTGCAGTTTGCAGTTAAGCTGGAGCCAATTAAAGATTCAGCCAGCAATAAGTATTCGGTCTTTGGACTAGTGACCATTTATCAATGATAAAGGCCATTTTGTTACAATGCTTTAAGAAGGCATTTTGTCCTGGTTCTTTCTTTTTTGGAGAGAGATTTTAAAGCAGAGGTGTCGAGATAATGAGGGAAGACCCATAAAGTAAACGCTTGGGAGGCCTTAGAGCTGTTTTTAAAGTTGGGACAATAGAAATGGCCTGGATTGTGTGTGGCCAGCTCTCACAGACCAGGTCTTTTTTTTTAGTTTTTAATTTAGCTCTCAGCAGTAGTTGTTGGCGACTTGAAGAAGTGCAACCCATTTCCCCTCTCATGATTATGGCCAAATTGTGGAGATGCTCTTCCTGGGCTGCTGTGAGACAAAATCTGTTTTGCTGAATTTGCCTTTTGCCAAGGGGTGTGTTCATGGGATGTTACTGTATAGGAACAGTCAATTAGTGATAGTTACTGTGTCTATTATTCTGTTAAGGTTTCCAATACAGTTAGGTTTAGATGTACTTTAGCTGCAGTGTTTAAATAAATTGTGTTTTGCTTAATTTCAAGTAGTTTGACTAGTCATAGCATCTGGAACACGGCACTTCACATTTGCCTTTAAAATATGAAAACATTAATGTCTAGGCTGCGTTATAGAGTCATAGAGATGTATAGCATGAAAACAGACCCTTCAGTTCAACTCGTTCATGCCGACCAGATATCTGAACCTAATCTAGCCCCATTTGTCCTGAAGAGGGTCTGATCCATCACAATCTGCCTGACAACAAAATGTGGCTGTGTGTCAGATAGGTGAACAGCTTGGGGCAATGAACAAGGTAAAGGGAAGCCTTTAGGAAAGGAGCTCGCTTTCTCTCTCTCTCTCTTTCTCTCTTTTTCTCTCTCTCTCTCTCTCTTTTTCTCTGCAGTGAAAACCACTTTAAGCCTGGAAAGAAAGCAGTTTATCTTTCTTTCATAGGAGAATCCCTACAGTGTGGAAACAGGCCCTTGGGCTCAACAAATCCACACAGATCCTCCAAAGAGAAACACACCCAGAGCCATTCCCCTATAATCCTCTATTTACCCCAACTAATGCATTTAACCTGCACACCCCTGAACACTATGGGGCAATTTAGCACAACTTATGCGCCTAACCTTCACATCTTTGGATTGTGGGAGGAAACCAGAACATCCAGAGGAAACCCACGCAGACAGGTGGAGAAGGTCCAAACTTCACACAGACAGTGACCGAGGCTGGACTCGAACCCGGATGCCTGGCACTGTGACACAGCAGTGCTAACCACTGAGCCACCATTTCAGCATTTACTGTAGATTGTGACTTAAAATGATTTAGTCAGAGACATTTTATAAGCGTGAACCAGGCATCCTGTACCCCGTTCAACCTAGTGAGAGTGTTCAGCAATCTGATCAGGACACAAACAATGTCAGCAATTCCTGTGAAGATAAACCATTGACTACATTTACAAATTTTCCTTCTTCCACAACATTTCTTTCCTATCCATCTCTACTATATCTATCTGTTTCTCTCTGTTTGTGTGTGAGGAGAGTTTACAAATGGCTTTGAGTTTTAATTTGGAGTGAAATGTGCTGACAATCCATAGAACCCTACCTGTCATTAGAATCTATTTATTACGCATAAATAGTAATTTTTTTTGTTAAGTACAGAAACTTGCTCCATTCAGACAATTTGCTAAATTGGGAAATTTTGAACACTTTTTAAAATCCTTTATCTTTTGTGATGACTCCAGTAACTATGGGACTTGATTTCCAATGTACTAACCCAGTGAGGTGGAACTGATGTCACTAATCAGGACAAGCCTCAAATTCTTCTCCAGAATTGTGCATCCTTGCTATGTTCAAAATTAATGGTGCAGTCAACAATAGTGGCCATACTTTAACAAGTAAAGCTATGCAATGCGTGAGAGAAATTCTTTGGGATATCCTATGTATTAAGTCACTGCATCAATGTCAACACATGCATTCTTCCTTCACTTGGCCCTTCAGCACTGAAACTAACTGAGGAGCACTGCAATTTCCTGAATACATACCAGAACATCCGGGTGGGGGGTGATCTCCATGCTGAAATAATTTGACATTTACCTGAGCAGGAAATATCATTGCTTTCTACAACACCAGACTGCTCTTGCACAATATATAAAGCCCCTGACCCATCAGCAACTTGCCTGGATGTGAAAAGTGTTTGTTTTCAAGAGCAACGTGGAGATTCTCACCCATCACCTTGAAACGGATAGCAAAAGGCGGTCTTAGGAAGCGAGACAGCTTATCTCAGGGCTTGGTCGATAATTCACTCATTGTGTTAACTCTGCAAATAAATCTATACATAATCCAATCACTTAGACAGTCTCAAGCCTGTCCATTGCCTAACAAGATGAGTAATCTCAGGCCTGAAGTCAATCAGGATCAGGATGGCTGTTGAATCTTGTTTAGTTTGCAACTTTCCCTTTTACATCCTCTTACTGTTAGTAATGGCTTTCATTAAACTGTGAGTCCCTCCTCCAAGATATCTGCAGATGCATCTCTCTGGATTGCATTCCTGCCATTTTCATGCCTCATTATCAACCCCTACCCATTGTCTATAGATGTTGTTGTGAATGTTTTATACATTAGGAATAGAGTGGAGGTATAGCAGGTTATGTGCAACAATTAATTTTATACAAATAAATTCACGTGGCATTGTTATAGAGTTACGTTTTTTATAGCCTGGAAAAATTAAATGTAGCCAGTCAGAATCTGTGAAGAGAACAGATCGTTTATAATTCCAGGAATATTGCTCCTAATCCAAACTAAAATTACTGAAAGATGACCCAGTTGAATTAGTAGTGTAATGGTTCTGTCACTCGACAAACAACTTAGTGAAGAAGATGAAACCATGGGTCCATCCAGAGACCATGGGTGCATATTCCACCCTATAGGCCTACGAAGCTGCGGGGTTGTCTTAAAAATCCAAAGGTCTCATGAATGTCTTTCAGGAAAAGGTATTTGCCATCCGTCACTGATCTGATCACAATGTGATATCAGTCCTACAACTGCTTCACCCAAAGTGCCCTGTTTAAAACCTGCATCAACCTGAAGCAGCCAGGGATCAGAATAAGTTCCACCCTGGCTTACATCCTGAACATGAATTCACAGAAATATTTAAATACTTTTAATGGAATAAGGACATGTAGACAACGATGAAGGGAACCTATCCACACATCATGAGCTCCCAAGGTCATGAATGTTTTCCTGATGCTGATGGCATGTCCTGTGCTGCTTAAGCCTCAGCAATGTCCCTCACACAGTGACCATCCTCAGTCTCTAGAACCCTTCCTCACACAGTGACCATCCTCAGTCTCTAGAACCCTTCCTCACAAAGTGACCATCCTTGGGTTCTAGAACCCTTCCTCACAGATTGACCATCCTGAGGGTCTGGAACCTGTCCTTACATAGTGACCGTCCTGAGGGTCTAGAACCCTTCCTCACACAGTGACCATCCTGAGGGTCTAGAACCCTTCCTCACACAGTGACCATCCTGAGGGCCTAGAACCCTTCTTCATACAGTGACTGTCACGAGATTCTGGAACCCTTCCTTGCACAGTAACTGTCCTGAAGTTCTAAACCCCTCCTCCTTTCCCAACTGGGGAGTGTAGTTGGAGGAACCTGTCAGTGGACTGTCTCCCTGAAAACGACACACCATAGGCACATGTGTTCTGTAAGTCCAGAAGATTTCTGCCAGTGAATTGCTATGATCAGAATGCTTCACAGGTCATTCTGCTACAACGTGACAGTTGTGTTCCTTTGCAATGTGTAGAAGATCGCTAATAGAAAATCGCTCTATTCAGTCAATCGAAAGTTTGTGTTATCCAGACAATGTCCACAATTCGTCAATCATGTTATAGCCAATTTACGTTAACAAAACATACATTATAGCAGAATGACTTAAAGGGCAACTTTTTCATGCAGAGGGTGGTGTGTGTATGGAATGAGCTGGTACAATTACAGCATTTAAAAGGCATCTGGATGGGTATATGAATAGGAAGCGATTGGAGGGATATGGGCCAAGTGATGGCAAATGGGACTAGATTAATTTAGGATATCTGGTCAGCACGGACGAGTTGGACTGAAAGGTCTGTTTCCATGCTGTACATCTCCATGACTCTCTGACCTGTATGAAAAAGTGTTCCAGAAGCTGATTTAATGATAGCTTTCAAAAGGCAATTTGACAAATCCTTACAGACATTGGGTAGATGCAGAAATAAAAGTATAAAGTGCAGGAGGAACAAACCATTCAAGCAGCATGTATTAAAAGGGAAGCAGAGTAAAGATTTTGAGTCCAATGCAACTTGTCTTCAGAACTGGAACCAGTTCTGAGTAATTATTTACAATGTATGTTAATGATTTGGATGAGGGGAATGATGTATCATGACTATGTTTGCAGATGACACTGAGCTAAGCAGGAAGGCAATTGAAGAGGATTACACAAGGGCCATAGATAGGTTAAAAGATAGGGCAAAATCTTGGCAGATGGAGTATCATATGGTGAAATGTGAAATCATGCATTTTGTTAGGAAGAGTAGGGGAGTTGAATATTACTTAAACAGAGACTCCAGAATTTTGCAACACAGAGTCCCTGTACATAAATTAGAAAAGTTGAACAGGTAACAGGGAAGGCAAATGAAATGTTAGCCTTTATTTTGAAGAGAATGGAGCATATAAATTGGGAGGTCTTGCTAAAACTGTACAAGGTCCAATCAGACCACAGCTGGAATGGAGTTGTAAAGTCATACAGCTTGGAAACAGACCCTTCGGTCCAACCAATCCATGCTGAACATTATGCCAAACTAAACTAGTCCCACCTGGCTGTTCCTGGTCCATATTCTTCCACACCTTTCCTATTCATGGACCTATCCAAATGTCTTTTAAGCATTGTAACTCTACCCACATCCACAACTTCCTCTGCAAGTTCATTCCACACATGAATGACTCTCTGTGTAAAAAAAAATCGCCCCTCGTCTTTTTTTACATCTCTCTCCTCTCACCTTAAAAACAGTGCCCCCTGGTCTTGAAATGCCCCACCCTAGGGAAAAGACACCTACCATTCACCCTATCTATACCCCTCATGATTTTATAAACCTCTATAAGGTCACCTCTCAATCTCCTATATTCCAGTGAAACAAAAATCCCAACTTTCCTTTATCATTCAAACGTTCCATATCCAGCAACATCTCTTCTGAAATCTCTTCTGAACCCTCTCCAGCTTAATAATATACTTCCTATAAGTGGGCAACCAGAACTGAACACAGTATTCCAGAAATGGCCTCACCAATGTCCTGTATAACCTCACTGTGAACAGTTTTGATCCCCTTAAAGAAAGGTGTACTGACATTGGAGCTAGTCTACAGAAGGATCACTCGGCTGATCTTGAGAATGGAGGGATTTTCTTCTGAGGAAAGGTTGAGTAGGCTGGATCTGCACTCATAGAGTCATAGAGATGTACAGCACGGAAACAGACCCTTCGGTCCAACCCAACCCTGCTGACCAGATATCCTAACCTAATCTAGTCCCATTTGCCAGCACCCGACCCATATCTCTCCAAACCCTTCCTATGCATATACCCATCCAGATGCCTTTTAAATGTTGCAAGTGTGTTAGCCTCTACCATTCCTCTGGCATCTCATTCCATACATTTACCACCCTCTGCGTGAAAAAGTTGCCCCGTAGGTCTCTTTTATTACTTTCCCCTCTCACCCTAAACCTATGCCCTCTATTTCTGGACACCCCCACTCCTGGGAAAAAAAACTTTGCCTATTTATCCTATCCATGCCCCTCATGATTTTATAAACCTCTATAAGGTCACCCCTCAGCCTTTGATGCTTTAGGACCAGCAATTCAGCCTCTCCTTATAGCTCAAAGCCTCCAAACCGAGCAAAGTGCTTGTAAATCCTTTCTGAACCCTTTCAAGTTTCACAACATCCTCCCGCTAGGAAGGAGACCAGAATTGTGTGCAATATTCCGTTAGACTAATGAGAAATGACCTTATTAGCACAGAGGCTTTGAGGAGGCTTGACAGTGTAGATGTTGAAAGATTGTTTTCCCCATGTGGGAGATTCTGTGACCAGAGGCCATAATCTTAATGTGATGGAGGTTTGCTCAGTCCCCATAGGACAAGGGGGAATTTCTGTTCCATGAAGACAGTGATTCTGTGGAAATCTTTAACACAGCATGGTAGAGATTTGTTCATTAATTACCAGGTCGTTGTTCTATAATGCCGTATTGTGTTCCTGTGTGACGCCGTGTTATAGAAAATTACACAATAGAAATAATGGGGCCTGTGGGCAAAACAGGGTTAGGGGCAGAGCAGTAGAAATTCCATTTAAAAAAAAGTAGTTAGCCCAATACAAATGATAGCACAATCCACGTAAATCTTTAAATCAT
Organism: Hemiscyllium ocellatum; assembly: GCF_020745735.1. Classification (NCBI taxonomy): domain Eukaryota; kingdom Metazoa; phylum Chordata; class Chondrichthyes; order Orectolobiformes; family Hemiscylliidae; genus Hemiscyllium; species Hemiscyllium ocellatum. The sequence continues at coordinate 7,327,926 of NC_083416.1, forward strand.
AGAATCCCTACAGTGTGGAAACAGGCCATTTGGCCCAACAAGGCAAAAGTTGGTCCTGCAGATGTTGGAGAGCAGAGTCAAGATTAGAGTGGTGCTGGAAAAGCACAGCAGGTCAGTTAGCATCCGAGGAGCCCTTCATGATTTTGCCCAAAACGTCAATTTTCCTGTTGCTAGAATGCTGCCTGACTTGCTATGCTTTTTCACACCACTCTAATCTTGACATTTGGCCCAAGTTCGCACCAACATTTCAAAGAGTATCCCACTCAGACCCATTCCCCTGCCCTATTACTCTACATTTTCCCTGACTAATGTACCTAACCTACTCATGCCTGAACACTATGGGGCAATTTAACATTGCTTATCCACCTGACCTGGACTGTGGGAGGAAACCGGAGCACCCAGAGGAAACCTACACAGACACGGGGAGAATGTGCAAACTCCACACAGACTGTCGTCTGAGGCTGGAATCAAACCCAGGTCCCTGAAGCGGTGAGGCAGCCGTGCTAATCACTGAGCCACTGTGCCACCCAACATTAATCAAATAATACAATAAATGTAAGTCATTAACACTATAATCACTGATTACAACACAGTACCTTTCAAGAAGCTCTTCACCAGAAACCCGACTGACCATGTGATCCTGATGTGGAATTCCAGTCCTCCCCACGATTCACCCCCAGTTTGAACTAAAGTTCCTTCTAAATGTAGATGACAATTCCCAGTTTCCGGCTCAGGTTCAAGGCTTGCAGAGTGGATTGCATTCCTGCTTTAGCTGTCTCCGCTGAATTTGCATTTTGCAGACAGAGGATCCTGAGGCTGGGTTTCGCTGTTCAGGTAAGGGATGGAATCACGGAACAGCGAACGGGAGTTCACTTTATATTTTAAAAAAAATCCACAATTCACAAATCGCATTTAATAAACTCACATTGTGGGAGAAGTACCTATAAAATGGTGGCTAAGATAAATAGTTCTTTTTTAGCAGTTAAATGAAACAAGATGAAAAACAGGAAAGTGGAATTGGGGAGTATCAAAGTAGCTGTGATCTCAATGAGTTGGGGAGCAGGGTTGATGGATTGAAAGGCCAACTTGTGGTCCTATGTCTGATGTTGTATTTCATACTGTATTTTCAAGTTAATATCATTATTGGAAATTCATATTTTAAATGTGAAATGCAAAAAAATTCATCTTTTGAAAACTGATCATGCATGTGAGTTAATTCATTTCTTTGTTCTCCATAAGAGCCTCGCGGCTGAAGAATCTGAGCTCCGTTTCAGGCAATTGACGAGGGAATATCAAGCACTCCAGAGAGCATACGCGCTGCTGCAGGAGCAGACGGGAGGGATCCTGGATGCAGAGCGGGAGGCAAAGGTGACTATCAAATCAAAATGTTCAAGTGTGGCCAATGATGAATTAGTGAAGCAGCTCTGGGAAAATGGGCAGTACTGGGGAAAGCACCAGTCGTGACCACTGGGACCGGTGTCCAAACATGTCAGGTTACCAAATTAAATTCAGCTCCAACTGATTGAAGGGTGCGTCCCACTCCAGTTCCTGCGCAGCACCGAGGTATACCTGTGTTGACAGCCTTTCTCATAGAGGTCACAGGACAGCTGGTGTGGGAAATAAGGAATGAAAACGTCACACTGGAATGAAGGAATGTAGCATTGCGTATTTAAGGCACAGTTGAGGGAACTTTTGTTTGTATTTGGACATATTGTCCCTCACCAGAGGAGGCTTGATCCCTCATGTAAGCTTGGCTCAGTTGACAATACTCTTTGAATTTGAAGGTTATGGGTTCAAAACACCCTCCAGGCTCACAGCTAGACTAACGCATTAAAGGAGCGAGGGCATTCTGTGCTCTTGGGGGCTCTGTGCTTCACCTGCAGTGCTCAATCTGTAGCATTTCACTGCAGTAAACGTGTTACACGCATGTAAGTTGCAGATGCATTGCCTTCCGCGTTGTGAATATTGAAGACCCACAGTTGGAAGATTATAAGAGACTTCCAACAAATACTATCAATTAGGTGAACAAATCTATTAAATTATTGCTGTCAGATTGGGACTTTGCTGTATACACCAATGGCTGCCGCATTCACCTGCATAGCAATAGGGAATCACAGAGAGGTGTCAGAGAGGTGGAACATGCTGAGACACTCAATCGGTGCTACAAACACAATGTCAAATAGCAAAGTTATCATTAAAATCCCTTATAATGTTTCCCTTAAGTTAACAAAGTGCATGATAATCGTGGTTTTTTCCCCGAATGTCTTTTTTTATAAATGAACTCTGTATATAAAACAGAAATTGCTGCTGACTGAATGGTAACCCTCTATCATTGGTGAATGACATGACTGATTTGCTTACTGCTCTTGTTAATAGGAGAACCAGGCTATTGACATTGTGATGTTTGATGGTAACTTGATAACAAGCTTAAAAGACAATCAATTATGTTTATCAACTAACTAAAGAAGTGTATTTTTATCTATGATCCTTAAATAATAGATCAACTCAACATCTTCACACAGATTCAAATTTCCAGTTAAACACTAAAAGATATTTCAACATTGTTCCCTGCCTATAATGCGAAGTTATTTTTCGTGATCTGTCAATTAAATAGAAAGTATATTAAATATGCATGCTGTATGGGACAGCACGGTGGCTCAGTGGTTAGCACTGCTGCCTCACAGTGCCAGGGACCCGGCTTCGAGTCCTACCTGGGGCGACTGTCTGTGTGGAGTTTGCACATTCTCCCCGTGTCTGCGTGGGTTTCTTCCCACAATCTAAAGATGTGCAGGTCAGGGGAATTGGCTGTGCTAAATTGCCTAAAGTGTTAGGTGCATTAGTCAGGGGTAGATATAGGGTAGGGGAATGGTTCTGGGTGGGTTACTCTTTGGAGGGTCGGTATGGACTTGTTGGGCTGAAAGGCCTGTTTGTATGCTGTTGGGAATCTAATCTAAATTGCAGCTGTACAGGACATTAATGAGGCCACTATTGGAATATTGTGTTCAGTTCTGGTCTCCCTGCCATAGCAGGAATCTGGTGAAACTTGAAAGTGGTCAGCAATGGTTTACAAGGATGTTGCCAGGGTTGGAGGGTTTGAGCTACAGGGAGAGACTGAATAGGCTAGGGCTGTTTTCCCTAGAGTGTTGTAGACTGAGAGATTTATAAAATCATGAGGGGCATGGTTGGGATAAATAAACAAGATCTTTTTCCCAAGGTAGGGGAGTCCAATACTAGAGGGCATAGGTTTAAAGTGAAAGAGGAAAGATTTAACAGAGACCAAAGGGGCAACTTGTTCATGCAGAGGATGGTGCATGTATGGAATGAGCTATCAGAGGAAGTGGTGGAGGCTGGTACAATTACAACATTTAAAAGGCATCTGGATGAGTTTATGAATAGAAAAGGTTTAGAGGGATATGGGCCAAGTGCTGGCACATGGGGCTAAATTTATCTAGGATACCTGGACAGCATGGATGAGTTGGACTAAAGGGTCTGTTTCCGTGTTATAAATCTCAATGACTCTAAATGACTTTGCATATATGAGTAGCTATCCCAGATTTCATCCCTACTCTCTGTGCACTTACGAGACCTCAGGTGAGGCAGGAGTAGAAGGTTACAATCAGATTCCTGACCAAAATGAAGAACAGAAAAGGCACAACATTCTCTTTCCTAATCATTGTGCAGGGGTGTCTGATAGAAATATGTGGTGGGATGGATAGTGGAAGTCATTCAAAAGGGCTTTGGCTCCGATGGCTGTGAAAGTTGAACAGTTTGATTGTTGTGAATTGGGTGAGGTATCAGATGATTGTTGTGGTTCTGTTCGCCGAGCTGGAAGTTTTTGTTGCAAACGTTTCGTCCCCTGGCTAGGAGACATCATCAGTGCTCTGGAGCCTCCTGCGAAGCGCTTCTTTGATGTTTCTTCCGGTATTTATAGTGGTCTGTCCTTGCCGCTTCGCAGATGATTGCTAATACCAATAAAGTAGCTGGCAGTGTGGACCAACAACAAAATTGAGACTTCCTCAACAGCAGCAAAGATTGTCATTCAAATTGATGCATGATTTCTTCTTCCATCTTTCCTTTTATTGTTAATAGATTCTCTTCCTCGTCAAACACAAAATGCGAACATCGCGTTTCCTCTAGATTACAATTGGACCAACGTTTTTTTGGTCTTAGCTGTAACCCACTCCCTTTAAGTGTTGCACATAATTTAAATGTGAACTAAATCGCTTCTATTACACTTTACCGCATTTTCAAAAACAAAACTGTGTAAATTATCAATGCAAATTTAATTACTGATGATGTAAGATCTGACTGGCAGGAGGCTGGGAGAACACAGCAAGCCAGGCAGCATCAGGAGGTGGAGATGGTGATGATTCAGGTGTAACCCTGCTTCCAGTTACAACCGAAATGTTGACTTCTTCACCTCCTGATACTGCCTGGTTTGCTGTGTTCTTCCAGCCTCCTGCCTGTCTAGTTTAGATTCCAGCATCTGCAGTTTTTTTTTGTCTCTAATGATGTAAAATCAGAAGCAGTCTAGTGTTCATAGTGAGAATTTTCTTGTCTTTTTGTACAGTCCTTCACTCAAGACTACTTCCCTTATGGTTTTTAATGACTATTTCCTGGTTTCATTAGGCTCATGAACAATTACAAGCTGAAGTTCTCAGGTGTAAAGCTAAAATTGATGACCTCGAAAAAGCCTTGGCTCAGAAAGGACAGGTAAGACGTTTATTAAAAATATTGTGCAACTAGCAACTGCAGCTGGGGGCCTCCCATCTTTCAGATTTAATCTGGAAGCTCAAGGGTTGGAATTATGACACGTTCTTCAGTTCACAATTGAAGGAGTTACTCAACACAAAGATGGCAATAAAAACCTGCTGTTTGATCCAATTATGTTTTGTGTTGTGTGGAGTTTTGAATGTCAGCTTTCTCATTCTGACAGTTTCAGGTCCTCAAACTGCATCACAGCAATAGTAATAATACTCTCTCTCTCTCACTCTCACACACACACATGCGCACACATGCCCACACTCTGTCTCACACACTCTCTCTCACACACACTCTCTCTCATTCTCTCTTGCACACTCCCACACTCTCAAATACACACACATTCACACTCACACAAACGTACACAAACCACACACACACAAATACACATTCTCACAGATACACACGTTCACACTCATGCTCTCACACACTCTCTTACGCACTATCACTCATACACTCTCACTGTCATTCATACTCTCACTCGCACACACTCTCGCATACTCTCACTCTCATTCACGCACTCTCACTGTCATTCACACTCACACACACTCACATACTCACACTCACTCACACACTCTCACTGTCACTCATTCTCATTAACACACTCACTCTCACTCACTATCCCTCACACACACACACACTCTCCCAATCGCACATTCTCTCACTGTCTCTCATTGTCACTCGCACACACACACGCATGCTCACACACCCGTTCTCTCACACTCTCATGCTCACTCAACCTTGCTCTCTCGCTGTCTCATTTACACATTCACAGACTCATTGGACAATCGAACACACACTATTCATAATACTTTGTCAAGGTTATGCCTAGAAAATGGTTGCCAGGATGTATACTTTACTATGAAGATGGCAGAATATGATTATTCTCCGTTTCATGCTGTTTTTTGGACAAAAAAAGGGCACACTTCCACTCACAATGGTTTTCGCACAAAATGAAATGTTTCCTTTAAAGATCCCCGCAGCAATAAAAAAGAACTCCCCTTTAAGGTCAGCTGACCATTATATTATTGAGAAATGGGCCCGTTGTTTTCCAATCTCTCCCCAGCATTCTGATTTCTCTTTACCATACAAGGTCTCTTGGTAGTTCAGGTTAAATGATTGAATGAGCTTTATTGTCATGTGCAGTCGGGTGAGTGCAGTGAAATATTTGCAGTGTCACCACTTGCAGCCATTTTAGGTACAAGATGCCTAGGTACCAATACTGCAGTATTTGTTACCGAATTGAAAGAATAGTAAATAAACGACCAGCATAAGAATAAGGAGGGAAAAAAAGTACTCAAATTACAGTCCTTTCACCCCAGTCTGGCCCAGTACTGATCCTCCAGACCACACTGGGTCAAGTCTCCACACCACTTTAGGCTCCAAAAATCAAGGTCTTGTCTCCAGTCTACAAGGGACTCCCCTCCCTGCAACGGCCTCCAGTCCAGGACTTGTCTACTCACGACGGCTTCTGGTCCGGGTCTCGTCTCCCCTTGAAGGCCTCCAGCCCAGGACCCTCCTCCCCGTGACAGTCTCCAGTGTCGGGGCGCCTCTTCCCACACCAGCCTCCAGTCCAGGGCTCGTCTCCCGTGACAGTCTCCAGTCCAAGACCCATCTCCCCACACCGGCCTCCAGGCCAAGACCTGTCTCCCCACACCAGCCTCCAGGCCAAGACCCATCTCTTCACAATCATCTCCAGTTTGGGACTCATCTTCCCACAATGGCGTCTAGCCCAGGAGTCACCTCCAGAACTCACAGCCCCCACACAGGCTTCTGGTTCAGGCCTTGCCTCCTCCATTCCCCTCCGCATAAGTTTAAAATGTTAAAAGTGTGAACAAAAAAACACACAAGAAGAGAAAAAGAGAAAAAAACGGTAGGGAGTGGGGGGGAGCAGACTATGCCGCCATCTTGTTTCCATGGTGAACGGCAGCTGGGAAACCCATGGTTTTGCAGCATTGGATCTTCCCCATTTCCAGTTAAAAGGATAGGACAACCAAGACACTTAAGTATTAATAAGCTGTCCAAAATTATGCTAGCTGCTGTTGATAAACTTGCCCCTCCCCATTTGACTATTAATTCCAGCATTATCAACTGCTTGTATAATCATTTTTTATTTTGCTTCCATCTCACTGGATTCCACGTAGCATGCCTTGGCTGAAATTGGCAAAGTCACATGCTCTTCCCTGTTCACTAACGTTGTGCTTCATCATAGATTGTCAGGTTTTATAAGGTTCATGAGAGCAGAAGTTGACCCTCTATCAAAGATCTGCAAATGCACTGTCCTCATTTCTCTCGATCTACTCAGTATCCTGGATTAGATTAGATTACTTACAGTGTGGAAACAGGCCCTTCGGCCCAACAAGTCCACACCGACCCACCGAAGCGCAACCCACCCATACCCCTACATATATCCCTTACCTAACACTACGGGCAATTTAGCATGGCCAATTCACCTGACCCGCACATCTTTGGACTGTGGGAGGAAACCAGAGCACCCGGAGGAAACCCACACAGACACGGGGAGAACGTGCAAACTCCACACAGTCAGTCGCCTGAGGTGGGAATTGAACCCAGGTCCCTGGCGCTGTAAGGCAGCAGTGTTAACCACTTTGCCACCGTGCCGCCCAGAATTAATGAGAAAGCCTTTTGTTCAGAATTGGAGAGCAGAACCTCGAGGAATATAGAGGGGTTTATGATTGCATGGAACCCAAACACAGAAATACTGGAGAGGCTTCTTTAAAAGTAACTTGCTCAAGAAGTCATTCCTACTGCTGAAATGCATCTCATTTCTGGAGGAATTTATTCTAATACTCTTTTTTTTTCTCTCTGGCCAAAACAGGATTCGAAATGGGTTGAAGAAAAGCAACTGTTTATGAGAAGAAATCAGGAACTTTTAGATAAGGTACTGTTATGACATGGGGTAGACCCTCCTACTTAAGTTAAACCAGCAACCCAGAAAAGAATTATCCCATGCAGTAATCTGTGAAAATTCGAGAGGCCAAGAACTATTTCAAGTAAAAATTAACAACTTTATTTCTTAAGGTGTAACAAAGAATAATTAACTAACAACTATTTACAACTCCTTCCTCTAACCTATCTTTTACCTTCCCCTTCTACAGTTCTAGTCTAATAAAAACCCTGACTAAGATTTACCAAAAATTCAAGTTTTCAGAAAACAGGCCAGGTATCGAATCTTCTCTTCCTCGGTCTTCTTTTCTTATTCTTAGGGATTTCTGCTTCACATGTTTCTGATCAATAAAGGTACCTTTGAGAGAGCTTTTCTCTGGCAGTCTCCAGGTGATGGTGGCTTCGCAGTTCTCCTCTCAACTGTTCAATTTTCCTCAGTCTTGTAACCCCAAAAGTATCAGATTGTGTCATTGGCTTTTAAGATTGTCAATATACTCAATTCAAACTTGATTGCAGTTTGTTTCTTTTGGGTATAATTTAAATTGATTGGCCTAATCCAAATCTGTTTTGTTGTTTCCAGGCAACCAGCTACCCTGGCTACTGAACCACATGTTACATTAGACAGGGGAACTTCGATTATCCGAATACCAATTATCCGAAAATCGGATTATCCGAAGGAGATCTTGAGGTCCTGACAGAAACATTACATCAAAGACATGTGTCCAACACTGATCGTGTCTTTTGTTTACAGTGATTAAAAGTGCTGCCCAGAATAGTTCTGGACTGATGGGAGCGCAGGCACCTTCTCTAAATGACTGACCTCCCACACCCCCTCTCTCTCTCTTCCCACACTTTCCCTAGGGTTCTACACAGGGGTGAGCCCTAAATCCCCTTTCCCCAGATAATCTCTCTAACATTGTTCTGTACAGGGCAGAGATGGAACCTGTCAAAAAGTTGCAGTAAAATGGTGTGTGTGTGTGTGTGTGTGTGTGTGTATGTGTATGTGTGCATGCGCGCGCTATTTGGAGTCTTGTTGGTGTCCAGTCTGCTTGTCCTGGAGGGGGGTTGAGGGTGGGGGTGGACGGGAGGAAGAGGAGTGGGCGGGGGCGGTGTCTGGGGCGGGCAGGAGTGCTGTGTTTTACAGGGTTTGGGGGCGGGCATGGGGCACTTTTGGATGGGACTTGGGGGGTGGGCCAGGGCTCGCGCACACTATGATGCTGCTAGTCTCCTGAATGGGGAACAGACTTAATAGAAAACTCTGCGTCCTAGAGGAAAGGCATTGAATCAATTAACCGAATAATCAATTATCCAAACAAAATAGTGACCTCCCATCTCGTTCAGCTAATCGAGGTTCCTCTGTGTTTTGTTCAGAAAACTTGGTGCTGTCAGGTAGTTCTGCTAGCTTTTAACTCTCTTAAAGGGACAGTGAACTCACATCTTCATAACAGTACCACTTGCATGGTGTCTGATTTTGAATCTCTCGCAGGCATTATAACATTTTTAGCTGAGCTGTTTGGAAATGTTCGTTTAATTCTAAATACTTTGGTGGTCTCAAACTTGTCAGCTCTTTTGCTGAGAGCCTCTGGGCTATCAATGTCAAACAACATATCTGCATAGAAGTGCTTTATCTTTCTAGTGAAATTAATCAGCTGGCTGCATTGATTATTTAGAGAAACAGCTGGAAAAACCAATGGGTTCTGAGGAAGTGTCATTCAAACCAAAAGGTTAATTCTGATTTCTCTCCACAGATGCTATCAGACCTGCTAATCTTTTCCAGCAATTTCTGTTTTTGTTTCTGATTTACAACATTTGGACTTGTTTCCATTTTTAGACTATTTAGAGCCCATTTTCCTTGTTTAATGTTTGGATTATTTGAGACCAACATCCCTATTTCTATGTTCTTGCTCTGATCAAAGGAAACTCGAAAAAAAACATAAGAATTATAATTCCCTCTACCGTGGAAACAGGCCCTTGGGCCCAATAAGTCCACAACGGGCCCTCCGAGGTGTATCCCACCCAAATCCATTCCCCTTCATTTATCTCTGACTAGTGCACCTAACCTACATATCCCTGAACGCTATGGTCAATTTAGAATGGCCAATCCACCCGAACCTGCACATCTTTGGAGGAAACTGGAGCACCCGGAGGAAATCCACACAGACACAGGGAGAATGTGCAAACTCCACACAGACAGTCACCCAAGGGTGGAATTGAACTGTGTCCCTGGTGCTGTGAGGCAGCAGTGCTAACCAGTGAGCCATTGTGCCACCCTAAACATGATTTAACTAGTTAATGATTGTACCACAATGGTGAACAATCATTTGGAATTTATTGATTGTCTGTACTTGCCGTTTCCTCTGGATCGATAATTACTTGTGTGCACACTTTGTGTGCATGTGGGCTGCTTTTGCCACATCTTGCCTGTACTGTTGTAGATAGCCCCACATAATGAGGACGCTTCCACTCCTCAGGAACGAGAGGCAAGTTGGGATTGCTATCCCTTCCCCGATGACTCCGCACACTTTGGGCAAACTGGTCATGTGGTTCAACATTGTCTGGACAAAATGTGAAGGATTTGCACACTGCTAATGATAAATTTATTATACTGCTAACTGCAGTTACGCATGGAACGATAAAGAGTCGAATCTATGGCAGACAGTAATCTTTGCGCGGTGCCATGATTAGTCGTAGTTGCTGCTTGCTATTGTGATACATGTCATTGGGAAAGTGATGACAAGCTTTCCAAAACAAATCTGTAAGAACTGCGGATGCTGTAAATCAGAAACAGAAACAGAAATTGCTGGAAAAGCTCAGCAGGTCTGGCAGCATCTGTGGGGAGAAATCAGAGTTAACGTTTCCGGTTCTGAGGAAGGGCCACTTGAACCAAAACGCAACTCTGATTTCTCTCCACAGATGCTGCCAGACCTGATGACAAGTTTTTACTTTGATTGAAGCAGTTGGATTTAGCAAATATGTAAAAAAGAAAGATTTAGCCTGTACGTAAAAGTCAGGCTATTTCCCCTCATATTAAGTAATCTTGTGTTTTCAGTCCAATCCCTTCACGGAACCATTGAGGAACCCTTGCAGTGTATAACTATTTCATGGAAGTTTTATTGTTTTCTTTGGTGTGAATATGTTGATGTGCGTTTTGTTCCTGGTGTGTGGAAGAGCCTATGTCCCAGTCACTTCCTGGACACTGGAGATCTGGCTTTTGAGGTCCAAGCAGCCCATGTAATGATACGGTTGGGTTCTATCCCGTTGGCGTGGTGTGGACCTGGAAGGCGATAAAGCTTTGCTTTTCGAAGTCTCACCTCAGTGGCAAACACATCCTGAATCAGAGCATCAAGAGTAAACAGAACCAACAGTTTGATAGTCATTCAGATGAATGGAACGTTAAGACTTTCTGCTGTTCATTTGCCATCCGTTAAAAGAAACGAAATTTGAATCTGATGATGAAAACCTGAGTTAAAAAGTTTGATTGATGAAGAACATAGTGACTCTAAACTGACTCTACTCTTTATCATTTCATTTGTAACTGCAGTACAATGAATTAATAATTGTTGTTAATAACCGAACTACAGTAGATCCTTGTACCTGTGGGGAATACGTTTCAAGACCAACCATGGAAGCCCAAAGGTGCGGATTGGAGTGGACCCATTCATTTAAATGGGAAATGTACCTTCCCAGCAACCTCCTGGTCTCTGGTTCTGGAACATTCCCTTTTACATGTTTGGGCCACGGTAAGCCGCAGGTAATTGAAACTGCAGGCAACAGGACCCGCGGATACGGGGATCGCCCTGTATTTACTAATGTCCTTTAGCGAGGATATTTACTGTCCTGTCCTGGTCTGGCCTACATGTGACCCATTGCTAACTGTCCGCTGGGCAATTAAGGATGGGAATGAGTGCTGACCTAGCCAGCAAGGCCCATATCCCAAGAATAAGTGAAAAAGATTTGAATAAAGGGAGGTAGCAGGCTCATGACTACTCAGGTAGAATATTCTTTCTTACACGTGGCCCCTTGAACATGGAACATGTGGTCCGTAAACAGAAATATTTGGAAGGCCTTGTGTGTGGGAGAGTGATGTACTCTTTGTTGCGTTCCAGGGAAGAGCAGAAATGTTATTGCAGAAATGAAATGCTCTGCCTGCTGCTTCATAAATTATAGGTTCAGCAAAGCCATTCCTTGATTCATTACTATTGCCATGAGATTAATTTTGAGTTAGATTCCGAACAAAGCCATCTATTTCATCAGCAGAAATTGCTGGAAAAACATTTTCATGTTTTGTAAAGGTTGGCTGTTAGCTTTTAAAGCTATATCAATACACAATTGTTGAAGGAATGTGGTATTCAACACAAGATGCAAACCAAACAGACTTCTTTTTCATCACATTTGTTTTGTGATTTGTATTGTGACAGAGTCTGACTTGTTAACGTTAAGTACACAAGGGAAAGCTTCTTGAAAGCTGCCCGTGTGCACGACAGTGCCTCTCTCTCACTAACAAGTGGGAAGAGATCAGCTCCAGTGAGTTACACTGAAAGTTTCACCATCATTTCTTCCAGATTGAGAAACGGGATGCCGAGGTAGCCCAGCTGCAGCAAGAAGTTCAGGACTCTCGGGATCAGAATGAGTTGTTAGAATTCCGCATCCTGGAACTCGAGGTGAAATGACATTGCGTTTGAATGTTGTGTGGAACAATGATCCAATTTTTATAGACTCATAGAGAACTATGACACAGAAACAGACCCTTCGGTCCAACTCGTCCATGCCGACCAGATATCCTAACCTAATCTGGTCACATTTGCCAGCACCCAGCCCATATCCCTCCGAACCCTTCCTATTCATAAACCCATCCTGATACCTTTTAAATATTGTAATTGTACCAGCCTCCACCACTTCCTCCAGCAGCTCATTCCATACACGTACCACCCTCTGTGTGAAAAGGTTGCCCCTTATGTCTCTTATTTATTTCTCCTCTCACCCTAAATCAAGCTCTCTAGTTCTGGTTTCCTCTAACCCTGGGAAAAGACTTTGCCCATTTACCCTATCCATGCCCCTTATGATTTGATAAACCTCTATCATGTCACCCCTCAGCCTCCGACACTCCAGGGAAAATAGCCCCCTCCTCTCCCTATAGCTCAAATCCACCAATCCTGGCAACAAATTTGTAAATCTTTTCTGAACACTTTACAATTTGAGAGATTTTTACTATTCATATTTCAGGGGAGGAATTACCTCGTGTAAATTGGGTTTTTGCTGGTTGACAGGCCAAAGCTAAAACAAACCAAGAACATTAAGAACAGAGGGAGTCCTCCCCTCCCACACACTCCTTTATTGCAGCTGTGTTGATGCTAATCCAAACCTCAAGATGGTTAGCAGATGAACAGAGGATAGCTTTGTGTGGTGAGGTGGAAGTGGGATGGGAAAAGATGATGCTTCAGGGTTTCTTCTGAATTTAACTTGATAGAGAATGGCAGCATTGCTTTACAGCCACAGTAAGGAAAGGATCATTCAGCTGATCCCACTCAATTGTGTTGCTTTGTCTATCAATAGATAAACACCCTCAACCCAAGCTGAGAGCGTTTGATCTCACTGAGTCCCTACAGTGCGGAAAGAGGCAATTCGGCCCATCAAGTCCACACCGACCCCCAACACAGACCCCTATCGTATCCCTATAACCCTGCATTTCCCATGGCTAATCCACTTAACCTATACATTGCTGGATGCTATTGATGATTTAATATGGCCAATCCACTTAGCCTGCACATTTTTGGATTGTGGGAGGAAACCAGAGCACCCGGAGGACACCCGCTAGACACTGGGACAACGTGCAAACTCCACACAGTCACCCGAGGCTAGAATTGAACCTGGGTCCATGGCACTGTGAGGCAACGGTCCTAACCACTGAGCCACCGTGCTGCCCCTTAGAAAAGATGCAAGTTCAAAAAACTAGCACTGACTAACTTGGTAGAGTGTCAGTCAGATTGATGAGGTTATACAAAGGATGTTGAGGCTTTGGAAAGGATGCAAAAAAGATGTTGCCTGGAGAGGTTGAACAAACTTTCACTTGAACATTGGAGGCTGAGGGGGGACCTGATAGAAGTGTACAAAATTACAAGAGGTAAGGATAAGGTATATATTCCAATCTTTTTCGCAGGTTGAAATATCAAATACTGGGGAGCCTAGGTTTGAGGTAAGAGGGATAAGTTTAAAGGAGATGTGTCAGGGAAGTTTTTTTTGGACAGAGGGTGGTGGGTGCCTGGAACCCACTACCGGGGAGGGGGTAGAAGAAGACATGTTAGCAGTGTTTAAGAGGCACTTGAACAGGAGAGAATAGAGAGATACAACCCATGCACAAGCAGATGGGATTAGTTTAGAGTGGTGTCGTGGTTGAAATAGACAGGGTGTGCCTGTCCTTCAGCACAGGCCGAAGGATCTGTTCCTGTGCTGTACTGTTATATCTTCTAAAAGCATGGAGTACAATGGTGCACACATGTCCAGCGTCAGAGAGATGTAATCAGCTTAGGGGATTGACCTACACTCCATTCGCTTGCCAGTCTGAGATGCATGGAGCAGATGGAGACTACAGTAGACCTTCTGCCAGTGGGAGTAACTGGATAGAGTGATGCCTGACTGTAGTTGGCCACTGGAGACATTAACAACAATGGGATGGGACAGTGTAACTACCTTATCCACTGGGCTCTGGATTAGAGTGGTGCTGGAAAAGCACCGCAGTTCAGACAGCATCCGAGGAGCAAAATACTGTTACCTTATCCGCTGGGTGTCTCACCAGGCAGGTTTAAAATAAAAGTGCAGGGAGAGGCAGACTTCATTATATAGTTCAAGGGAGCAAGGTGAACATTTTCAATGACAATCAGCAGAACGTCGAGGGGTGGATTTTCAACTGGGTCAGGATCAAGATTGGAGGAAGGCCTCCACACAATTTTGAGCTGCCAACATTCATGCCAGTTCCGCGCCACTCTGGCACCTGAACCTTTTTGAATAAGAGAAGCTCAGAGAGCTGTCAACTTGGGGCAAGTCATGCCCATTTCAGGGCCTACTAAGAGAGGCAGCTCATGTTGACCTTGACCACACCCAGACTGGGGTAGGCTCAGGGCGGAAAGTAAGAGGCACGTATTTTGAAAACTCAAGCGTGCCATTGGTTGTTTTGCAGGGTCACCTCATCTCCTATTGTCACATTCTCATGCAAAGCTTCCTGATGAAGGGGCTTATGCCCAAAATGTTGACTCTCCTGCTCCTCAGATGCTGCCTGACCAGCTGTGCTTTTCCAGCACCACACTCTTGGACTCTGATCTCCAGCATCTGCAGTCCTCACTTTTTTCGATATTGTATGGTCCAAATGTAGAAATATGCCTAAAATTAGCTAATCTGATAACAATAACATTGTTGTTTTTGAATTATACTCCATTCACTTCCCAGTCTGAGATGCATGAAACAGATGGAGGCTGTATTAAACCTTCATTAGAAGAATTATTACAGTTTTTTAAAAAAAAATTCACATTACTGGCAAACTGCTTCGAGTATTTTATTTAAATGCAAATTCTTTTTTTCCCCCCTCCCTTGACACATTGTGTTCGTGGCTGGCCTGATTTATTTGGCAGTAATGATAGCATTTGTGTGCGATGTACACTAGCTGTAAACGTGGATGGTCAGTGATGTAGGGGTCAGTTAACTCACTTGGTTAAATGGCTAAAGTGTGGTGCATAATGAAGATGACACTAAGTGTTCAATCCTTGCTCTGGCTGGGGTGGTCTACCTGTTTGCCATGTCCACGTTTAATGTGGGGTGTTGCCCCCATAGCTACATTAACCACTTGGTCTGTTTGTCTCTCGAACAGAGATAGGTGCCAATGATCCCTTTGTGGATTGTAGCTAATTATGGTCAGTGACGTAAGTCACTTTTCACACCCACAACCTAATGTGAACTCAGACCAGAACAATGGGACTAAAGTCCTCACTGTTATGACAGTTCCAAACACCCTGAGTGAAATTAGAATGAGCTGTCGTCTTGAAATTGAACACAACTTCTCAATTTCCCTGGAAGCCATCAAATGGTTGTTAATGTAAGAATTGGCAATGTCATGCTGGAACTGGAGAGGTTGCCTTATTAACATGGGATTTGTTTCTTCCTGTAACGTCATCCAAGAGTATTAAGAACGCTTGCATTTTTGTAGCCTCCACATGATTCTCAGAAGCAACTGTTGGTGTGCAGCGAATTGTTTCGAAGTGCATACGTTGTTTTGACCTGGGTTTATTCCGCATTTAACCTGTACCTTTGCTGTACTACGGGGCTCCGCAAAAATGTTTCTCCCTGGCCCCTCTGGTGACAGGCCACACCTTAATGGCCATATAAATAAATCCACCCGAAGCACGAACCTACATGTTGGGGATTAATGTGGAGCAATATGGTTGGATGGTCCGTTTGTAATTGGCCTTTTTCTGTTCACAGGAGAGGGAGAGAAGATCCCCGGCCTTTAACCTCCAGATTACTCCTTTCTCAGATGGTGTGAGTGCCCTTCAGATCTACTGTATGCAAGAAGGTGTTAAGGTACATGTTAAAATACTTCCCAGTCTAATTCTGTTTGAAAAATGTTATGGGTTGGAATCTTTCAGAAGCCTGAACGACCCGGACTGTAGTAAGCTCTGTGGTAGACTTAGGTAAAAACAATGACTGTAGATGCTGGAAACCAGATTCTGGACTAGTGGTGCTGGAAGAGCACAGCAGGTCAGGCAGCATCCAGGGAGCAGTGAAATCAACGTTTCGGGGAAAAGCCCTTCATCAGGAAACTTCCTGATGAAGGGATTTTGCCCGAAACATCGATTTTGCTACTCCTTGGATGCTGCCTGAACTGCTGTGCTCTTCCAGCACCACTAATCCAGAATCTGTGGTAGACTTGCCTGTTGAAGCCTAACTTGACATAGAATCCCTGCAATATCTAAGCAGGCCATTTGGCCCGTCGAGTCCATGCCAATCTTCGAAAGAACCCTCCCTCTCTGGGCAAACCCCTTTCCCTATCTCTGCATTTCCCATGGCTAATCCACCTGGCTTACACATCTCGAGACGCTACAGAGCAATTTGGCATGGCCAATCCACATAACCTGCACATCTTTGGAGTATGTGAGGAAACCTACACAGGGAACCTGCACATCCAACCACCCATGGGGAGAATGTGCAAACTCCACCCAGACAGCCTCCCAAGGCTGGACTTGAACCTGTGTCCCCAGTGCTGTGAGGCAGAAATGCTAACCACTGTGCCTCCCCAACATTGGGAGCAACACATTGCATCCTTTGTGCATCTGCTGATGTCAAGACAAGTTTCTCACTAGGGTATCAGCCAGTTTTCAGTTAAGGGGGAATCATAGCTTGTTAAATGCTTTATTAACTCCACCGTTCACCTTATCACTGTTCAGCTTTCTCTCTTGTCAAATCTGCCAAACAAGCTAGGTGTTGAGAATTAGTGAATTTTGAGAAGATTTGTAGCTCAGGTTGAGGTCCTGAGAAAGAGAACAGGACATGGCACCACCAACACAAGAAATGGCATCAACATGGGAAATGATGTCACCAACTCAAGGAAACCCAAATGCATAAATAGAAAACGGGACATAAACACCAGCACTTTGCCAGAGGTTCACTGATGATATTGCCTAGTGTGGGAACGACACATCTAAAAACAAACCTTTTAGCTCCATGAGCAAACTTACATCCAGAACATTGAGAATTCTTGACATGGAAAGCAGAGCAGGTACCTGACAACTTCCACTCACCACTTGTACCGAAACATGACCAGGCTGGACAGCAGACACTTACATTTCAAGGCACGCTCAATGGGTATGGTCATCAAAGACACACAACCCATGTCCGTGGACATTGACATTGACGTGTGGTTTGCACAGTGCCAGGGACCTGGGTTCGATTCCACCCTTGAGCAAATGTGTGGAGTTTGCACATTCTCCCCATGTCTGCATGGGTTTGCTCCAGGTGCTCCGGCTTCCAGACATGTGGAGGTTAGATGGATTGTCCTAGCAAATGTGCCAGTATTGTCCAGGGATGTGAAAGGCTTGGTAGGTTAGCCATGGGAAATGCAGGGTCACAGGGATGGGATAGAGGGTTAGGTCTGAGTGGTATGATTAGATTCCCTAGTATGGAAACAGGCAATTTGGCCCAACAAGTCCACACCGACCCTCCAAAGAGGAACCCACCCAGACACATACCCCCACCCTATATTCATACCTGACTAATGCACCTAACCTACATACCCCTGACCACTATGGGCAATTTAGCATGGCCAATTCACCTGACCTGCGCATCTTTGAATTGTGGGCGGAAACCAGAACACCCAGAGGAAACCCATGCAGACACGGGGAGAATGTGCAAACTCCACACAGACAGACGCCCGAGGCTGGAATCGAACCTGGGTCTCTGGCGCTGTGAGGCAGCAGTGCTAACCGCTGAGACGCCATGCTGCCCTAGGATGCTCTTCGGAGGGTCAGTGTGGAATCAATGGGATGAATGGCCTGCCATCGCACTATCGGAATTGTATGATTTCATGTTTCAGCCTTTGAGAACCCTCATTACACGTCTCCGATCCACGTAAAACAGGATGCTTCTGCATTTCAATACAATGCCAGTATTCATCACTGTAATGCTGTATAACCCAGCTCATGGTCTGGACCAGGCTGCCTGTTTGCTTACTGTCAGAGTGCTCACTCACTGACTTTGAGTCCACCTGGCTGCCTACCACATACCAGCCTTGTATTTATTGCCTTTCCTCTTCACACTTGAGCCTCTTAGCAAGAGATAGCAGGCTCACGGTACTGCTGCATTATCTTGCTGCTGAACACAGTCACAAAGCCAGGATGTTAGCCATGGTTGACACCAGACCTCAGTCAAGTCAAGTCAAGTCAAGCCTTTGGTCAGGGGTTCCCAACACAATAACTGAAGAGCAGCCTCTACTAGCAGTCCAGGGGCTTGGGCATGGTCAGTCAGCACTTGAAGTGGTCAGGGTTGTGATGATCTCCATGTAACGGACCATATGTCAGACAGCCCATCATCCACTTTGACTCTCTCCGCCCTCTTGTGGGCTGTGTTCCTCCTGTAATATGACGGGGATAGACGTTTTATATTTGAGTCTATTTAAGACAGAGATGGGTAGGTTCTCAGGAATGAAAGGTTACGGGGAGAAGGTGGAAGAATGGGGTTGAGGAACTTATCAGTAATGATTCAATGGCAGAACAGTCTCGATGGGCCGAATGGCCTAATTTCTGCTCCTCTGTAGTCTTATGTTTTAAGGGAGATGACAGTGGGTGGAACAGCTTTAACGTTTGGTAAAGATGGGGGAAGTGTCCTGAGTGAGCGCGTAGGCAATGCAGAGGGTGTAAAGCATTCATGGCGTTGGGGGTTTGGGTAGATGGGGGTGAGTGGGAGAGACGTCACAGAAAAAAGTGAGAGTGCTTGAGCTTTAGATAGAAGCTGCTGAGATAGAATGAGTGTGAGTAATCAGAGAGGACGTGGTGGCACTGAAGCTGGCCGAGTGGAGAAGGGCATTGACCTTCTTCCTTCATTGCTTGGCGCTCCTCCGGCAGCTGGGTCTAGTTGTTTTACAGATGGCACTGGTGTCAGGGACAGCGGTCCATTCCAGGGCATCCCAGCAGGTGCTGAGTTGTTCTAGGAATGGTGTGCTAGGATGGGGGTGGAATAGGATGTCTGAGATACCATAGAACATAGAATATAGAACAATACAGCGCAAAACAGGCCATTCGGCCCTCGATGTTGCACCGACCTGTGAACTCTTCTCAGCTCGTCCCCCTATGCTATCCCAAAATCATCCATGTGCTAATCTAAGGATTGTTTAAATCTCCCTAATGTGGCTGAGTTGACTACATTAGCAGGTAGGGCATTCCACGCCCTTACCACTCTCTGTGTAAAGAGGGCAGTGTCGGTAGTTAATGAGACAAGTGTAAAATGTAATGAGAAATCTCGCTAGACCTTACGGTGAAAAACTTCCAAAGGCTTGCCGCAGCCACCAGTCAACCAAAGTAGCATTCGATTCAGAACATGTTTTCTCATGGCCAGAACTGGCAATACCTCATAGTCCTGGGTTACCAGGAGGCCCGTGTTCCAAAAATGAATGAAACAAAGGTCATTTGGAGGTAAGTGGTAGGTGCACTGATTAATATTTCGGTCAAAAAGTGTGGCACTGGAAAAGCGCAGCTGGTCAGGCAGCATCTGAGGAGCAGGAGAGTCGACATTTTGGGCATAAGCCCTTCATTAGGAATGCTGTTCCTGCTCTTCAGATGCTGCCTGACCTGTTGTGCTTTACCGACACCACATTTTTTTGACTCTGATCTCCAGCATCTGCAGTCTTCACTTTCTCCTGATTAGTATTTTAGTCCATTCTAAAAATAATTGCGCAGACCACTTGCAATCCGACTGCCGCAGTATCTCTGGGAAAAGGCGTCATCAATGTACAATTATGGAGCACACCAAAGTTTTCATTGGAGGCTAATTCATACGCGGTTTTGTATGTATAGCCCACGGCTTTCATTGCAAAAGCTGGAAAGCTGTGAATTGTGAAGATTATTCGTTTGGAGTGTTGTCATCCTGTTCCTAATGGGTTTTGAATCCAAATAGGCATATGGTACTAAACTGGCAGTGTGACCTGATAGAAGCCACAAAATGTTGCACCCTCATTTTTCTCAAATCAAAGCTGAATAAAAGGGCCCTGCACTTTATGGAAATCCATGTTGTTAAACGGCCTGTGAATGGTGGCTGTTAACACTAAATCGGAAAATTTTCTTGGCACCCGTCACCCTGATTAATTCAGAACTTGTTATTTTTGGAGGATGTTTGTCATCATTGTGGAAGTGTGGATTGGTGTGAAGGAATGTGCTGGCTTAAGTAGAGTTTACTTTTCAGTATTAACACTCGGGGGAGTAGATCATTTTGCAGGCTGAGAACACTTGCTGAAAACATGTGCACATTCTCCCTTCAATAATTCACTTAGCTTCATGGTTAATATCTCAGTCGTGGCGGCTGTACAGGATGTTGGTTAGGCCACTTTTGGAATACTGTGTTCACTTCTGGTCTCCCTGCTTTTGGAAGGATGTTGCGAAACTTGAAAGGGTTTAGAAAAGATTTACAAGGATGTTGCCAGGGTTGGAGGGTTTGAGCTACAGGGAGAGGCTGAATAGACTGGGGCTGTTTTTCCTGGAGTGTCGGAGACTGAGGGGTGACCTTATCGAGGTTTATAAAATCATGAGGGGCATGGTTAGGATAAATAGACAGGTCTTTTTCCTAGCATGGGGGAGTCCAGAACTAGAGGGCATAGGTTTAAGGTGAGAGGGGAAAAATTTAAAAGGAACCGAAGGGGCAACATTTTCATGCAGAGGGTGGTGCGTGCATGGAATGATCTGCCAAAGGAAGTAGTGGAGGCTGGTACAATTGCAGCATTTAAAAAGCATCTAGATGGGTATATGGATAGGGAGGGTTCGGAGGGATATGGGCCGGGTGCTGGCAGGTGGGACTAGGTTAGGCTAGGATTTCTGGTCAGCACGGACGAGTTGGGCCGAGGGTCTGTTTCCATGCTGTACATCTCTACGACTCTGTCAGTGTGTGAATGCTGTGGATTCTTTGTTCGCTCGGACTGTTTGGTAGCAGAGTTTTAGGTTCAAGAACAACTCCAGGAATTGAAGAAGTTATCTGGGAGACTCTGCATTGTCAATTCTTGCCAAGTTCTTGACTGCCTCTTCCAATGGTTCTGGGCGACATTAATATTCCCATGATGCTCAAAGAATAGCAGAGTTCCCAGCCAGTCAAACTGAACAGATGTAAATTGTCTAACCATTTATATCATTGTCATTTGGGGTGGCACAGTGGCTCACTAGTTAGCACTGCTGCCTCATAGTGCCAGAGACCCCAGTTCGATTCCAGTCTCGGTTGACTTTCTGTGTGGAAGTTTGCACATTCTCCCCATATCTGAGTTGGTTTCCTTCAGGTGCTCCAGTTTCCTGCCACACTCCAAAGAAATGAAGGTTAGGTGGATTGGCAATGCCACATTGCCACCAGGGAGGTGCAGGCTAGGTGGGTTAGCCATGGGAAATGCAGGGATATGGTAGCAAGATGGGTCTGTGTGGGATGCTCTTTGGAGGGTTGACGTGAAGTCGATGGGCTGAGTGGCCTGCTTCCACATTGTGGGGTTTCTATGAATGTTGCAACTACCTCCATAATTAAAGTTAGAGCACATTGAGGTAGTTCATAATTTAGGGATTGAATGGGAGTTGTAGTTAGTGTCTCTCAACCCCCTACTTTTTCATGTATGGTGGAGAATGGAGAGAACTGGAAATATTGAAAATAAAATTAATTTCAATTGCTTGGCCCATGTTACTCTGCAGTCAGTTCTGATGGAGACCAATTCTGGTGCTAACAGTCCCATTATTCCAAGGAGAAAACAAATCCTGTGTTGTCATCTGCACTGAAGGATTCTGTGATTCTGTCTGCTTGAACGTAGCCTGGATTTGAAATGAAACAAAAACTGAAATTGCTGGAGAAACTCCGCAGGTCTGGCAGCATTTGTGGAAAGGGAAAGTAGAGTTAATGTTTCAAGTCCTGCTTCAGAATTTTGTTTTATTCTGTTGTGGTGAAAGTCTGCTCTTGTACCTCATCATTGTGAATCCCATGAAGCAAAATGCACATTTTAGTGATTTGGTTTGGTGAGAGACTGGGACTATCATACATGTTGGAGGAGTCACATCAACATAGAATCCCTACAGTGTGGGAGTAGGCCATTCGGCCTCTTGAGTCCACACTGACCCTCTGAAGAGCATCCCACCCAATCTCTGTAAATCTGTCTTTCCCATGGCTAACCCACCCAACAATCCCTGGACTGTGGGAGGAAACCGGAGCAAACCTGTGCAGACCTGAGGAGAATGTGCAAATGCGACACCAAGGCTGGAATTGAACCTGGGTCCCTGGCACAGTTAGACGGCTGCGCTTATCACTGGGTCACCATGTCCAAGACAATTCGCCAACCCACCTCTAACTTCAGCTTTTTAGATTCACCAGTTTTCCAAATGCTTCTGAGGTGTTGGTGTGAGCACTGGAAAAGAACGCCTGGGAATATTGCTAATTTACTGATATAGTTTCTGGAGTCTTCGGGATTCCCTGTATCTGCCGACAACCTCAGCCCATCGAATTGAGTTCTCGGCCCCAGCCTTCAAAAGTGCTGAGCCCCCTTCGCATGGACGCAATTCTTCCGTCTGCCCTCTTGCTCGAGATATTTTCTTATCCACCCGTTCTGGAAAAGGTGGGTCTTGCACCTGGACCTCCTGCCTCAGGGATAAGGATACTACCACCGTAGCCCTCATCCTACTTGATGTACGCTGCAGACTGAAATCAGGACTGTAGGGTGTGAACAACTTAAAAGTGGTTCTGAATGATGATTTCCTTTGATTTCATTGGGCCTGCAGCACAGTAAGGAGACTAAAACTGTAGACAGTACTCTCGGTATGGCCTCATGCTGCAGCTGTATGAGGTGCTGGTGAGGCCACACCTGGAATACTGTGTCCAGTTTTAGTCTCCTTCCTTGAGAAAGGATGTTTTGGCGCTGGAGGGGGTGCAGAGGGGGTTCACTAGTTTGATTCTGGAGTTGAGAGGGTTGGCTTATGAGGAGAGATTGAGTAGACTGTGACAGTGCTCACTGGAATTTAGAAAAATGAGGGGGGTATCTTATAGAAACGTATCAAATGATGAAGGGACTAGATAAGATGGAAGCAAGGAGGTTGTTTCCACTGGAGGGTGAAACTAGAACTAGGGGGCATTGCCTCAAAATAAGGGGGAGCAGATGTGTTGAGGAGGAACTTCTTCACCCAAAGAGTTGTGAATCTGTGGAATTCCCTGCCCAGTGAAGCAGTTGAGGCTGTGTCACTGCATATTTTTAAGGCAAAAGATAGACTTTTCAGCAGTAAAGGAATTATGGGTTAGAACATAGAACATAGAAAAATACAGCGCAGTACAGGCCCTTTGGCCCTCGATGTTGCACCGATCCAAGCCCACCTAACCTACACTAGCCCACTATCCTCCAGATGCCTATCCAATGCCCGTTTAGATGCCCATAAAGAGGGAGAGTCCACCACTGCTACAGGCAGGGCATTCCATGAACTCACGACTCGCTGAGTAAAGGATCTACCCTTAACATCTGTCCTATACCTACCACCCCTTAATTTAAAGCTATATGGTAAGCAGGGCAGGTAAGTGGAGCTGAGTCATAAAGTCAGAGAGATGTACAGCACGGAAGCAGACCCTTCAGTCCAACTTGTCCATGCCGACCAAAGTTCACTCAGGATTTTGTTGGATGGTGGAGCAGGCTCAATGGGCCGAATGGCCTACTCCTGCTCCTACTTTCTTATGTGGCTGTTCATACTGAGATACATGACAATGTGCATCAGCAAACCTTTAGCTGCTGTGTGTGCCAGTTTAAAGTGAAGGGAGTATTAGAATGATGCGTAGTTGGAGTGATGCTGGCATCACCTAGAAATATCAGTGAAATGCTGAGCCCCATTTTATGGTGTGTAAGACCTTGGCTCCTGGTTGTTGCTATCCTGAGATATTGCCCTGAGTACTCAGGAAATATCATGTTCTTTACCTGTCTCTTCCTCCAGCTTCCATCCAATGTGCAATCAGGCCTCTTAAGTATACTGCCAAGGGTTCCGGTGTTGATGATTACAGAGAGCTCCATTGTGGCTGACCTGGTTAGGTTACAGACTAAGCATCTTCCAAACGTTTCACCTCTTGATCAGCAAGGTGCCAGAGAATTCCAACAGGTCTCCTTCCACCCCATCTCGGAGCAATATCTTTGACCTTTCACTGTCACTGGTATGACGTCCTGGAGCAGAGATTAGAGTGGTGCTGGAAAAGCACAGCCGGTCAGGCAGCACCCGAGGAGCAGGAAAATTGACGTTTCGGGCAAAAGCCCTTCATCAGGAATTCTGTCCTTTTGCCTGAAACATTGATTTTCCTGCTCCTCAGATGCTGCCTGACCTGCTGTGCTTTACCAGCACCATTCTAATCTTGACTCTAATCTCCAGCATCTGCAGTACCCACCTCAGCCTGAAGCTTGAAGCAGCCTTCCTGACTGTACACCACATCATCGTACAGCACAGAAACAGACCCTTTGGTCCAGCCAGTCCATGCCAAACATAATCCCAAACTAAACTAGCCCCATCTGCCTGCTCCTGCTCCATATCCCTCCTACCATTTCCTATTCATGTACTCACCCAAGTGCCTTTTAAGCATTGAAACTATACCCACATTCACCACATCCTCAGGAAGTTCACTCCATACACAAACCACCTTCTGTGTAATATGTTGCCTCTCATGCCTTTTTAAAATCTCTCTCCTCTCACCTTAAAAAAAATGCACTCTATCTTGAAATCCCCCATCCTTGCGAAAATACACCTACTATTAACCGTATCTATTCCTTTCATAAACCTTGATAAGGTCACCTCTCAACCTCCTACATTCAAGTGTGAAAAGCCCCAGTGTATCCAGCCTCTCCTTATAACTCAATCCTTTCATACCTGTCAACATCCTGGAGAATCTCTTCTGAATCCTCTCCAGTTTAATTGCATCCTTTCTATAACTGGGTGACCAGAATGGGACACAGTATTCCAGAAGAGGTCTCACCAATGTCTTGTACAACCTCAACATGTCTTCCCAACTCCTATACTCAAAGGACTGAGCACAGAAGGCAAGTGTGCTAAATACCTTTTTAACCACGTTGTCTACTTGTGGTACAAGCTTCATGGACTACATGAACTATAGTGACAGAAAGTGATTCCCCACCACCTTCTATAAGACAATTGTGCTGGTCTAACCAGTGATGCCAGAAGCGGCAATTGAATAGTGCACATAAAATTGGCAGAGTCGTTAAAATGGTTTGCTTGGATAAAGCTCAGCAGGTCAGGCAGCATCTGAGGAGCAAGAACATTGACGTTTCGGGCTTGACCCTTTATCTGGCTGGGGGAAGGGGGCTGTGAAATCAATGGGGGGAAGGATGTGGGGCTGGGGAAAGGTAGTTGGAATGGCGATAGGTGGACAAATGGAGGAGGTGATTATGATAGGTCGGCCAGAATTGTGGAGCAGATAGGTGACAAGGAAGATGGACAGGTAGGTTAGGTCAAGTAAACAGAAGACCTTGATTGGAAAGGGGATCAAGGGTTCCGGGGGAGAAAGTGGAAGAATGTAGTTGAGAAACTTATCAGCCATGATTGAATGGCAGAGCAGACTCGATGGGTTGAATGGCCTAATTTCTGTTCCTATGTCTTATGGTCAAGAGTTCGGAGCCAAACCGGAGGGTTGGATCTGGAATGGCTTGGGGGGAAGGGGAGATTTGGAAACTGGTGAATTCAATGCTGAGGCTGTGTAGTTGTAGACTCCCGAGGTGGAAGATGAGGTGTTGTTCCTCCAGTTTGTGGGTGGCCTTGTTTAGGCAGTGAAGAAAACCCAGAGTGGACCCGTCCTCAGGAGAGTGGGGGTACGGAGAGGGGGGTGTGGGGGAGCTGAAATGGATGGCTACGGGAAGGTGGAGTTGGTTGGTGCATAAGAACCAGAGATGTTCCCTGGACCGCTCTGCCAGTTGGCGCTCAGTCTCTCCGATGTAGAGGAGACCACAATGAGAGCAACGGATGAAATAAATGGCAGGCAGGAATGGACCAAGTGGTCCTTCAAACTTGACTGGAACTTGTAATGTCATAAACATTCTGCCCAGTCACTATTTACATCGCTTGCCCTCTCTCCTGGCAGCTGGATAATCAGTGAGAAACAAATCCCCCGTGGCTAGGAAAGAGAAATGCACTCTGAAAAACCACGGTCCAACCCAAACGAGTCAAGGAAATCGCACCAGTGTTATGTGTTTCGCCACCTATTTTCATTTCTAGGTTCTGGTTCTGCTCACTCTTAAAAGTCTACAGGTCACTCACTGTGCCAGCAGCAATGCATACCAAAGGCAGACTTCTGACCTTTTCTCACAATGTTAGTGTAATCCCTCACTGTTTAAAGTTTGAAAATGATGACACGTGGATCAAAACAGCGCACACCTTGGTAAACTGTAAGGTTTGAAAGATTAACCTTGCTTTTGTTGACATTATAACTGGTACAGCTTCTCAGCAATTATAGGGAGAGCCAATTCTGTTTTAGTTTCTGCATTCACTCAAATGGAAACATCTTAAACAGTCGAAGCCTGTGGGAATGAAGTGGCTATGCTAGTGTCGATCTGAAATTGGCTAACAGTCAGAATGTGGTGAATACTTGTTCTTCAGACTGGGTGGGATGTATACAGTGAGGTTTCCCAGGGATTCGTAGTGGGACCGTAGAGTCATAGAGATGTACAGCATGAAAACAGACCCTTCGGTCCAACCTGTCAACGCTGACCAGATATCCCAACCCACAAACTAGTCCCATCAGCCAGCACCCAGCCCATATCCCTCCAAACCCTTCCCATTCATATACCCATCCAACTCTTCATTTAGATTATAATACAGCAAAAACAACCCTGTTGAGCAAGCAAAGTCCTCCTCATGAACATCTGGGGGCTTGTGGTCAATTTGGGAGAGCTGTCTCACAGACTGGCCAAGCAACAACTTGACATAGTCATGCTCACGGAATCCGATCTAACAGACAGTGTCCCAGACACCGCCACCATCATCATCCTTGGATGTTGGTATGACATGGGGCAAACCGTTCTGTTTAATTTAAAGCCAGCATCACAGCAAAGATTTATCCCGTGCAATAATCTGTAAAAATCCAAGTGGCCAAGAACTATTTCAAGTAAAAAATTAACAACTTTATTTCTTAAAGTATAATCAAGAATAATTAACAAACCACTATTTACAATTTCTTCCTCTAACCTATCTTTTATTTTCCCTTCTAGAATACTAGTCTGATAAAACTCCCAATTAAGATTTACAAAACAACACTTCTTATCAGAAAACCAAGCAGCTTTCGTTCTGCTTTTTGGGTTTTCGTGTATCTTCTTTTCTTTTTCTTAGGAATTTCTGTGTCACAGGTTACTGATCAAAAAGGTACCTTTTTAAGAGAGCTATTTTTCAGGCAGTCTGTTTACATGCTGGGCTTGGCAGTTCTCCTCTCAACTGTTCATTTTCCCCCTTTTTCTTATACCCACAAACCAATAGATTGTGTCATTGGCTTTAAAGATTGTCAATATACTCAATTCAAACTGGATTGGAGTTTGATACTTTTCAGGGTATAATTTAAACTGACCAAATTCAAATTTGTTTTTGTCTCCAGGCAACAAGCGAATTGAGTTGTTCGACCAAGTGTTATATTGTTACCTCATTGAGAACACTTGGTGCTGTGTCCGGTAGTTCTACTGCTTTTAATTCTGTTAAAGTGCACCCACATTTTCATAACAATATATCACAAGCCATCAGTAGGACAGATCCAGCAAAGTTGTCAGGATGGAGGTGCCCATTGAGTCCTCACCATCGATTCTGATGCAATGAAGTGTCATGGCTTCAAGTTAATCACGGGCGAGGTAACTTCCTGATGACAACCACATACCTTCCTCCTTCAGCTGATGAGTCAATACCTCTCCATGTTGGACAACAGTTGGAGGAAGCACTGAGGGTGGCCAAGGGCACAAAATGTGCTTTGGTCAGGGATTTTCGATGTCCACCCACTAAGAGTGGCTCAGTAACAGCATTACTGATCGAACTTGTTGGGTCCTAAAAGACATAACTGATAGACTGAGTGGTGAAGCCAAAGATCCTTCGACAGCACCTTCCAAACCATCCATCTAGAAGGACAAGGGCAGTAGATACATAGGGACACCACTACAGACAAGTTCCCCTCCAAGCACTCCCCATCCTGGCTTGGAAATGTATCAACATTCCTTCACTGTCGCTGGGTCAAAATCCTGGAATTTTTTTTCCCCTAATAGTATTGTGGGCTTGCTTACAGCACGTACACTGTAGCAGTTCAAGAGGTCAGTTTACCACCACCTGCCCAGGGGCAACTAGGGACGTGCAAGCAATACTCACTTCAAATTTAAAAAATAATGATCCAAACTGTAATGTACAAAACATGATTTCAAAGGTTGGAGAAACCACAACATATAAATGGAGTAAGAACATAAAAATAAAGCTGGTGAAATTGCAGAAAGTTGGAAGATTAATATTGATTTAGAGATGTATAGTGTAAGATAATTTGGTGCAAATAATGGAGAGAGATTTCAAATGAATGTATATATTGGAGGTAGAACCATGATACTATTAGGGAGGGAATTCCAGGATTTGGATCCAGTGACACTGAAGGAACAGCGAAATATTTCCAAGTCAGAATGGTGAGTGGCTTGGAGGGGAACTCGCCAGGGATGGTGTTCCTATGTATCTGCTGCCCTTGTCCTTTTGGATGGAAGTGGTCATGGGTTTGGAAGGTTCTGGCTGAGGATCTGCGGTGATTTTAAAGATAAAGCAACAGATGGGTGGATGCGTGGAAATCTTCGAATATGACAGGGCAAAAAGGCTTTCAAAAGAGCATGTGTTTGTTGTCTTCAGTAGAGGAAATGGAGTCCATTGGGCAGTTTGTTTATGTAAAACGTTTTTAAATCATCATTTCGGTGTCATTGGACAGGCAATGGCGAGTGGTATTATGGCTGAACTGTTAATAGAGAGATCCAGATAACCTTCTGGGGACCTGAGTTTGAATCCTACCATGGCAGATGGTGGAATTTTGATTCAATAAATATCTGTAATTAGTATTCTAACGATGATCATGATTCCATTGTTGGGGAAAACCCATCTAATTTACTAATGTCCTTTAAGGAAGGAAACTGTCATTTTTATCCGATCTGGCCTACATGTGACTCCAGACCCACAGCAATGTGGTTGACTCTGAACTGCCCCCTGGGAAATAAATACTGGCCCAGCCAGTGAGGCCCTCATCCTGTGAATGAATAAAGGTTTGATAAGTTGACATTTTGGGCAGAATTTAACAGGAGGTAGAGGTTGCCTGTCTGCCAGAAGGAATATTGACAACCTGTCAAGGAAGTCTGCTCTGCAAGTGAAGTACCCCTCTACTGTCCCACCCTCTGAGCCTGCTGGCCTATCGGATTGACCGACCCAAGGGTGGTCGCTGTAGCACGCAAGGCCCGGTACCGTACACTGCTGCGATTGCAAGTAGTTCCCAAGACAGAGGCTAAATGGGTCCTGAAGTCCAGTTAGCCCAAAGAGGGGAATGGGTTTGAAAGCCCAGTCAGGGCAGGATGAAGTGGACATCTTTTCTAGGTGGCAGTGGGTACCCCAGATCTGCAGAGGACATTCCAGTTCACAGAATCCCTGCAGTGAGGAAACAGGCCATTTGGCCCAACAAGTCTACCCCAACCCTGTGAAAAGGATCCCACCTCGACCCATCCCCACCCCCATCCCTCTCACCCTACATTTCCTGTGGCTAGTGATGGACCGAGAGGAAACCCACACAGACACAGGGAGAACATGCAAGCTCCCCACAGTCGGTCACCCAAGGCTGGGATTGAATCCAGGACCCTGGTGCTGCGAGGTAGCAGTGCTAACCACTGAGCCACTGTGCAGTTAAAAGACGGTATGTGGTCCTTTTCCTTTCAGTCTCCTGAAGCAACAGATCAGGCAGTCCGCTCCCATCCCATTGCCTATGCCAACCATATAATGCCATTAAGGTAGCATTATATTACAGCCAATGAAGCCTTTAACAAACCTGATTGATCCTCATTTATTTATTTTTCAATGGTGGTAGTGGAGGGGGGGCTGCCAATTTCACTGTCCAGCTAGTCCCTGCATGATAGGAGACTCAGAGAGAGGACGAATGTGCAGAGAGCAGGCTGAATCCTCCTCCCCATATTACACATCAGCCACCCCTTCCATAAAAACACACTCCGTTTGGAGAGCACATAGATCCAACCCTCATGTGCTCAATTGTGAGCATCCTGTTTTGTGAAGAATGTTGAGGGCTTCAAGAGGTTACAAAGTGTGGTCCCGAAGATGAGGGAGTTCAGTCATAGGGTCATCCAGTACAGAAACAGACCCTGTGGTCCCACCAGTGTATGCCGACCATAATCCCAAACTTAACTCACCCCACCTGGCCGCCCTTAGCCCACATCCCTCCAAATTTTTCCTATTCATGTACTTATCCAAATGTCCTCTAAACATTGTAACTGTGCCTGCATCCACCACTTCCTCAGGAAGGCACAAGTGGCATGGTGGCTCATTGCTTAGCACTGCTGCCTCAGTGTCAGGGGCCCAGGTTCAATTCCACCCTTGGGTGACTGTCTGTGTAGAGTTTGCACATTCTCCCTGTGTCTGCGTGGGTTTCCTCCCACAGTCCAAAGATGTGGAGGTTAGGGTGGATTGGCCATGCTAAGTTGCCCATAGTGTTCAGGGATTATTAGTTTGGGGTATATGTACTGGAATAGGTTTAGGTGGGATATTCTTCAGAGGGTTGGTGTAGACTTGTTGGGCCAAAGGGCCTGTTTCCACACTGTAGAATTCTTTGATCGAAGTTCATTCCACACATGAACCACTGTCTATATAAAATGTTGCGCCTCATGTCTTTTTAAAATCTTTCTCCCCTCACCTTAAAATATGCCCCCATTCTTGAAATGGCCCATGCCTAGTTAAAAGACCTTGGCCATTCATTTTATTTATGCTCCTCATGATTTTATAAACCTCTACAAGTAACCCCTCAACTTCCGATGCTCCAGGAAAAACAGTCCCAGCCTAGCCAGCCACTCCTTATAACTCAACCCCTCCATAACCAGCAACATCCTGATAAATCTTTCCTGAACCCTTGTAGTGGTTCTGTTCGCCGAGCTGGAAGTTTTTGTTGCAAACGTTTCGTCCCCTGGCTAGGGGACATCATCAGTGCTCTGGAGCCTCCTGCGAAGCGCTTCTTTGATGTTTCTTCCGGTATTTATAGTGGTCTGTCCTTGCCGCTTCCGGGTGTCAGTTTCAGCTGTCCGCTGTAGTGGTTGGTATATTGGGTCCAGGTCGATGTGTTTGTTGATGGAGTTTGTGGATGAATGCTATGCCTCTAGGAATTCCCTGGCTGTTCTCTGTCTGGCTTGCCCTATGATAGTAGTGTTTTCACAGTCAAATTCATGTTGCTTGTTGTCTGAGTGTGTGGCTACTAGGGATAGCTGGTCGTGTCGTTTCATGGCTAGTTGGTGTTCATGTATGCGGATTGTTAGCTGTCTTCCTGTTTGTCCTATATAGTGTTTTGTGCAGTCCTTGCATGGTATTTTATAAACTACATTAGTTTTGCTCATGTTGGGTATTGGCTCCTTTGTTCTAGTAAGTTGTTGTCTGAGCGTGGCTGTTGGTTTGTGTGCCGTTATGAGTCCGAGGGGTCGCAGTAGTCTGGCTGTCAGTTCTGAAACGCTCCTGATGTATGATAGTGTGGCTAGTCCTTTTGGTTGTGGCATGTCCTCGTTCCGTGGTCTATCTCTTAGGCATCTGTTGATAAAGTTGCGTGGGTATCCGTTTTTAGCGAATACCTTGTATAGAACATAGAACATAGAACATAGAAGGATACAGCGCAGTACAGGCCCTTCGGCCCTCGATGTTGCGCCGACCGAATCCTACCTAACCTATACTAGCCCGATAACTTCCAAATGCCTATCCAATGCCCGCTTAAATGACCATAAAGAAGGAGAGTTCACCACTGATACGGGCAGGGCATTCCATGAACTCACAACCCGCTGTGTGAAGAATCTACCCCTAACATCTGTCCTATACCTACCACCCCTTAATTTAAAGCTATGTCCCCTAGTAACCCCTGACTCCATTAGCGGTAAAAGGTTCTTAGTATCTACCCTATCTAAACCCCTAATCATCTTATACACTTCTATCAGATCTCCCCTAAACCTTCTCTTCTCCAATGAGAACAGCCCCAAGTGCCTCAGCCTTTCCTCATAAGATTTTCCTACCATTCCAGGCAACATCCTGGTAAACCTCCTCTGCACTCGTTCTAAAGCTTCCACATCCTTCCTATAGTATGGCGACCAAAACTGCACACAATACTCCAGATGAGGCCGCACCAGAGTCTTATACAACTGCAACATGACCTCAGGACTCCGGAACTCAATTCCTCTGCCAATAAAGCCCAGTACACCATATGCCTTCCTCACAGCACTATTTACCTGGGTGGCAACTTTCAGAGATCTGTGTACATGGACACCAAGATCCCTCTGCTCATCCACACTACCAAGTAGCCTACCATTAGCCCAGTAATCCATCATCTTGTTATTCCTACCAAAGTGAACGACTTCGCACTTAGCTACATTGAATTCCATTTGCCACATTTCCGCCCAGCTCTGCAACTTATCTATATCCCGCTGTAACCTACCACTTCCTTCCTCACTATCCACAACTCCACCGACTTTTGTGTCATCCGCAAACTTGCTTACCCAGCTTTCAAGTCCTTCCTCTAGATCATTTATAAAGATAACAAAAAGCAATGGTCCCAAAACAGATCCTGTGGTACACCGCTAGTAACTGCGCTCCAAGATGAACATAATCCATCAACTACTACCCTCTGTCTCCTTCCAGCCAGCCAATTCCTAATCCAAACCTCTAATGTATCCTCAATGCCATACCTCCGAAGTTTTAGCATTAGCCTACCATGGGGAACCTTATCGAACGCCTTACTAAAATCCATATACACAACATCTACTGCTTTACCCTCATCCACTTCCTTGGTCACCTTCTCAAAGAACTCAATAAGGTTTGTGAGGCACGACCTGCCCTTCACAAAACCATGCTGGCTATCCCTGATCACGTTATTCCTACCCAGATGTTCATAAATCTTATCCCTTACCATTCTCTCTAAGACTTTGCCCACCACTGAAGTCAGACTCACTGGCCTATAGTTGCTAGGGCTATCCCTACTCCCTTTCTTGAACAATGGGACCACATTCGCTATCCTCCAGTCCTCTGGTACTATTCCTGTTGACAGCGACGACATAAAAATCCAGGCCAATGGCTCTGCTATCTCCTCCCTAGCTTCCCATAGGATCCTGGGGTAAATGCCATCAGGCCCAGGAGACTTATCTATATTCATCCTTTCCAATATTCCCAAAACCTCTTCCCTGCATATTTCCAGGGCATCCATTCTAATTATTTGTGATTCCATATTCACATCAGCAACAGTGTCCTGTTCCTGAGTGAATACTGAGGAAAAGTACTGATTTAATGTCTCTCCAATCTCCTCCGCCTCCACACACAACTTCCCACTACTATCCTTGACTGGACCGATACCTACCCTAGTCATCCTTTTATTCTTGACATACCTATAGAAAGCCTTTGGGTTTTCCCTAATCCTACCAGCTAAAGACTTTTCATGTCCCCTTCTCGCTTCTCTTAGCTCCCTCTTTAGCTCCTTCCTGGCTACCTTATAACACTCAATCGCCCCTACTGAACCTTCACGCCTCATCTTTACATATGCCGCCTTCTTCCCTTTCACAAGGGACTCCAATTCCTTACTAAACCACGGCTGCCTCACAAGGCCCTTTACACCATGCCTGACTGGTACATACCTATCGAGAACACGCAGTAGCTGCTCCTTGAACACTCCCCACATCTCATTAGTGTTCTTCTCTTGAAGCCTGTTTTTCCAATCCACACATCCTAAGTCATGCCTCACTGCATCATAATTTCCCTGCCCCCAGCTATAGCTCTTGCCCTGCGGCGCACGATTATCCCTCTCCATCACTAAAGTAAAAGTCACCGAGTTGTGGTCACTGTTCCTCTTCCTCTTTTCGCAGTTCTGGTGTACTGCAGTGTGTTGTGGCTCTTTTGAATAGTGTCCTGATGCAGCTTCGTTTGTGTGTGTTGGGGTGGTTACTTTCATAGTTTAGGACTTGGTCTGTGTGTGTTATTTTCCTGTGTACCCTTGTGGTGAATTCTCCGTTCGGTGTTCTCTGTACTATCACGTCTAGGAATGGGAGTTGGCTTTCCTGAACCGTCTCCAGCTTAATAATATCCTTCCTATAACAGAATGGCCAGAATTGCACACAGTACTCTGGTACAGGCCTCACCAACATCCAGTACAACCTCAATACGACATCCCAACTCTTATATTTAAAAATCTGAGCAATGAAAATAAGCGTGCTAAACACCTTCTTAATCGCCCTGTTTACCTGTGATGCAGACTTCAAAGAATTGTGTACCTGAACCCCTAAGTCTCTCTGTTCTACAACACTACCCAAGGCCTTATATTAATTCATGATGTGGAGGAGCTGGCGTTGGACTGGGGTGGGCCAAGTTAAAAATCACACAGCTCTTGGTTATAGTGCATACGGTTTATTTGGAAGTACAAGCTTTCGGAGCGCTGCTCCTTCATCAGGTAGCTGTGGGACAGGACCTGTTTAATAAACAAATAAACCTGTTGGACCATATCATGTTGTGTGATTTTTAACTTTACATTTAATTGTGTAAGTTCTGCCCTTGTTTGTTTTACCACGGAGAAACTGGAGAAGCTAAAGTTGTTCATATAACGAGATGAAAAGGCCAAGAGTGAATTTGATAGTGTTCCAAATTACAAAGAATTTTTGACAGGATCATGGAAGTCGAAAATGTTTCGGGGGTAAAAGGGTCTGTAACCAGAGAATGCTAACAAAATGTCTTGGATGAAAGAACCATTGGCAACATTAGGAAGCACATTTTTTACATAGCAACTTGATATAATTTGGAATGCACTTTGTGATAACGCGATGGAAGATGATTCAATCGAAAAGGAACTTGAATCAATACCCCAGAGGACAGAAGTTTACAAGCCCATGGGGAAAGCTAATTGGATAGCTCAGTCTAAGAGCCAGAACAGGGAGGAAGGTTACCATCTGTGACCAGCGTGAGTAGGTCACCTAGCCTGCATTACATTGGGTTAGTAAGAATGGCAGCTATGTGTCATTGTCAGTGAACTGTGAAACAGAACAGTATGAAGGGGAAGAGAGCAGTGTCATGGGATGAATTTTAGATTAATGCAGCTGGCAGCTGACGCACACAATGATGGGTCCTGTGCCATAATTAGTTCAGATTATGTAGTTCCATGTCAGACTCCTGCCAGATTACTAACAATTTGGGCCCATTCGCTAGCAGAAACCTATCTGCCATCCTTGCACACTAGTCTGGTAAGGAATTATAAGACACAACCATTGGACAGCCACTTGGCATTCTGCCCAGTCATTCTCGAAATTTAATAAACATATCTCAACTGCGAGGCTACATGTCGTTCTGTCTCACCGACATGGCTTAGCATAATTAAATTAGATGTACATTCTGCTTGGTATCAAGCTTGTATTTAAATGCTATTCATGGACACATCCATTAATAATTGGATATTATCAAAAAATAAACCTTAGCTACAAGTATGACTTTAAGTGTTCTTGACATACACTTGTAGTGACTACCTTGCAATGAATTATGACACTCCTGGAATTTTGGATAGCCCACAAGAGTCTGAAGCATGTGCAGATTTGGTGAACTGATCTATCTCTGTTGAAAAGTGTGGTGCTTCCTCCTAAATGACCTATGCCCAAAATGTCGATTCTCCTGCTCCTTAAATGCTGCCTGACCTGCTGTGCTTTTCTAGCACCACACTCTTTGACTCTTTGACCTCCAACATCTGCGGTCCTCACTTTCTCCTTATCCATCTCTGTTCCCTAGCAGAATGAATCTATATCTCTCTCTGCGCCAACCCCTCCCCTCAGTGTTCTATTCATGTTGTACTGCTGCAAATCGGTGAACCCAGATATCCTGACTATGTTCTATTTCCAGATTCTGAACATTGAGAGGGTAAAATGATCAAGGCTTACATCGCAGCAGACTCAGTTAAAAGTATTCTTTTAACTGCTGACTATAACAGGAAACATGCAACTCTTGTTCCCTTCAACTTCAGTTGGCTACTCACTGTAACATACTTTAGTTTCAAGCATTATTCTCCCAGACAGTCCCTCTAAGAAATACGTTATTATTTGTTAGGCTGATAGAGCCTGTCCTCTGTGATTTTTGCAAGTCACTTTCTCTGTCCCTAAGTACACATTTCCTATGGTACAAGGATCTTACCCATGACACTGATTGGTACTATCCCCCTCCCACCACACCAACCTCCGAATCTTGTGTTGATTCCACACTCAAGAGTTCATGAGTAACTCATTAACATCTATCAGTGGTTTAGAGTCATAGAGACGGACAACATGAAACAGACCCTTCGGTCAAACTTGTCCATGTTGACTAGATGTCTTAAATTAATCCAGTCCTATTTGCCTGCATTTAGCCCATATCCTTCTAAACCTTTCTTATTCATGTACCCACCCAGATGCTTTTTAAATATTGTAATTGTACCAGCCTCCACCAGTTCCCCTGGCAGCTCATTTCAAGCACGTACCACCCTATGTGTGAAAAAGTTGCCCCTAAGGGATTTGATGCAGAAAAGTCTCAGAATCATCGGGTTAGTGGATAGTTTACCTGCTAAAGCAGTTTTCAGAATCCCATTCCCAAAAGACATGGGATAGCTAATCCAAAAATATTGGAATCATTGCTGCTCTTTGGAATCATTTTGTGATCAGTTAGCCACATGGATTCAGAGACAGTTAGGTCAATCCCATCAACACATGTTATTCTGTGATTTGTTTGCGCTGGCTGTTTCTTGCTTAACATATTTAGAGAGTCAATCCATCATTGCCTATGTCTTTGAATAATTTTTGTTTCATCTTCCAGCTTACTATCAAAGTCCTGTGGGTTCCTATAATACAAAAAAATCAGCCAATTTTAATGATTGTCGATTTATGAACAGCCTTTGTAGTATCGCCATTTGACCCTTTAATGCTGGTTCCCTTTAAGTTAAATGTGCTTTTGCTGAAGGCCAACTGTGATGTCTCTGGTTGCAATTTATCTATCCTTTGGTGTAGTTTGCACTCATTTTGCAGTTTGTGATGTCTCTGTTGTCATGACTGCTCTTGTGACTTGGAACCAAGCAAGAAAGGTAATTAAGGAAGTGGTGTCAAATTATTGATATCTCTCCAAAGGCTTCCAGTTCTGCAGAAGTATCACAGATGGCGATTTTATAAACCCCTACAGCAACACACAGTTTGTGCAACTTTAGATTGCAGTATTGATAGTTTAAGAGGTAATGATTGAAAACATAAAATCATTTACAGATGTTTAATTTTCTTCTTTATCAATTAAGTTTGTCCTTGTCAAAAAGTAGAGCCGAGGGGGGCATGGTGGTTCAATGGTTAGCTCTGCTGCCTCACAGCACCAGGGGTGCTGGTTCTATTCCCACCTCAGTCTGCAGGGGTTTCCTCCCATAGGTTAGGTCATTTGGTAATGCTAAATTGCTCATAATATTTAGGGATGTGTAAGGTGAGGTGCTTTAGCCAAGGGCAAATGTAGAGTAGTAGGGGGATGTGTCTGGGTGGGTTAGTTTTCAGAGGATCATTGCAGACTTGTTGGGCCAAATGGCCTGTTCCACACTACAGGGATTCTATGAAGACAGTTCCTTTGTCATAGCTCTTAGTACTTCATGCAAAATTGGTTCACTTTAGAATTCAAAGTTATTCTGCAGAAAAATATACAGTCCACTTGGGACGCAGTGATGACCAAGTGATCAGTTTTTCAGAGTGTGATTTGAGGGGTGAATGTTGGTAGGTCATTGAGAAAACTCGCAGCTCCATCTCAAATGGTGCAATTAGGTTTAACTTCAACTTGAACCAAGGCATTTTTCGCGTGGGGTATCCAAACAACTTTACAATGAGTCACAGAACAGTGTTACCTTCAGCAATGCAGTATGCCCTGAGTAACTTGGAGTCTGTAAGGGCTGCAGGTGCTGGAAGTCAGAGTCGACAGATGAGAGACTGGAAGAGCACAGCAGGTCAGACAGTATCTGAGTCCTGACGAAGGGTTTCAGGCTGAAACATTGAAGTTCTCTGAGTTAGGAGAAAATGAGGACTGCAGATGCTGGAGATCAAAGCTGAAAAATGTGTTGCTGGAAAAGCGCAGCAGGTCAGGCAGCATCCAAAGAGCAGGAGAATCGACATTTTGGGCATGAGCCCTTCTTCATGAGCCTGAAGAAGGGCTCATGCCCGAAACGTCGATTCTCCTGCTCTTTGGATGCTGCCTGACCTGCTGCGCTTTTCCAGCAACACATTTTTCAGTTCTCTGAGTTACCCCACCTCAGTGTTATCTCAGATTCTGAGTGCAAGTGTTGGGCTGATACTTTTTATACCCAGACTTCTGGTGTGTAATAAGAGTGCTCCCAAAGCACCAAAGCTCAAAATCCCAGATTGCGGTGTCATTGACTGTGTAGAAATGATGTGTTAGATGGAAATTAAGGCTGTTCTGCATTTTGTCCCTAGCGTCAATCTCCAAAGGGATCTTCTCACATCTCCTCCTGTCAGACACGCTTGTAACATTCTAAGGCTGAGAATTAGAGTCAAAATGTGGATATCATGTGTTCTGTGACTCTGAGTCACGAGGAGTTGACTGCCAACAGATTTTTATCGCATTAGTCCAGCCAAGTCCAGGGCCACGCTGTCAGCCCACCTTAATATTGGGTTCTCAAATTGACAAATATTCTGTATATGACAATTTTAAAAATGTTATCTCTATCCCAACTGCAGTCTCTTCAGGTGGAATGGAGGTTACTACCATCACATTCTTGTGTAGTTCAATATTTTGGAAGATCTTCTCATGACCTAAACACCAGCAAATTCTGTTTCCAGAGCCTGCTTCATGTAATAACCAAGGCAGTTCACAGGAGCATTGTCAAACAGTGTGACACAGAGTCGCATATTGAGTTATTGGGTCAGATGATCAGAAGAGATAGGTTATATAGAGGGTCTTATAGAGGGAAAGTGAGTTGGAGAATGAAAGTGCCAGAGATGTTCAGCAGATTATAATCAGGATGCACCAGAGACCACAATGTTACACTATCCACCTCTCCATATTCACACCATCCGTCCCACAGCAAGCCACCTGTTCAATTTACTCTGTGGAATGCCTCCAACAAAATATTCCTGTTACATGAATGTTATTTGGTTCATGCTTTGTCACAATTAAACTAATAAACATCTTTGGAATGATTTATTTCACAGGATGTCTCCATTCATGAGCTCATTAAACAGCTGGACATACTGGGAGACAATGGGGTAAGTGTTGTCTTTCTCTCAGCGTTTTCTAATTTTAGTGAAATCTTTTTACAGCAACTTCACTATTTGGGCTCTCGTTTTGACTGAATGAGCCAGTCATTCCTCACTTTATTAGAACACAAACTTACATTTCATTGGTATCAACCCCTGAGAAATAACTCCGTAGAGGCCAGCATCCTGTCACCACCCTTTACTTACACGTGTGCAGTAGTTGACACGGGTCTGTCTTCCTCAGAGCCAGCTGTCAGGATGATCAGAACCTCCAACGTTCCTGTTTATATCAGCCAGACAGGGCTCCCTGATTGGACCATATTAACAGCCCCAGTCTGAGAACTCACCTTCTATGAGTTCCACTTGACTGACCTCATTACAATCACACACCCTGATTCATTGCTCAGTTGGTCCATAACATAGTCACAAGGCGTGGACACCTCCTGGTCCTCTGAGCTGCACGATAGAAAGTTATTTTTTACCAACTCTCCTAATTAACAGCATACGATGTGTGCAGATGTCACAGAGAGTCATAGAGATGTACAGCACGGAAACAGACCCTTTGGTCCAATTCGTCCATGCCGACCAGACATCCCAACCTAATGTAGGTCCATTTGCCACCATTTAGCCCAGATCCCTTTGAACCCTTCCTATTCATATAACTGTCCAGATGCCTTTTAAATGTTATAATTGTACCAGTCTCTACCACTTCCTCTGGCAACTCATTGCATTACACACACCATGCTCTCTGCAAAAACATTGCCCCTCAGGCCCCTTTTAAATCTTTCCCTTTTCACCTTAAATCTATGCCCTTAAGTTTTGGACTGCTCCACCCTGGGAAAAATATCTTGTCTATTTGCCGTATCCGTGTCCCTCATGATTTTATAAACCTCTATAAGGTCACCTCTCAGCCTCCGACGCTCCAGGGAAAACAGCCCCAGCCTATTCAGCCTCTCCCTATAGCTCAAACCCTCCAACCCCAGCAACATCCTTGTAAATCTTTTCTGAACCCTTTCAAGTTTCACAACATCCTTCCAATAAGAGGGAGACTAGAATTGCACACAGTATTCCAAAAGTGGCCTAACCAATGTCCTGTACAGCTGCAACACGACCTCCCAATTCCTGTACTGTTTCAGATATAAACCAGGTCAAACCTGTAAGTGATGCACTCCGTGGATAACCTGTCGACATTTTTTAGGCGAAGGCTAATACGAATCAGAACAAGTTGTCTTCAGATTCCTTTTAGTCCAGGCTGCCAGCTGACCACTTCAGTTGAGAAAATGACAATTGCAGGCCTGAATGGTGTATGGGACCATGGTTTTCATTCTGAATGGGCCTGGCGAAAACTGCCAGTTCAGCTGCCCAACAGCTGATTTAGGGTGGAGTAAGGAACCTAGCCTTCAGTCACGGTAAAGGTGGTAGGTCAGTGCCCACTCTGCACCAGTGTGAGCGAATCTGAAGG
The DNA here is from genome assembly GCF_020745735.1 of Hemiscyllium ocellatum. Classification (NCBI taxonomy): domain Eukaryota; kingdom Metazoa; phylum Chordata; class Chondrichthyes; order Orectolobiformes; family Hemiscylliidae; genus Hemiscyllium; species Hemiscyllium ocellatum. Next base: position 7,369,256 of record NC_083416.1, read on the forward strand.
TTTACTGTTGTCTGAAGAAGAGTTGATTCTAAATAAAAACAAGGTTAGAAGTCACACAACACCAGGTTATAGTGCAACAGATTTATTTGGAATCACAAGCTTTCAGAGCATTGCCCCTTCATCACGTGATTTCACCTGATGAAGGGACGGTGGTCTGAAAGCTTGTGATTCCAAATGAATCTGTTGGATTATAACCTGGCGTTGTGTGACTTCTGACCTTGCCCACCCCAGTCCAACAGCAGCATCTCCAAATCAGGGAAAAATAAAACAGCTTTCCCTTATCCCCAGAGGCATGTCAGCCAATTGATTGGATAGGCTATTATTTTAATACTCAAATTGATTTAGTCTTCTCCCACCTATGGGTCTCTCATTGCTGACAGAGTTGGAAGGAGCCTGGTTTTCCGGTTGCTCTCCAGAAACCAGATTAAAGTAAAGAGGGTTCATTCCTGCAGGCTCATCCCATTTCCTTTCCCGTGAGGAAGTGTTGGATTTCTCTGTGGATGCCTCACTCTGCGATGGGTGCAGGAATGACCTCTCCCACATGGTGTGTTTCCCTGCACCAGTGGGTGGGCAAGATGCCTTCAGTTGGCAGCCAAGGGTTACTGTGAGTGAGGCAGGAAGAGGCCTTGATCGGGTTACTTTGCCTTTGCTACTGGGCAAGACCTGACAAGTTATTACACTGCCAATGGAAAAGTGCTCTGAAAGCTAATGCTACCAAATAGAACAGTTGGACTATAACCTTGTGTTGTGTGATTTTTCAACATTGTCTACCCCAGTCCAACACCAGGTCCTCCACGCAATGGAAAGGTGCTGAACGTATTTGTGCGTCTGCATGACAAAGAGAATCTATACCTTTCCACTTCTTGCACTGTGCCTGAATACCTGAATAGAATAGAATAGAATTCCTACAGTGTGGAAACAGGCCCTTCTGCCCAACAAACCCACACCGACCGTCCGAAGAGTAACCCACCCAGACCCATTCCCCCTATCCTATTACTCTACTTTTCCCCTGAATAATGGCCCTAATCCACAAATCCCTGAACACTATGGGGCAATTTAGCGTGGCCAATCCACCCTAACCTGCACATTTTTGGATTGTGAGAGGAAAACGGAGCACCCGGAAGAAACCTACGCAGACGCGGGGAGAATGTGCAAACTCCACACAGACAGTTTGCATGTTCTCCCTGTATCAGTGTAGGGTTTCCACTGGGTGCTCTGTTCCCTCCCACAATCCAAAGATGTGCAAGTTTGGGTGGATTGGCCATGGTAAATTGCCCCATAGTGCCCAGGGACATGCAGGTTAGGTGAATTCACTATGGGAAATGCAAGGTTACAGAATAAGGCTGGATTGGTTGCTCCTCAGAAAGTCAGTGCGGACTTGATGGGCTGAATGGACGGCTCACCCCCGCCCCACTGTAGGGATACGATGAAGTTAGGAAATGGAGGAGTGGGACAGAAACCAGTGATCTCCCCTGCATCACTTATAGCTTGTGCTGTTGCATGCAGACAGGAACACATAGGCTTTGTTTAAACTGAAGCACACATCAGACAAAACTTAATCGGCTGCACGTAATACTTTCCAAAAGGGAAATGCATCATTAGCTGGTTGCAACATATGATTAAGAATCATCATCACAGTGCCAACTGTTTTGTTGCTGTGGCTACACCCTGCAAATTTAATTTCCTCCTTCAGCATTAGCTGTGACAGGATTTCAATATCCCAGCTGGCAGCAGCACACATAGAAATGCTCGAAAGGAAAATCCAGGTCACATTTTCATTGTCAATTCATTCTTCGTCAAGGAATTGTCAGCTGACAGCCAACAAGTGACTACCGGCGACTAACTCAGTGATTAGCACTGCTGTCTCACAACACCAGGGACCCGGGTTCGATTCCAGCCTCGGGTGACTGTCCTTTTGACTCCCGAGAGTATGTCCACCGTCTCCATGACACAGGTCAGGACGCTCACCATTTGCCTGGATGGGTTCAACTCCAACAACATTCAAGAAACAGAGATGTAAAGCAATGTACTTAATCAGCGACCAATCCTCCACTTAAAACATTCACTCCCTCTACTACTTCTGCACAGAAGTAGCAATGTGTACCATCTACAAGATGCAGTAACCCTACAGTGTGGAAGCAGGCCAGTCAAACATGGTATCACATTGACCCCAGTGGAGCATCCCACCTAGACCCACCCACTATCCTATCCCTACATTTTTCATGGCCAAACCATCCAGCCCAGGGCACCACAGGACAATTTATCACAGCCAATCCATCGAACCCATACATCTTTGGAAACCAGAGCAAACTCACGCAGACACTGGGAGATGTGCAAGCTCCACACAGACAGTTGCCCGAGGGCAGAACCAAACCTGGGTCCCCAGCACTGTGAGGCAGCAGTGCTAACCACTGAGCCATCACATTGCTTATCAAGACTCCATTGACATATCCTGCCAACCCAAAACCTTTACCTATTTGGACAGGGAGAACTGTGCACAAGAACACAATTACATGTTGGTTCCTCTCCAAGTCAGAGTAAAAAGTGAGGTCTGCAGATGCTGGAGATCAGAGCTGAAAATGTGTTGCTGGTTAAAGCACAGCAGGTTAGGCAGCATCCAAGGAACAGGAAATTAGACGTTTCGGGCCAGAGCCGTTCATCAGGAGGGCTTTGATGAAGGGCTCTGGCCCGAAACGTTGAATTTCCTGTTCCTTGGATGCTGCCTAACCTGCTGTGCTTTAACCAGCAACACATTTTCAAGCTCCTCTCCAAGTCACTCACACACATTTCTGACTTGGATCTATAACACTGTTCTTTCACTGTCACTGAGTGAAAATCCTGAATATTCCTTTCCGATGGCAATGTTGATGTACATGCAACAATCCCATGGAATTCTGCAGTTCCAAAAGGCAGGTCACATCTTCTGAATGTGGAGGTGCTGGTGTTGGACTGGGGTGGACAAAGTTAAAATTCATACAACACCAGGTTATAATCCAACAGGTTTGTTTGGAAGTACAAGCTTTCAGAGTGCTGCTCTTTCATCAGGTGGTTAGTCTAGCTCGAAAGCTTGTACTTCCAAATAAACTGGTATTGTGTGATTTTCAAAATCTTTTGGAGGCCAAATAGAGATGGGTATCAAAAGTTGACCTTGTTTGTGATTCTCATACCTCATGAACGAATAAACAAATCTCTCTGTACCATGCCTGTATTTCTCCATAAGTCAACATTTATTTTTAATTTTGTTTTCTAGAATCTGAGAAATGAGGAGCAAGTGGCAATTATCCAGGCGAGCACGGTGCTGTCTCTGGCAGAGAAGGTAGAGTTGGATTATTGTTTAAGGACTAATCCTCTGAGGAAATGACATCTTAAATAAGCACGGAAAGATCCTGCAATGTGTTGTGCCTAGACCATGAGCAAAATCGCTCAGGAAACTTGACAAGTTGCAAGCTCAAAGCCGTGACAATCTAAGACATTATATCTTTAGCTGAAGAAGAATGCTTTGCTGATGCAGTAAAAGTTTATTGGACTGATTCAATGGGATGGCATGAGGAGAGGCTGAATTGTTTAGTGTTCCTAAGTTTGGAAGATTGAGGGGGTGAATCTCGTAGAGACCCAGGAAATTCTAATAGGACTTGAAGGGTAGATACATGAAGGACGCTCCCAATAGCGAGAGAGGCCAGTAGCAGTGGTCACAGTGTAAGGATATGGATAAACCATTTATGACTAAGATGTTTTCCTAACCCAGAGAGGCTGTGGATTTCGTTTCCACAGAAAGTAATCGAGGCCAAAACATCGAATAATTTCAAGGTGGTGTTGGATTTGGCAGTTAGCCCAATAAAGGAACAAAGGCAAAGGCTGATGGGTTGAATAATCAGCCATGATCAAAATGAATGTCAGAGCAGGATCAAAGGGCAGAATGGCCCACTCCTCATATTTTCCATGTCTCTACATTATTCCACCCCTAATAATCATCTCCAATTTCTAAGGCAAAGTCTCTGGTTAGGCAAGTAGACAGTCAATACTTGCTTGTACTTAGGTGTAATGTTGTGCTCCAGCACTCCCAGTAGAGAGTGGCACTCACAGGAAGCACATAGTAAATTGTCAGCATTAAGCTTGTGGCCTGTAATTCCATCTTCATTGAGTTCTGCTCATTATCTAAGTCAAAAAGTGTGAAAAAGCACAGCTGGTCAGGCAACATCCGAGGAGCAGGAGAGTCATCTGTCCTGTTCCTCAGATGTTACCTGACCTGCTGTGTTTTTCCAGTACCACACCTTTTAACCCTGATCTCTAGCATCTGCAGTCCTCACTTCCCCCTGCTCATACCTAACTGCTCAGTTAACTCAGTTGATGAGATGCCGAGGAAGCAGTGCAAAATAATGATGGCAATGCTGTGGTAAAGTCCTCACTAAGTCAGAATTCTCTTCAATTTGACATTAAGGTCCAAAAATCTAAATTTGGCATCAAAGAGATCTCTTTGTTAGCCTGCCTCAATATTTCTTTCTGACCCTCCAGCAGTGTGTTTAAGATGCAGCTGGCCATACACTATCTGAATGTGAAGTGGAGCACTTATCAGTCTCTGGATAAAAATGTTAAACATTGATATGAAAACATTGGTTTATCTGAAATGTTGCTGACCTTGTACTCATGTACAATAAGCACCTTTAAGCTATCATCACAAATCTGAGCCCATAAATCTGAATCTTCATGAATAAATAATAACTCCATGGCCTTGCCCCAGTATCTGCATGAAAGACTGTGTTTGTCCTACTTGGTCAAGTCCCTATCCCACTCACTACCTTCCATTCATCTTCATCTTTCTTGGCCCCATATTCTGGAACACTCTCTCAATCTCTCTGTATGTCTCTCCCTTTCTCGCTCACTATCTCTCACTCTTGTCTTCTCTCTCTCTTTCATTCTCTCTCTGTCACTTTGCACTCCTTCCCTTCCAATCTCATCTTATCTTTGAGTTTGCCAAATATCCATCACCTCTAACTTTCTGCGTGTTAACCCAAACTTGCCATTTCCATTCTATAAACTTCTTCAAAGAAAAATAACATCTCAGGCAAGAAATGACCATCTGTCCATTTTGTCAGCTGGTCAATAGGAAGTGGACGGTAATGATTTTTTGGGGGGGAGTGGCCATCAGAGCTACTGGTGCAGGTTCAGGAAAGGAAGGTATCACTAATGATTCTTTGGCTACAATTACACAGGTAAGAACTGAAAGACATGAGAGAGATCCAGATACATGGCAATGGGAGGAGGAGGTTGGTGTGGCCAACTGTGTCTGACTGCAGACAGGCCAGGCAGGGCCATGAAGGAACCATTAGGACATTGTCTGTGACTTTGTAAGGACTGTTTTGACTCTATGCCAAGGTTGGGGAAACGTAATTGGAAACATTCAAATATTGATTTGTGAGAAAAATGGGTACAAATTTGCAAGGCAACAACGCATTCAAGGACGTTGTAGAAGGAAGGCGAGTTGAGGATGGGATATTATTTGGAAGGACGTTAGGGGTCCAGGGTTGGATTTCTAGAAGAGTTGTAATGACAAATTTAAATGCTAACTCTTGAAGCCATTAACAATGTCAACTACCATGCAGGCCAGGAGGGGAGGATGAGTGATCAGCACTTTACTGGGAATAAGATCAAGGGGACAGGTGGTGAGTCTCATGATGAGCTCAGAGAGGGTATGAAGGGAAGTAGGAGAGAAACGGGAGAAATATTCAAGTTCAGAGCTTGGAAAGGGACAGGTGATAGAGCATGTTTGGCCAGGCAGGCTGTGGAAGTGAGAGATGGCTAATTATCAGATTGGTCTCAATTTGGTGGCAAGAATCTCCTCATCCCTACTTTTGGAGGTGGGGGTGGGGGGGTGCGGGGGGAAGGGTCTGAGAATACAATCTGCAATTGAGAAAGTAAGAAGGAGATTATCCGAAATAACGCATAGGTATGGCACTCAGTTCGTTCACTTAGATCTGGCGGTGAATGGCTTTTCCAGATGTTCACCTTGACCTTTGAATTTTGCATCCCTGGATGTAAGGGGGCAGCAATAGAGGCCAGACCAGATTGAATGGCCAGTGTGAAAGAGGATACTGGTTTCATAGAATCCCTGCAGTGTGGAAACAGGCCATTCGGCCCAAGTCCACTCTGAATGTCTGAAGAGCATCCCACACTGACTCAGCGTCATACCCTTTCCCTGTAACCCTGCATTTCCCATGGCTAATAAGTAAGGAAGTTAATAAGTTTGCAGATGACACCAAAATTGGAGGTGTAGTGGACAGCAAAGAGGGTTACCTCAGATTACAACAGGATCTTGAACCAGATGAGCCAATGGGCTGAGAAGTGGCAGATGGAGATAAATGCAAGGTGCTGCATTTTGAGAAAGCAAATCTTAGCAGGACTTATAGAGGGCATAGGTTTAGGGTGAGAGGGGAAAGATATAAAAGAGACCTATGGAGCAACTTTTTCACACAGAGGGTGATACGTGTATGGAATGAGCTGCCAGAGGAAGTGGTGGAGGCTGGTACAATTGCAACATTTAAGAGGCATTTGGATGGGTATATGAATAGGAAGGGTTTGGAGGGATATAGGCTGGGCACTGGCAGGTGGGACTAGATTGGGTTGGGATATCTGGTTGGCATGGACGGGTTGGACTGAAGGGTCTGTTTCCGCGCAGTACATCTCTATGACTCTGTGACTCTATCCCTGGACACTGCAATCTAGTACGACCAATCCACCTAAACTAGAGGAAACCCACACAGATGCAGGGAGAACTTGTAAACTCCACACAGATGGTCACCTGAGGCTGGAATTGAACCTGAGTCCCTAGTGAGTCAGCAGTGCTAACCACTGACCCATTGTGCCACTCCAACAGGGATGTTTCAGTGGGGACTAGAACCTCATTGGTGGAAGTGTGGGTGCTGAGTAACTGGGATTGTGGTGAACACACTGATGGAGGCTAGAAAGTTTGGACTTTAGAAGTGCACTTGTAAGGGAATTGTCAGTTGTTTTTTCCCAGAACGGGGACAGAAGAAGGAGGTAGGGTTAGAGTGTAGATAGCGAGTTTTGAGAAGATTTGTAGCCCAGATTGAGGTTTTGGATGTCAGTTTGCTCGCTGAGCTGCCAGGTTCCTTTCCAGACGTTTTGTTACTCTACTAGGTAACATCTTCAGTGGGCCTCAGGCGAAGCAATTCTGAAAGTTCCTGCTTTCTTTTTATATGTTTGGGTTTCTTTGGGTTGGTGATGTCATTTCCTGCGGTGAAGTCACTTCCTGTTCCTTTTCTCAGGGGGTGGTAGATGGGATCTAGGATGTAGATGTATGGAATGGTGAACAGTCTGAGGAAGTGCTCAGAGCTTGCACCCTGTAAGAAAGTGAGGACTGGAGATCAGAGTGGAGGAGTGTGGTGCTGGAAAACCACAGCAGGTCAGGCAGCATCTGAGGAGCAAGAGAATTGACGTTTCAGGCATAAGCCCTTCAAAATGAGATTCAGCTTCATCACCCTTAAGCTTACACCCACTTTTACTTCATATGAACAACATCAACAAGACAGCTTATAAGAGACTTGTTCACCTCCTCCACCTTCTGTGGTTGAACCTCATTCTTATATATCCTGTCCATTGTAGAAGGAAGTAAACTGATTGAACACTTTGATTTTTTGAAACCTTCTATTAACTAGTTGTTTTGTCTCTCCCTTCAAGAAAATGAGCCTAAATGGATACAAGCTTTGAACAAATACCTACTGGGTGCATATATTTTGTGATTACTTTAATACCTGTTTTTACTACGAAAGAGGAATTATATCCTCACATGTACGAGATGACATAGCAAGCAATATTGTGTGTGCATCTTCCTGGGATCAAAAGATTAAGGAAATATCTCAGTGTAGAATTGAGTGACCAACCATAAATCAATTCCTTTCAACCACATATAAATCAAAAAGATTTATAAATACTGTAGGTCCAGTCTCTCATTTATTAAGCCAGCAACCCGAATGCCATTTTGTGAAAATTTGGCTCTTCTATTCCATGTTTTGTATAGAAATCCGGAGTTGTTATTTTCAAATGCAAATTGTTGAATTTAATTTTTTGTACGTTTCAAGCTATTTTCCGGGAATAACAAACCTAATTGATTGGCAGCTTTCACGGTGCTCCAGCAGTCAGGGTTAATGAGAAGTTAAGGATGTGGTGCTCTCTGGTGGCTGTAGTATAGAATTGGCAATGACACTCTCTATCTCTTTCTCTCTCTCTCTCCCCCTCCCTCCCTGTTTTTTTTCTCTCTCTATCTGTGTCTCTGTCTCTCTTTCTCTCTCTCTGTTGTTGTCTTTGTTTGTCTCTGTATCTGTCTCTCCCCTTTCTCTTTCTCTCTCTTTCTGTCTCTCTTTCTGTCTCTCTTTCTCTCTCTCTATCTCTCTCGCGCTTTGTCTCTCTCGCTCTCTCTTTCTCTTTCTGTCTCTCTTTCTGTCTCTCACTCTCTGTCTCTCTCTGTTTCTCTCTTTCTCTCTCTCTGTCTCTCTCTCTTTCTCTCTCTTTCTGTCTTTCTCTCTCTCACTCTCTGTCTCTCTCTTTCTCTGTCTTTCTCTCTCTCTTTCTCTTTCTTTCTCTTTCTTTCTCTCTTTCTCTCTATCTCTCTCTGTCTCTCTCTTTCTCTTTTTCTCTCTCTCTGCTTCATGTTGGCACTTTATGAACACTTTCAGAGTGTACCTAAACTAGACTTGTCAATTCCTGGAGGATCCATTGCATGTCCTCTCTCTGCCAACCTCATCAAAAGAAAGAAACATTTTTCTCAATTTTCAACATTTTTAATCAGTCATAAACTTTGTTTCTAAGCCCCAAACATCCCGAAGGTGCTACTTTCTGCGCTTGTATGTCACTTTTTCACTCTTTACAAAACAATACAAGGACAGATGGTTGTTATCTACAAACCAAGTGCTCTTTGCAAATTTTGAATTCAAAACTTTCGATATTTTCATCCAGCAGTTTATCAGGTTCCCTGCCCAGCAGTCTGATTAATGTTCCCTTCTTAAAGGGATCCAGCTGTAAGCCGTAACTCCAGTCCTCTCTGTTAAAAGATGGCTTGAGCCTGAAATTGAGTTTCTGACGAGGGCTGCCTTTCATGCAAGCCCAGAGAAATGAGAAATAAGAAATAACTTTGTAAGCATAGAAGTGGGTGTCAGTAATTGCTTGTCTTGGCAGCCTAACCTATTATGAAGGTTAGTACAATGCAGGCATTAATGTGGAAAAGACATGTGCAAGCAATTATCCATCCACAACAAATAAACAGTTTGGATTAATAACTGGAAAACACAATAGCACTCAGCAGCAAATCTAAAGTAATTTCGGAAGTGGGAACCAGCAAGCACTGCACATAAGTCAACGTTTGTTCAAATAATCAAAAACAGAAAAGAGACTTTGGAACATAGAAGCATAGAAAACACAATCAGAAGTAGGCATTCAGCCCATCAACTTTTCTTTGCCATTCAGTGTGATCATGGCTAAGCCTTGATCTCAGTTGTTAAAATTTCCCCCACATCCTGGATTACAGCTCAACCTTAGGTGAAGTTCATAGAATCCCTACAGTGTGGAAACAGAATATTTGGCCCAATGCTGAAGAGCATCCCACCTAGACCCAAGCCCCTACCCTATATTTTCCATGTCTAACATACCTAACCTCCACATCCCTGGACTGTGGGAGGAAACCAGAGCACCTGGAGGAAACCCGCACAGACACAGGGAGAATGTGCAAACTCCACACAGACAGTCGCCTTGAGGCTGGGATTGAACCCAGGTCCCTGCCACTAAAAGGCAGTAATGCTAACCACTGAGACACCATGCCACCCCTTTTCAGGTTCAGACAGGACACTCCAAATTGTCAAATTCCCAGGTGATGTTGCTGTTCTTGGTTGGTCACCCACCCTTCAGTGGCAACAAAGTTGATTTAGAAAACATCCCTTTCCTTGTGGATAACAGACCCAAATGAAGTTATATTTTAAACAGAGCCAGTTTGACCAGGTTTGCTTAAATTAACAAAAGGCTGAGTTTACTAATTCCAAAATATGAGAAGAAATGATAATGCATACACACAGTAGAAAGATGGATCAGTTTTGGGTGGCACAGTGGTTAGCACTGCTGCCTCACAGCACTCGGGTCCTGGGTTTGATTCCAGCCTCTGTCTGTGTGGAGTTTGCACATTCTCCCCGTGTCTGTGTGGGTTTCCTCCGGGTGCTCTGGTTTCCTCCCACAATCCAAAAATGTGCAGGTAAGGGTGGATTGGCCATTGGAAATTGCCCCATAGTTGTTCAGGGTGAGTGGATTAGCCAGGGGAAATGCAGGGTTATAGGGAGGGGGCAGGATGCTCTTGAAGGGGTCAGTGTGGATTCAGTGGGTCGTATGGCCTGCTTTTGCTCTGTAGGGATTTTGTTCTATAAAAAGTTTTAAAAGTACAAATCAGTCTCTGAATTGTTCATGAACAGCACACGGGTGGTGATGTATCTGCTATTGAATGATATCAGTGGTATTGTCATTGGCTGTTGAGGCAATCGATTTCAAGATTTTTGGTCTGATGGATGAGTGGATATTCTATTGTCCTTTTGACAGTGACCAAATTCAGAGTGAGAGAGAGAGAGAGAGTTCTTCTCACTCTTGACTGCTGTGCAGGGGTGGTTAAAATGGTTTCTCTCAATACTGTGGTATTCAGAGCATTCTAGACTAGACACCAGTATGTCTGGCTAATGGTGTATGCTGACTAATATCACAGTTGGTTTCAACCCTTTTATTTTAACCTTATTCTTGGAGGGTAAAACAAAGCAACTCTGAGTGATAACTTACTGCTGATGTGGAGGTTAATCACACCGCCTCCCCGCGCCCCCACCCCCACCCCCAGCCCATTTCGCTATTACTTCTTGTAATGTCTCTGTTATTTCACTGACATGCTACTTCTGGAACATTCCATCGACTTCACACACGACTGTGCCAGACGATCACTCCATTTGCGTCACAGTATTTGTTCTTTCTGCGGGCAAAAAAAAAGTTGATTAGGAATAAAATGTTAAAAATGTCTTGTAAATACTTTGGAACTCTGACTCATCTTCCAGATGATCTGGGACTCTATTTCCTTTTTTTTTGATTATATACTCAGTGGCTTGGCCTCCACAGATCCCTGTGATGGAGAATTCCTCAGCATTCACCACCCTCTGAGAGAAGGTATTTCTCCTCATCTGAATCCGAAATGATCTATTCTGTCTCCTGAGGCTGTGCTTCCATGTACTGGAACCCCCCCACCCCCCACCAAGGGAAAGTCATGCCTGCATCTGTCAGAAATATATCCAGTTTAGTGATATCCTGTCTAATCTTTCTTAATCCCAGTGAATACAGACTCCTATGATGGTCCTGCCATTACAGGAATCAGTGTGGTGAACCACACACTCTGAGGCAAGTATATCCTTTCATGGGTAAACGTGCCAAAAATGCATGCAATGCTCCAAGTGTGGTCTCACCAAAGGCCTGTAGAGCTGCAGCAAGATTTTTCTCCTCCTGTGTTCAAATGCTCATGACTGAGATGACATATGAATAGAATTTCATAGGATCCCCACAGTGTGGAAACAGGCCATTTGACCCAATAGGACCCGGCAAGGTGGCTCAGTGGTTAGCACTGCTGTCTCACAGCAACAGAGTCCCAGGTTCAATTCCAATCTCTGTCTGTGTGGAGTTTGCACATTGTCCATGGGTCTGTGTGAGTTTCTTCTAGGTGCTCCAGTTTCCTCCCACAGTCCAAAGATGTGCATGTGAGGTGAATTAACCATGCTAAATTGCCCATAGTGTTAGGTGCATTAGTCAGAGGGAAATGGACTAGGAGGGTCGGTGTGGACTTGTTGGGCTGAAAGGCCTGTTTCCACACTGTAGTGAATCTAATCAAGTCCACACCAACCCTCTGAAGAGTAACACACCCAGACCCATTCCCACTATCCTAATGCTCTACATTTACCCCTGACTAATGCACCTAACCTGAACACTTTCAGCAATTTACCTAACCTGCACGTCTTTGGATTGTGGGAGGAAACCTACACAGACACGGGGAGAACATGCAAACTCCACACAGTTGCCCAAGGATGGAATCGAACCCAGGTCTCTGGCACTGTGAGGCACCAGCCACCATACCACCCATAGAAACCATACCAGCCAATGAGCCACCATACCACCCATAGAAATTTGTGTCCAATGCAAGGAATATCTACAGTGGATTTAGCGCTGCCAGGATGATTAGTGATGATATTAATTACTCTAACAGATGCTTTGCTCCAACCTAACCCTGTCTGTTCCTTATCAATTTAGGAACTTGTTATTAAGGGAATGGCACAACCTTTCCTACCCCATCACCAGCCCCACAACCCCTTTGCCCCTTACAGATCAAGTGATTCAGGAAGTTCGATTCACCGTTTATGGAAAGGCATCAGCTAAAACATCATATGACACTTTAATGTCAACCACATCATCACCCTTGTTTGAATTGGAAGTTCAGTGATGTAAGATCACTGGACAGATAGATAAGAAAGTACTCTGTCACTCAATCAAGGTAAAGGGCTTACTGCACCCTGCAGTTGTTAAATGCCTCCATTATCGTTTCTGACAATTCATTCTGAGTGACATCGAGAAACACATTTTGACATTTATCTGAAATGTTCACTATTGTAAATTGGATGTAAGCCACCATGTATCATTGCCATGTTGTAATTTGAGGTGATGGTGTGTGTTACGATCAGATGAGGAACGGCCAAATACTTAGTGCCCTCTTCTCCCTCTCCTCAGTTAACTGCATCAGTTTTCTTTTGTTTGAAAGGATGGAATTTGCAAAATGAGTGAATGTTTAACTATTGATGTTCTGTGATGTTTTAAAAATATCATTTTATTATACTTAATGCACACAAAATATTCTAAAAAAACACTTTGACTTTCACACACTTGCTTAAAGTTCACATGATTCCATATTGTTGGAGAGTGAGGACAATAGATTAAGTAATTTAGAGTCTTGTAAAACTGAACGGGTATCTGTAATGCTATGACTTAGCTGTCTTAGGCTGAATTTGTTGCTGCTTTCACTCACTGGCTTGAACTATCTTTAACATTTTTCTCCATGGTACTTCGAGAATTAAAATCAACAGCTTGGGTTCAAGACTTGAAACCTGGATGAGAGAGAGAGAGAGAGAGAGAGAAAAGGAACCAATCACGGTATTGTTATATCATCAGAGCTGCTGCTTGCCTACTTCTGCAGAGGAAGCAGATGTTTAAAGCACTCAAGGGTAGCATTTCAAATGACCTTAGGCCATCAGGAACAGCTCCTTCCCTGTCATTATTAGACCGAGGAATGGATTCTCTAACTTCAAGTAATGCTGATCTTGCTAATGTTATCTTGCCAAGAGAACATTCCGTGCAATGTCACCTGGGTGCCCGAAGTTTTTTTTAACCATTCTATGATCTATATGCCCTTGCTTACTATGATCTGCCTATACTGCTCATAAACAAAGCTTTTCACTGTACTTATGTATACGTGACAATAAATCAAATCAAATCCGGAACACTACTAAATCTGGTGTGACCTTCCCCTTGTTGACTTGTAGGTAGACAGTTTCAGAGAACCTACCTGGCAATGCTCTAGAAATTCTGTACCCTCCTGACATTGACTAGTCTGCTTTATTTCAATCTGTATGCAAATTTGACTTTCCCATAATAATCACTTTGCAGCATATTGATTAATCTGAGTATTTGTACGAGCGATCATTTCACAGTAATTGCTATGTTGCCTGTGCATGGCCCCTACACTCTTAAGTCCACTTCTATGTCTTTATTCAGCCCATAAAGACTACATTGACTGCTTACTTTATTACATCATTTATACGTGGAACATGGATGTCACTGGCCAGGCCAATATTGATTGCCCATCCCGAGTTTCTGTTGAGAAGGTGGTGGTTTAGTTGCATTCTTGACACACTACAGTCCACAGGCTGTTGGTAGACCCATAATGTCCATAGGGATGGAATTCCAGGATTTTAATCCACGATGCTAAAGGAACATTAATATATTCCCAAGTCAGAATGGTGAATGACTTGGAGGGAAACTTGCAGGTGTTGGTGTTCCCATGTATCTGCTGCCCTTGTCCTTCTGGATGGAACTGGTCATGGGTTTGGAAGGTGATGTTGAAGGATCTTTGCTGAATCTCTGCATTGTTGGAGGGAATGGATGGTTCGTCCTGGATGGTGTCAAGCTTCTTGAGTGTTGTTAGGGCTATACCCATCCAGGAGAGTATTCCATCACACCCCTGGCTCATGACATGTAAGTGGTGGACAGGCTTTAGGGTAAATTACCTGCTGCGGGATTCTCAGCCTTTGATCTGCTCTTGTAGCCACTGTGTTTATTGGCTAAGTCCAGTTGAGTTTCTGTTCATGGATACCCAAGGATGTGATGGCAGGGGATTCAGTAACATATTAGTAGTAGTTTGATTGTCTCTTATTGGTGATGGTCATTATCTGTCCTTTTTGTGGTGTGAATGTTACTTACCACTTGCTAGCCCAAGCCTGGATCTTATCCTGATCTTGTTGCATTTGAATATGGACTGTTTCAGTATTTGAGGAGTCACAGATGGTTCTGAACATTGTGCAAACATTGGCCAACTTCTGACCTTATGAAGGAAAGAAGGTCTTTGATGAAGCAGCTCATGATGGTTGGGCCTAGGACACTACTCTGAAGTACTCCTACAGAGATGTCCTGGAGCTGAGGTGACTGACCTCCAAAAACGCCAACCATCTTCTAATGTGCCATGTTTGACTCCAACCAGCAGAAGGTTTGCCTCAGCCCCAGTTCTCATTGATTCTAGTTTTGCTTGGGACCCTTGATGCTACACTCGGTCAAATGCAGCCTTGATGTTTTTGTATCGTAGTGTCTTCTTATTGTATTGATTTAATCTTTAATCATAAAGAATACTTGTTCCACTCTATAATTTTCCCGATCATTCCTGTTCACCTTATAATCATGTGTATTTGGTTCCTAGTCCTAACTGACTTGACACCCTGTCTCTGTATGGGGTGGCATGGTGGCTCAGTGAATAGCACCAGGGACCCGGGTTCAATTCCCACTTTGGGTGACTGTGTGGAGTTTGCACATTCTCCCTGTGTCTGCGTGGGATTCCTCCCACAATCCAAAAATGTGCTGGTTAGGTGAATTGGCTATGCTAAATTGCCCATAATGTTAGTCGGGGGTAAATATAGGGTAGGGGTATGGGCCTGGGTGGGTTACTCTTTGGACAATGGGTGTGGACTTGTTGGGCCGAAGGGCCTGTTTCCATACTGTAGATAATCTAATCTAATGGTTACCATCACAAATCCTCCATGCTGCAATAGTTTATGCATTTGGAGTTGAAAATAAATAGTACTTCTATCCCTATTAGGACCTAATTCCCCCCAGAACCATCCCCCAGCTTCAGCTCTTTGTTGATACGACATGAACTGCAAATAGTCTGTGTGGCCCATTCTGTGTTTGGAGCTCGCTGGGATGTACCTAGGAGCAGCAGATAGAATAGGCAGCTATCTGGGGCAACGGCGATCTGACTATCTTCTGCTGGTTTTGTGATGAAGCACTATCTAAAGGAGCAGATTGAACCTGGGGATCTCTTGGGGTGCACAATAGTGACAATATATCATATTATGGCTGCGTACACTATGCATTACTATTTCAATAAAGTTGACAATAGTCACATATCATCAACAGCATGAGGCAATGAATTATCCTTTATGCATCTGGTGTTTCTCAATCACAATTGGACCTGGGTCTGTATAATCTAGTTGTAGTCCTTAGATAGCTATGAACTTCATTCAAAGTTATCTTTGGACTTTACACATGGATAATCATGTGTTATATAACTTTATTTTTGCTATAAACCAGGTTGGGATCTGTTGTTTCCCAATAGAATGATTTACGGATCCATTCCGAGCGTGATGTTAAACATTTTACATACCGCACAAAGCCTGAATTAAACACTGTTTAATCATAGTATCACACCATCTAGCCTTAAGAAAATTATCTGAAGGTGAATGATCGGTTATTGCCAAGCAAAGCCTAAGATATAACCAAATTTGTTAAAAATTTGAACAGCAACTTTGGACCCCTTGCTTTGGGTTTTCAAAACAAATTCAGTTTTTTTCTCTGTTCCATGCAAAATAGGCCAGTAAATCAAGTCATGGAATAAGGAGATGTAAAATAAATTATTTGAAAGCTTACTTCAAGGTTTTGATAATCTGAATGTGCTGACTACAGAGTGTGGGCTTGTCTTGTGAATTGGGATTAATGTCAAATGTAATGCTTTTCTCATTTTCTAGTGGCTACAGCAGATTGAAGGTACAGAGGCTGCACTGCACCAGAAGATGATAGATTTGGAGATCGAGATGGTACGGAATGCAATTCTTACTCAGATTCGATGAACAACTTGAAATTCTGCTGTGATTTTGCCACTTGCTAATCTTTAAGTGTTCTGCAGTAGACATAATAATTCAAAGACTCCTTGACAGAGTTTGGGGTTAGGTGGATGGGGTGTGGGGTTCCTTTTACTACTTCTGTGGCTGGGTTTTTGTCTGTGTGTGTGAGAGTGAGAAAGAGAGAAAGAAAACTACTTCTTGGGGAATGACTAATTAATCTTCCTTAACTCGGTGAGTATAAGTTTCTTTGGTAACAGGCAATGGCCGGCCCCACTGAGCTCATCACCTGAGCCCTTTATAAAACAGTCCCACGGCCCTCTTGTAGTGCCGTGATAGTGTCCCTATCCCTAGGATGGGAGGCCTGAATTGAAGACCTACCTGCTCTAAAGGTATGTAATAACATCTCTGGACTGGTTGATTTGGAAATGGGTTAAATAAATAAAATATTACCACTCTGATTTGGTGAGGGGAAAATAGTTCAGTTTTGTGTGATAACGTTTCTTGGTGTTAAAAAGACCCAAGGGAACTATGTGTCCCAGGCGTGCATCTGTCTGTCATGGCATGAATAGAGGGGTGTGGATCTCATAGAGACTTATAAAATTGGAACAGGACTAGACAGGGTAGATGCAGGGAGGGTGTTCCCAATGGTGGGTGTGACCAGAACCAGGGACCACAGTCTGAGGATTCAGGGTGGACCACTTAGAATAGAGATGAGGAGATATTTCTTCACCCAAAGCGTGGTGAGCCTGTGGAGTTCATTACCACAGGAAGGAGTTGATGCCAAAATATTGAATGTATTCAAGAGGCGGCTAGATACAGCATTTGGGATGAATGGGACCAAAGGTTATGGGGAGAGGGCAGGATTAGGCCATTGAATTGAACAATCAGCCACCACTATGGTGAATGCCAGAGCAGGCTCAAAGGGCTGAATGGCCTTCTGCTGCTCCTATGTTCCACGTTTCTATAAGTGGTGGCTCTGTTTTGGTGTCCAACAATAAAAGATGTTCATTTCTGATCTGGTTTTCTGAGGTATGATAATGTAGGTTTTTTTCTGGAGTGGCAGATCTCCCCTCCCTGGCTGGGGTGGACCTTGTCCGCGAATGGCCACTCACCTTGTGGTTATTTGGAACTGAGTCTAGCCTCGGCTTCACTGAGCACTTCCTTTCCTCTTCAAAACTTACCAGGTACTCCATCAGGGTGGTGTGTGTTGCATGATGATGGCCAGAAGTAGGAATCCTGGGCTTTTACCCTCCTCTGTTCCACCACTACTACTGCTTTTGCTCACCCTAAAGTACCTTGGCTAGTGCCAATCCCAATTGAACAGAGGGTGCCTGTATGCCTGGTGATGTCCCCTTATATTCCACCCTTTGTCGATAGGCCTGGCCATATTGCTTTCACCTTGGCAGACATTGGCTGTTAAAAACTTGGGGCTACCCCATTGTAAGTCAATTAAACCTCTAGTTGACCTCTGGGTCCCACCATTATCTTTGGCTGTATCCATGGAGAGAGAGGTAAAAAATGAGGTCTGCAGATGCTGGAGATCACAGTTGAAAATGCGTTGCTGGTTAAAGCACAGCAGGTCAGGCAGCATCCAAGGAATAGGAAATTCCACAGTTGAAAATGCGTTGCTGGTTAAAGCACAGCAGGTCAGGCAGCATCCAAGGAATAGGAAATTCGACATTTCGGGCATAAGCCCTTCATCAGGAATGAGGGCAGTTGAAAATGCGTTGCTGGTTAAAGCACAGCAGGTCAGGCAGCATCCAAGGAATAGGAAATTATTCCTTGGATGCTGCCTGATCTGCTGTGCTTTAACCAGCAACGCATTTTCATCCATGGAGAGAGAGAGAGCAAGCTAACATTTCGAGTCAAGATGACCCTTCATCAGAAGAACTCAGGTCTCTGATGAAGAGTAATCTAGGCTCGAAACGTTAGCTTGCTCTCTCTCCATGGATGCTGCCTGACCTGCTGTGATCTCCAGCATTTGTTGTTTTCAGGACAGAATCTAACATCGGCAGTAATTAGCTCCTATCTTTGGTTGTTTGCCTAAAAGGAAGAGGCTGCTGTCTGGAAAACTTGAAGGTAACCTGAGTGAGCCGAAGAGCTTTAAACCTATTTTCCCAGGACACATGGGGATGCAATGGAGCAATCATGTTGCTACAAAATATTCTGGAGCAACAGAACTTAATAAACATCATTTTTACTTTTCTTGCAGGATATGTTTTGCAAACAAAAAGGTTACCTGGAGGAAGAGTTAGATTATAGGAAACAAGCCCTGGATCAAGCATACATGGTAAATAACTTCAGTATACATTGCCCAGAAGTGTCAATTATCTATTGTTCTATATATTAAAAGGATTTTCATTTCTACAGAGATCTTATCATAATATCGATGAATGTGTTCATACGTTATACAGAGTTCTTATAATACCTAGAAGCGTATTCACTACTCTACACCATCTCATTTCTGGAAAAATATTTACCTGTATGTCGTCCCTTCAGGTCTTCTTAAAACTGAATAAAAGGTTTCCCATATCTGAATTTTCTAAGCTCAAACTGTTAGCTCTAATCACGAAATCAAATCAAGGTATTTCAACATTATCTCTCTTCTATTGAAAAACCCCACAATACAAACAAAATTCCATTAACATGGGGTCCAAGTACATAATTCTTTTAAAGTTTGCATTGATGTTTAAGAAGGTATTTATAATGCTTGCCTTCATTACTCAAATCTTTGAGTAACAGAATTGGGACATCATGCTGAGGTTGTACAGGGCATTGATGAGACCTCATCTGGAATACTGTGTGCAGTTCTGATCGCCCTGTTATATGAAGGACACCTTCAAGCTGGAGAAAGTTCAGGAAAGGGTTACCAGGATGTGGCCAAGAATGGAAATTTTGCATTATGGGGAGAGGCCGGATAGGCTGGGACTTTTTTTGTTGGAGCGTGGGAGGTTGAGGGGTGACCTTATAGTGGTTTTTAAAATCATGAGGGGCATGGGCAGTGAGAGTGGCCTGTTATCTTTTCCCTGTGGTTGGGGATTTCAAGATTAGGGACATTTTTCAAGGTGAGAGGAGAAAGATTTCAAAAGGAGGCAGGGGCAACTTCTTTATACAGAGAGTGGTTCATTGTTGTGGTTCTGTTCGCCAAGCTGGGAATTTGTGTTGCAGACGTTTTGTTGCCTGTCTGGTGACGTCCTCAGTGCTTGGGAGCCTCCTGTGAAGCGCTTCTGTGATGTTTCGTCCAGCATTTATAGTGATTTGTATCTGTTCCTGTGTGAACAGTAGTTCATGTGTGGAATGAACTTCGAGAGGAAGTTGTAGATGCAGGTATAGTTGCAATGTTTAAAAGACATTTGGATAAGTACATGAATAGGAAATGCTTGGAAGGATCTGTGCCAGGTGCAGGCAGGTGGGACTAGTTTAGTTTAGAATCAAGGTCAGTATGGACTAATTGTACTGATGGGTCTGATTCCATGCTGTATGACTCTATGACTGTAAATCCAGGAGGCTTTCAAGCAAGTACTCTCTGACACCAACTGGTTTAAAGTCATAGTTCTGTAGAGACTGACTTAGTTAATTATTAAACATCTTCACACAAAAAAAACTAAAACCCTTATGCCACTAGTTTGAAATTCACAATCTAAAATCAAAAATGACTAAACGGAAATCGCACAACTTTCATCACAATCCAGAAAACATAACCAACCTATGGAAAGGCATAGCCATTGAAAGGTCCTGCACAAACATTGGCCAAGCACAAAATTGGGTTCAACTTTGCAAGTCCCCAATAACAAATTCTCTGATGATATTCACTTGTTAGACTGGTACATGAAAGAATGTTGGTTCAGTCAGATGCCAGAGACCTGTTGCTGAGGGTACTGAAAGCAGGAAATACAAAAGAAGACATCATAATAGGAAATGTTTGGAGGGGTATGGGCCATGTGCAGGCTGGTGGGCCTTGTTTAATTCAGAATTATGGTCAGCATGGACTGCTTGTGTCTGATTCAGAGACACATACGTACCACCCTCTGCATGAAGAAGTTGTCCCAGTGACCTAAGTGTCAATGAGGTGTACAAATCTGCTTTGGTCAGGAAATTCTGTGTCAACACTCATGCTCCGTTCCCCACCGCCCCTTGCAGCTTTCAGTCCTTTTGCAAATT
Organism: Hemiscyllium ocellatum; assembly: GCF_020745735.1. Lineage (NCBI taxonomy): Eukaryota > Metazoa > Chordata > Chondrichthyes > Orectolobiformes > Hemiscylliidae > Hemiscyllium > Hemiscyllium ocellatum. The sequence continues at coordinate 7,389,871 of NC_083416.1, forward strand.
GTTTTGCTTACCTTTGATGTCTTCGTGTTGTAAACTTGTTATTTCAGCATATCCAGGAGCTGGAGGCTACCCTGTACAATGCATTACAGCAGGACACAGTCATCAAACTGGGGGAGTCGCTGACTGAGAAGCAAAAGGATGATTTGCGAATCGCCGTGGAGAAATTGAGACGTCAGATGCTCAGGAAGAGCAGGGAGTATGACTGCCAAATCCTGCAGGAGAGGATGGAGCTCCTGCAACAAGCACATCAGGTATGGGTTTGAATAAATAGTCTGCTTCCCCACCTCCACCAATTCACACAACGGATCTATTGGTGTGAGGAGAAATGTCAGAAGTTGGGAGGAGATGAACCCACTGGTTTTACAACGTACTCAAGTTTCTATAAGTTGCGCCAGAGATGAGGCAAAAGGTGTATCCACTTCAGTTAAGGTGCAGTCATTTGCATAGACCTGTATGTCCTCAGCACCTTGCATAACCTTGGAATGACCCAGAAGACTGCACAGTTCATGGATCACTTTTAGAAACATAATCTCTGTTGCAATGGAGGAATTTCTAAGCTCCCACCAACAATGAGTAAGCACCCCAACTGGTACATCGTCGTGATGTTGGTTGAGGGATAGGTGTTGGTCAAAGCCGCTCTGCTGTTCTTCAGAAAGGGCTGAGGAGTGGTAGGTGGAATTTAATTTAGATAAATGTGAGCTGCTGCATTTTGGAAAGGTAAATCAGAACAGGACTTATCCACTTCATGGTAAGGTCCTGGGCGGTGTTGCTGAACAAAGAGTGCAGGTTCATAGTTCCTTGAAAGTGGAGTCACAGAGAGTGAAAAAAAGCATTTTGTACGCTTACCTTTACTGGTCAGTGCATTGAGCATAAACGTTAGGAAGTCATGTTGTGGGCTGTCCAGGACATTGGTTTGGCCACTTTGGAATACTATGTTCAGTTCTGATCTTCCTGCTATGGGAAATGGTAAACTTCAAAGGGTTCAGAACAGAATTACAAGGATGTTGCCAGGGTTAGAGGGTTTGAACTATAGGGAGAGGCTGAATAGACTGGAGCTGTTTTCCCTGGGGCATCAGAGGCAGAGGGGTGACCTTATAGAGGTTTAAAAATCATGAGGTGCAAGGATAGGGTGAATAGTTAGGGTCTTTACCCCAGTCTGAGGGAGCCCAGAACTAGATGGCATAGGTTTAAGGTGAGAGGGGAAAGATATAAAAGGGACCTAAGGGGCAACTTTTTCATGCAGAGGATGGAGCAAATATGGAATGAGCTGCCAGAGGAAGTGGTGGAGGCTGGTACAATTACAGCATTTAAAAGCATCTGGATGGATATATGAATAGGAAGGGTTGAGAAGGACATGGGCCAAGTGCTGGCAAATGGGACTAGATTAATTTAGGATATCTGGCCGGCATGGACGAGTTGGACCAAAGGGTCTGTTCCATTCTGTACATCTCTATGACTCTTTGTCTCAAAGCGTGATTAGCGTTGCTGTCACATCGACTATCCACTGCAGTTGTGAGGATTAAGAAAGTGATTCAAAGGTGAGGGTGCTACTGTGGCTGTCACTGGAAAAGACTACGGTAGCCATTTCTCATAATGAGACACACCGATTCAGGTGATTCTTGGAGTAACTTTGAGTCCAGATAAGTTATTGAAATTGCAGTTCAGCCTGTTCTGGAGTTTGACTTGAAATATTTCACCTCTGGATTCAGGTATTTAATGACGAAGGGTTGTTTCATTTTCGTAGTGATACACAAATGGCACTGAACTCAGGAAGGACACGAACCTTTCGTGAACCCTCATGAACCCCACCCTCTGTGATCCTGACAGCTATAATAAAATCATGAGAGGTCAAATTGTTGGGGACCTGCCCACAAATTTATGCTAAGCGGATTTCAAGAAATCCAGGGGCTCCCTATGATAGTTAACTTTGCCTACAAACACACACGCTCGTAAAATCCAAATGAAAGCACAGTGATGCGGTAAGTATATAAAAGTGTCTCTTTATTTTCAACTTGTCCACACCTTATTATGGTCTGACCTCATACAGTAAAAGACATTGTAAAATGTTGGATGTTAGATCAGAAGAAACTTAGTGATCTTTCATCACGTAGTGTGATGCCTTCAGATGAGTGCAGTTTAGCCACTGTATTTTCAATGTAAACATCTTTTCCATGTTCTCATGCTGCAGTGCACAGCCCCAGAGCATGGTCCATGCTGTTTTGTGGCTTTAGACAGGATGAGCAGAAGAGCATTTGTTGGACATATCAGTTGTTACTTGTGTGGTCTCACACAGCGGTCTCTGTCAAATGAAGGCTTTTCCACATTTCATCTTGTCATGTGGCCAAACGCCTTCCTGTTTGGTTGGCATGATTACATGCAGGTTCGACCAATCTGGAGTTACTAGTTTGGAACTTTGTCAATTGTCATGGGCATCTGTCTATTGGTTTTCCTGTTCCTCTAGTGGGAATAGCTGACAACTTTTCCATAACTGAAATCATAGCTTATCCGAATTTGCTTCATCCTAATTTCACTGCAGTATGTTCCAGCCTTTCGGTGTTCCTCCTGCTGGCCATTGAAAATTCATTAACTTGCTGCCCATTGTCCTAGTGCACTCTGGCAAGCAATTAATTGGAGCTGCGCGTATTTTTGCAGTTCTCTCCTGCTCTCCCTTTGAAAATCTGTTCTTGTTTCGAACACGTCATAAACCAATGACGTCTTCCCAATGTGTAAGTTTTCTGGACCCCTCCGGCTATCTAACACCTCTGCCATGGGCAATTAAAAATTCTGCCTATGCTGTTGGTTACAGATGCCTGTGTAAAGTGAATATACACTGTGCATCCAGAACTGTCCCCAGTCACGGCCCAAGACAATAATATCTGAACAGCGTTTATTTCAAATCCGTACAAATAACAGTTGAACGTGCTGGAAACTAGCTATGTTGGAATAAGGGCTGCTGTCAAGATTGTGTACAATTAATTTGGTTTTATTTACAGTAGCATACTTTAAGCAAGGCCTATTAAAAAACCTAGTAAAATGAATTGGAATCGACAGTGTGACGCTGATGCTCAGAGGCAGTAAACTGGTGTGATGGGTTTGATTCTATTCTGAAGGCGATGTGTGCTGTCTCTTTAAATAAGCAAACCATATGAGGGATTTCTGCACACTCTCTTTAAATAAACAAATAGTGCGAGGGATTTGCATACTTGCCAATTTGGAATCCATGCAGTGAGCCATTTCCCAGCAGAGTCTTGAATCCTTTGGCTATCCTTCTGTGGTGTCTGCCTGGAGTGCAGCACTTGTGCTGTGAGCCCCTGAACAGAATGCCATGTTGCTGCCAACAATAAGATTTTATGAGAAAAACATGGGACAGATTGTAAATGTAATTGTTGAAACATAGTTGCATTTGTGAGCAATGACTAGGCCTGGAAAAGAATTTTCTTTAAAATCCTAAATACGATAAGCTAGTAGCGATAAGTAGAATTTACCGACTCTATGTTTGCTTCCTGGATACCATAAGCTGTTGCCTGATGTATTGCTATTAAATTGGTAAGTAATTTATTATTCTAGCTCCAGTAATGTTCGCAACATGGTCAACCTTACCCATACCATCCATCACATTAAGGCTCGTTATCAAAGAGGAGGCAATGGCCTAGTGCTTTTGTCACTGGACTGTTAAACCAGAGAGAAAGTGAGGACTGCAGATGCTGGAGATCAGAGCTGAAAAATGTGTTGCTGGAAAAGCGCAGCAGGTCAGGCAGCATCCAAGGAACAGGAGAATCGACGTTTCGGGCATAAGCCCTTCTTCAGGAATGAGGAGGGTGTGCCAAGCGGGCTAAGATAAAAGGAGGGACTTGGGAAGGAGCATTGGGAATGCAATAGGTGGAAGGAGATTAAAGTGAGGGTGATAGGCCGGAGAGGGGAGGTAATGTTCTAGGGACCCAGGATTGAATCCTGCTGTGGCAAATGGTGGAATTTGAATTTTTAAAAAAAAATTGAATTTAAATGATGAGCCCATCGTCAATTGTTAGAAAAACAACAATTCAGTAGTGTGTCTTAGGGAAGGAAATTGCCATCCTTACCTGGTCTGGCCTATATGTGACTGCAGACCCACAGCAATGTGGTTGACTCAAATGTCCTCTGGGCAATAAATGCTGCCCATCCAGTGACGCCCTCATCGAATGAATGAAAAACAAAGACATTACAAAATGGTGTCGTGGTTGTGATGGGAGGATTGGGGGGAAATAAGTCAGCACAACAACCCAGGTTGTTCTGTGGTTGTGAGACAGAATAAGATTTCTAAAGCCAGAATAGAGAGGAGAGCAATTAAGTGAAGTTAAACTGAGCCACAGCACTCTGTGAGGCTTTTTCCCTACTGCATTTTATCGAAAGCACAGTAATCATCCAGTTTCTACAGGAAAAATAATGAGGGATCAATGATAGTGGGTGTTACCCTCTCTGTATTCCTTGTGTATATTCAGTGAATCCTCAATGTGGGAGGAGGTTTGAATCTGCTGTAGGTGCAGTCTTGTGAATGGTGAATGGAACAAATAAGGTGTCAACACACAGGCCCTAATAGGCCAACTAAATGCACTGTGTTCTATCACTGTGAGAGTAATGTCCCTTTAAGAAATTGAACCCAAATACTTAAATGCCATCACATGACCAGGATCCATAGCCATTCTGCATTGTAGCAGCCTGGAGAAAGAATATGATTGCCCTCTACTACTTTAACTGTGAATGAACCCATCAGAGATCAACGGAGTTTCGTATATCTCCTTTGTGCTTTGTTTAGATCGCACAAGCGATCGCTACACTGAGTAGGCCATCAATGGAAGCTTAAATCCAAATCTCAAATGGAGACACAAAAACCGAAAGAGCTGGGGATGCTGTAAATCAGAAACAAAAACAGAAATTACTGGAAAAGCTCCGCAGACTGGGCAGCGCCAGTGGAGGTAAATCAGAGTTAATGTTTCGGGTCGAGTGACCCTTCTTCAGAGCTCCTGAGACAGTCTATTAATTTTGGGCCCTTTGGCAGAGCAAGGGTCCAATGCTGTGTCTGACATTTTGAAAATCTCCTCCCCGTGGTTGTGACAGGAGTTGCATAAAGCTGTCCTGAGGGGGAGGTTCTTCCTCAACAATGACCTTCTCCCTAGGAGCCAGAAATGATATCACCCCCCTTAACAGACCTAGACACACAAACAGAAAGCAGGACAGAACAGCAGTGCTTCACCGGAGGCTCACTGATGATGTTACCTAGCATGGTGATGAAACATCTGAAAGCAAACCTTCCAGCTCAGCGAGCAAACTTAAACCTGGACCTCCTGGCAGTTGTGACCCCTTTTGAAGTGTAGGTTTTACGGAAGTCTTCACTCTTCAAACTGTTTGGGCAGCTCCAGGCTCTGTTGATAGGGAGTTCCCAAAGCTGGAGAGCTTCCTGGTGGCCCTTCAGTCTCAGACACATTCCCACCATCCTGTGGGAATGTGATTACAGCTCAGCATCTAACTGGATCGTCAGACTGTGTGCTGAGTGATCCACTAAAGCTTGGGGCATCTGTTGCAAGATGCAGTGGAGAAAGACTACCATCTTAGGACTTTTGGCCAAGGTACAATGGGGGTCTGTTCAAATATTGAATCCTCCTGGTGCCTCAGATGTGTGTAAGTATAGTCTTGTATAAGTAAGGAGCGTCTTGGGTTTGTTTGTAGGAACTTTAAGGAAAGTCACACTCCAATATTTTGTTTGTTTCCACATGCAGAGAATGTACAGATCCGAACTGCTTTAGTGACTACGTATGCTGATAAAGACTATTTTTATGATAAAGCCTATTTTTGAAATTAAAATAAATAAACCCTCAGCTTCTTTCTCAGGCTCACGTGGTATCACAGAGCCAACAGTTTCAATGATACAGATGAGTGTGTTTCTGAGGCACAGGTGGTCAGATTGTTATGCAGAGAAAGTAGGGTTAAAAGGAGCAGAGTAACGAGCCATTTCCTGTTCACAAGAGTCCATTTTACAACATCAATATTACAGCTGATATTGGACCAGTTCTCAAATGGAATGAAATATCCCTCCACACCTCCAAAGATACTCAGAATCTCATTTATTCTGAAACACAGCAATTGAAACTTTCAATTTCATCTGAATTCATGAAGTGTGCTGCCTACATCGAGTATTCTATGCTCAGTTATCTTTCAGATGTCCAAGAATGGAAGCAACACACTTGATGATGAGAATACGGCAATCATTATTGTAAATACAAGAAATGTGCATCTTTTGTTGCAATGTTGGGAAAAGAGGTTTTGTTGGGTGAGTAATGTTGACCTGTTGTCGCAGGGGTACAGTGGTATTAGGGTAGCTCCCCCAGCTTCACTCAGTGTCTGTGTTGTTTTTCAGAGGATACGGGATCTGGAAGATAAAACCGACGTTCAGAAACGGCAAATCAAAGATCTGGAGGAAAAGGTGAGTTTATGAATCTGCTACCTGCCGTTGCCCCTTTCCTCACCTTACCCAGAGGGACACTGTCTGAAATCAGTGTTCCCTAAGTGTTAGATACTCACTTGGAGATTGCAACTGGCCTTGCTGGGGCTTTTGAGCATTATCCATAGAGAGTCCTGTGTAGCCCTGCTAACGTCTGCAACTGAATTCATGAAATGTGCTGCTTTAATTGAGTATTCTATGCTCAGTTACCTTTCAGATGTCCAAGAATGGAAGCAACACACTTTAATATGACAACAGAGTGTGGATGCTAAGAATACCAAAATAGGTGTGATAATAGATAGTGTATTTAAAAACGTGGGAATGTACCTTCTTCAATGTCCCTGATTGGTTTCCCAACAACTTGTCGAGTGGTATTCACATACTCTTTGGACACTTGATCTACCAGTAGGAGGGAAAGCATGTGGTATTTGTGAGAAAGAATAACCTCAATGATGTGCACTGTGTGTGTGTCAATTGTTCCATGCATGCTGCTGGCATCATAACACTACTTGTTCTAAACATTTTGCTCTTCTCTCTGTCTTTCCATTTTCTTTTCCGTTTGCAGTTTCTGTTTTTATTTCTGTTTTTCTCCCTTGCCTTTATCCTTTGGCCTTGATGTCAATGAGACTTCCTGATGAAGGTAAGTGACTCTCTGATAAGTCCTTTTGTTGATATTGGATGTGTGAACAATTATGAAAATGAACTGAATCGCTTAACAGTTTTCTTTTTGCCCTCAAATTCTGCTCTTTCACTCTCCATTCAGACAGAAGGTGCACTGGGTCTTTTCATGATGCTTTAAGCCACCTCCAACTTTATGAAAAAGGCTAATTGGCCTTCATTCCCTATGGACGAGGATGTGGTCTCTGCTTTTTTACCCCTAGTATCAGAGAAGAGGTGAAAAGCCCTCAATCCAACGCAACAGCCTTAACAATCCCATAAACAATGGAGGGTTGTGGCCTAAATTCAACATCGTGATTACAGTCCCTTTGTTATATTCACTCATGGACCATGGGTGTTGCTGGCTGGGCCAACAGATTGGACAATGCATGCAGTGTGGAAGCAGGCTATTTGGCCCATCAGGCCTGCACTGCCCCTCCTAGGACAATCCTACCCAGTCCAACCCCCACTTACCCTATCACACTGCATTTTCCATGGCTAATCCACCTAGTGTGAACACCCCTGGACACTACAGAGCAATTTAGTATGGCCAATCCACCCTAGCGTGTACACTATGGGCAATTCAGCATGGCTAATCTATCTACCCTGCTCACTACGGGGCAATTCAGCATTGCAAAACTGCATATCTTTAGACTGTGAGGAAACCCATGCAGACACAGGGAGAATGTGCAAACTCCACACAGACCATCACCTGAGAGTGGGATTGAACCCAGGTCCCTGGCACTGTGAGGCTGTGCTTTAACCAGCAACACATTTTCAGCTGTGATCTCCAGCATCTGCAGACCTCACTTTTTACACTGAGCCACCATGCCACTTTCCCTAGTTGGCCTTGAGAACCTGAAGGTAAATTCATCTGCAAAATAGTAAAACTGATTTATTTACATATTTCAAAAGCACACAGTTTAATACCAAATTAGAAACAGAATTAAATATTCGAGACAATAGTGGATTGGACAGTGAATATAATAGAATGCAAGAGCACTGTGCTTCCTGAGACATTGAGAATTTAAAACAGCTCATCAGGGTTTAGGTGATTCTGAAGATTACACAACATTCTTGAGCCTCATTCTTTCCACTGGGAATTCACAAGTATTTAGTCAACGTGGGACAATGGCTCAGTGGTTAGCTGTGCTGTTTCACAGTACCAGGGAACCGGCTTCCATTCCACCCTTGGGTGACTGTGTGTCAGGTTTGCGCATTCTCCTCATTTCTATGTGGGTTTCCTCCGGTCATCTCCCATAGCCCAAAGATGTGCAGATGAAGTGGCCATGCTAAATTGTTTAGGGGTGTGCAGGTCAGGTGCATTAGTTACGGAGATGGGTGGCTTACTCTTCAGAGGGTCAGTATGGGATTCTTGGGCCAAAAGGCCTTTTCCCACGCTGTAGGGATTCTGTGTTTCTTTTCAAAGACTAAAAGCATGGGGCTAAGTTTATAATGAGATGGATTTCACAGCCTATTCAGGGTTCAAATTTGATGGCAGATGGCCTATATTCATTCTGTAATTTCTACCATTCCAAACATATAAAATCCATCACTGAACATGGACACGTCAACCATCTGAAATACCAGGATGGTGTCATATTCTAGTCAAGTTGATTTAAACATGAATTTCCTAGCCACATATTGGACTATGAGCATCCAGTTCTGAAGTGCCTCAGCAAAGGCCTGAGAAACAAGATGCTGTTTGACTGCTGGGGCCAGTAAATCTAAACATGTTTAAAAGAAGCCGTATTCAGTATCTATGACTGACATGCATTCGGTCTGAAGGATATGTTTTCTTAGAAATAGAAACAGTTGAATAAAGTACATTTGACCTCAGTGGTATTGTTTTTGTCCAATGTTTCCCTCCCCCTCTATCCTGAAGAAGTTTCCTCACTGGGTTATGATTTGTGAGCAGTGATTATTCCCAAGGATCTTAACCAAGAGGCTATTGTTCAGATGTGACCTTTGACTGGCATTGGACTGTGAAATGTGTCAAGCTGAAGACTTGAGTTACAGTAGGTTATTGGGACTGTGCTGTTGCAGTTGATGTGCAATCACAAGAGGTGAAAGACCTGACAACTTTCCCTTCCCCACCTCTGGCAGTGGCCAAATTCCCAGTTGCAATCAACAGACCAGAGATAAACTTTGATTCTTTCTGCTCCATGTGGCTTAGAATCACGTATTTCACCTCTGAAGTCATTATAACGTTTTTGTGGAAGTGGGGCTGATGAAAATCAGATTCTAATTATGTGAAAAGGATATATTTTTCCATGTCCTTTATGTAATCAGATTACACACATTTCATTCTTTGCTGTCTTTTCTTCTCGATATTTTACGACACTAAATTTAAATGAGCTTAATAAAGTTAACTAACCTAAATACATTTGACCTGATATTCTTGACTAAATATACCAGCATCAGGACTCAAGCTACCTCTGCATTGAATAAAATCATGGCAGAACTGACTGTAACCTTAACGTCAGTGTCCTGTCTATCCCCATTCCCTTTGAATTCTTGTCAATGAAGACTCAGCCTTAACTCAACCTCAGACATATTTAATGACCCTGCCCCCACTGCAGTGTGGGGAGCAGTATTGTCAAAGATTGTTAAACGGACACTTTTGGTCAGCTTAATGTGAATTTTAATGTAAGATTGGTTAACATGGCAGGTGAGAGTCTCTGCTTGGACAAATCTGTTTACTGACACAAACCCACTTCCAACTTGGCCATTTCACCTGAGGCTGGAAAGTGGAGAGGCATTCAACCCAACCCAAGAGAGTCTGCCTCATAGTCACTGAGTTTTTCAACTTTAGTTATTACCAAGATCTCGGGTTTCTGAGATGTCGGGTTCTGAACATTGCGGTTCCTCCAAGGTAAGGACTTTGTTGATGTAAGAGGTAAGGCCTACACCCATATCCTACCTAATGCAAACGCTGCCTGAGGTACCTCTGTGATCAGGCCCACCTTCCATGTATTCCTCCACCCAAAAATACCTTCCTTCCGTGCCCTGCTGTTGCCCTGCCATCACCACCTCCCCTCCCCAACTGAGATCTATGCCTCCTTCAGTCATGTTCTTCAATATCCTCCTTCACCCAATGATGCCAAACCCCCTCCCCCTCCCTCAACACTCCCATCGGACTCCATGTAGGGCTATCAATCTATGTCTGGGCCTCCAGGCAGGATTCTGATCCGCAGTGCCATTGACAGGCTATAGAGTGGGGGTCATTTGGACAGTCCAGCTCCCTTTGAATCATGACCACTAACATTTCTGCTCATTGTGTCTTGGTGAACTGAGGAAATCCTTTTCTCATCCTGCACTCTCTTTACTCTAAACCTACTACAGACATGACCGGTTGGGAGGTGGATTTTCTTTCCCAGTGCAGCCAGCACATCATACTTTTCCTTAATTGCTACTTCACTACGAAATAAAGAAGAATCTTGATACATTTTTAAAGAATTTTTTTTAAAAAAGCACTATGATGGCAGTGGCTTGGTGGATGGATAATGACTAGGTGGAGGTAGATACTGCAGATGCTGGAGATTAGAGTCAAGGTTAGAGTGGTGCTAGCAGGTCGGGCAGCATCCGAGGAGCAGGAAAACTGACATTTCAGGCAAAAGCCCTTCGTCAGGATGGATAATGACTGCTCGCCACTTATCATACTCCCTCTCCCCCACCCCCAATAACACTCGATTTCCTTGTGGATTAGAAATCTGCTTATCTCAGCCTTGAATGACCCAGCCTCTACAGGCCTCTATGGAAGAAAATTCAAAAGAATATAGACCTCCTGGGAGTAAAACTCCTTCCTTAGAAGACCACTGAAGAGGGGAGGTTAATGGAGATCTTAAAAGGGTATTCAAGATTACGCATGGTATTAAAGGATTAAAAAATTGTTCCCATTAACTGAAGACATTGAAAATTGTAACTAGACTGAAGGAGAAACTTGGGAGAAATATTTTCAAACTTAGATATGTTAGACTGTAAAGACTCTACTGGAAGTAAGTATGAAGGCAGAGACTGTAATAATTTAAAAAAGGAATTCGTTAAGTGTATCAAAAGAGCTGAAGAATAGAATTTAAACAATGTGTAATATCAGATCCAACAGCCTAGAATCAATTCTGATTCTATAACGTGACACTGTCAGGAGTCATTCTGAAAATTGGAACTTAATTCATACTTCAGATAAATTTGATTAAATTCTGAGTGTTCGGTATAACTTTTCACTTCCACAAATATGACCATGCAGCTATCCATTTTCCCTTTTGTGGCCGTTCCCAATAAGCAGCCTTTTCTTTTAAAAAATAATTAAGGAGGGCCAGATTCACAAGTTGCTGCTCATGGTGAATCTAGCCCGCGTTTTTCTGTTATCGTTAACTTGATACTTTCTAATGAAGGATAAAGTCAGGACTGCAGTTGCTTGAGATCAGAGTCGAGAGTGTGGAGCTGGAAAAGCACAGCAGGTCAGGCAGCATCCGAGGAGTTGGAGAATCAATGTTTCTGTCCGAAACATTGATTGTCCTACTCCTCGGACACTGCCTGACCTGCTGTGCTTTTCCAGCATCACACTCTTGGCTCCTTTCTAATAGAGACTGACCTGTAGAATGACTGTAGAATTTTCTCCAGTGATTTAGTCGGTAGCTGAAGTCTATTCTTCAGCTCTCCCATACCCTGCTAGGAGCTGTTGTGAAAGGCAGGAATCAGTTTAGTAGATTTAACCCAATGTGGCTCATTATGTGTTGACATCTGATAGTTGTTGCAGGGTGTACCGGATCTTGATAAGTGTTGACAGTCCCTTGAGTTGAAAATGTTTATTTTGATTCTTGGTTGTTTAGAGAAGAGGGGTGTGACCAAACAGTTATTTATCTGGCTAAAAGCAAAATGAGAATTTTCCTTTCTGTCTCCCTTGCTATACTTAGGAAATCTCATATAAATATAGTTTCACTGAGACATTGGAACACTGTACAAATGGCTGCTATTTTGACTGGTCTAATCCATGGCTGCAAACTGCAAACTTTTCAGGATCCAAATTTCAAATAAGCAAGCCAGATCTTAATAATGTGATGAATTCATCTATCTGCCTATCAAATGCATACTTCCTGCTGTCTATAGCTAACATCTGAAATCTGGAGTAGTTTATGATTATGTTTATGAGGGATGACCTTATAGAGGTTTATAAAATCATGAGGGTCTTGGATAGGGTGAACCGTCAACATCTTTTTCCCAGGGTGGGCGAGTCCAAACCTAGAGGGCATAGGTGTAAGGTGAGAGTGGAAAGAATTGAAAGGGATCTAAGGGGCATACTTCTCATGCAGAGGGTGGTGCGTATATAGAATGAGATGCCAGAGGAAGTGGTGGAGGCTGGTATAGTTACAGCATTTAAAAGGCATATGAATGAGTATGTGAATAGGAAGGGCATAGAGGGATATTGGCCAAAAGCTGACAAATGGGACTAGATTAGTTTAGCATATCTGGATGAATTTGACTGAAGGATCTATTTCCTTGCTATACATCTCTGCAACTCGATAACTCTATCTCCACATTACCAATAACTGCTGAGGAGTGGAAATAAGGGCCACAGGTATGCTATTTGTGACAAAAGAGCCCAGTGTTGGTTTTGTGTCAGGCACGGTGGCTCAGTGGTTAGCACTGCTGCCTGACAGGGCCAGGGAGCTGTGTTCAATTCCCGCCTCAGGTGACTGTCTGTATGGAGTTTGCATATTCTCCCTGTGTCTGTGTGGGTTTCTTCTGGGTGCTCCAGTTTCCTCCCATTGTCTAAAGATGTGCAGGTTAGGGTGGATTAACCATACTAAATTGCCCATAGTCAGGGGTCGATGTAGGAGAGTGGGTCTGGGCGGGTTACTCTTTAGAGGGTTGGTGTGGACTTGTTGGGCCGAATGGCCTGTTTCCATTCTGTAGAGAATCTAATCATGAGTTTCTTTGAAAACCTTAATTACAAATTGTACTTTAGTATTATGAGAACTCTTTTGCATCTTGCAGGGTACTGGATGGTGGAAATGCTTCCACAATAGTGAAGAGCTGACCTTGAATCATCCTTCAGCTAGGACTAATGGAAGTGAAGGAAAGCAGCCAAGATTATGCTTGACATTGTCTGCCTTCTTTGCCAGAACCACTACCCGAGAATCCTTTCGCTCGACTCTCCCTACTGAAGAAAGTCGCAAGCTACTGTACCTGCTGCATTTGACTGCATCTGCATCGCAAATCAAGAATATTTTGAAGCCAAACAATTCCACATTAATGGCAATGATACACAGAGAGAAGTGTCTTAGACAACGAACCAAAGTGAAGGAAAACAGCCTATCCCTGCCGTGCAGGGGAACATTAAAATATCAAACTCTCACTGCATTCAGGACTCAACATGAAAAAAGACAAAGGGAATAATTTAGGATTATGAATTTGTAAGAAGATTTCTCAGAGAAAAACCCACGAGCAGTGAAGAAGCGTAGAAAAAGATAAACCATACAGGGGTAAAGAACATCATATAGAATTACAGGGATTCTATTCATTTCTTCAACGATGGTATCACTCATGAGGGCATTTCTTGACCGAGAAAAGGTGTAATAAGTCCTTTAGAAAGAAAGGCAGACTTTGTGAAGTTTGGGGATTGTATCTCAAAAGGGAAGTTAGTTGTTTTATCAGAAGAAGCTTACATGAAGACCTAGTCATTGAGGAGCTGTGTTAACATGTATGTGAACTGTTGTGCAAGTTTACGATGATTCGAGATCTGTCAATCTAAATTTTTCCCTCATAGCTACGAATATATTAGCTCATTCATTATTGTTTGTTGAAACAAATGGACAAATGCACGGGGAGATCAAGGGTAAAACATGCCTTTCACCGCATTGCAGTGAACTTGACCAATAACCTGCCATGGTCATCTTCATTTTCCTCCAGTTGAGTTACTTCCTTTCCCATATTTCTGAAGAGCATATACTTACTCTCTCCATGCAAACCGTTTTCCGTATCACCGTCACGGTTAATGGAGAGCATAATCACCACCGACAGATGCCTTTGCTGTTTTTATGAACTTTACTGAGCTGCACAAGCGGAGCTCACGGTTGGATGAAAAGTAAATTAATTCCACTTTGGTTCAACATACCCTGCCATTCATGTGCTGAGTTAATTTTTGCTATCCACTAATTTGCGAGCCCACTACTTGATTGTTGCAATATCATTTTTATAATCCTTTACGTACGGGAGAGCTATGTCATTCAGGAAACGGTGACCCTAAATAGGGCCCACCCACGTGTATTCTCTGATGAGGGTGGTGTTTATACATGAATTGAGCAGTTTGAAGTGGTAAAATATCCAGATCTTAGGGAGTCAACATGTCATAGTAACCCTGGTGGTGTTGGCCTGGGATATTAAGAACAGATGAATGCCTAGAAAACTGTAAAGATATAGGCAAAGTTATACTGAACTGGAGCGAGAGAGATTAGTGCAATGAGAGAAATGACTTTGTCACTCGTGTATGTGAGAGCTTTTATTAAGGTATAACAGTTGTGGAAATGAAAGGCATGCTTTATATAGCTGTCCAGGATTCTACTAACAGTGGAAATTACCTCACTGTTTCCTGTTCATGTTGCACTTTGCTCCTCCTCTATGTTTTGAGATTTTCTTTTCTTAAGTCTCATTTTCTTGGTACACATGGTATCTCTAACCTATCTTTGGTCTGTTTCAATCTGCAATTGTATCTTCTGTTTCATTTGAATCAAGCCACAGGTTGTTCAGTAGGGTCTAGTTCAGCTAATAGTGGAAACTAGGCCTTAAATGAAAGTATTTCTTGAGCACATACAGACTGGGTATATTGAAATGCAAGTGAAATACTTGACCCCAGACCTTGGCTCTGAGGCAGTGGATTGGAACGTACCTATTATCAATACTGCAATGAGATGATATGGTCCCATATGGAGGCAACTGATATTAAGGGCAAAGGACGTCAATGTAATTCAGAAAGGGAAATTTATTCAAACAAGCAAATGTAAAATCTGTTTTTCAAACATCTCTGCTCCAGACAGCTTGACAATGTATAACCCATTGCAATTGTGTAGATGATCTCAAATTGTTTGTGTTGGGATATCTGGTCGGCATGGACGGGTTGGACCAAAGGGTCTGTTTCTATGCTGTACACCTCTATGACTCTGTCAGAGGACCAGATATTTTTGATAGCAGTGTCAGAGCACTCGCCCATCTCCAGTGACAGAGCTTTAGAGGTTTGTCCATTCTTGCGTTGCCAGAGAGGCTGATCTGAGGAGACTTATATGATTTGATAGAGACAGCAATCATATTAGTGGACAGGATCAGGACTGGTGAATTGCTACTGTTTTTGCTGATTATACAGCAGACGGTCCTTGCAATGTGGCCGAGTGTTGTGAAGGGGTAATTATGATGTGATGAGTGTTGTACTTTTGCACTCCTGCAGAAAGTGGGATGGGGGACTGGTCCTGTGCCGAGGTTTGCAGAAAGTGGATGCTCACAAAACCAGCATATGCAAAGGCCTTGCTCCTAGTGGAGTACTTCTAAAGTGTGGTCACTGTTATGATGTAAGGAAATGCGGCGGTCAATTTGCACGCAGCAATATCTCTCAAACATCAGAGAGAACGACCTGACTACAGGCTGCTTTTCGAGAGTTAAGCAATGGCTTACACACTGGGAAAATCTCCCTTTCTTGTCTTTGAAAAGCTCACTGTCCTTCCAAGAGGGCAGATGAGGTCTTGATTTAATCTAATTTTTCATCTGATGGGGTGTCACCCTCAGCAATTTAGCACTTTCCACTGATTTTGGGCCGTTATTTGAGGAAGAGCAGAAGAATCCTTTTGATGCAATAACTGACAATAGTCCCTCAACCAACTTCTATACCAACTGGTCATTACCTCGCTGCTGTTTGGAAGAGCTTGTTATGTGCAAATTGGCTGCTGTAATTTCCTACAAAAAGTACTTAATTGCTTATAAAGTCATTCTGAGGTTATAAAAGTTGCTGAAGAATTACAAGTTCTTTATACCGGGTAACTTTTTATCTATTGTATCGTTTATTGTTGGGTAATGCATTGCTTAAACATTTTAATTTTTGAACTGAAACTTCTACTGTGCAATGACAGTCGTAAAGGGTATCGGTGATGAAGTATAAAGTCAACTGCATGAGAGAAGCAATTAAGGAAGTTAATGTGATTTTATAAAATGGATATTGTTCAGCAGAGGTGGTAAGGTATTGGCCCCAGACCGGGTACTCAGAAAGCACGTTTGTTGTCAAATTTCTACCCTTTTTCTCATCTTTTCCCCTCCTAGCTGATGTCATGGTGTCAGATGAGTCTTGGTTGTTCACAATCTTTCCCCAGTTCCTTGACGGACAGGTGCAGCCATGCTAACTTGCTTCGTAGGTGGGTTGGCAAATGCACGGTTGCAGGGATAGGGGTAGGGATGGGGTATGGGATGCTCTTTGGGTGGGTAGGTGTGGATTCAATGGGCTGAATGGCCTGCTTCTGCACTGTAGGGGATTCCATGATTGTATGAAACACTTATTGTTACCCACTCAGACAGAAGTATGCCCATGATTGTCAACTGCTTCCCAGAATTGCCGATGTTCACTGGCACACTGCAAGGCCATCTTTTTCTGGATCAGTGCAGCATCCACCTGAGAGGCAGATATGGGGTCTTGGTGTAATGATTCATCTGGCAGACGTTCTGCAGTGTGGCTCCGAGACATTATGGGCAGCAAAGTGGCTCAGTGGTTAGCACTGCTGCTTCACAGCACCAGGGATTCAAGTCCAGTTCCACCCTCGGACGACCATCTGTATAGAGTTTGCATGTTCTCCCCGTGTCTGCGTGGATTTCCTCCGGGTGCTCCAGTTTCCTCCCACACTCCAAAGATGTGCAGGTTGGGTGAATTGGCCATACTAAACTGCCCAGAGTGTTCAGGGATGTGTAGGTTAGGTGCATTAGTCAGGGGTAAATGTAGAGTAATAGGGTAGGGGAGTGTGTCTGGGTGGGTGGCTCTTCAGAACGTTGGTGTTGGGTTGAATGGCCTATTTCCACACTGTAGGGATTCTTAAAAAAAGAACGTTAGAGAATGAAATCTCATTGGGGCATCAAAATAATTGATTTTTTTTTGTAATATTTTCCTTTATCAGTGTCTGGGTGGAGTTGTTTGAGATGGGATGGCATCTGACGTCTTTTCTGGGACTGCACCCAATTAGAGTTGGCAACCCTGGAAGATCTGCCTGAGATAGGAAAATATGGTAGAACACTTACATAGAAAGGGCACCTGATTTCATCCTCCAGCTACTTCCTCTTGGATTTGGACACACACAAAAATGTTTAGCAATGGAACGGTGTGCTTCCAGAATCTATTAATGCCTACCCCTAATCCCACCGCCACCAATGATGAGTAAGTTAATACATTCAGCAGGAGAAGGGCTCATATGGCACAGTGGTAGTGTCCCTACCTCAGAGGCAGGAGACCCAAGTTTCAAGACCCACCTGGTGTGAAATAGCATCTCTGATCTGATTGGTGAGGAACTACCCACATTCAGAAGAAGTTGGGTCAACAACAAAAACTTGAACAAGGACGTGATTTTGCAAAACTCACTGAAGTCATTACAATGATAGCTTGCAGACACTCTACCACAGATCCCCTGAATAATATCTGAGGGATCTTTGATCGGATGTAACAAAATGTATTAATGTGTAGAGGAATATTAATGCCATGTTATGTTTATGAATGGTTATTTTTTTAATTTATTATCAGGATACTATTTAAACAAGTATTTAGTTGAAGTTTGTATAAAGAAATAAAATGAGTTTTTCCTATACTCTTTCATTAATCTGTCTCCTCTTCCTGTTTCCATGGAGGGAGGGAAGGAGGGAGGGAGAAAGAGAGAGAGTGCACGTGTGAGCATGTCTGTGTGTGTGTGTCTGTGTGAGCGTGTGTGTGTCTTTGTCTGAGCATGTGTGTGCGTATGAGCATGTCTGCGTGTGTGTCTGTGTGTGTGTGTCTGTGTGTCTGTGTGTGTGTGTTTGTAGCTAAGTTGCTTGGTGGATAACTTGAGAGAGGCTTCCAGATTCAACATGCAGGCTGAGCTGTGTGAGTTAATCACATCCAGGACTGTTTGTAAAGCTGATGAATTATTTTCCAAGTTGTTGAAAGTAAAATGAGCCAAAAACTTCCACTGTTGATTGCTTTCCAGAAAGACAATCCAAATGTGCTTGCTGAGTGCAAGGAGGGAATGTTATCCTTTCCACTCCTGAATCTCCTGGTTCTCATGGTTTAAAGCCACGTATAAAGACTATCATTCCTCAGCTAACATTGTACCAAAACATGTACTGCTACATTAAGAAAGAAAAAAATAAAACTGCCCCGAAGAATTAATCTATTTAATTACAGAATAAACAAGGATTGCACGGTTCACCACTCCTCATAGAAATTCAACGTGGAAGCAAAGTTGAAATATTGCTGGTGTGTTTTGCGTAGGGTTGTTGATATTGGGATGGGAATGAGAGTCCAACTGCAGTTGTCTATAATCGGGATGGAAGTGTGCTTCAAAGAGCTCAAAACCGAGGTCTGAACGCAGTCAGTATTGAAGCAGAGGTGTTGACTGTGTGACCCAATCGTGGTCAAAGCTGACAGTGGGGGCTGGCTCTTCTGGAAGCTTCGAGAATCCAACAGCCAAGTCAGTGGAGAGTCCAAGATACGTTGAGAGTCGCTGCTGAAATCATGCTCTTCTTTGTCGCTCGGGACTGAAAACATGCTTCTGCCTCTCAATGACAGGTATGTGTTTCTTGAGTCCCTCGAATTCCTCTTTAGATGGTGGTAATCCAAGTGTCGATCAGTTACAATTTGCCCTTGAACTGAGGGGTTTACTAATCCATTGCATGTCAGAGTCAACCTTACTGCTGTCAGCCTGGAGTCACATGTAGACCCGGCCGGGGGGGTAAGTCTTGCAGATTTCTTTCCCTGAAGGATATTTATGAACCAGATGGGCTTTCATGACAATTGATGATAGTTGCCATGGTCACCATTACTGAGGTGGACATTCAAATTCCACCAGCTGCCATGGTGTGATTTGACCCAGTATCCTTACACAGAGTCTAGATTATTATTCCATTGACATCGCTACCATACTGAAGCATCAGCCTTGATTATGTACTGTGTTCTCTGGATATGCAGTGGATATACTGAAAGTGATCTAACCAAATGGTGGAACAAGCTTGAAGGGCTGAATGGCTTCTCCTGCTCCTAGCTTCTACATTGATCTTCCTCTCCAGCATTGTTCCCATCACTCTTTTCCATTCTATCGCACTGCCTCCACCAGAACTCTTCATTACAGTACTTGGAATATAGACTCACCACAGGATTTCCATGAACTTCCGTTGGTCCACTTCACCCACAGGTCCACAGGATGAGGTGTGGGCTGTTTGGCATCTTGGGACCATCCCAGAATTCAATCTGATTATGGCTGACCCCGGCCTCAATGCCATATTCATGTTTTCTCCCCTCGATGTCTTCAAAATTTAAAAAAAAATCTTTCTTGAATAGATTCAGTGACTTTGACTCTACAGTCTTCTGTGGTGAAGGATTCCACAGAGTTAACTACCCTCTAGAGAGGGAATGGTTTCCTATCTCAGTCCTAAATGGCCTAGTCTGTATCCTCAGACTGTGACCCCTGGTTCTAGATTCTCCAACCAGAGGAAACATTCTTCCTACATCTAATCTGTACAGTCTCTTCAGAATTTTATCCGTTCCAATTAGATACCCTCTAAACTTTGGTCAATACAGGCCCAGTTGAATCAATTTCTCCGTAGAGGACATTTCTGATATAAGCCCAGTGAACCTTTGCTGCACTCTGTCTGATTTCTGATGTTTAGACAAATTTTTGCCCCCTAAATCTACTTGTTCTTTATGTGAACCAGTCATCTTAACTAAAGCTAATGATTATTAATCACTGTTAATCAACTTATTGGTTAAGTGCATTTTGAAATCTATTCCTTCCTAGATTTATTTAGAGTTACAATTGAGTCATGGTTATGATAATCTGTTCGAATCCTATGATGGAATCAACATTCAGTTAATTAAATAGCTTTGTAATTAACAGGTTGTTCTGTGTAACAGTAACCAGGAAATAGCCAGTGTAAATGCAAAATATTGTAAATACTGGGTGAGATCTTGGAGTGCAGGTTCAGAGCTCCTTGAAAATGGAGTTGCGCGTAGATAGGATAGTGACGATGACGTTTGGTATGCTTTCCTTTATTGGTCAGAATATTGAGTACAGGAGTTGGGAGGTCATGTTGCGGCTGTACAGGTAATTGGTGAGGCCACTGTTGGAATATTGCATGCAATTCTGGTCTTCTTCCTATCGGAAAGATGTTGCTAAACTTGTAAGGGTTCAGAAAAGATTTACAGCATGTTGCCAGGGTTGGAGGTGAGCTATAGGGAGAGGTTGAATAGGCTGGGGCTGTTTTCCCTGGAGCATTGGAGGCTGAGGGTTGACCCAATAGAGGTTTATAGAATCATGAGGGACATGGATAGGGTAAATAGACAAAGTCTTTTCCCTGCGGTAGGGGAGTCTAGAACTAGAGGGCATAAGTTTAGGGTGAGAGGAGAAAGATATAAAAGAGACCCGAGGGGCAGCTTTTTCACATAGAGGGTAGTACGTGTATGGAATGAGCTGCCAGAGGAAGTGGTAGAGGTACAATTGCAACATTTAAAAGGTATCTGGAAGGGTAAATGAATATGAAAGATTTAGAGGGATATGGGCCAGGTGCTGACGAGTGGGACTAGATTGGGTTGGGATATCTGGTCAGTATTGACAAGTTGGACTGAAGGGTCTGTTTCCATGTTGTACATCTCTATGACTCTATATCTCTATGAGAGAAACTCAACATGTCAGATAGTGTGGAGGGAAATAAATTTAGCATTTCAGGGCTGTGACCTTTGATCAGAACACGGTGAAGGTAGGCATATAATAGGTTTGGAACAGGGAGGAGTGAGTGAGATGCGGATATAAGGAAGGTCCCTTGCAGTTAATTCTTACCTCTCCTGTTGTTTCCTTTTCTTTCCATATTTCATTCTTCCATTCCAGTCCTTAGTACGTCTGCTCTAGACAGTTCCTAACCCCTTTCCATTCTAATTGACCCTGGAAGACCAATCCTTTATCACTCAATCCCTTCTGGTTTTTATATCCAATCTCAAACCTTCTTTTTGTCCTTTTTTGCTCCCACTCACAGTTTGTTCATGTCCTATATATTTATTATTACAACAGAGGAATCACAATGTACTTAAAGATATGCCGAACTTCTACTTATAATGTTTTTTTTCTCTTGAAAAGGCTAAGCATCAAAGGATGCCTGTGGATGTAAATTCTGTGGCTGTATGAAGGGAATGAGAGAGACCCTGGAATGATGCACCTGATGAGGTGCCAAGGAACTTCAAAGGGTGCATTACAAACTGATGTGTAACTCCCTCCGGATCCTCCGCTCCACCCCTCCCTCCGGATCCTCCACTCCACCCTTGCAGCCATGCGTCGCCACTTACACTCCCTGCAATCAGCCCTTCCCCAGCTCAGGACAACACTCTCACAGACCTGCAAAGGACCCCTGCTGTTCTTCATCTACAGAAGAATCCACAAACTCAACAAACAGTTCTTCCTAGCCCTATCAGAGATTAAAGACAGTAAGTTCCAAAATCTTTCATGTACTTACCCCCACACTCGTGGCTCCTCAACTATTCCAGAATCTTCTATAGGCCTGTCGGACGCCATTACACATGTGGCCTCCACAGAGCCCACGGCACCAAAGGCCGCCGCCGACCGTGACGTCACTTCCGCCCCCACCGACCTCGGAGCCCCCGCGATCGCCGCCCCAACAACTGCCCCGGTGACCACCGCACAGACAACCGCTTCCACGACCGCCGACGGACCCACGACCCACGCGACTACCGGGAATGACCACCATTCCTCCGTCGCCGCAACCATTTCTGCCCCTCTGGTTGCCGTCGGCGCAGTCACTTCCGCCCCCACTGACATCACTAACCTGCAGGAGCACAAATCCTCAGGTTTCCCCGCCCCCACGCCGTCTTTCGTCACTTCACGTAACCCCACCCCCACGCAAACCTTCGTCACCACGCATAACCCCGCCCCCACGCTTATTTCCGTCACGACGCATGACCCCGCCCCCACGCTTGACTCCGCCCCCACATCGAGCAACGTCACCACGTCTAACTCCGCCCCTACTTCGATCTCTGTCCCCGCCCCTAACCCTGCCCCCAGCCCCAGCTCCAGTCCCACACCAGGTCCTAGCTCCCAGCCTTGCCGGATTTTCACCATCCCTCCAGATCTCCCCCTCTCTGAGGATGAAAGATCAGTCCTCAGCAGGGGCCTCACCTTCATTCCCCTACGCCCTCGGATTAATGAGTTCAACACGCGCCGAGATATTGAACAACTCTTCCGCCGCCTTCGCCTCCGTGCCTACTTTCACAACCAAGACTCCCGCCCACCCTCTGACGACCCCTTCTCCCGCCTCCAACACACCCCATCCACCTGGACACCCCGTGCTGGCCTCTTACCCGCCCTCGATCTCTTTATAGCCAACTGCCGCCGTGACATTAACCGACTGAACCTGTCCACCCCTCTCACCCACTCCAACCTCTCACCCTCAGAACGTGCAGCCCTCCACTCCCTCCGCTCCAATCCCAACCTCACCATCAAACCCGCAGACAAGGGAGGCGCGGTGGTAGTTTGGCGCACTGACCTGTATACCGCTGAAGCCAAACGCCAGCTCGCGGACGCCTCCTCTTATCGCCCCCTTGACCACGACCCCACCTCCCACCACCAAACCATCATCTCCCAAACCATCCAGGACCTCATCACCTCAGGGGATCTCCCATCCACCGCCTCCAACCTCATAGTCCCGCAACCCCGCACCGCCCGTTTCTACCTCCTGCCCAAAATCCACAAACCTGCCTGCCCCGGCCGACCCATTGTCTCAGCCTGCTCCTGCCCCACCGAACTCATCTCCCAATACCTCGACACGGTCCTGTCCCCTTTAGTCCAAGAACTCTCCACCTATGTTCGGGACACCACCCACGCCCTCCATCTCCCCCAGGATTTTCGCTTCCCCGGTCCCCAACACCTTATTTTCACTATGGACATCCAGTCCCTGTACACCTCCATCCCCCATCACGAAGGACTCAAAGCCCTCCGCTTCTTCCTTTCCCGCCGCACCAACCAGTACCCTTCCACTGACACCCTCCTTCGACTGACTGAACTGGTCCTCACCCTGAATAACTTCTCTTTTCAATCCTCCCACTTCCTCCAAACTAAAGGAGTTGCCATGGGCACCCGCATGGGCCCCAGCTATGCCTGCCTCTTCGTAGGATATGTGGAATAGTCCATCTTCCACAACTACACTGGCACCACCCCCCACCTTTTCCTCCGCTACATCGATGACTGTATCGGTGCTGCCTCGTGCTCCCACGAGGAAGTTGAACAGTTCATCAACTTTACTAACACCTTCCATCCCGACCTTAAATTCACCTGGACTGTCTCAGACTCCTCCCTCCCCTTCCTAGACCTTTCCATCTCTATCTCGGGCGACCGACTCAACACAGACGTCTACTATAAACCGATTGACTCCCACAGCTACCTGGACTACACCTCCTCCCACCCTGCCCCCTGCAAAAACGCCATCCCATATTCCCAATTCCTTTGTCTCCGCCGCATCTGCTCCCAGGAGGACCAGTTCCAACACCGCACAGCCCAGATGGCCTCCTTCTTCAAGGACCGCAGATTCCCCCAGACGTGATCGACGATGCCCTCCACCGCATCTCCTCCACTTCCCGCTCCTCCGCCCTTGAGCCCCGCTCCTCCAACCGCCACCAAGACAGAACCCCACTGGTTCTCACCTACCACCCCACCAACCTCCGCATACAACGTATCATCCGCCGTCATTTCCGCCACCTCCAAACGGACCCCACCACCAAGGATATATTTCCCTCCCCTCCCCTATCAGCGTTCCGCAAGGACCACTCCCTTCGTGACACCCTCGTCAGATCCACACCCCCCACCAACCCAACCTCCACCCCCGGCACTTTCCCCTGCGACCGCAGGAAATGTAAAACTTGCGCCCACACCTCCACACTCACTTCCCTCCAAGGCCCCAAGGGATCCTTCCATATCCGCCACAAGTTCACCTGTACCTCCACACACATCATCTATTGCATCCGCTGCACCCGATGTGGCCTCCTCTATATTGGGGAGACAGGCCGCTTACTTGCGGAACGCTTCAGAGAACACCTCCGGGCCGCCCGGACCAACCAACCCAACCACCCCGTGGCTCAACACTTTAACTCTCCCTCCCACTCCAGGACATGCAGGTCCTTGGACTCCTCCACCGGCAGAACATAACAACACGACGGCTGGAGGAGGAGCGCCTCATCTTCCGCCTGGGAACCCTCCAACCACAAGGTATGAATTCAGATTTCTCCTGTTTCCTCATTTCCCCTCCCCCCACCTTGTCTCAGTCGGTTCCCTCAACTCAGCACCGCCCTCCTAACCTGCAATCTCCTTCCTGACCTCTCCGCCCCCACCCCACTCCGGCCTATCACCCTCACCTTGACCTCCTTCCACCTATCCCACCTCCATCGCCCCTCCCCCAAGTCCCTCCTCCCTACCTTTTATCTTAGCCTGCTTGGCTACTCTCTCTCATTCCTGATGAAGGGCGTATGCTCGAAACGTCGAATTCCTTATTTCTGAGATGCTGCCTGACCTGCTGTGCTTTGACCAGCAACACATTTTCAGGTGTAACTCCTGGAGTTAACTCCAACTGTGAATAAGGTTGGGGGAATGCCTGCAAGAGAAGGCAAGAGAGATGTTTAGTGTCTTCACCTTTCTACGTAAGAACAAAGATTGAAAGCCAGGTCTACAGTGGTATATGGGGGTATTAATGGAAGAAGGTGCGCAAGTAAGATAAGGTGCTTATGTGTGTCAGATACTTGTAAGTACTAGTCTGGCTTCAAGAGTGACTGTGCTTTTTTTAGATTAGATTAGATTCCCTACAGTGTGGAAACAGGCCCTTCAGCCCAACAAGTCCACATCGACCCTCCGAAGCGCAATCTATCCAGACCCATTCCCCTACATTCACCCCTGACTAATGCACCTAACACTACGGGCAATTTAACATGGCCAATTCACCTGACCGGCACATCTTTGGACTGTAGGAGGAAACCGGAGCACCTGGAGGAAACCCACGCAGACACTGGGAGAATGTGCAAACTCCACACAGACAGTTGCCGGAGGCGGGAATTGAACCCAGGTCCCTGTCGCTGTGAGGCAGCAGTGCTAACCACTGAGCCACCATCCCGCATGCAAGGGCATTGAAGGCAATGGCCAAAGAACCATCCATTAGCGACCTTTGCATCTCAGGTAAGAGATTCTATCACTCTGAGTGCTCAAAGCCAGCAAGCTAATCAAAAGGAAGCAGGCTGAAAGAAAACTCTCCCACTGAATGTTGTCAGCCAGCTACCTTCAAAAAGAATAAGTAGAAAAGAATTTCAGTCAACCTACAGATCAAAACTATGGAGGTGCCAGTGATGGACTGGGTGGACAATGTCAGAATAACAAACCAGATGATCAAGACTGTCAAATGGTGTGAATGAAGTGCCAACAGCTGAACAACATAGGATGACCAATGAACTGATGAATTAAGGCACTTGTTATTCAACCTGTCAAAATTCCACTCACACTATTTGCTACCTGTCTTTTGACACTCTAAGCTACCTGGAATTATCTTGCCATTATCTCTCCACTTATCAACTCTGTGTCTGTGCGCTTCCCTCCATTTCACCTGACAAAGAAACAGAGCCTCAAAAGCTTGTGATTTCAATAAACCTGTTGGACTATAACCTGGTGCCACATGACTTCTGACGTTTACCACCACATCATTTAAACCATTAGATCTTTGATTACATGCAGGACACGAGGGTGATGTGCCAGTCAGACCTCTCACTACAATACGTCAGTGTCAAACCTTGGACATAGTTGTACAGTCTGGACTCCCAGCCAATACTTCCATGGCACCCATCACAGAATAGCTCAGAGTTCTCTGTGTTCTGGTTAAAACCCTACTTTCCATGTGCTTTCTACAGCCTGAAAGCAGGCCATTCAGCCCATCGGGTCATCGGCAACCCTCTGAAGAGCATCCCACTCCAAGCTCCACCCCCTACCCATTCACTCTGCATTTCCCATCTAATCCCATCTAGCTTGCGCATCACTGGACACTATGGGACAATTTAGCATGGCTAATCCACCTAACTTGTACATCATAGAATCCCTACAGGTCCTTCAGCCCAACAAGTCCACACTGACCCTCGGAAAAGTAACCCATCCAGACCCATTCCCCAACCTGAATATTCTATATTTGCCCCTGACTAGTGCACCTAACATACACATTCCTGCACACTATGGAGAATTTAGCTTGGCCAATCCATCTAACCTGCGCATCTTTGGATTGTGGGATTGTGGGAAGGAGCACCCGGAGGAAACCCATGCAGACACAGGGAGAATGTGCAAATTCCACGTAGACAGTTGCCCAAGAGTGGAAATGAACCCAGGTCCCTGGTGCTGTGAGGCAGCAGTGCTAACCACTAAGCTGCCTGTCAAATGTAGGTTAGCTGGGCATGCATCCCATTGGTGTATGTGGAACTTGCGGTGCTCAGAGCAGCCACTACTATATTCGTCAACATAACAGCAGTGATGCCATTTCAAAACTAACCTGTTTTAAAATTTTAAAAACCACACAGGTTAGAGTCTAACATGTTTATTTGGAAGCACTAGCTTTCAGAGTGCTGCTCCTTCAAGTGCTGCCATCATAGCCACCTGATGAAGGAGCAATGCTCCGAAAGCTAGTGCTTCCAATTAAACTTGTTGGACTATAACCTGGTGTTGTGTGATTTTTAACTTGGTACACCCCAGCCCAATACCAGCACCGCCAAATCTGTTTTTAAATGTTACTGTCTTAAAATCCCATGACCATTTACTTAACAATGCCTTCTGCAGACTAGTGGTTGAAAAACCAGGCTGACCATAACCACCTAAAGAATATCTAGGGGTGGGATATATTTGTCAGCAATGCTCGCATCCTGGTGAATATTGTAGAAAGCACTTTGGGATACCCTGAAAACACGATCAGGTACCATATAAAATAGAAGAGTAATTTCCTCTCTTTCTCTCCAACAGCAGATTCCCTCTGATGAAACGAGTGATGTAGACGAGGGACCTAAGAATAGAAGAAGTAGCTGATGGGATTACATGATGTAAAGTGGGAAAAGTGCAAATAAACATTAGCATATGGTGTGCCAACACTTCTAAATCAGAAACATAGTTGCTTGGTCTGAATCCATCTGCTACAGATTCTATCTAATTGCAAGTAACAAAGATGTTGCCACTTTAAGAAAAGATAGAACTTTTTTTAGAAATCCAGGTCAGTAAATGTTCCTCACAGATCAAGATCTCTCTGTCGAGCTCCTGATTTCCCAGTTGATGGCTCATGTCCAAGTTGGACAAGGAAGACAAGTTCTTACAGCTTGGTTTCAGTTTCCCTGTGTTGGGGTTGCAAACATTAAATTGCCAAAGTGATGACTGCGTGGGCTGGAGATTAGAGTTGAAGACTGCATTGCTGAAAAAGTACAGCCGGTCAGGCAGCATCTGAGGAGCAGGAAAGTTGATGTTTCGGGCATGAGCTCTTCATCAGAAATGAAAATGAGGGGCTTATGCTCGAAACGTTGACTCTCCTGCTCCTCAGATGCTGCCTGACAGGCTGTGCTTTTCCAGCACCATAATCTTCAACAGTTAAGTGCCAGGCCTCCAGTACCATTTCTAAACAGCGACCTTTCAGAGAATGTGTTTGTGTGCGCATAAGAGAGAGAGAGGGATAGAGAGAGAGACAATGTGCCTGAGAGAACGGATAGGGGCACACACTTCCATTGTGACCCTCTCTGCACTTGGTCCACTGTCTAGCTGAGGGACTGGGAAGCTGCTGGTATGCAGATTGTAAAAAGAAAAAGGGAGCCAACACCTTCAGGAGAGGAAAGTTGGGGAATAACAGTTGCAGAGCTGAAAATGTGTTGCTGGAAAAGCGCAACAGGTCAGGCAGCATCCAAAGAGCAGGAGAATCGACGTTTCGGGCATAAGCCCTTCTTCAAGAACGTGCCCGAAACGTTGATTCTCCTGCTCCTTGGATGCTGCCTGACCTGCTGCACTTTTCCAGCAAAACATTTTCAGCTCTGATCTCCAACATCTGCAGTCCTCACTTTCTCCTCGAATAACAGTTGCAGTAGAGTTGTTTCACCGGCAAGGTGTGGAGAAAGGAGGAGAACTTCTTCAAGGTATGATTTGGAGATGCTGGTGTTGGACTGGGGTGTACAAAGTTAAAAATCACACAACACCAGGTTATAGTCCAACAGGTTTAATTGGAAGCACACTAGCTTTCAGAGCGACGCTCCTTCACCTGACAATCACCTGATGAAGGAGCATCACTCCGAAAGTTAGTGTACTTCCAATTAAACCTGTTGGACTCTATCCTGGTGTTCTTCAAGGTAGGCATCCTTGCAAGAGGATTCACAGTAAGGTTCCTGATGAAGGACTTTTGCCTAAAATGTTGATCTTCCTGCTTATTCCTAATGAAGAGCTTTTGCCTGAAACATGGATTTTCCTGCTCCTTGGATGCTGCCTGACTTGCTGTGCTCTTCCAGCACCACTCTAATCTAAACCTAAATAAAACAGTTGTTTCACCAGCTATTCTGAACCATGAAATATCCCACAAGTACACCAGTAACATTATTTAAGTATTTTAAGTATGTTCTTTGTTTGGGGGCTTTGCTGGCTAATGGTGCAAATTATATAAATGACGCTCCCTATTCATTGATCCGATGGGTTGCTGTCATGTATGGCCATTTCCTCCTTGAGCCTTCTCCAGAACTGTGACACCAAAATGGACCCATGGTAAGTGTGTTAACACTCTGAACTGCAGCTTTGAGCTGGTTTAGGAATAGGGCCTCGCACTTTAAGTTAATTGGCTCTCATTGTGGAGCAGACATCATTGTGATTGGATATCAGCCAGAGATGAGTCTTTGAATTGTATACTCAAGACTCCAGTCAGAAGAAGAAAACACTTGGGAGATTGTGACTCCAAAGTAAATATTTGGCAGAGTAATGATTTTTCCAACTTGCTTTTCGGTTGTTTAAATACTGACTGGTAAATACAGACAGATATATCATTTAGAAAAAGTTGTTGTAAAGAAAAGATGATTAACCCTTTTGTTAGTAATATGCAAAAACTACCAGAGAATTGTGCTGTAGTAAGATTTCCTTAGTGTTGGCTTTGTCTATTGAGTAGTTCAAGGAGGTGATGGTGGTGTGGTAATGTCACCATATCAGTAACTCAGACTTAGACCTGTGCTACGGAGTTGGGGTTTCAAATCTCACCACAGCAACCCGTGAGTTTAAGTTAATGAACAAAGAATGGAAAGCTACTTAAGTTAATTGTCATACTGTTGTTACCATCAGTTACAAAATGAAATCTGTCATCTCTACCTGGTCTGGCGAACATGTGAATCCAGATCCACAGGCTAACACTTAACTGCACTCTGAAATGCAGCAAGGGCACATTTAATTGTTGCCCTTCCCTACAATACACACATCCAGGAACAAATCTTTACAATTATTTATGTTCTTGTTTAAAATTCCTGAGCAGGCCATTTATATAACAGGGAGAAGGGATTAAACCTTCAAACCGATCTTTGATGTAACTGTGAATTAAGTGAGGCGAAATTCTTGTAAGAATGAGTCTCAATTGATTTGCATCATTTTTTTTCTACGGAAAATGCCCAATAATTCAGTAGCTAAGTCTTATCATATGCATCAGAACCAAATCAGGTGTGTCAGTTAATTGTATAATTAACAGGTCTGGGGGAAAAAAAGCGAGAGATTGTTGCTAAGTGATGATGCTCATTTAACATGTCGAAGCAGGTTTGATGGGCCGAATGGCCTCCTTCTGTGCCATAACAATTCTGAGAAATGTGCTGTAATCAGCCCAGTGTCCCTGGAGGAGGAAAGAGGTCCTCATGTTAATATTCGGTGACCTCTGTTTCAGAGATTAGTTGTTCATTTCGAAGAAGAGAATGAAATGTGTTTCTGACCTGTTTTGTATTCTGTGGTGTAACCTTTCTCCAGTTTCCTCATTTCCCCTCCCCCCACCTTGTCTCAGTCGATTCCCTTGACTCAGATTTCTCCAGTTTCCTCATTTTCCCCTCCCCCCACCTTGTCTCAGTCGGTTCCCTCAACTCAGCACCGCCCTCCTAACCTGCAATCCTCTTCCTGACCTCTCCGCCCCCACCCCACTCCGGCCTATCACCCTCACCTTGACCTCCTTCCACCTATCACATCTCCATCACCCCTCCCCCAAGTCCCTCCTCCCTACCTTTTATCTTAGCCTGCCTGGCACCCTCTCCTCATTCCTGATGAAGGGCTCTGGCCCGAAACGTCAAATTTCCTGTTCCTTGGATGCTGCCTGACCTGCTGTGCTTTAACCAGCAACACATTTTCAGCTCTGATCTCCAGCATCTGCAGACCTCACTTTTTACTCTGGTCTAGTCTCGTTTTGGTAGTTTGGTCTCTAAAAATTATTCTAATTGAATGCTTCCATTTCTATCTACAGCTCATTCCCATCTGAGAAATATAGCCATAGTTATGATTAAGACAGTATCGGCACTCCATTAGTTTGGCAGAAGTTGCCTCCCTGCCCCATCAGCATCCTGTAACAAACCAGACATTTCACACAGTGTGAAACAACCTCCCTGAAATGTTGCAATGAGCAATCTGTAACGTGCTTACCTGCTGCCCAACCTAGTTGGCTTTTCCTGTGCCTTTCCATGCAAACATTCAGCCTTCTGGCTTTATCTGAAAAGTTATTCTGTCAACCCAGGTCTGTGCTCCAAGCTCATACCCTTGGGCACGCTGCGCCTTTGGTGTGAACTTGTCTCTACCCTGTACAAGGAGATGTTTTCCCCTAGGGGAAAGGTCAGTGGCCATCTGATATCCTGGCACCTGCACAGGTGTGGGCCTGGGATTAGAATGGCAGGCTAGTATACTCAGCCAGGGCATTCATGACGGTCCCAATGGTCCCTTTCCGTGCTGAAACATTGCAATGGTTCTCGCAAGAAACCTGACGAATGGCGGAACAAAAGAGGAATCTTAGGTCACATTTAGGCAAGGAGGGAAGGTTGGTTCTGCAGACCTAAATGCGTTGGGCATAATAACCTTCTTTAATGTAATATGCCCATGGAATAATGCCACCCATTAATAGAAGTTTTGCACTGATTGGAATTGACTGATCATTCCATTTTCTTCCCAAGTATGATCCAGACTGATTTAACTTACACACGTTCAGTTAAACCTGCCACTCACTGATGTGTCTTGCTGTGGGTAATGCTCGCTGCCTTCTTACTGATGTTCCAGGCTGTTACTTTAAAAGCTGCTGGGGAACCTCAATGCCTTAGCTATGTAATATGTACTAGGTGCCACATGGGGGCAGCACGCCCGCACGTCAGTTTTGCAGAATGCAATCTTCCAACCTCATCAGCTCCTGGTTTTGAGTTAATTGAGGCCAGGTTAATCTGATTCCTGCAGTAACAGTAGTTATTCTGTTCTCTGTTTAACAGAGGCTCCCTGTTTTAAATTGTTTGCATATTTGGACTATGGAGTCTCCTGTGGTATTAAAATGAGAGAGAAAAGAAATTGGAGTGGGGAAAGCCATTAAAAATCTAAAAAGGAAATGAAATGTGTTCTTATTGTTGCAATAGTCTAATCTTTCCTCCTTTTTATAACTAAAGCACTTATATTTTTTAATAACTAAATATTGCTTTGAAATGAATACATTTTAAAATGTAACGCAGAATGCATTCAAATCTTTTTGCACCTATGATGCTTCTCAGCTTATAATAATATGAGAAATGACACATAGAACATAGAACATTACAGCGCAGTACAGGCCCTTCGGCCCTCGATGTTGCGCCGACCTGTCATACCAATCTGAAGCCCATCTAACCTACACTATTCCATGTACGTCCATATGCTTGTCCAATGACAACTTCAATGCACTTAAAGTTGGTGAATCCACTTCCGTTGCAGGCAAAGCATTCCATACCCTTACTACTCTCTGAGTAAAGTAAACACAATATGAGGTTATAGTCCAACAGGTTTATTTGAAATCACAAGCTTTCTCAGCAGTGCTCCATTGTCAGATCGACAGAGCAGCGCTCCGAAAGCTTGTGATTTCAGCTAAAGCCGTTAGACCGTAACCTGGTGTTGTGTGACTTTCCTCACCCCAGTCCAACACCGGGTACCTTCACACTATAATAATGCAGTTTAACGCCAGCATGAACATTCTTCGATATAAGCAGAAAATATTAGTAATGGAGCTTAGGTCAACCAACATTCAGCTAGTTTTGAGAAGGTTTATAGCTCAGGTTGAGGTTCTGGATGTACGATTGCTCGCTGAACTGGAAGGTTCAGTTGAAAAGTCTGAAAATGAACCTTCCACTCAGCGAGCAAACCTACGTCCAATGATAACAACTTCCCAAAAGTATCAGATTCAAAGTGTGAATCCCAACAGCTTCCTTCCTGTAGTTTTTCCTGCCTCTGTTCAATGCTAACATTTTCTATTTTAATTTGTTATTTCCTGCATTTCTGCTTTTTATTTCCTTATTTTTATCAAGAAACTACACCCAGAGGCATATTTTCAGACTTTACACTAAGATGGTGGGCACTGTCCCTGTCACAGACTCATAGTTACTTGTCCCTCCACAGATGTTTCCCTTCCAACCTTGGATCCCCCCGATCTCTTTGCTCATGAACATGTAACCCTGCGGCAATGATATTTGAAGCGAGTTCGACTTGGGTTCCCTGTGGTGTCATATTTAAATATTATTGTTGGGCCAGACCTGAACTCACTGCTCAGTGTTTTTCCTGGTGAATGTTAAACAGGAAGTAAAGGATCAAATCTTATTGCATTGTGTCATGGGAAATCCAGCTTATTGGCCAGGTGTGGTCAATTTAATCATTTCCTATCCTGTCCCAGACACTGAAAAATACTAAAAACAATGCCTCAACTATGTGCAAACATGTAGTCGAGAGGTCATTTATAGCGTCAAACTTTGGGACAAAGTGTATTAACAGACCTGTCTTGCACCTGAGACCAGGGTTTGAATGCAGGGTCTAGTGGGGAGAATGGTGGCCCTGTGTTATAAGACGCTGATCCACACACGATTTCCAGTGCCCTGTCTTTGACTCCACTTTATCATTTTCCTAATTTGAAGCTGATATTTAAGAAGTTGGGGGGAGAAAGAGAGAGATAAGCCTATAACAACCACACCGCTGCAGAATGCTCAGTTCCTTTGAACCCGCGGTTGATGCATATTCTCTGGAAAGTGCAAAAGAAATCTGAGATCATGTCCAATTCGGTCATAAAGCACTTTATTGTTATTACTGGTGACAGGAATGTGAGTTGTTTATATGGATAGTGGTGTCACAGACGTTAAGACCCATTCCCTATCGCTGATACTGGTGTTGGCTGACGAGCTGCTCTCCTGTTTTCCACTTTTACATTAACCTGCGTTCGGCTAAGACTCTGCTGCTCATACCTTAAGTCACTCAGAACCTCGTTGACCCAACCCAAGGGCGGCATGGTGCCTCAGTGGTTAGCACTGCTGCCTCACAACACCAGGGATCTTGGTACAATTTCTCCCTCGGACGACTCTCTGTGTAGAGTTTGCACATTCTCCCCCGTGTCTGCATGGGTTTCTTCCGGGTGCTCCGGTTTCCTCCCACAGTCCAAAGGTGTGCAAGTCAGGGTGGATTGGCCACGTTAAATTGTCCAGGGATGTGCAGGCTAGGTGGATTAGCCATGTGATATGCAGTGTTATAGGGTAGGAGCATGGGGTATGAGTGGGATACTCTTCAGTGGGTCAGTTTGAAAGTGGTCTGAATGGTATGCTTGAACACTGTAGGGATTCTAGGATCTGTTTCTGTGCTTAATTAGCAGTACAGGCTCCCCACCTAACAAACCCTCAGCTTTAAAATCCTAATCCTTGCTTTCAAATCCCTCCATCAGGGAGTAATGGCCCAGTGGCACTATCAGATTAGATTACTTACAGTGTGGAAACAGGCCCTTCGGCCCAACAAGTCCACACCGACCCGCCGAAGCGCAACCCACCCATACCCCTACATATACCCCTTACCTAACCTTACCCAGGCCAATTCACCTGACCCGCACATCTTTTGGACTGTGGGAGGAAACCGGAGCACCCGGAGGAAACCCACGGGGAGAACGTGCAAACTCCACACAGTCAGTCGCCTGAGGCGGGAATTGAACCCAGGTCCCTGGCGCTGTGAGGCAGCAGCGCTAACCACTGTGCCACCGTGCCACCGGTATTACTGGACTATTAATCCATAGACCCAGGTAATGTTCTGGGGGCAAAGACCAAAATTGCTGGAAAAGCTCAGCAGGTCTGGTAGCACCTGTGGAGAGAAGTCAGAGTTAATGTTTCGAGTCCAGTGACCCTTCCTCAGAACTGTTGGTAAGTCAGTGAACCATCAGTTCTGTGGAATGGTCACCAGACCTGAAATCTTAACTCTGATTTCTCTCGACAGATGCTGCCAGACCTGCTGACCTTTTACAGCAATTTCTGATTTACAGCATCCGCAGATCGTTTGTTTTTTATCTGATAATGTTCTGGGGATCCAAGTTTGAATCCTGCTCCATCAGATGGTGGAACTTAAACGCAGTAAAAGTACATTAAGAGACTAATGATGACCATGAATTCATTGCTGATTTCGTGGAAAAGCCAATCTACGTCACTAATGTCCTTTAGGGAAGGAAACCTACTGTCCTTACCTGGTTTAGATTACAAGTGACTCCAGACCCACAGCAATGTGGTTGACTCTTAACTTTGAGATGGGCAATAAATCCTGCCCCAGCCAGGAACATCCTCACTCCATGAGTGGCTTAAAACAAATATTCTGTCATTGTCTCCAGTCCAAAAACATTTGATAGCTCTTGCCCTCTTCAAATCTGACCTCATGCACATTCCTACTTTAATTACTTCACCATTGGTTTCAGTGTACTTCAGTTGCCCAGGTCCCAATCTCTGGAATACCCTCCCTGAAGTTTTCCATATTCCTGTCCTTTTTTCTCTCTCTCTCTTCTTTCAAGATGATCTGTAAAACCTTGCACTTGGATCCAACGTTTCGCCTCCCGCCTGGTTGTTGTCATCAATGAGTTGGTGCTAAAGAATAATTTTGTAGTTATCAGATTTCCCGGGACCCTTGCAATGTTTTACTATATTCAATGCATTCCATCAGTGTAGGTTCTTATTGTTGGCATCAATCGACCAGAAACACTGGTGTCAGGGCACCGAGACACAGTTACAAGGCGATTGGTGGCACTTGCTAGTTAGTAGTGCAGTGAAAGTAATCAGGGAATTACATTAGTTCAAACTTGGAAGGTGGAGCTCTTGCAGGGTCACAGAGAGAAGGAGGGGCAACTCTGTGGAGGAGTTTGGACCATAGAAATAATGCAACACAGAAGGGAGCCATTTGGTCCATCTGGTCCATGCCAAGTCAAAGCCACCCGGATGCCCCCTCTAATCCCACCTTCCATTGCCCTGCAGCTCACAGCACCTAAGGTGCACATCCAGGTCCTTTTTAAAAGAGTTTATGGCTCTGCCTCCTCCACCAACTCAGGCAGCAAATTCCAGACACCCACCTCCCTCCGTGGAATAAAGTTTGTCCTGACGTCCCCTCTAATTCTTCTGCCACGACAATCTCTGGTTTTTGAACTCTCTGCCTAGGGAAACAGGTTTTGCCTGTCTATCCCTATCTCTTCCTCTTATTTAAAAATCACACAACACCAGGTTATAGTCCAACAGGTTTAATTGGAAGCACACTAGCTTTCGGAGCGATGCTCCTTCATCAGGTGATTCCAATTAAACCTGTTGGACTATAACCTGGTGTTGTGTGATTTTTAACTGTGTACATACACCCCAGTCCAACACCGGCATCTCCAAATCATGTCTTCCTCTCATGATTTTGTGTACCTGAATTATGTCATCCCTCAGCCTGCTCTGTACAAAGGAAAACAACGCCAGTCTCTCCTCGTCTCTAAAATTCTCCAGCCCTGGCAACAATCCAATAAATATTCTCTGCACTCGCTCCAGACTGATTATGTCTTTCCTGTGATGTGGTGACCAGAACTGCAGACAATACTCCAGCTATGGCCACACCAATGTTTTATACAGTTTCATCATTATATCCCTACTTTAGTATTCCACAACTCTTCCATGGAGAGTGTTCCATATGCCTTCTTTACCACCTTATGGCTGAAAAAGTAATAATTTGAGGCATTGATGGCTAGTGTAGGTAATTAGGATAATGGGAGAAAGGGCTTAATGTGAGTTAAACTACAGGCAAGTGCACTCTTTATTTACATTTCGTGCAGTGAAAATCAAGCAGTTAGTGTTGAAATTAGTCAAAATACTAACCCCTTCCTTCAACCACACATACCTGTTTCCTTGCTTCCAGCTTTGTCAGTGGCACGTTGTTAACTAAAGCAAGTGAGGGTCACATTCCCAACAATGGGAGCTCACATTCTTCTCACTCTCTCAACCCTCCAGCAAAGAACCTCCCAGAACGCATACGGAGCCAGGAAGGGCGAGGGAATTTTAAGGTCATGGGTCATGCCCGAGCCCTCAAGCCTTCTCCCTCCACTACTGATGTAGGAGTTACTTCAGCTGCCCTAGAAACGTTTTTGTGCAGTCACTGAGAGAAATCTGCTAAAGGATTTCCATTTCTGTGTCAGTCACACTCATCATGGTGGGCGGCACGGTGGCACAGTGGTTAGCACTGCTGCCTCACAGCGCCTGAAGACCCGGGTTCAATTCCTGACTCAGGCGACTGACTGTGTGGAGTTTGCACGTTCTCCCCGTGTCAGCGTGGGTTTCCTCCGGGTGCTCCGGTTTCCTCCCACAGTCCAAAGATGTGCGGGTCAGGTGAATTGGCCATGCTAAATTGCCCGTAGTGTTAGGTAAGGGGTAAATGTAGGGGTATGGGTGGGTTTCGCTTCGGTGGGTCGGTGTGGACTTGTTGGGCCGAAGGGCCTGTTTCCACACTGTAAATCTAATCTAATCTAATTATCTCATCAATGTCATAGAGATGTACAACATGAAAACAGAACCTTCGGCCCAACTTGTCCTTGCCAACCAGATATCCTAAATTTATTTAATCCCATTTGCCAGCACTTGGCCCATATCCCTCTAAACCCTTCCAATTCATATACCCATCCAGATACCTTTTAAATGCTGTAATTGTACCAGCCTCCACCACTTCCTCTAGCAGCTCATTCCATACATCCTCTGCGTGAATGCATTGTCCCTGATGTTCCTTTTATACCTTTCCCTTTTCACTTAAAACCAATGCCGTCTAATTTTGGATTCCCCAACCCCAGGGAAAAGACCTTGTCTATTCACCCTATCCATGCCCCTCAGTAAGGTCGCCTTTCAGCCTCCGACCCTCCAGGGAAAACAGCCCCAGCCTGTTCAGCCTCTCCCTATAGCTCAAACCCTCCAACCCTGACAACATCCATCTAAAACCTTCCAAAATAAAACCATTCCAGTCATTAGTTTAATTGCTTTCTCTGGAATCATGTCTGTCAGAGGATATTTTTAAAAGCTTTTTGTGCACTGCCCACTCATGGACATGTTAGCATGCCAGATGTGAATATGGATCTGAAAATATTAAACATGGTCAGCTGAAGGCCAAATCCCAATGTTCCCAAGGACAGATAAGCCGCTCGAATGTTGTCCTGACCCACCTGGTCATGAGGCATCAGTTAATAAGCCACTGGGCACGAGCCAGTTCCCCATCTGTATTTATCAAGTGACTAAGGAAATGTAATGCAGATGTTCCTGTGGGCTGAGCAGTGAAGATATGAAGTCATTTCCAAAAAAAGGTAGGGTAATATGTACAAGAAAGCCATGGCGAAAGAAAGAGGCATGTTGCCAAGAATCTTAACTTATTCAATACTGAACACATTTGATCTCTGTCACTGCACAAGATTTTAGTAGAATTCTCAAATGTGGACATTGCAACTCTAAAGAAATGGAAAGTAACCAGCAAACACACATTGCAGGAACTCCCACTAGCTGTTCCTCCTCTTCTTTTGTCAACGTATTTGAGTTTGAATGGTGGCTCAGTGGTTAGCACTGCTACCTCACAGCACCAAGACCGCGGGTTCGATTCCAGTCCTCGGGCAAGTTTGTGTGGAGTTTGCAAGTTCTCCCTGTGTCTGTGTGGGTTTGCTCTGATTTCCTCCCACAGTCCAAAGATGTGCAGGTTAGGATGGATTGGGAATGTGCAGGTTAGCTGCACTCGTTAGGGGTAAATGTAGGGGGAATGGGTCTGGGTGGGCTACTCTTTGGAGGGTTGGTGTGGATTTGTTGGGCTGAAGGGCCAGTTTCCACACTGTAGGGATTCTATGAATCCATTGTCCTTTCACCCAGATCGCCAATATTGCTGAAACATTGCTTCCCTATCCCTTTCATCACCCAGCATTCCTCCTCCTGTGCTGGTGTACAGTTTCACTAGTGCACTCCCTTGTTCCAAATGCATATTGGAGAGCTTATTCAACCTAGGAGGGCCTCACACAGTGGAGCAAGGTCTATCCAGTCTCTCTGACATGACTTTGCATCAGAGATGTTTATTGAAATAATCAAGGTAAACTTATGAGGGGATTAGGTATATTTTGACGCACAAGTCATCACATTTGTATAGAGTAAACTGGAGTGACCAGAAAAATTGCTCTTAATTAACTCCCTTCCTTCTCAACACCCATGTGGCAGCATCAGGGATTATTGAGCAGCAGTCAGTTACAAGATAACGATGTAAGAGAAAAAACTACGATCTGCTCCTTCGTTCCTGAGGAAGAATTACACTTGAAAAGTCAACTTCTGCACCTCCTGATGCTGCCTGGCTTACTGTGTCCTTCCAGCCTCCTGCCTGTCTATCTCCATTCAACAAGCCTATAGTATCTTCTATCTCAACTCCACCTTCCTCACTGTCTCCATATACTCTAAACCCATTGCTACATGACAATCTGTTGCGACTTGGACGCCTCCTTAATGTGAAACATTGAGGCCAATTTCATTGCTCTTCAAACCAGTTCAGTTCACAGAATGTGCTCCAAAAATGTGCAGGTCAGGTGAATTGGCCATGCTAAATTGCCCATAGTGTTAGGTGAATTAGTCAGAGAGAAATGGGACTGGGTGGGTTATTCTTCGGAGGGTCAGTGTGGACTTGTTGGGCCGAAGGGCCTGTTTCCACACTGTGGGGAATCTAATCATACCGCATTGATACAGACTCTTTGGTCCAACCAATCCATGCCAATCATAATCCCAAACTAAAGTAGTCCCAACTGCCTGCATTTGGCATCTATCCCTCCAAACCTTCCCTAATCATGTACTTATCCAAATGTCTTTTAAATATTGTAACTGTACCCACACCCACCACTTCCTTTAGCAGTTCATTCCACACACAAACCAACCTTGGCGTAAAAAAGTTGTACCTCTCATGCCCTTTTTAAATCTTTCTCCTTTCAATTTAAAAATATGCTTCCTAGTCTTGAAATCCGCCCTCCCAGACCTTTCTTATCCGTGCCCATCATGAGTTTATAAACCTCTATATGACCACCTCTCAATTGCCTAGACTCCAGTGAAGAACAGACCCAGCTGATCCAGCCTCTCCTTATAACTCAAACCTTCCATTCCTGGCAACATCCACGTAAATCATGCTGGTTAACAGAGTGCAGACTGGGATAAACTTGGGAATCTGTTTTGTCTTAATGCTAAAAAGCACACCCCGCTCCCAATTCCTTTGAACCTCTCTAGCCAAGGGAAGCTGAAACTAAATACCATTTCCTTTTCCCATCTGTCTCTGCTGATCCACACAGGCCTGAAATCAGCCTTGAGCTCCTTACATGCTCTAGGATTTAGTTCCACGTTTGCGTTTTGACAGGACATATACGTCAAAATGCCTCATGGTGTTATTCACTGTCAGTGAGAGGGTAGATTGTCTCACAATGAACTGCGGTGTGTGCATTAAAACTGCAGTGGGTCAAGTGGTTATTGGAAAGTGTGACTCTAACAGGAATTCTGACCAACACCCAAGACTTCCAATATATGTCCTTTCCTTTTCATCCCTTGTGTGTCTGCCCAAACTAGCATAAGACAAGCTCATGGGCCATTGCCATTGTAACACCACATGTTAGAACACAGGCCCTTTGGCCCACGATGTTGTGTCGAGCATTTATCTCAATGTAAAATCAACCTAACCTACACACCCCTCAATTTACTGCTGTACATGTGCTTGTTCAGCAGTTGTTTAACTGTCTCTAATGTCTTTGACTCTACTACCATTGCTGGCAGTGCATTCCATGCATTGTTGAAAGGGTTATTATCAGAGCATACATTTAAAAATCTTTGAGAATGAACAAAGAAAGTCAACAATTGCATAAGCATCACAACGTTCCTTGTCACATATTGGACACCAGGCTGCATTGCATCTCAAATGCTGAACTTCTTTTCCCTGAGGTTGGAGAGTCCAGAACTAGAAGGCATAGGTTTAGGGTGAGAGGGGAAAGATTTAACAGGGACCTAAGGGGCAACTTTTTCACATACAGAGGATGATGTGCATATGAAATGAGCTGCCAGAGGAAGTGGTGAAGGCTGGTATAGTTACAGCATTTAAGAGGCGTTTGGATGGGCATATGAATAGGAAGGGTTTATGGGGCAAGTGCTGACAAATGGGACCAGAGTAGGTTAGGATATCTGGTTGACATGGACACGTTGGGCCAAAGGGTCTGTTTCCGTGCTGTACATCTCTATGACTCTACCTCTGCATTGTCCTATTACATAGAACATAGAAAAATACAGTGCAGTACAG
This sequence comes from Hemiscyllium ocellatum, assembly GCF_020745735.1. Lineage (NCBI taxonomy): Eukaryota > Metazoa > Chordata > Chondrichthyes > Orectolobiformes > Hemiscylliidae > Hemiscyllium > Hemiscyllium ocellatum. Next base: position 7,431,058 of record NC_083416.1, read on the forward strand.
GCCCTTCAGCCCTCGATGTTGCGCCAACCGAAACCTACCTAACCTACACTAGCCCAATAACCTCCATAAGCTTATCCAATGCCCGCTTGAATGACCATAAAGAGGGAGAGTCCACCACTGATACTGGCAGGGCATTCCATGAACTCACAACTCGCTGAGTAAAGAATCTACCCATGACATCTGTCCTATACCAACCTCCCCTTAATTTAAAGCTGTGTCCCCTAGTAACAGCTGACTCCACACACTGAAAAAGGTTCTGTCAACCCTATCTAAACCCCTAATCATCTTGTACACCTCTATCAAATCTCCCCTAAACCTTCTTTTCTCCAATGAGAACAGCCCCAAGTGCCTCAGCCTTTCCTCATACAATCTTCCTACCATGCCAGGCAACATCCTGGTAAACCTCCTCTGCACCCGTTCCAGTGCCTCCACATCCTTCCTATAGTATGGCGACCAAAACTGCACACAATACTCCCGATGAGGCCGCACCAGAGTCTTATACAACTGCAACATGACCTCAAGACTCCGGAACTCAATTCCTTTACCAATAAAGCCCAGTACACCATATGCCTTCTTCACAGCACTATTTACCTGGGCGGCAACTTTCAGAGATCTGTGTACATGGACACCAAGATCCCTCTGCTCATCCACACTACCAAGTAGCCTACCATTAGCCCAGTAATCCTCCTACCAAAGTGAATGACTTCACACTTAGCTACATTGAACTCCATTTGCCACCTTTCTGCCCAGCTCTGCAACTTATCTATATCCCGCTGTAACCTGCCACATCCTTCTTCGCTGTTCACCACTCCACCGACTTTCGTATCATCCGCAAACTTGCTCACCCAGCCTTCAAGCCCCTCCTCCAGATCATTTATAAAAATGACAAACAGCAATGGTCCCAAAACAGATCCTTGCGGAACACCGCTAGTAACTGCACTCCAAGATGAACCTTTACCATCAACTACTACCCTCTGTCTCCTTCCAGCCAGCCAATTCCTAATCCAAACCTCCAACTCACCCTCAATGCCATACCTCCGTATTTTTTGCATTAGCCTACCATGGGGTACCTTATCGAAAGCCTTGCTAAAATCCATATACACCACATCTACTGCTTTACCCTCGTCCACTTCCTTGGTCACCTTCTCAAAGAACTCAATAAGGTTTGTGAGGCACGACCTGCCCTTCACAAAACCATGCTGACTATCCTTGATCACATTATTCCTATCCAAATGTTCATAAATTCTATCCCTTACAATTCTCTCTAAGACTTTGCCCACAACAGAAGTGAGACTCACTGGCCTATAGTTACTAGGGCTGTCCCTACTCCCCTTCTTGAACAAGGGGACCACATTCTTGAACAAGACTATCCTCCAGTCTTCTGGCACTATTCCTGTAGACAACGACGACATAAAAACCAATGGCTCCGCTATCTCCTCCCTAGCTTCCCAGAGGATCCTAGGATAAATGCCATCAGGCCCAGGGGACTTATCTATTTTCACCCTTTCCAGTATTCACCGGACCTCTTCCCTACATACCTCAAAGCCATCCATTCTAATCACTTGTGACTCAATATTCACATCAGCAACAATGTCCTGTTCCTGAGTGAATACTGACGAAAAGTATTGATTTAGTGTCTCTCCAATCTCCTCCGCCTCCACACACAACTTCCCACTACTATCCTTGACTGGACCGATACCTACCCTAGTCATCCTTTTATTCCTGACATACCTATAGAAAGCCTTTGGGTTTTCCCTAATCCTACCAACCAAGGACTTTACATGTCCCCTTCTCGCTGCTCTTAGCTCTCTCTTTAGATCCTTCCTGGCTACCTTATAACTCTCAATCTTTACATAGGCTGCCCTCTTCCCTTTTACAAGGGATTCCAATTCCTTATTAAACCACGGCTGCCTCACAAGACCCTTTCCTCCCTGCCTGACTGGTACATACTTATCAAGAACACCCAATAGCTGCTCCTTGAACAAGCTCCACATATCATTTGTGTCCTTCCCTTGAAGGCTATTTTTCCAATCCACACATCCTAAGTCATGCCTCACCACATCATAATTTCCCTGCCCCCAGCTATAATTCCTGCCCTGCAGTGCACACTTATCCCTCTCCATCACTAGAGTAAAAGTCACAGAGTTGTGGTCACTGTCCCCGAAGTGCTCACCTACCTCCAAGTCTAACACCTGGCCTGGTTCATTACCTAGAACCAAATCCAGTATAGCCTCACCTCTTATTGGCCTGTCTACATATTGTGTCAGGAAACCCTCCTGCACACATTGGACAAACACTGACCCATCTAACGAACTCGAGCTATAGCTTTCCCAGTCAATATCTGGGAAGTTAAAGTCCCCCATAACAACCACCCTACTACTTTTACTCTTCTCCTGAATCATCCTTGCAATACTTTCCTGTACGTCTCTCGAACTATTAGGAGGCCTGTAGAAAACTCCTAACAGGGTGACCTCACCTTTCCTATTTCTAACCTCAGCCCAAACTACCTCAGATGGCAAGTCTTCCTCCATTGTCCTTTCCACCACTGTAATACTATCCTTGACAAGCAATGCCATACCTCCCCCTCTTATACCCCCATCTCTGACCCTACTAAAACATTTAAACCCTGGAACCTGCAATAGCCATTCCTGTCCCTGTTCTACCCACGTCTCTGTAATGGCCACAACATCGAAGTCCCAGGTACCAACCCACACTGCAAGTTCACCTACCTTATTTCTTATACTTCTGGCATTGAAGTATACACACTTCAAGCCACCTTCCTGTTTACCGGCACCCTCCTTGGAGATCAATGCCTTGTTCCTAACCTCCCTACACTCAAGCTACAGTCCAGGTTCCCATGCCCCTGCAGAGTTAGTTTAAACCCTCCCAAAGAGCACTAGCAAACCTCCCCCCAAGGATGCTGGTGCCCCTCAGGTTCAGGTGGAGACCATCCTGTTTATAGTGGGCCCACCTTCCCCAGAAAGAACCCCAGTTGTCCAGAAACCGGAATCCCTCCCTCCTGCACCATCCCTGTAGCCACGCATTTAACTGCTCTCTCTCCCTATTCTTCGACTCTCTATCACGTGGCACGGGTAACAAACCAGAGACAACGACTCTGTTCGTTCTAGCTCTGAGCTTCCAACCTAGCTCCCTGAAAGCCTGCCTAACATCCTCACTCCTCATCCTACCTATGTCGTTGGTGCCAACGTGGGCCACGACCTGGGACTGCTCCCCCTCCCCCTTAAGGACCCGGAAAACACGATCAGAGACATCACGTACCCTTGCACCTGGGAGGCAACATACCAATCGTGAGTCTCTGTCACCCCCGCAAAACCGCCTATCTGTGCCCCTCACTATTGAGTCCCCAATAACTATCGCTCTACCTTTCTCCGCCCTTCCCTTCTGAGCAATGCGCGCTTTTATCAGAAAAAAAACCTTCCCAGGTAAGCTAGTGCGACACCAGCTTCCGGGTCCGCTAGGCGCTTAAAAACAACTTTAAATTTTAGCCGTTAAAAAAAACAATAACTGGACTGTACCGCGACTTAAAAAAACACCACCAGACAGCCGTTACCTGCTCTGCCGAGAGAGTGAGGCCGAAGGCTTGGAGCTGCGCGCTTTTATAAGAAAAAAAACCTTCCCAGGTAAGCTAGCGCGACACCAGCTTCCGGGTCCGCTAGGCGCTTAAAAACGACTTTAAATTTTAGCCGTTAAAAAAAAATAACTGGACTGTACCACGACTTAAAAAAACACCACCAGACAGCCGTTACCTGCTCCGCCAGCAGATTTGAGTTGTCAGTCAAAACTGAAGAGGGATCAGGTCATGTGTAGGCCATACTAAAGCTGTATGGAATTCAGATAGATTCAAACCAGTTGCTGGCATCTGCGTGTTAGATCCCGGAATCGAGTGGGCATGTCGATCCTTCCATTCAGACCCCAGTTTACAAAAGTTAGGTTTAATAACGTCAACTGTAAGGGCTGACTCCCAGACACTATACTGAAACTTTAAAAACCTAATTGAACAGCAGAAATAACTTGTGTCTCTGCAGTTAGACAGCTCCAGTTTTCACAATGTGAAATGGTTTTCAATGCACATCAGTGTAATTTAAAGTAATTGTTTCGTTCAGTAATGAAATCCTGATTTGGATCCCAAGTGTTTTGAACCAAGCCTGATAACAGCTATCATTGTTATAAATATGTCTCACAGAACCTGGGTCTATATCGATTGAAAATATTAAAGTTTAAATGAGGAATGGCCCACTGCACATAGTTAGACGCTCCTTTACTGAACATGATCTGACCTGCAGTAAGGTGCAGTCAGTTTCATAGGATGAGGGAGTCACTGGCTAGGCCTGTATTTATTACCCATCACTAATTGCCCAGAAAGCAATTAAGAGTCAACCACATTGCTGTGTGTCTGGAGTCACATGTAGGTCAGACCAGGTAAGAATGACCCAGATAGACTTTTCCAACAATCAATTGTCGTCATTAGACTCCAGATATCTAGGTTAATATTTCTTTGCAATTATTCAAACTATTATCTGTGGAGTTGGGGTGGGGGGTGGGGGAGGCAATAGTGGTATTATTGCTGGACTGTTAATCCAGAGACCCAGATAATGTTCTGGTGACTCAGGTTCAAATCCCACCATAGCAAATGGTTGAATGCGGATTCAATAGAAATTCCTGGAATCTGATGAAGAGATTATGCCCGAAACTTCGATTCACCTGCTCCTTGGAAGCTGCCTGACCAGCTGTGCTTTTCCAACACTGCACTCTTGACTCTGATCTCCAGCATCTGCAGTCCTCACTTTCTCCCAATTTGTCACTGGCACAGGCATCGGTCACTCTGTTAAATTAGTAAGGTCCATTTTTATGGCATGGAATGCTTTCAATGAAGGGTCGATTGGCCCACTGAATGATCCTTCTACAAAGTTACTACTGACTGTGGGAGTTTGGGACTGAACTGTTTGAGTTTAGCTTGGGTCTTCCTGTGGAGTGTGAAATACTGCTCCAACTCCTCTGCAAAACTCATTCATCCATTTCACCTTTTAAATTAGCCATGAGCTGCCTGTCTCAGAATGTTAGAACGAGCTGCTTTTAGGTGCAAATAGGACCAGGAGCTTGGCCCAGGGCCTACCGGCAAGAGTGAAAACCGATTAAGATTGTTTCCGAGACTTCTCATTTCACTTTCCCTAGATCTGTCCACTTGGCAGCTACATAAGACTGTAAAATGCCAGAGTAGGAGTAGGCCATCCAGTCTGCCCTGACCTTCCATGAGATCATTGATTTATTATTGTCATGTGTACTGACATGCAGTAAAAAGTATTGTACTGCAGGCTAACCAGACAAATGATGCCTTACATGATACATCAGGGTAATAGAACAGAATGCAGAATATAGTGTTACAGCTACAGGGGAGTTATAGAGAATGATCAACTTTAACATGTAAGAGGTCTGTTTGTGGTCTGAAAACAGCGGGGAAGAAGCTGTTCTTAAATCTGTTTGTACATGTTTTCAAACTTTTATATCTTCTGCCTGATGGTAGAGAGTGGACGAGAGTATAACAGAGTCGGGAGGGGTCTTTGATTATGTTGGCAGTGGGAAATGTAGATGGAGTCAAAGGATGGAGTGAAAGTGAGGGAATGGGCTGCATTCATGACTCTGTAATTTCTTGCAGTCTTGGGCAGATTAGTGGCCATGCCAAGCTGTGGTGCATCTGGATAAGTTGCTTTCTGTAGTGCACCCATAAAAATTGGTAAGTGTCATCGTGGACATGAGGAATTTCCTTACCCTTCTGAGGAAGTGGAGGCATTGGTGTGCTTTCTTGACTGTAGTGTTGACATGGATGGACCAGGTTAGATTGTCGTTGATATTCGCTCCTTAGAACTTTCAGCTCTTGACCACCTCCACCTCAGCACCATTGATACAGACAGGGGGCATGCCCTCCACTCCATTTCCTGAAGTTGCTGACCATCTCCTTCATTTTGCTGACATTGAGGAAGAGATTGTTGTCTTTACACCATGCTATTAAACTGTCTATCTGCTTCCTGCACTCTGCCTTCTCATTGTTTGAGATCTAACCCACCATGATGGTTTCATCAGTGAATTTGTAAATGGAGTTAGAGCTGAATTTGGCCACACAGCCATTAGTGTATAAGGAGTCAAAAGTTTGGTACTGGAAAAGCCCAGCAGGTCAGGCAGCATCTGAGGAGCAGGAGAGTTGACATTTCAAGCATAAGCCCATCAGGAAAGATCCAGAAACTAGTGCTCTCAAACAAACCTGTTGGACTATAACCTGGTGTTATGTGATTTTTAATTTTCTCCACCCCAGTCCAACACTGGTGCCTCTGTTTCATCAGCTCTATGGGCATTCCTGATGAAGGGCTTATGCCCGAAACATTGACTCTCCTGCTCCTTGGATGCTGCCTGACCTGCTGTGCTTTTCCAGCACCACACTTGTGAACTCTGACTCTCCAGCATTTACAGTCCTCACTTTCTACTGAGTGTATAATGGGTATAGTAGGGGGCTGAGTACGCAGCCTTGCTGGTATTGAGGCTTATTGTGGAGGAGGTGGTGTTGCCTGTCCTTACTGATTGTGGTCTATGGGTCAGGAAATCAAGGATCCATTTGCAGAGAGGGGGACCAAGTTCTCATGTCACAGAACTTGGAATTACGGTATTGAATGCTGAGCTAAAGTCAATAAATAGCAGTCTGATATCGGTCTCCTTGTTATCCTGATGTTCCAAACATGAGCATAGGGCCAGGAAGATGGCATCTGCTATGGACCTATGGTGACGGTAGGTGAATTGTAGCTGAGTAAAGCAATGTGGGAATTGATGTCTGTCATTACTAAACTCTCGAAGCGTTTCATAATGACGGATGTTGGAGCCACTGGATGATAGTCATTAAAGCACACTCACTGCTCTTTCTTTGCTGCTGGTATGACAGTGGTCCCCTTGAAGCAGACGGGAAACTTGCATCATAGTAACGAGTGGATGAAGATCTCTGCAGCTGGTCCACGCAAGATCTGAGTACGTGGCCAGAGACTCCATCCAGGCACTTTCCATGCACATGGGCGGCACGGTGGCACAGTGGTTAGCACTGCTGCCTCACAGCGCCTGAAGACCCGGGTTCAATTCCCGACTCAGGCGACTGACTGTGTGGAGTTTGCATGTTCTCCCCGTGTCTGCGTGGGTTTCCTCCGGGTGCTCCGGTTTCCTCCCACAGTCCAAAGATGTGCGGGTCAGGTGAATTGGCCATGCTAAATTGCCCGTAGTGTTAGGTAAGGGGTAATGTAGGGGTATGGGTGGGTTTCGCTTCGGCGGGTCGGTGTGGACTTGTTGGGCGAAGGGCCTGTTTCCACACTGTAAGTCTAATATAAATCTAATATAACCCCCTGATTTCCTTAATAATTAAAAATCTGTTGATCTCAACTTTGAATATTCCATTACACCCCAGCCATGTCTGCTAGCTGATTAAGGAGCAGTGTTCCGAAAACTAGTGCTTCCAAATAAACCTGTTGGACGATAACCTGTGTTGCGTGATTTTTAACTTTGTCCTCCCCAGTCCGACCCCTGCCCCTCCACATCTTAAATATTATTGTCACAGTTTATTACGAGATTGCTCCCTCTGGTCCTGAACTCTCCCATACTGGGAGAAACAAACTTTCTACAACTACCCTGTCAAGTCCCCGAAAAACTGTACATGTTTCAACAAGCCCACCTCTCATCCTCTGCGAGGAGAAAGATTCATGACTCGTAGCAGTTACACTCTCCTATCTCGTTACCTTGTGACTAGTGGCTTATTTATCAGAATAAGTACGTTCCATGTTTTTATCTTTGACTGAATTCCCTGAATCCCACTGTGTGGAAAGGTATATTAGGAGTCATTTGTGCATGTGGTAAATGCTGACTGCTCATATTGATAAGGAGTTGTTCTGTCTCCTCTACACCCCACACAGCATGACCAATGGATCCAGCCACAACAGCCACTTCATCTTACTCCCTGTGACAAGGGTGGAGCCACACCATGAGAAGTTAGGTTTGGCCGGCTTCACCTATTTCAGGGTGCAATGAGACCATAAGACATAAGGGTGGAAGCAAGGCCATTCGGCCTATTGAGTCCACTCTGCTATTTAATCATGGCTGATGGGTGTTACAATTCCACTTATCTGCACTCTCCTTTAATTCCTTGCGAGATCAAGAATTTATCAATCTCTGTCTTGAAGACACCCAACGTCCACTGCGCTCTGTGGCAATGAATTCCACAAGCCCAGCACTCGCTGGCTGAAGAAATGTCTCATTTCTGTTCTAAATTGACCCCCTCTAATTTTAAGGCTGTGCCCACGGATCCAAGTCTCCCCCCTAACAGAAACAACTTCATAGCGCCCACCTTTTCTAAACCATGCATTATCTTGTAAGTTTCTATTAGATCTCCCCTCAATCTTCTAAAGTCTAATGAATGCAATCCCAGGATCCTCAGCTGATTATCGTATGTTAGGCCTACCATTCCAGGGATCATCCATGTGAATCTCAGCTGGACTGTACACATATCACATTGACAGCGTCATAGCTGATCAGCTGCCCATTGTAACCATGGCTGGTGTCGCCATTCTATCACCTCCTGACTAAGGGGAGTGCAGATACAATGAAGCCCAATGTTCAATGGTGTAGCATACAATGGTCCTGTTGAAAATGGTCCTGTGGTTCTCCAGCTTGGAGTCATCTTGGGGGGTACGGGTGGAGGGGAGGTGGGGCTTTGCAAACCACCCAGCCCCAGACGGAATGTGCCACATAATCTTAGCATTCTCGTGCTGTCGAGGAGAATGAGTGATGAGCTGGGAGAGAGGAAGCAGTTTTGTGAAGAGGAGAACAAGCAGAAGCAGAATCGCATGCATCATATTGTGTCACAACATCAGGCGCTAAAGCCAGACAGGACTTAATTGATACTCAGTTGGTGTAGATCACACATTGGCAATAAAATCGTTGATATTTGACATGCCAACAGTTCAGTCTCCGTTTATTTGACTTCTGCTTGCCCCAAAAGATTCATTTTTATTTCCAACGAAAGCAGTCCCTACCTGTCATAGTGCCACATTGAGCAATGATCATGTACTTGGGAGGGGGTGGGGGGAAACCATGGTGGACATTGAGGGAAGAATAGCAGTGACTTAGACGGATTGTTTGAGGGAACATTAAAATAGAGTCATAGAGATATATAACACAGAAACAGACCCTTTGGTCCAACTTGTCCATGCCGACCAGATATCCCAACCCAATCTAGTCCCACCTGCCAGCACCCGGCCCATATCCCTCCAAACCCTTCCTATCCATATACCCATCCAAATGCCTCTTAAATGTTGCAGTTGTACCAGCCTCCACCACTTTCTCTGGCAGCGCATTCCATACACGTACCACCCTCTGTGTGAAAAAGTTGCTCCGTAGGTCTCTTTTATATCTTTCCCCTCTCACCCTAAACCTATGCCCTCTAGTTCTGGACTCCCCCTGGACACTGGAAATCTGGAATGAAAACAGAAAGCAGAAACACAACAAGTCTGATAGCATCGATAGTGAAGGAACACTGTTAACATTTCAAGTCCAGAGACCCTTTATCAGGACTATAGAGACTTGGGAAAGGGGGAGTATTTACACTGATGATGGAGTGGTGGGGAGTAAATAGAATACATGGAGATGGGGTCAAAATATGGAAAAGCACAACTGGTCAGGCAGCATCCAAGGAGCAGGAGAATCAACGTTTCAAACAGAAGCACTTCATTAGGAGATGGAGGTAAGAGAGAGGAAAAGAAAATTCCCTTTTTTATCTCTGTGTCAACATAAATACCACCCTTTCCCAGCCATCTTCAGTTCTAACCGAGGGTTACTGGACCTAAAATGTTAACTCTGTTTTCTCTCTACAGAGGCTGCCAGTCCTGCTGAGTTTCTCCAGCACTCTGTTTTTGTAAGACAGTATATGTCTGAGGCAGGAGAAGGTGGGGACTGCAGACGCTGGAGATCAGAGTCAGCAAGTGTGGTGCTGGAAAAGCACAGCTGGTCAGGCAGCACCCGAGGAACAGGAGAGTTGACTTTTCAGATATAAGCCTTTCATGGACAGCATGGTGACTCAGTGGTTAGCAGTGCTGCCTCATGGCGCCAGAGACCTGGGTTTGATTCTTGCCTCGGGCAGCTGTCTGTGTGGAGTTTGCACATTGTCCCCGTGGGTGTGCTCTGGTTTCCTTCCACAGTCCAAAGGTATGCAGGTTAGGTGAATTGGCCATACTATGATTTGGAGATGCTGGTGTTGGACTGGGATGTACAAAGTTAAAAATCACACAACACCAGGTTATAGTCCAACAGGTTTAACTGGAAGCACTAGCTTCCAGAGTGCTGCTCCTTCATTGGGCTGCTCTGAAAGCTAGTGCTTCCAAATACCTGTTGGACTATAACTTGGTGTTGTGTGATTTTTAACTTCAGCCATAATAAAATGCCCGTTGTGTTCAGGGATGTATAGATTCGGTGCATTAGTCAGGTGGATATAGAGTAATAGGTTAGGGGAATGGGTTTGGAATGGTTACTCTTCAGAGCGTCAGTGTGGATTTGTTGGGTCAAATGGCCCGTTTCCACACTGTAGGGATTCTATCAGGAATGTGGCTAAGGCAGTGTGGTTTGGTGCTTGAACAGCCATTTCAGTCGGAATGTGCTGTTTTACGTGAAAGGAATTGTCAGTTGTGCCAGGACAGGTGTTGATGTGCAGCTGCTGTACCATTAAGTTGGTACCATTATGTAGATCGTGAAGGACAATGTTTGACCGGGTGCACAGTTAGGGTTTTATGATAGAGCAGCTTCAGAAGTATGGGTATATCCTGGAAATGGTCAGCACTTCTGGCTGTTGTGAGTGAAAAAATGGACCAGCATGGAAAAAGAGTTTTTTTTTAATCATTCATGGGATGGGGGCGTCACTGGCTAGACCAGCATTTATTACTCATCCCTAATTGCCCAGAGGGCAGTTAAGAGTCAACCACATTGCTGTGGGTCTGGAGTCACACATAGGCCAGACCAGGAGAAAGCGAGGACTGCAGATGCTGGAGACCAGAGTCGAAACGTGTGGCGCTGGAAAAGCACAGCAGGTCAGGCAGCATCCAAGGAGCAGGAGAAATAACATTACCACCATTAGACCTTCATGATACTGGCCCATCCAGATAAGAATGGCAGTTTTTTTTCCCTAAAGGAACTTATATTGACACTACAAGGCTGTAGGAGATAGTTAATGAGGTGAATTTAGGGTGAGACCTTGCAGAAAGAAGCCGCCATGAAATGTAATAAAAATGACAAACTTGGGTAAGTCTTACTACATTTTTGCAAAGCGTATCTTTTTTTTGGTCTGATCAGCATCAGAAATAGAGTTTTCATTCTTGATTGAAAACACTCAGCTAACCTTTTATGTTGAGGGTTTTGGTTAGTTCATTCAAGAGATGTGACTATCACTGAATAGACAAACGTTTATTGCCTATCAAGAATTGGCCTTGAGAAAGTGGTGGCGGGGTGAATCCTTGAACTGTTGCTGGTTGTTCAAATGTAATGTTAATGTGATTAATGCCATCATTCTGCACACTCCACCAATCAATCAACACATTGTCTGTAATCTGCACTGGACCAGACCGCATAAACACTAGAACAGTTTAAATTAATTGACACTTCTTTAGAGAAAAACTATGTGGATTTTTCTAATTTGGTGTCTTAGAGTTGGACTTTTTAGCTTGTTGCTATTTTGAGTGCTCTGTTAAATATTTTCATAAAAGTGCAATTGACTTTTAACTGGAGAGATGTAATTTAATCTAACTCCCAGTAGTTAGTAGTGGTCCCAGTAGTTAGTACTTCTAACTCTCTTAGTAGTAGATTTGCCAACTTTAAGGGCATTTGAATGGTCATTGGCTAAATATATGAATGAGAATGGAATAGTTTAGGTTGGATAGGCTTTAGATAGGTTCACAGGTTAGCGCAACATTGAGGGCTGAAGGGCCTGTACTGCGCTGTAATGTTCTATGTTCCCTTCAGGTTGCAATGCAGATTGGTAAAGTGCTTTTTGAGCTAAACACTAACAGCTAAAAATGAGTGATATTCCCTCGCCTTACTACTCAGGGAGTGATGTACTGAGAAAGACAAATCATTTAAATGGCTTTGTTTGATTTATCACCTGCTGAGTTACCAAAGTGCATGTAGATGTAACAAACAGTCCTGGGCAAATGTGACTACTCACTTGGATTTATAATTGGATAGCACTTTTGCATTTTGACTCCAACCTGTTGGGATGGCACTTTGGAGAAGTCTGTGAGAAATAATTGCTACAAGGCAGTGTAATTTTATTTTTCACAACTTTTCATGCTTTCCAAATCTGTTGAGTAAACTTTCAACAAATGGAGCAGAGTGCTTTGAAAATAGTAGCTGCCTGCACTGTCAAAAGTAAACCCGAGTTCAATTCCTACCTTGGGCAACTGTCTGTGTGGAGTTTGCACACTCTCCCCATGTCTGCGTGGGTTTCCTCCGGGTGCTCCGGTTTCCTCTCACAGTCCAAAGGTGTGCAGGTTGGATGAATTGGCCAAAGTGTTAGATGCATTAGTTAGGGGGAAATGTAAGGGAATAGGTCTGGGTGGGTTGCTCTTCGGAAGATCAGCGTGGACTTGTTGGGCCGAAGGGCCTGTTTCCACACTGTAGGGAATCTAATCTAAAGATTTATCTTTCCGTGTGAAGGTGTTCAGCTTTGCTGTTGGACCACCCTGAAAACATTCCAGCGGGTCCTCTCACTCAAAATCCAAATCAGAGTGAATTAAAATAATCGGGTTTATACACTCAATGAAGGGAAACTTTACTGCACTGTCAGCAAAGGCAAGAACCAATACATTTTGAGATAAAAAATATCAGTCTTAAAAAATATCAGATCACAGATACTGCCAGACCTGTTGAGTTTCTCCAACAATTTCTGTTCTTGTTTCAGATTTCCAGAATCTGCAATTCTTTGTTTCATTGCAAAATATCTGAGGTGTTCCAGATTGTCCTTGCCAAGCCTGAACATTCCAAGGATCCCAACTATTTTTTTTACCCTTTCAGATAGAAAATTGTCTATCCATGCCAGCATATTAGCACTATCTCATGAGCCACTGAAAACTCCAAAATCATGTGTTAAATCATGATATATCCCATTGTTTTGATTTGATTTTATTGACTCTTGTCAGATTTACCTAAGTGAAAGGTTTTATTTTTGTGAGCATTGGAGGAAACCGTACCAAACAAGGACACACAGATCACAAAGTGCTTAGACAGAATGAGGCACACAGAGTTATAGCTGCACAGGAGGTGCACAAAGCAAGATCCACATTAGATCTGAAGCTAGAGAGGTCCATTCAGCAGTCTGATAACAGCAGGGAAGAAGCTGTTCTTGAATCTGTTGGTGAAAACTTCTGTATCTTCTGTCTGACGGAAAAGGTTGGAAGAAATTTTAACTGGGGTGGGAGGGATCTTTGATGATGTTGGCAGCCTTTCCGTGGCAACAGGAAATGTAAATGGAGTCCCTGGATGGAAGGTTGGCTTTGGTGATGATCTGGGCTGTGCACACAACCTTCTGTAGTTTCTTACAGTCCTGGGCAGAGAATTTACCATACCAGGCTGTGATGCACCCAGGCAGTCTGCTCTCTCTGGTGCATCTGTAGAAGTTTTTTTTTAAGCTTAGATTCTCTACAGTGTGGAATCAGGCCCTTTGGCCCAACAAGTCCACGCCTACCCTCGGAAGAGTAACCCACCCAGACCCATTTCCCTCTGACTAATGCATCCAACACTATGGGCATCCAATTCACCTGACCTGCACATCTTTGGACTGTGGGAGGAAACCGGAGCAAACCCACAGAGAATGTGCAAACTCCACACAGACAGTTGTCCGAGGCTGGAATTGAACCAGCACCCTGGTGCTGTGAGGCAGCAGTGCTAACCACTGAGCCACCGTGCCACGCCTTCATGAGAGTACTTATGAATATGCTGAATTTCCTAAGCTACCTGAGGAAGAAGAGGCATTGTGGGGCCTTCTTGACCATCACATCTACATGGGTGGTCCGGGATAAATTGTTGGTTATTGTCACTCCTAGGAACTTGACGGTCTTGATCCTCTCCATTGATTTAGGTCGGGGCGCGTCCTCCTCATTTCTTTCTGAGATCAATGATCAGTTCTTTTGTTTTTTGCTGACATTGAGAGAGAGAGACTGTCATCATTAAGCCATGACACCAAGCATTCAATCTCCTTCCTGTATTCTGACTCATCATCATTGTTTTTTGCAATCCTTGCTATTGAAGATCACACATGAAGGATAATTAGTTGAACAAGATATTGAGTGCTCCCACAGGAGCCAAACCACTGCAAAGAATCAATACTGAAAGAGGAGTAATTAGTATGTCTGTGGAACTAGTGGCTTTTTTTTGAGCTAGAGTGTTACAACTAATCGTCCTTTCTAAATATTTTTAATTGACCTGCACAGATATTCTGGAGCAACTGAGTCTTCTGGCCCAAAGGTAGGGATTAGAATTAGAATTGGATTTTATTGTCACGTGTACTCAAGTGCAGGGGTACAGTGAAAAGTGTCTAATGATGCACAGTGCCATCTTAAGTACAAAGGCACCTGGATACAAAAATCTCAGGGACAAAGTAGTAAAATCAACAAAGTTAAAAAGGTAAGCATTACCTGCATAGAAGAAGTAGGTAGATAAAGGAATAAGATAATAGTTAATATTAAAGTTGAAAATATAAACTAGAAAAAGCAAAGGAATAATGTTAGAAGTTCAAAAGGGACACCATCACTCTGTGACAAAATCATTGGAGGCAATGACCTAGTGGTACTGTCGCTAGATTATTAATCAAGAAACTCTGCTAATGTACTGAGGACCTGAGTTTAAATCCCACGACAGCAAACAGCGGAATTTTAATTCAATAAAGAATCTGCAAGTCTTAGTCTATTGATGACCATGAATCTATTGTTGATTGTTAGGAAAATCATCTGGTTCACTAATGCCCTTTAGTGAAGGAAACTGCCATCCTCACCCGGTCTGGGCCTACATGTGACTCCAGACCCACAGCAATGTTGTTGACTCTTAACTGGGCAATTAGGCCTGGGCAATAAATGCTGGCCTAGCCTGAGACATGCCTTAAATGAATAACTATAAAGCCTGCTAATCTTCACTTCTACACTTTGAAAACAAAAAAATGGGCTAAACAGAATCTGATGGAGCACTGGAACAAAAATACCAACAATTAACAGAAACCTATAGAAGGGAATGGAAATGCATCAAATCTAAATGATGTTATCGGGGATGACGTTACACCCCGGGGCAGAAGCCCAGTTGTTAGTGTGCTGTAACAATTGGTTCTTCTGTCTTATTACACGTAAACTGGGGCTTCACTTCATTAAACATCTCTGCCACTTTTTCTAACTGAAAGGTTTGTGAGAAATTGTTTCAAGATTGCTGCTTTTAATGAACCTAAATGTTAACAGTCCAGATGGTTAACGTTTATTTAGATCTGTAGGCATCGGATTACTTACCCACTCAGGAAGAGGAACAAATGGAAGACGAGAAGGTCAGAGTCTCTTCCTGTTGAAAAACGTTTAATCATCCTCACAATATATTTACATTAGAGGAATTAGATGAGATAATTTCGCTGAAGGAAATTCGAGATAGGAATCACAAGTTCTGTAGAGCCACGAGATGTCGAGTGAATAAAAACTTTTAAAGAAGGTAACTAAATTGATTGCATATAATTGTTATGCATTTTGGATAGTTTCACTATTCCTTGAAAAACATTAAGGTTTCCAGCTACTATTACAATCAGTAATCTCAATTATAATTTCAGCAAGATAATGAGGGTACAATTGAATGAGTTTCAGTGTCCAAATAGCTTCACATTCCATCAGAATTTATTCAGACTGATTTTTTGAGGCCAGATGATGTTAAACCTCAAGTTAGATCCATTCATTTTTTACCTCCTATTAGAAGCTTTCAAATTCCTCAGGGTGTGGTGTCAGCTACACGTCTCCCAATGATTTTGACAATTCTGTCCTCACAAGGTCTTTCATGCAACACCAGGTTATAGTCCAACAGGTCTATTGCAATCTAGGTTTATTCAATATTTCATATAAGTTGCATGACGCTATGACCTTGTGCTATAAATTCTGTGTCTTATGATCCTGCCCCACTAGCTACCCATTGAAGGTGCATTGCTCAGAAAGCTAGTGCTTCCAAACAAACCTGTTGGACCATAACCTGGTGTTATTTTAACTTTGTCCACCCCAGTCCAACACCAGCACCTCCTCATCATTCCCCATCAGAGACACTTTTAAGACTGCAACTTTCCATTCCACAACAATACTTTCCTCAGCACTTGAATGTAATCAGACTATTTGAGGAGTTTCCCATTGGAAATCGGGTCTCCTGAAAAACAAGTATGGGAAGGCTTTGGCATAAATAAACAATTTGCACTATCAAAATTGACTATTATTGAAAAGGTCAAATGTGTGTCTTTTCCTTCCTCCACAGTTATCAACTGCTGAGCAATAGGAGTATTCAATTCACATTTGATGATATGAAAACTGACCCACCTCTGTTGTGATAGGAATAGAGGACATGTCGAAGACCAGTCAGCTACTCCAGCCTACAATTCATGGCTAGTCTGCATTTTAGCTCCATTTAATGACCTTAGCCCCATATTTCTTGGTTATACAGACCCAACAAGACATATAACTTTGATCCTTACTACAGCGGTGGCTCAGTGGTTAGTACTGCTGCCTTACAGCCCCAGGTTCGATTCTAGCCTTGGCCAACTGTCCGTGTGTAGTTTGCACATTCTCCCTGTGACTGCGTGGGTTTCCTCTGGGTGCTCCGGTTTCCTCCTACAGTCCAAAGATGTGCAAGTCAGGTAAATTGGCCATGTTAAATTGCCCGTAGTGCTAGGTGCATTAGTCAGACAGAAATGGGTTACTCTTTGGAGGGTCGGTGTGAACTGGTTGGGCCGAATGGCCTGTTTCCACACTGTAAGGAATCTAATCTACATGGTAAAACTAGTCTTGGAACATGTGACTTTTTAAGGTATTTTTGTAGGAGATATATATCTCTTTGCAGGGAGAGTAGGTATGTGACTTGTGAGTTAAAAAAGCTCATTAATTTGTAATCTCCCTATTCTGTGTAAGCAGTGTATTATTAGTTGGCCTGATACAGCAGAGGAATGAGACTCACTCCATCAATTGTGTACTGAAAATAATTTGATTGGTGACTTTATTTTCCTTCCTACACACAAAGTGAGTGGCCTCCTTGAATCCGGCCTTTGCAAAGATATTCATAAACGTAGCACGTCACTGTCTGGGGTAAACCCACAAACATTGAATGATTCTGCAAGGATGATGAAGATGCGATGCTTTAAAAATTGGAACCATTGGCTGAGAGAAAAATACTGCATACGTATAAAAGCTGGAAAGTGCAAGGCTTTCCACCAGATGATTCATGGGTTTAGCTAAATAAATATAAGTAACATCCTTTCTTTTCCAATCCTTGTTTAGGAAATATTGCATATGTTGAATTTAGACTTCTGACCCAATTTGTTTTCTGTGGATAAACAGTCTCATTTCACAGTGTTCTTGACTATTTTTAACTTCTGCACTTTGAAATGCAATTCAGACATAAGAAGGGACATGAATAATAAACAAATACGACACTATATCAGAATCACTTGTCAGATGGATTGAAGGGATGGTCAGGTGGAAATGAATCCTGGTGTAAGTGTGAGGTGGAAAAAGGAACAGACAAGGGAGTAGTCAATGAATAACAGGATACTAGGAAGTTCAGGGGAACAGAGAGATGTTGGGGTGACTGTCAACAAATCTCTGATGGTGGCAGGATAGAATGGTTAAGAAGGTCTATGGGATGCTTGCCCTTATTAATCATATAAGAGCAGGGAGGTTATGTTGAAGTCATACAGACCTTTGGTGAGACCCCGATATGGAATACTGTGTACAATTCCAATCACCACACTGTAAGAAGAATGCAATTGCACTGGAGAGGCTGCAAGGAAGGAGATTCAACAGGATTTTGTCTGAGATGGAGTTTTTCAACTATGAAGAGAGGCATTGGATAAGCTCACGTTGTTTTCTTTGGAGTGGAGGAGGTTGAAAGGGAACCTTATTGAGGGGTATAAGATTATGAGGGGCATGGACGGGGTGAATAAAAAGCAGCTGTTTCTCTGAGCCAAAGGGTCAATAACAAGGGAGGGATTTGAGAAAAACTGTTTCCACCCAGAAAGTATTGGGGTTTTGGAATGCACTGCCCGGGAATCACAACTTTTAAAAAGTACATGGAATGACATTTGAGGTGTCACAACAATCAAAGCCATGGACCTGGTGTGAGAAAGTGGGACTACTGTAAGTAGTAGTTAGCAGTGAAGATGCGATGCTTTAATCATTGGAACCATTGGCTGAGAAACTGACAGAAAAATACTGCATATGTATAAAAGCTTGATGGGCTAAAGGGCCTCTTTTGGACTATATAATTCTATCTATCATTTTATGAATCCAAGCAAACTAGCACAATATTGCATTGATGAAATCACATCTGGAGTAATGTTTACTTGAGGACGAATGTATTGGAGGCAGTTCAGAGAAGGTTCAGCAGATTCATCCCGGAGATGGGGTGGCACGGTGGCTCAGTGGTTAGCACTACTTGCCTCACAGTGCCAGGGACCTGGGTTCGATCCCAGTCTCGGGCGACTGTCTATATGGAGGTTGCACATTCTTCCCGTGTCTGCGTGGGTTTCGTCTGGGTGCTCCGGTTTCCTCCCACATCACAAAGATGTGCAGGTGGGTCGATTGGCCATGGGAAATTGCCTGTAGTGTTCAGGGATGAGCAAGCTGGGTAGATTCATCAGGGGGAAATGTAGAGCAATGGGGTCTTGGTGGGTTACTCTTTGGAGGGTTGGTGTGGACTTGTTGGGTCGAAGGGGCTGTTTCCATGCTGTAGGGATTCTATGAAAGACTTGTCTTATGACGAACTGTTTGAGTAGCTCAGGTCTACCCTTGCTCGAGTTTGGAAGGATGAGAGGAGATCTAATCGGGTTATATAATTTGCTATAAGGACTTGAGAATGTAGCCGGAAAACAGATGTTCCCCCTTTCGGGGGAACAGGAGGTCATAGTTTCAGGCGAAGGGGTAGCGGATCTAAAACAGAGATGAGGAGGAATTACATCTCAAGTAGAGTTGTGAATCCCTGGAATACACAACCCCAGAGTGGGGTGGATGCTGGGACATTGAATAGACTCAAGGAAGAGATAGACAGCTCTTTAATTAATACTGGTTTGAAGACTTAGGGAGAGCAAGGAGGAGAGGCTCAAGGGGCTGAATTGCCTTCTCCTGCTCTCAGCTCTTATGTTCTTATGTAAAATGGGGTCATCCAGACAAGAGCAACTCTGTCTCAGTATACAAGTTGACTGACTTGAATACATTGTTGTTTATACAGATCTATTCCAATTTGTTTTAATTTGTATTATGAAGGATCTCTCTGATTCTGAAGCAGTTCATCTGGTGTGTGATATTGAAACTTTTCCAAGACTTTCCATTGGCCCTCAAATCTGAACTGAAAACTAATCTTTCCATGAAGGCAGCTGAATGTTTTCATTGTAAAAACGCTCACTTTTTTTAAGGTAATTGATTTTTACTGGGTACAAGATTGTTGTAATAATTGCTGGTTGCAATAATTGATAATTTCATACAAGGTTACCTTTGCAACAAAAGATTGGCTGGCTGGTTGACTTTTATAATTTCTAGTTTCAACTGCTAACTAATAACAGTACAGTATTCAGCATTATATAATAGTTCTACTGTGTTAGGTTAACTGACAAGATAACACACAAATAATACAAATTGATTCCCAAGGTTGGAAATCATTACTTGTGACCCACATCTGGGGTGGCACAGTGGCTCAGTGGTTAGCACAGCTGCGTCACTTGGGTGCCAGAGACTTGGGTTCGGTTCCAGCCTCGGGCGACTGTCTGTGTTGCGATTGCACATTATCCCCATGTCTGCATGGATTCCCTCTGGGTGCTCCAGTTTCCTCCCACAGTCCAAATATGTGCAGGTTAGGTGAATTGGCCATGCTAAATTGTCCATAGTGTTCAGGGATGTATAGGTTAGGGGTAAATGTAAAGTAATTGGGTATGTGTCTGAAGAGGTTAATCTTCGGAGGGTTGGTGTGGATCTGTTGGGCTGAATGGCCTGTTTCCACACTGTAGGGATTCTATTCTATTCTATGTTCTCCCTGTGTATTGTTAGACTAGAACCAACCTTACAGAGATGGAAAAGTAAAGAACTTCTGTAAAGAAATTACAGAGAAGGAGACCTTGGCAGATAAGGCATCAGCTCCAGTGATATGGCAATGGGAGGGTGAGTGAATCAGGTGGCAGACTCAGATGAATGGACAGTTTACAAGCAGGGTTATGTAGGCTCACCATTGCATGAGGGAACGTTCAACATAAGCTGGATTTTCTAATCCCACTTAAAGCCAAATAAATAATTAAGAAGTTATGGAAATCAGAAAGGATGACTTTTAAAAAAAAATCATTGGATGTAAGCATCAATGGCTGGGTCAGCAGTTATTGCCAATCTCAACTTATGTTTGATCTAAGTGGTCCATTTTGGATTACTAATAACAGTGAAGCTGTTATGGAATCTGTTAGTACATTTGTTTTAACTTTTGTGTTTTCTGTCTGATGGAAGAGGTTGGAAGAGATTATAACTGGGGTGGGAAGGGTCTTTGAAGATGTTGGCTGCCTTCCTGAAGTGATGAGAAGTTGGCTTTTGTGATTGACTGGGCTGTGTTCACAACTCCCTTTAGTTTCTTACATTGCTGGGAAGACAGTAGGAATGATCACCAACAATCTGTCCTGAACTTAGGGTGCTCCATTCAGGAGAACACAACAATGCCTCTACTTCCTCAGGAGGCTCATGAAATTAGGGTTCACTGTTATATACCACGCTGTGTTACAGAATGCTTTATAACATGGGTGAGGGCCAGGACAGATTGTTGGTGATCATCACTCCTACGAACTTGATGGTCTCGACAAAATTCACCTCAACACCATTGATGTAGACAAGGGGCGTGCCCTCCAACTTGCTTCCTGGTGTCAATGACCAGCTCTTTTATTTGCTGATGCTGAAGGAGAGATTGTTATCTTTACATCATTCTACCAATCTGGAGTCGCGTGTAGACCAAACCAGGTAAAGATGATTGTTTTCCTTCCCTAAGGGACATTGGTGAAGCTGATGGATTTTTCCAAAGACAATGTTGCTTTGAGGCCAGCTTTTAGTTGCAAATTTTATTGCATTTAAATTTCACCATCTGCCATTGAGAGATTCAAGCCCATGCTTCCAGAATACTCCTGATGAAGAGCTCTTGCCCGAAACAGTGATTCTCTTGCACCTCGGATGCTACCTGACTTGCTGTGCTTTTCCAGTGCCAAATTCTCGACTCTGATCTCCAGCATCTGTAGTGCTCACTTTCTCCCTCCAGAATATTAGCCTGGTGTTCTGGATTACTAACCCAGTGACTTACCACTATGTCACATCCACCCCGGTATCATGCAGAGAATTAAATATGAGGGAAAGGGACTTGTGTCTGATGTGCCAGTCTTCCCTTGACCTCCTCTTTGTCAGTGTTTAGGCTGTCCTGTACGATTAGATTAGATTACTTACAGTGTGGAAACAGGCCCTTCGGCCCAACAAGTCCACACTAACCCTCCGAAGGGCAACCCACCCAGACTCATTCCCCTACATTTACCCCTTCACCTAACACTACAGGCAATTTAGCACGGCCAATTCACCTAACCTGCATATCTTTGGACTGTGGGAGGAAACCGGAGCACCTGGAGGAAACCTACGCAGACACGGGGAGAATGTGCAAACTCCGCACAGACAGTTGCCTGAGGCGGGAATCGAACCCAGATCTCTGGTGCTAACCACTGTGCCACCGTGCCACCCCAGTGAGGTATCTCAAATACCTCCTCTTACACTATGACTTTTGTTGTATAGAAGATTTTTGGACTCCTTTTTATGTTAACCATCAATCTCATATTCTCTTTTGTTGCAGCTCAGATTTCCATTGTATTTTCCTTCTGAACTTTTCACATTATATTTATATTCATTTATTAATCATGAGCTGCATTGGCAATGCCAATATTTCTTTCCCGGTCCTAATTAGCTTTGAGAAAATGATGGTAGAGCTGTCTTCTTGAACTGCTGCATTCATTGTGGTATAAGTGCACCCACTGTGTTTTAGGGAGGACATTCCAAGATTTTGACCTACAGTCAGTGAAGGAATGGCCTGTTTCTCACGTTTGTTAATAGCCTCGTATAGCATGCAATTCAAGCATGCAGATAACCAAAGATCATGAAGTAGCATTCTTTGTTCCACTGGCATCAGATTATTACAAATTCCAAGGGTAATTAAGGTTCTACTAGGACGTACTTACAGCTTATGCATGGGAATGGGGGTTACATTGGGCTGAGGAATCCTTTGTCTGTCTGCTCCTGCTACCTATCAACCTTCTTTCGACCAGAGATCCTCCTTTTTATTTCCAGGGAAGGTCGTTTTAACTGCTCCAGTTGTTTTCCCTCAACATCAGTACTTTCTGGTACAACTTAAAGAACGATTGCTTGAGCTGCCTTGCATAGCACCCTCCCTCACCATCGCCACTGGAGGCTGGAGTTCCCATTACACACTGGTCATCGCTCTTGCTTTTCTACTTACTCTCATTTCACTTAGCAACAAGGGAGCACTGGTTTCTCTACTTTATTCCTCATGAGAATGCATATTAAATTTATATGAAATATTTCTTAGGAATACAGGAGCAGGAGTAGGCAAGTCAGCCCCACCAGTCTGCTCTGCAATCCTAGATCATAGCTGTTTATCAATCTCAATGCCATTTTCCTGCATCAAACCCAAACCCTGTAATATAATCAGTATCTGGTACCATTTTCCTTTTTGGAACTCTTTGTTCCATTGCAGTTTTGCTTGATAAGTTTCAATTCCAAATTATCTTGGACAAATTCAATTGTTAATATTTACCTGGAAGCTAACTATGTGTTCATAGAGGATGTCACCAGGGGGCAGTAGTTGAGGAGAAGTTGAAGGGTTCATGGATTTGTTGTTAGGGAGTGCTGGAGGTGAGGGTCTAAAGCTACAAGGAGAGGTCATTGCCAGAAATGCTCTAATTTGGAAGGAATGAAATGAAACAAGAGTTATTTGATGCAGCTGGACAATAAAAGAGATGTTGCATGTGGGCCAGCTTTGTCAAAGATCATAGAGACAAGGGGGTGATATAATGCATGATGGTCACAGTCATCGAAAATACCAAGCATAATTTTTCAAAGGGTTATTGCAGAAGAAAGGGATCTCAGTGAACATAACTTGTCAGGAAAATTGCAGGTAGCGTCAGATTAATAAGGCAAGGTGTTGAAAGTGGACTTTCAAGGTAAAATAGATACCTAAGGAGACTGGACCATATGCAATGTCAGTTACCATGAGGAGAATTAACTGGCTGTTTCATAAGAAGTAGATTCATAGAGCCACAAAATATGGAAATAGAACCTTCGGTCCAACCAGTTCATCCTGATTGTGTCCCAAGCTAATCTATTCCCACCTGCCTGTGCTTGGCCTGTATCCTTCCAAATCTTTCCTATTCATGTTTTTATCCAAATATCTTTTCAATATAACTGTATTTGCATCAACCACGTCTTCTGGATGTTAATTCCGCACATGAACCACTCTCTGTGTAAAAATGTTGCCCCCATGTCCTTTTTAAATCTTTCTGCGCTCACTGAAAAAAATTGCCCCTGCTTTTTGAAAACCCCCACTCTACGGAAAAGACCTCTGTCGTTTATTGTATCTATTCCCCTCATGTTTTTGGAAACCTCAATAAGGTCAGTCCTCAACCTCCTACATTCCATTGAAAAAATGTCCCAATCTTTCTGGTCTATTTTTTAATCTCAAACCTTCCATTCTTGCAACATCCTGATAAATCTTTTCTGAACCCTCTGGAGTTTAGTAATATCCTTCCTATCACAGGGCAACCGGAACTGCACACAGTACTCCAAAAGAGGCCTACCAATGTCCCGTACAATCTTAACATGACTTCCCAACTCCTAGGCTCAATGGTCTAAGCAATGAAGGCAAGTACGCTAGATGCCATAACTACACCGTCTACCTGTGATGCAAATTTCAAATGGAAGAAGAAGTTGGAGCTCAAAGATAGGATTGGTTTGTAGACTCAACATTACTAAGGGAAGAATAAGGCGTAGAGTTAGGTGTGGTATATCAGTGGAGGGAGGAGGAATGGGAGACAACCAGGCTTAAAGAGTTCATGAAAAAAAGGGACGTGATCTTGGTGACTAGGAAATGCCTGAGCTTCTTTCCCTTATTGACATTGATATCATCTTTGCAAGTGAGTGTTAGCATTGGTAAAGGTATCTACACCAAGAAAAACTATCAAGGCACTAAATTCAATAAAATTGAAGAAAATGGAAATGGCCATTATTAGATAAATCCTTAAATGAGCTGAAAATGTGTTGCTGGAAAAGCGCAGCAGGTCAGGCAGCATCCAAAGAGCAGGAGAATCGACGTTTCGGGCATAAGCCCTTCTTCAGGAATGAGGAGGGTGTGCCAAGCAGGCTAAGATAAAAGGTAGGGAGTAGGTACTTGGGGGAGGGGCGTTGGGAATGCGATAGATGGAAAGAGGTTAAGGTGAGGGTGATACACCCTTTTCCAATGCCCCTCCCTCAAATCCCTCCTCCCTACTTTTTATCTTAGCCCGCTTGGCACACTTTCCTCATTCCTGAAGAAGGGCTCATGCCCGAAACATTGATTCTCCTGCCCCTTGGATTCTGCTTGACCTGCTGCGCTTTTCAAGCAACACATTTTCAGCTCTGATCTCCAGCATCTGCAGTCCTCACTTTTTCCTTAAATCCTTAAATGAAGCAAGTAAAATTAGCCTTTGGCTTGAAAATACATTTACCGAACAGATAACTAACTTATCTAGAGTTTCAACTGATGTGCTCAGATTTTGCTATTTCGGGCACCTGAAACCCAAAGTTGGGTTTCAAAACTCTTAGTGTTTTATCTCAAAAATTTCTCAACTTTAGCCATGACTTTTATCATATAATTTCAGGCATGAAAGACTCTCATTTGCTCAGTGATTGACAGAAATATTCAAAAATGGTACACAAACATTTCTGAGACAAATTAGAGACCTCCAAAGGTACACAAATTACTTCAGAAAGTGAAGATGGGAATATCATGTGGTGTTATCTACTGCAGGCTGTAATTTAGCTTGTGAAAGGTTATTATCGAGCAGCTGCCTGCTTCGGTGCACACAACCTTGACACCACCGCGATTATGGAGGTCTGCAAGACTATGCCAATCTCACTTAGTAACAGTTAGAAATAAAGCACAACTTTGCATATTTTTTTTACTAGTTTAATTATTTTTAATGAAACTTTAGCTCCATTTTGTGCTATGAAGCCAGCTGGTTAACTTGAGATAACTGAAATACAAACAGGCATAATTTGTATTTCACAGCATGTGCATAATGTGCCTTTTTCTTGATGTGAATCACTCTGCACTTTACACTTTAATTGCTGTTTTCTTCTCAGTGACAAACAGAGTGTACAAACAGAACTGTCTTATAAGTGTGTGAAAGGATTTCGCTCAGGAATGTTTGACTATGCCTGTGTAATTTATCCCGACTGTTAATTTACACGAGCAGACTTCCCTGTGGTACACATATTGAATCAGGTAATATAATAGTGGAGTTTTAACTTGTCACCCAGGCTGATAAAAATAGCATTCATGATGGCCTCCTGTCCAATTTGTTTTCTTTTGTATTCTTTTTTGGGTATTCCTACCATGTGAACAATCGTATTGAAGGCATGAACATAGAACATAACAAAGTACAGCACAGAACAGGCCCTTCAGCCCATGATGTTGAGCCACGGATTTTTCCTAACATAAGTAAAATAACCTAACCTATGCACCCCTCAATTCACTGCTGTCGATGTGCATGTCCAGCAGTCGCTTAAGTGTCCCTAATGACTCTGCTTCCACCACCACTGCAGGCAATGCATTCCATGCATTCACAACTCTCTGAGTTCGAGAATGTGGTGCTGGAAAAGCACAGCAGGTCAGGCAACATCTGAAGAGCAGGAGATTCGCTGTTTCAATCAGGAATGACATGACTCTGGTTGTGGTTCAGGCTCTCTCCCCAGTCTGTTGCACTTGTTTGGTCAACAGAAGAGCAATTCACAGACACAGACAGAATGTCCTATTGGTTGAGCCTTCACGAATGGGCCAGACAGCTCACTGCTTTATTATTCACCAGCATTCTTAATGAATGACCTATGCCCCCTCCAATCATTTTGGAGAACATAAGAATTTAAACAAAAGATCTGGAGTCAGCCCTCAGGGCTGCCCTGCCCATTCACTAAAGTGAAGGTAGACAAGCAGGAGGCTGGAAGAACGCAGCAAACCAGGCAGCATCAGGAAGTGGAGGTGGTGATGATTCAGGTATAACCTTTCTTCGGGACTGGGAGTGGGTATAGGGGGAGCTGCAGATAAAAGGGGTTGGGGGGACGGGGGGGTGAAGTGGTGAGGTGGCGATAGGTGAACCCAGATAGAGAGTACTACCTAGTTGGTCAATGAATCTGGAATGAATCCAGGAGGAATGAATCCGTTTAGTGGCTGGCAGGAAGGGTCGATCAGAGGAATGGAAGGGAGGGGGAGGGGCTGGGAAAGGAGTCGGGAGGTTATTTGAAATCGGAGAACTCAATGTGGAGTCGCTCGGGCTGTAGGCTGCCCAGGCGGAAGGTGGCAATCTGATTCACTGTGGCGATAGGGGAGGCTGAGGATGATCATATTGGAAAGGGAGTGGGAGGAAAAATTAAATTGGGTGGTGATTGGGAGGTCAGATCAGCCCCTGCGGGCCCGGCTGCAATGCTTGGTGAAACATTCTCTTAGTTTACAGTTGGTCTCACCAATGGGAGCACCCCAATTCACCACCCTGACCCCCCTCACACCCTTTACCTGCAGCTCCACCTCCACACACACACACACACACACACACACACACACACACACAGTCCTGTAGAAGGGTTACATCCAAAATGTCAACTTCTCCACCTCCTGCTGCTGCCTGGCTTGCTGGGTTCCCCCAGCCTCCTGCATGTTTGCCTTGGATTCCAGCATCTGCAGTTTTATTTTATAGTCACCTTCACTAAGGTGATAGCTGATTGGCCCTGATGTCTCGCCTGTTGGCCAACCTCAACTCCTGTTTCTGCCCAAGTTTCCTCTTGACTTGTTTCATGCAACCTTACCCCTTCAATCACTGGCTGGTCTGTCTCATATTGTCTCAAGCACAGGAAAAGACCAGCCAAAGACTGAAGGAACCAAAGCAGAAATTGCTGGAAGCAGCTCAGCAGAACTGGCAGTATTTGTGGAGAGAAATCAGAGTCTACAGTTCGAATCCACTTGACCCAAAACATTAACTCTGATTTCTCTCCACAAATTCTGCCAGTTCTGCTGAGCTGCTTCCAGCAATTTCTGTTTCTGATTTACAGCCTCTGCAGTTTTTTTCAGTTTTAAGGGTCAATGGAGCAGTGCCATAGAGTCATTCAGTTTGGAAACAGATCTTTCAGTCCAACCAATCCATGCTGAACATAATCCCAAACTAAAGTAGTTCCACCTGCCTGCTCCTGGCCCATATCCCTCCAAATCTTTCCTATTCATGTATTTATCTAAATCCCTTTTAAACGTTGTAACTGTACTTACATCCACCACTTCCTCTGGAAGTTCATTCCACACACGAACCACTCTCTCTGTTGCCCCTCATGTCCTTTTAAAATCTTTCTTCTCTCACCTTAAAAATGTGCCAGCTAGTTTTGAACTCTTTTATCATAGGGAAAAGACACCTGTCATTCACCTTATCTATGCGCCTCATGATTTTATAGTCCTCTATAACGTCACTCCACAGCTCCCTATACTGCAACAAGCCTATCCAGTGTATTGTTTTTAAAACTCCAGTCCCAGCAACATTTTGGTAAATCTCTCCTGAACCCTCTCCATCTCAATAATATCATTTTTATAACAGGGAGACCAGAATTGCACACAGTACTCCAGAAGAGGTCTCACTCATCATTTTGTTTGAAACTATTTGCAATATTCATCTGATTGATAGTCCCCATGGAAGGTGTTTCCTGGAAATTTGGTTGGGTGGGGGGCATAGGTGGTGGATTCATCTGCATCCCTCTTGTGTTTTGAGCGCTACCCCTTATCGTCAAGCGAGACACAAGCCAAACCACTGATCACTTTTCCTTGGAATCCAAGCCCCTACATACGGGCAAGTCCAGACTTGTGAGAGCGGCTGATCAGTCACATGTTGGCAGCTCTTGCACTCAGCAAGACCTTTGAGGTGACCGTGGCTGCTGCCCGAGAAAACCCACTCTCCTGTCTCCATCAAGAGATTTAATTTGTGGAGGGCAAAGGCTGCAGGTAATATTGTCAGGGTGTGGGGACGTGGTGAAAGAAAAGGGCTTCTCATGGGGTAGCTGTCAGAAGACAGGGCAGGGATTGGTTCTCAACAGAATATCTCCCCTCTTGATATCCAATCTCTCTATCAGACACTGACTGCCTTTGATCAAGCGACCCCAGACTGTCCCCCCTAACAAGGTGTCGATGTGACCACACATTTGACCGGCCTCATGGTGACACTCTGGAGGCTGGAAGCATGTTTCCGCTGATGGGTGAGTCCCGAACCAGAGGACACAGTTTACAAATAAGGGGTAGGCCACTTAGAACAGAGTTGAGGAGAAACTTCTTCACCCAGAGAGTGGTGGGTGTGTGGAATGCTCTGAGTCAGAAGGCTGTGGAGGTCAAGTCTCTGGATACTTTCAAGAAAGAGTTGGATAGAGCTCTTAAGGATAGTGGAATCAAGGGTTATGGGGATAAGGCAGGAACAGGATACTGATTGAGGATGATTAGCCATGATCATAATGAATGATGGTGCTGGATCGAAGGGCAGAATGGCCTACTCCTGCACCTATTGTCGATTGACTCGCCCACAAGTGTGTTAATTTGAGTGGTGACACTTTGAGATCCTAAGGTTAGCTACTTCAGATCCTCAGTTGGCAGAAAAATAGAAAGGCAAAAGTGAGGACTGCAGATGCTGGAAACCAGAGTTTAGATCAGAGTGGTGCTGGAAAAGCACAGCAGGTCAGGCAGCATCTGAGGAGCAGGAATAGAAAGGTCCAACGGAACATAGTAACAGAGGTGGCTTTCAGTGATATTACTAGCCGGTCTAATTGCATGATGGTCTCATCTCCGAACTCACAGCAGGTGGGAGTGGACATTTCCACCTAGTATGGGAATCAATGTTACATAAAGCTTGAAACGCCGTATCTTGCTCAGACATAAGACTGCACTGCGTTCATTTCATCTTCCCACTGTAGGATTCTCCCATGAACCCTGAGCAATAATGGAGTCATTTCATGGTACTCATGCACGTAATTTATCTGTCTAATAAATGGATCTCTTCCTGTCAGTTGTGACCTTGAGTGAACCATATGTTCTTGGAAATCTGCAAGATTTGATGAGGAAAAGCTACACAATCGTGCTGCACAGCAGCTAAGTTTAGCTCTCGGATCTTACTGCACATTTCTGAGTGACCCAAGGAATGAGTGTCCAATATTTAGATCAGAGGAGTTGGTGGGGGGTAAAAATATGCTGAGCATTCAAAAAGATGTGTTGAAAGATTCATTAGGTGTCTTGATGAGAATGTTTACGTAATGCAGCAACATGCCTTTCAATAGGCTGAATGACCTATTTTTACTCCTAAACTTTTTTTGCAATTGTCTTCTGAGTCCAGCTTTGCTTCCACAAAGAGAACTCATTGACATTGGATAGAATCTTCCCAGCCCCTGAATGTTGACAGTCAATGGGAAATGGTGGCGAGATTGGAAGAAATGTTAGGTTTTCACTATTATGGTAAAAATAGTCAGATTCTACAAGCACACCCTGAACAGCGAGATTGGAATCTCGCTAGTGAGCAACCAGGACTATTTGCGAGGCCATTAGTACTTATTATTACCTCACTTATCTGCAGTTCCCTATTCTCCTGCTCACTACCTTTTACAGACGCACCACAGAAAGCATTCTATCCAGGTGCATCATGGCTTGGTACGGCACCTGCTCAGCCCAGGACCGTACGAAACTACAAAGGGTTGTGAACACAGCCCAGTCTATCACGCAAGTCAACTTTCCATCCGTTGACTCCACCTACACTTCTCACTGCATCGGGAAGGCAGCTAACATCATCAAAGACCCCTCCCACTCGGTTATAATCTTTCCAATCTCTTCCGTCAGGCAGAAGATACAAAAGCTTAAACACATGCACCAACAGATTCAAGAACAGCTTCCTCCCTGCTGTTTTTAGACTTCAGAATGGACCTTGCAAATTTTAAATCTAATGATCTTGCTCTTAGTGCACTTTTTCCACAGTCATAACATTGTATTCCTCACTGGGTTCTATTACCCTTGTGCGCTTTGTAACACATAATCTGCCTGGACTGCATGAAAAAAATGAACCTTTCACTGTACCTAATTATCTGCGACAATAATAAATCAAATCAAATTGAAACTGAGGAGCAGCAATTCCTGACACGGAAGTCCAGAATGACTCCAGCTCTGTCGGCCACAATCTGGCACAATAATCTCCAATATCCCAGGATACGCTGCATGGATCGTGACCTCCCCCACCCCTGTAGATTCATCCATGGAGCTCAACATCAAACATGTGATAATCTGTCTGTCACGGTGGTCCATCTGATCCACACAGTTCTCCAATTCGCTTCTGCACTTTGGAACATACCACAGAATCCCTACAGTGTGGAAACAGGCCATTCGGTCCACCAAGTCCACACCAAGCCTCCAAAGAATATCCCAACCAGACCCATATCCTATCACCCTGCATATCCCAAGGCTAATGCATTAAACCCACACATCCCTGCACATTGGGGCAATTTAGCATGGCCAATCCACCTAACTTGCACATCTTTGGATTGTGGGAGTTAACCGGAGCACCAGAAGGAATCGAACCTGGGTCCCTGTTAGGCAGCCATGCTAACCACTGAACCAACCTGCTGCTCAACCTAGATTAAATTAGATTCTCTACAGTGTTGAAACAGGCCCTTCGGCCCAACAAGTCTACACTGACCCTCCAAAGAGCAGCCCATCCAGACCCATTCCCCTACATTTACCCTTGCATCTAACACTTCAGGCAATTTAGCATGGCCAATTCACCTAACCTGCACATATTTAGGCTGTGGGAGGAAACCGGAGCACCCGGAGGAAACCCACGCAGACATGGGGAGAATGTGCAAACTCCACACAGACAGTTGTCCAAGGCGGGAATTGAACCCGGGTCCCTGGCACTGCGAGGCAGCAGTGCTAACCACTGAACCACCATGCTGCCTTTCATTGCCTTCTATTGCAATGCTGTAGGAGAAAGTGAGGAATGCAGATGCTGGAGATCAGAGCTGAAAATATGTTGCTGGAAAAGCGCAGCAGGTCAGGCAGCATCCAAGGAGCAGCAGAATCGACTTTTCGGGCATAAGCCCTGAAGAAGGGCTCATGCCCGAAACGTCAAATCTCCTGCTCCTTGATTGCAATGCTGTAGCCACAATACTTTGCACACATAAACAGGCACCCATCTCATGGATTCAACCAGGCAGTATCTCTGGGGTTCTGAGCCTGCTCCCTTTGCACTCATTCAACTGCCCACTCGGATGGTCATAACATGTCTCCCTTGCCTCACCTCGTTTTCTTGCAGTTTTCCACCTCATTCCGAACTTTGAATCTTTCTGTACTTCTGCCTTGCCTTTTAGTGCGGAGACTAAAGCAGACAGCTTCTCTTGGTTGTCATGGTGATCAGTCAAGATTGAGTCAATGATAAACTGTCCCATATATGTGAAGAAGCACATTGCATGTGGTTCAACCAATCAGCCATGCCTCAATATCAAAAGGGTGCAATCTTCAGTCAAGTCAAGAAGTCCTGTCTTCAGTCAGGGAACATCAACGCAGTTAGTTATGGGTAGCATTTAATACCAGTCCAGGGGCTTGGAGATGCTCAGTCAACATTACAGTCCAATGGGCCACAGTCACTCCTGCAGGTCCAGCACAACCAGCTTGGAAATTTGCATTCAGTCATTGAAGAAGCTGCTCAGCGATCAGTCAGGGGTATGGTCACTCATCAGTGGGTAATAACTACAGAGTGCAGTAATGAGGATGATAATGGGTAGTAATCTGTGTTAATGGGCCTCTTGCCACTGACCCGTGAGCAGCTCATTTTAATATCTGGCACTTGGTTGGAAATGGGACTTGCTGATCTCAATGTTGAGGGTCCTCACTTGACATTTCATCAACTTTTCCCATGTTTCTTATCGCAGCCTATGTTTTCCAGGGCCTGGGATACATAAGACCTCTGTACCCAAAACCTTAGCTTTTTATTAACAAAAACAGGTTGTCGGAAAGGTTCATTGGGTCTTGCAGCATCTGTGAAGAGAAATCAAAGCTGACATTTCGAGTACGTTGAGACTTCCTCAGAACAGAGGCTTTTTATTGTTTTACTGAATAAAGTTAAATGTTTCCCACTATTTTTCTGGTACGTGAATTTTCCCCATTGATAATGAGATGCTATTATATTCTATTGGTATTGGTAAAGTATAGCACTTCTTTACACAGAGTTCTAAGATGCGATGGTGCTAAGAATGTTGCTTGATTCTTAATACTGAAGTTACACTCTTCAGTGAGCTGCAATTGATCAGACCATTGATGATGTACAATAGCAAGACATTTTTGAATGTGTCCTAGTA
This sequence comes from Hemiscyllium ocellatum, assembly GCF_020745735.1. Lineage (NCBI taxonomy): Eukaryota > Metazoa > Chordata > Chondrichthyes > Orectolobiformes > Hemiscylliidae > Hemiscyllium > Hemiscyllium ocellatum. The sequence goes on from NC_083416.1 coordinate 7,464,036, forward strand.
TTTGCAACAAGCTGCCACCCATGCCACTTATGTGCCCTTATTTGTTTTTGTTCCCCGTCCACTGTGCACACGATAAAAGGCAGACCCCAGCTGGCAGTGTCTAATCTAGTACCCACCTTCAAAAATTGGTGCCCGCACCAGGAACTCCTAGAGTTGTCAGCAGGGGTGAATACCTCTGCCGTTGTTCTGCTGAAGATAGCAAAAGCAAGGCACCACAGGGGCAAGGTGCACAGCTTACAGTCTGAACTGCAAAGAACAGTGTGAGAAAACCAGAACAGGAAGTGCTGGAAAAACTCAGCAGGTCTGGCAGCCGATGTGGCGAGAAATTGGGTGGCACGGTGGCACAGTGGTTAGCACTGCTGCCTCACAGCACCAGAGACCTGGGTTCAATTCCCGACTCAGGCGACTGACTGTGTGGAGTTTGCACGTTCTCCCCGTGTCTGCGTGGGTTTCCTCCGGGTGCTCCGGTTTCCTCCCACAGTCACAAAGATGTGCGGGTCAGGTGAATTGGCCATGCTAAATTGCCCGTAGTGTTAGGTAAGGGGTAAATGTAAGGGTATGGGTGGGTTGCGCTTCGGCGGGTCGGTGTGGACTTGTTGGGCCGAAGGGCCTGTTTCCATATGTAAGTCTAATCTAAATCAGAGTTAACCGTAAGAAACTGCAAAAAGTGTGTGCAGTGCCCAGACCATCACAGAAGCCAACCTTCCATCCGTTGACTCAATTGACACAGCTCATTGCTGCAGAAAGGCAGCCAACATAATCAATGAACCCTCCCAGCCCAGTTATACTCTCTTCCAGAAGATACGACGTTTAAACACATGGACCAACAGGGTTCAAGAACTGCCACTTCCCTGTTGTTATTAGATTGATGAATGAACCTCTCTAACTTCAGAAAAGGTTGATCTTGCTTTGTACACCACCTGTGCAGCCATAACTTTGTACACCTTGCACTGTCTAAACAACCTATCTGTATACCCTGTACTGCACTCTAAAACAAAACTTCATTGTACTTAGGTATATGTGACAATAATAAATCAGATCAAGTAATGTTTCCTCAGAACTGCCTCAAACTCACTGGAGCACAGGGCGAGAAACCTGCCTGAAACTTTCTGAAATTTAGCTACTTTGTGGTAAAATTCAGACCTTTTTTTCTGTCTTTCTGACACACATGATATACTGCAATGTCACAAGTTGAAAGCTTTCAGAATATATTGGTCGAATGTCAGTCACAAATGGAAGAAAAGCTAAAAATCGATTTTCACTGCTACATGGTCGTGATTCCATTAGACTGGAATAAAAACCCATGGAACATCCATGTGCCTTTAGATCTGTAAAAACAAAAGAGCTCTCCCCAGAAATAAAACAAAAACAGTTTGCTTCTTTCTTTCATTTTGAGGATTTTGATCAAAGGGAATAAATGTAGTTTTTCATTCATTGTGGATGTTCTGATGTGAACTCCTCGCTGATGTCTAATTTCAGAAATTAATTTCAACATTATGGTAAATGATCTACAGGCATGCTTTATTATTCTCCTGATAATTTCTTAATAAGGCTAATGCCGTTTATTCACTTTAACGTAAAAATATTCTTGGCCACTAAGATTGTCAGGCTATTCCTTTAAGTGCATTTCAGCACATTTCTTGTCTTTAACATCATATCCTCCTATCTTCCAATCATTGTTTCCTAAATTACCAACTTTTTAGTTGATCATATTGCACACAATGGACCAATTTCTTTAATTTCTCAATTAATAAGCAGAGACATGTTGGTATCTGGAGAACTGACTCCTCAGATCTGTTCAAAATGGTTGTTTTACTTCCATAAAGGACATTAATAAACTGTTTGGATTTTTACAACAATTGATGGTAATTTCATGGCACAATTACTGAGAGGAACTTTATACTTTAGACTTAATTGTTTTATTTTGGGATATGTTCGGGACCTCATAGCAACAGCCACCAACAGGAACAGATATGCAGGCAGATTATGGAAAGATGCAATAACAGCAGACTTGTCATAGTGGATGATTTTAACTTCCTCAACATTGACTGGGGCTCACTGAGAGCAAGAAGTTCAGGAAGGGCAGAGCATATTAAGTACATCCAAGAGGGTTTCTTGAAAGTGTGTAGATAGTCCAACTAGAGGGGCAGCCATACTGGACCTTGCACCGGCTAATGAGCTTGACAAGGTGACTGACGAGGAGAGCAGTTTGGAAACTGTGATCACAATTCCTTCGTTTTAAGATAGCTATGGATAAGGATAAGTCAGGGAAGGTACTAAGTTGGGGGAGGGCAAATTACATCAGTATGAGGCATGAGCTAGTTTCCAAATCTCCCCTCCCTCCACCTCATCCGAGATCCAACTCTCCAAACTCGGCACCGCCTTCTTGACCTGTCCTTACTTGTCTATCTTCCTTCTCACCTATCCAGTCTACCCTCCCCACCAACTTATCACAATTACCCCCCACCTGCATCCACCTATCACCTTTCCATCTACCTTGCCCCAGCCCCATCTCAACACCCCCCTTTATCTCTCCACATTCTTAATGAGGGCTTGTGCCCGGAACATCGATTCCCCTGCTCCTCAGATGCTGCCTGACCTGCTGTGCTTTTCTAGCACCACATTCACGACTCTGGTTTCCAGCATCTGCAGTCCTCACGTTCTCCTGGCTCAGTGGTTAGCACTGCAGCCTCACAGCACCAAGACCCCGATCTGATTCCACCCTCAGGCGACTGTCTGTGTGGAGTTTGCCCTTCCTCTCTGTGTCAACCTGGGTTTCTGCCGGGTGCTCTGGTTTCCTCCCACAGTACAAAAGTGCGCAGGTTTGTTGGATTTGCCATGCTAAATTGCCCATAGTGTTCAGGGAAGCGTAGATTAGGTGTGTTAGTCATGGGAAATGCAATGTTACAGGGAAACGGGTCGGCAAATGTGTCTGGGTGGGATGCTCTTCAAATGGTCAGTGTAGACTTGTTGGGCTGAATGGCCTGTTTCCACCCTCTTGGGTTTCTATAACAAAAAAATCTAATTTATATTCTGAAGAACTTTAATGTTAACCTTATTTATTTTCTTCTCTACTTAAACTGTAATGCTCAACTTGTTTGTTTCCTTTACAATTGGTACCTAGGTACCTGTAACAATAAAAATCTGAATCTAAAACATATCTGTAGTGATTGCAGGAGCTCCCTTTAAAAAAACACATGAATAGCTTGTAGCTCTGCAGTTGACTTATGAATGAAGGTCTAATCCTTTGAATTTACTATGTGAAGGAATCTAGCCATAACAAGCGATTATAAGGTTAAAAGGTTATTTTCTGAAGAATGGAAGTTTAAATTAAGAAAGGTTTATAGCTCCTGCTGCATTCTCTTTGGTGTGAAGGGTTCATCTCAAAAAAGCATAACCCTGGTAGGAGAGCACCATGAAAGAAGTGTTTTTTGTTGCAATCTGTCACAGTGTGATATTCGAAAATAAATTCAGATACCCAAAAAACACAAACAACTGACTTTGTTTCATAAAGTCAGCCTAACCTGAAAGGTGTATCGTAATCTCAGAGCACAACCATGTAATTAGTGAATATAAGAGATACTGAGAACTGCAGATGCATGAGAGTCAGAGTGGATAAAGTGTGGAGCTGGAAAAAGCACTGCAGGTCAGGCAGTATCAAGGGAGAAGGGGAGTTGATTTTTCAGTTTGGGATCTTTCATCAGGTCCTGATGACTCCCCTGCTCCTCTGACGTTGCTTGTCCTGCTGTCCTTTTCCCAGCTCCGCTCTCTATCTATTATTGAAAATTGACCAACATGAGTGATGGACATTACCTAAACATTAATGGCTGTAAGTGTTTTCTTAGACAACATAGCTATACAGAAGTTAACAGTCAAGTGTGACAATGCTGTCACTTTAAGACGTTATTTTATCCTTTTGTTTTGAAGAGAGATTGTAAAGCAAAGGTGCTGAGCTATCTCTAAGAAAGTAAATAATTTGTGAGGTTTTGTTTTTTTTCCCCCCAAAGTTGGAACAGTGGAAACAGCCTGGGCGTGGCCAGGTCTCACAGACCTTTTTTTTTAGTTTTTAGGTTTAGTTTTAAACAGAATCTATTGGGGTCTCTAGAGTTGGAAACTTCAGTGAATAACTCCCAGCTGCTATTCTCTCTCAATTCTCTCTTGAGGTTTTTTCCTCCTGGATTAGAGAACTGCATGTGAGAATCTGTGTCTGAATTTACCTTTTTACCAAGGGCTGTGTTTATGGGATATTACTATATTGGAACAGCTAATTAGTAATCGGTACTGTATCCGATTATTCTGTTACGTTTTCCAATAGTTACGTTATTCTAAATTCCTTCTTCTTTGTTTGCGTTTTAATGAGCGTGTAATAAACAAATTGTGTTTTGCTTAACGTGGAGTAGTTTGACCAGTTGTATTGCATCAGGAACATGACACTACACTATCTTTAAAATGAGAAAAAGTTAGGGTCTGAGCTATCTTCTTAAAATGTACTGTATCGAGGGGGTCTAGTCTGGTCCACTACACAGAGCAAGCCCTAATTTGGGATGTAGCAAGGCTGAACTTAATTGCAGGGAAGATATCATTGAGATTTGTAAGATTTAGTTACATAACCTCCTTGAAAAGAACTTAACCCATCAGTGTAAATATTGAGAATACTGTCCTTCAACAAGCTTGGTATTTTATTAATTCTGTATTTTGTATCATTTGAGAATGGTAACATTGAGACTGACGATTAAGTGTTTCAAAAAAAGATGCAGAACTCATCCCAAACCATATAAGGAGCTGGAAGATTGGACATTTCCCCCATTCTATCATGAAAGGGATGTCAGATAAATTTGAAATGTTTCTAAGTTAAAGAATACTTTTTATTAGAATGCAGAGTTTGGTAAGGGTCAGGTGTTTGCTGGCTTGTTGACTTTGCAGTTAGGAAGTATAATTACAATATCAGAGGCATATATCCAGGCAGGAGTAATATCGCCAAGCCAGAAATAAAGCAGTTGAAGGAAGAATTGTTCTCGTTACTTCAAACAGTGCTCTTACTAGTATAGTTTCTTCAGAAAATATCACAGCATACCTGCAGTGGCTGGGGCAAATTTAGCCTTTGTAGATTTTACAGAGCTGAATTCAAGAAGTCAGTTGCAAATTGTCAGCATCAGCTGACAGAATCAACCATGATTTTCCAACATATGCTCCCAATGAGCACCATCCCGGATCACGCTACCATCCTTTCTTATAGTAATGGGAGAATTTTTGATTAATGTCAGAAACGGAATGGGAGATACTGTAAAATTTGGGCAGAGTTCCAAGCTTTGGAAGCAGCAGTGAAGATGACAGTATGACAGATAGACATCCAAGTCAAGGTGGATTGTAACTTTCAAGGGAACTTGGAGAAATGCAATGACTTATATTGGCTCCTGACAGAGACAAATGTTTTATTTTTGCCTTGATTTCTCATACTTGTTATCAACCTATTCTTTATCTCAGTAGAGCTCCAATATAATTTGTGGTCCTCTAGTTTCTAGCCTCTTGTCCATCCAAGATATTGATTGAGAAGGAAATCTGATAAAACTAGCAATTAAAACATTTTCATCCAACTCATCTCATATACTTCGAAATCAAGAAACACTACTTGAATTTCCAAGTATGACTGTTTGCTTTCTTTTGTTTTTGCAGTTTCATTTCTCTCTGGGAGAACAAGCGGTGACTGTGGCAGGTTTAGACTGCTGTGATAGTAAGATTTGGAATTCGCCCTAAATCTTTACATCTCTCAGCTTCTCTGTCCTCCCAAGGGGCTCCTTAAAATCTACCTCTTTGACCAAACAATTGGTCATCTGCTTCAACATATCATCAGTCAGTGTCAAAAATTACTTGAGGATAAGCCTGTGAAGCAGTTGAAGTTTTATGCAAAGACGCTACATAAATACAACTTATGTGGTTAGGGTGTGAAGGTCTTGTTCTGTTGCATTGCTTGACCTTCTCCTTCCACTCCAAGGGCTGATCCATTGTTGATCTAGAGTTTTTACCACTCCCAGTGAGGAGGCTAGTCCAATGCAAGTAGAGGGATGGATGCCATTTCACTGCAAGGACTGGGAAATGGTCAGTCCTGGCAGTCAAAGAAATCAGTCTGATGCTTGATGGTCAGTCAGTCAGTCAGTGGAGGATTGGTCCAGTAATACAGGTAGACAGCCCCTTATCCAAAATCCTGAAATCCGAAAAGCTCCAAAGTCCAAAGGTTTTTTGTGAAGTGTTTTTTTCTCATTAACAAGGTTTTTTGGCGTGCAAACAGTTAACCCAACTCTACACCCACTCGATGTATGTCACTCTGACACAACGTGTGGGAGCATGGCCCAGCACTGGTAGGCTTTAATTCTCTCTCAAGGTCCATTTTACTCACAGTGAGTCTATTCTTCAGAAAGATATTTAAAAACTTCACCACCAAACTGCCACTTATTCTGAAATTTGAAAAATTCTGAATTCTGAAAATCAGCTGATCCCGAGCGTTTCGGACAAAGGATTGTGCGCCTGTATTTGGTGGCTGAGGGAATTCCCACAGCGATAGCGGCAATTGTAAATCGTAAGGTGGGACCTGTTAGGTGTTGTCTTGGCTGGGAGTCAGGACGATTTGTAGTCACGCTGACCTTAATATGAGGAGCCAACATCGCCACCTTTGTACCCAGAGACTTTGAGGTAAAGCCAAGACATTGTTGGTCACTAAAAGGGACTCAACCAAAATGGGAGACCATGTAAATCCTCATTACAAGCACAGGGATTGCAACAGAATAGGGAACATGGAATATTTGATAAAGTTTGACGGTTATATCTCATTACATTCTGTGGTTGTGTAGTCAATGGAGTAATGATTTCCACATCTGGTACAAATTTATAGTTTCATTGAGTTAAGCTTTGACCTCAAAGTTGTGTTGGCAACGGTTCAGCAAAATCATTTTTTCACTTGTAATGCATAAAATATTCTGTGCCCACCCACATTGTTCACAAACTTGAACACATTCAATATATTGGCTGCCCTACCACAGTCTTTTTGAGGTATCTGCCAATCACAGAGTGTGAAGTGAGATGCTTTGAACATACCATTGCAAGCTAAACTTCATAGACAGAGCTGTGTTAGCTGATATCCTTCATATTTTGAAAAGATTTGTGTTCTCGCTGTATGAGTCTTTATTTGCCCTGAATAAATTAAGTCCTCTGGTAACTGAAATCTAAAAAACATTAGATGCATTCATATGAGCAGAAATAGTTTTTTTCTTATTCCCATAATATCTAAGTCTTAATAATATTACAAGCCCTGGTCAAAGTGCTTCGCCATCTTCATGTTGGAATTTAAAATTGACTTTAAATTAAAGGTGCAAACCATTTCAGGGAACAAATGGAAGCCATTTTTGTAACTTGTGCAGTAATTATCTTGATATTTTGGATGTGACGAAAGGTCTGCATTCCATAATGTATGATAGAAATAGAAATATTAAAAAATATCTTCTATCTCCTCTGAAGACAATGACTCCTGGCATTCAGCTGGTAACAATAACCTGTAACTAATATGCTACCCTGCCTATATAAGCCATTATGGCGTAGGCTTACAGCACTATCTAAGGTCAAAGGGGAGAGAAACCGACCTCTGAAATGTGAGAATTGGAATGGTTTGGGTTGGGGCATGACAGCCAAGGTCAACATCTATGCAACATGATTGAATTTTGCCTTTAGGTTGGGCAAATTGGACTAACTTATTTTGGGGAGTTTGTGCTGTTTGACTCCATGACTCTAATAGCTGATTCCTGATGAAGGGCTTGTGCCCGAAACGTCGAATTTCCTGTTCCTTGGATGCTGCCTGACCTGCTGCGCTTTAACCAGCTACACATTTTCAGCTCTAATAGCTGAGGAGCAACAAGGTCACTCGGGCAATCAAGTGATTCCTTTGCAAAGGTCAGGTGACCCTGCAGAGACCAGAACTTGAACCTGTGATTTCCTTCTGCCTGTTGCTCCAGGCACTAGCATGCTGTGAATATAGCTGCACAACAGTCTGGATGACCTTGTCCCAACATTTATTCCATCTTCCCTCAATCCAGTCTACTTCATTTTGTTATGAAGATGTGGCTGTACTCTACCTTTAAGAAAGTTAAAAGTGAGCAGAACTACCTGACAACACCAAGTGTTCTGAACAAAATACATGGTAACCTTTTGGTCCAGCAGTTAGTGTAGCTGGTTGCCTGGAGACAAAAACAAATTTGAATTAAGCCAATTAGTTTAAATGATGCCCCAAAAAATACCAAACTCCAATCAAGGTTGAATTTAGGATATTGACAATATGAAAAGCCAATGACATAATCCAATGCTTTGGGATATAAAACCAGGGAAAAATTGATCAGTTGGGAGAGAATTGCCAAGCAATCAGCATAGACAGACTGCCGAAAAATAGCTTTCTTAAAGGTACCTATATTGATCAGTAACATGTGAAAGAGAAATCCCTAAGACGAAGAAAATCTACAGAAGAACATATCAAGGGAAGATTTGACAGCTGGCTGGTTTTGAAATTTGAATTTTTGGTAAATCTTAATTGGGAGTTTTATCAGACTATATTGTAGAAGGGGAAGGTAAAAGATAGGTTAGAGAAAGGAGTTGTAAATAGTTGTTAGTTAATTATTCTCTGTTATACCTTAAGAAATAAAGTTGTTAATTTTTACTTTAAAAAGTTCTTGTCCTCTCAAATTGTCACAGATTACTGCACAGGATAAATCTTTCCTGTGTTGTTGGTTTAAATTAAGCAGGGCTGTTTACCCATGTGGTAACAATTCATTGTTCACAATGTGGTCTCCTCTACACTAGGAGAAATGAAGTGCAGACTGAGTGACCACTTTAAAGAACATCTACGTTCTGCCCGCAAGAAAGACCCTCAGCTTCCTGCTGCCTGCCACTTGAACACCCCATCCTGTTCCCTGACCAACATCTCTGTCTCAGGCTTGTTGCAGTGCTCCAGTGAAGCTCAGTGCAAGCTGGAAGAGCAACACCTCATTTTCCACTTGGGAACCTCTGGACTCATTATCAAATTCAAGAACTTAAGGTGCTTACCCCAACCCACACACTCCAGGCCTTGTTATTACATAGTCTGCTATTACACACAATCTATTGTTAGCCACTAACAGTCCCCATTAACCCTTGTAGCCTGATTGTTATCCACTCTTTTGTCTGTTCAACTGTTTTTCTGTCTTTGGGCTCTATCTCCACCAATTGTTTATTCCTAACACCCTCTCCCCATCCCATCTTTGTGGGCGGCACGGTGGCACAGTGGTTAGCACTGCTGCCTCACAGCGCCTGAGACCCGGGTTCAATTCCCGACTCAGGCGACTGACTGTGTGGAGTTTGCACGTTCTCCCCGTGTCTGCGTGGGTTTCCTCCGGGTGCTCCGGTTTCCTCCCACAGTCCAAAGATGTGCGGGTCAGGTGAATTGGCCATGCTAAATTGTCCGTAGCGTTAGGTAAAGGGTAATATGTAGGGTAATGGGTGGGTTGCGCTTCGGCGGGTCGGTGTGGACTTGTTGGGCCGAAGGGCCTGTTTCCACACTGTAAGTAATCTAATCTAATCATCTTCTGCATAAAAATAAAACCTCTTCCTAGCTGCCATCAGTTCTGAAGAAAGGTCAATGAACCCAAAATGTTAACTCTGATTTCTCTCTACAAATGCTGCCCGGCCTGCTGAGCTTTTCCAGCAAGTTCTGTCTGTGTTTGTTATTTTGTCTGTCTGCATTGACTCATTCCACAGCTGCTTGGACACGTGCTTTCCCAGGATGTAAAAAGCATTTATTTAAGTTAGATTCCACTTTTACTAATGATCAACAAGGCTTCAAAGTTGGATGTGACTTAAATGTGACTTATGAATAAAATTAAAGATTACATCAATTATCAACTAACATTTTTAATCAGCTGAATGCCTGAACCATGTGAAAACTCATCATCATGTTTATAAGTCTCTACTCCAAGTTAAGTATGATGCAACATTAGTTGGATTTTGTTTAGATTGATTGTCACCAGTAGATTGATGCCCAGCTCCATAATTCTCACTTCTGACTGCCATATAAAACCCACTATTCCCATAACGATGTGAACCACTTGTATGACCTAGAGACCTTAGCTACCAAAGATTTATCAACACCTTTCACCCTGACCACAAATTCACCTGGACCATCTCGGACACCTCCCTCCCCTTCCTGGACCTCTCCATCATCATCTCCGGCGACCAACTAACCACAGACATCTACTACAAACCCACCGACTCCCACAGCTACCTAGACTACACCTCCTTCCATCCTGCCTCTGGTAAAAATGCCATCCCTTATTCCCAATTCCTCTGCCTCTGCCACATCTGTTCCCAGGATGACCAATTCCATCTCAGAAAGTCCCAGATGGCCTCCTTCTTCCATGATCGCAACTTCCCTTCCCACGTGGCTGACAGTGCCCTCCTGCGCATCTCCTCCACTTCACACACCACTGCCCTTGAAACCCACCCCTCCCAACAAGGATAGAAACTCCCTCCACCCCTCACCGGTCCTCAACTTCCACACCGCCAACCTCTGCATATATCGCATCATCCTCCACCAATTCTGTCACTTCCAAATGGACCCCACATCAAAGATATATTTCCCTCCCTACCGCTATCAGTGTTCTGGAGAGACCTTTCCCTCTGTGACTCCCTCGTCATGTCCACACCCCCCCACCAACCCACACCCCACTCCTGGCACCTTTCTCTGTCAACGCAGGAAGTTCAAAACCTGCACCCACACCAACTCCCCTTACTCCTGTCCAAGGCCCCAAGGGATCCTTCCACATCCATCAGAAATTTAACTACACCTATACCAATGCCATCTATTGCATCCGTTGCACCCGGTGTGGTCTCCGCTACATCAGGGAGACAGGAGCCTTCTTGCAGATCGTTTCAGTGAACGTCACTTGGAAACCCGCACCCACCAACCCCACCACCATGTGGCTGAACACGTCAACTCCCACTCCTATTCCGTCATGGACATGCAGGTGCTGGGCCTCCTCCATCACCAAACCATTACCACCTGATGCTTGGAGGAAGAACACCTCACATTGGGACTCTGCAACCACACAGGATAAATGTGGATTTCAACAGCTTCCTCATTTCCCCTCGCCCCACACTATCCCAGTCCTTCCTAACCTGACCATCACTGCTCCCTCTGACCTATCACCTTCTCCCTCACCTTCATCCACCTATCGCTTTCTCAGCTACCCACTGCTGCCTGACCTGCTGTGCTTTTCCAGCAACACACTCTCGACTCTGATCTCCAGCATCTGCACTCCTCACTTTCTCCACGTAAAGAAATATCACTGGTCCATCCAGTAGTGCTGCCATTTATCCATTGTGAAATACAATGGCAGAAATTCCTATTCTCTATCTTTGGTTTTCATACTGTTAACACTTACACAGACATTTTATAACTACCCAAGGTCTGCAGCCTTCTAACATAGCAACTAATGCAACCAAAATAAAAACAGCTGTTTAATGAGAAAGCAACGAGGACAAATCTTTTCCTTTTGATTTATTGACAGCAAAATGTTGCCTTTTTCCAGACCTTTTCAGAATGTTATTTCATCTCTTGTTTCTCTGGGTACCATGTGTCTGTAACAGACACTTGAAAGCTGCGACTGGTTTACTGGACTGTCAGTATTCTCAGCGTCCTCAGTTTATCCCTATCCTAAAGTGCATTTTTTCACTCCCTTCAGTCCTGGTTCAAAATCCTGAATTTCCTCTCTAATAGTCTACCCAAAGCAAATGGGCTACAGTGCATTAAGAAGACAACTCACTCCCACCTTATTAGGGGCAACTAGGGACAGGCAATAAATGCTATCTGAGCCAGTGATGCCCATCTCCCATGACTGAATAAATAAAAATTCTCCTAATGCTTCCACGCAAAACCACCTTCCTGATGGCAATGCCCCTTAAATTAACTGCTTGTATGAAATGAAATGAAAATTTCCCTTGTCAAATTATCTTCCTGATTCTTATGATATTAGCCAATTAACTGGAATAACCTTTTTGATAAGGAAATACCACCCTATCTCCAACTAAACATACAGTTAGACCAGAGATCTGAATCAATTTGAATTGATTTTCTTGGGCTCAAACTCTTGCTTGTAATCCTATGAATAAAACAGAAGTCAAAAGGCTGAGATTATAGAATCCCTGCTGTGTGGAAACAGGCTATTCAGCCCAACAAGTCCACATCAACCCTCTCAATAGCATCCCATGCAGACTGACCCCCTCCTAACCCTGTATTTCCCATGGTCAATCCACACAGCTGCACATCATGGGCAATTTAGCACGGCCAATCCACCTAACCTATACATCTTTGGACAGTGGGAGGAAACCCGACACAGGGAGGACCTGCACACAGAAAGTCATCTGAACCTGGGTAAGGCTGCACTGCTAACCACTGAGCCACTGTGCCAATCTTCTAAGACCAGCTCATCCACCATTTTCTCTGCAATAGGAATTTCCCTCCTTCTTTTCCATTTCTTATATTTTTCATCGTAACTTTAAATACTCCACTATTTCTAATTTCTGATACCACTTTTGGGAACATTCTGATCTAATTTCTTTTCCTGTCCACCTGTCATTTCCTACAATTAGCATTAACAATACCAGCCATACGTCAAAAACAAAAATTTCAGACCTGGACTAAAGCCTAGATGGAATTTCAAGGAAGTAAGAATTAAAGTATTTGTTGTTAAATGATAGTTACCAGGATATGGGCCATAATATTATGATAAAAGCTCCACTTGCAAATTGCTTTATCTCGGAATGTATTTTACTTACTGTACATAATAGTGAGAAAGTTGGAGTATTTTAGATAATTTTTTTCCCCAGCAAACAATTAAGGGTGATTGAATATTCATGAACAATATTTTTAAGGGAATGATGTAGGTTTGTTTTGGGTCCAAAAATGATCATTGTTAATGGAGTGCGGTATTAAAAATTAAGGCATCTACTTTAACCCAGTATATAAGCTCTCAACTTTTCTCGCATCAACTTTTAAATATACATATGTAAACATTTAAATTAACACCTGTATAGCGGCAAACCCTCTGCCACCCTTTTAAATGTAACATCCTCTACTTACATGAATAGGCAGTCTGAATTTTTTTTACAAGAATGCACTATTAATTATCGTACATCATAACAAGGATTAAGCAAGTGATATAGATGTTACAGAGATTGTTCAGTTGTTGATCACATTTTACAATGGTAACTATCCATATCCAAGGACTTCCAACTTTATATTCAACATGTAAATTGATGTCCTTTTTCCTTTCAGCAATTTTTGTTTAATACAGCAAAGTTTGACTTATATACCAGCGTCTAAAGTAACAACTGACAACATGTTTGATTTATGTCAGTGTACAACATGAAAGAATTTGTACCAATAATTTCTTAATTTTCTATCTTTTCTATGTTAAAGGTGGTCCGGTAGCTCAGTGGTTAGCATCAGGGCACTGGGTTCAATTCCAGCCTGAGGCAACTCCAACCATGGGTAGCACGGTCGCTAGCACTGCTGCCTCTGTGTAGGGTCTGCACACCCTCCCTCTGTCTGCTCTTTGGGTGCTCCAGTTTCCTCCCGCAGTCCAAAGGTGTGCAGGTTAGGTGGATTGGCCATGCCAAATTGCCCATGTGTGCAGGATAGGTGGGTTAGTCATGGGAAATGCAGGGATACAGTGGGTCTGGGTGGGATGCTCTTCAGAGCATCAATGTGGACTTGATAAAGCCAAATAGCCTGCCTCCATACTGTCAGGTATACCAAACTGTACATATTTTCAAAATCTTTACCAGCAATTTCACTTGTTAGTGAATTAAAGTTCTTTAATGTTCCACCCACACTTCCAATGTTATTAGCATGCATTCTTTTCTCAATGCCAGATAATAAAACAACTGAAGTTGATTTATAGTTGTGTTCCTTTGTAGTTAACTTCTAGTGGCGGATACTGTAGGGTGTTTGATTTATGTCAGTGTACAAAATTTAGTGCTCCACCTTGCCCTGACCTTGGAATTGAGGCAACATCTGGGAATGTGATTTTCTGTGCTTGCCTCCTCCAATAGATCCCTTCGCAGGCAACTGAGAACCTAGTCCCAGGAGTGAGAGGTCAAAATGTGAGGGTCAATAGTGAGAAAGAAGGTGTGAGATTGTGTGAGGGCAAGACAGATGAGATGTTCATCTTCTTAAAATTATATGGGACTTACATTTTGAGATTATTGACATTAAATAAAATGCAGTTTGGAACATTTTGAGACCCATGGTCATATCAAGGGAACTGAATTTTATAAGTACCATCAATTTAACTCTTTGTGTATAATGTTGATTTTCAATTCAGAGTAAGTTTGAAAAGGAAGCGGCTGTATTTATGGAAAGTGACTGTTTCTCTGTGTCTGCATGATACAGATTGGGATATGTGCAGACAGCTGCCTATACTGGGGAAGCGATTTATTTCATTCATTCCCTCAATACTGATGGAGAAGTAGTGAAATGTTGGATGACGCCTATAACAAAATATGTTGTACTTGGAGGGAACATGTGGGGATGGGCAATAGGTAAAACATTATGGTAAGTCTGTCACTGGTATTGAGAGTTATTATAATTTCACATTCCCAACTCCAATCTCTGAAATTACCAACATAGAGAAAGTATAAATAGCTAAGCTATGGAGAGATGGGTGGGAAGAAATCACAGTGGGTGTCACGGTGGCTCTGTGTATAGCACTGCTTCCTCACAGCACCAGGGACCTGGGTTCAATTCCAGCCTCAGGTGACTGTCTGTATGGAGTTGCATGTTCTCCCCGTGTCTGTTTCGTTTCTCCCCATGTGCTCTGCCTCCCTCCCACATCCAAACCTGTGCAGGTCAGGTGGATTGGCCATGCTAAATTGACCATTATGCCCAGGGATGCACAGACTGGGTGGGCTAGCCATGGAAGATGAGGGGTTAGGTGGGATGCTATTCAAAGGTTGATGTGAACTCAATGGACTGAATGGCCTGCTGTAGGGAATCTATGATTCTATAACTGGGCTATCCCCATCATGCCAGATGGAGAACTTATCCCCAAGAGGCATTTCCATTGACCATTTTACATGAACTGCAGTGTCATCAGAAATGATCTAGTGAACCATAATAAATAACCAGAACCTCGGCCATCAGCACTTTCGCAGATTCTAACAACATCAGCGATATAATTCTCCCTTCTCCCCCTGCCTTGCACAGCAGATTAGAATTTAATTAAATTTATCTCCATTATCCAACATGATGATTCACTTCACCAGTTGCTTATTTCTGGAGGTTTTGCTTAATCTGTGTCATTTATAACTGAAAATATCAATAAACTCACTAACTATGCTTTGTTTGCAAACTTAGCCTTGTGCTCAAATTAATGTTTGTCTGCATTTCCATCTCTCCTAACATCTACTGAAACTAGAATCTTTGTACTTTAATGTTGTGGTAATTAAATGTCACACATTTCATGTTTAGAAATCGATTTTACTTTTCAACTTAGAAATTTGACATTATCATTGAAAGTGTTACCTTCCAGGCAGCATGAAAAGCCAAAGGCAATGATTGTGTGGGGTCTTTCCAATATGCTTATTACTGAGATATGCTGTCTTCACAAGGGAGGAAGAATGAAGATTCAAATACAGAGATTCCTGGAAGAAGAAGATGTCATTGAGCATCCGTGTTTCTGATGCACTAACGATTTGCAGGGCACTTAACTACTATATAGGTATTGGCCGGCTCAGCAGTGTTACTTACATTCTGGTAGACAGGGTGGTGAGAAAGACATTTGGCAAGCTTGCCTCCGTCAGTCAGACCACTGAGTGCAGGAGTTGGGAAGTCATGCTACAGCTGTACAAGACATTGGTGAGGCCACGTTTGGAGTACTGTGTGCGATTCAGGTCGCTCTGCCACAGGAATGATGTTATTTAAACTGGAAAGGGTGCATAAAGGATTTACTGACTTTACTGAGACTGGAGGGTTTGAGTTACAAGGAGAGGCAGGGACATTTTTCCCTGGAATGTAGGAGGCTGAGACGTAACCTTATAGAGGTTCATAAAATGATGAGGGGCATGGATAAGAGAATTGTCAAGGTCTATCTGCCTCAGTGGGATTCAAACCTGGGTCCCCAGAACGTTACCTGAGTCTCTAGATTGACAGTCAACCATACTACCTTTAAGTCATTGCTTCTCCTTAGATTTGCAGGGTACGTTAAAATATTCCTCTTGGCAACTATTATTGAAGACTTCCTTCTCAGTTCAAATATTTTGGTAACTAATTAATGAATGAATTCACATTTTCTTTGCAGATTGGCTCCCTTATAGTTGGATGTCCTGGTGGAAGTACCATTTTAAGTTACTTAAGGGCACGTCTTTCCATTCCCAAATGTGTCTCAAAATTGCAGAGGTTCAGACAAGTACGGAATGGAGACATGGTGAAAGTGTCACCCCACAACATTGACCCGTGTATATTAGATATACCCTCCTGACCCCGTGAGAAGTAGTGCTGAACATCCATCCCAGCCATGGTCTCAGCATGAACTTTGATTAAATCTGAATTAATGTCCAGACTCATGGCTCAGATTTCTTTCTTTAAACACAGACGTACAGAATTCAGAAGTTTTCAAAGCAGTCCCAGTTGATCAGATCTTCACTTCAGGGTGATGGGTATAAGCTAAGGTTCAAAATGTGTTGCTGGAAAAGCGCAGCAGGTCAGGCAGAGTTCAACTAGCTCAAAAACCTTATGATTTACTGAGTTGTGAAAATACAGTTCAGAATGTCTATTACAGACTTGACAATATTAAAAGAATCTTTGGATAGAAAGTCCATTCAATGCATTGAAATCCTTTCAAGTACTTAATCCCATATAAAAGCAACCATCTGTGTGCACAGCTCTAGATAAAAGGTACATAATCTGTTGTTATTAAGCTCTTAAAGCTATCAATCAAACATTGAGCTCACAGCCCCTCATCTGTGAAAATGATAGTTTATAGAAACAGTCAAATGTTAATAATATTGTAACAATAACCCTGGGGTTTAAGTCAACAAACAGCTATTGAAATTATAGGCACAGCAGGCAATTTTATTTCATGATGTTACAACAAAGGAAATCACACAACACCAGGTTATAGTCCAACAGGCTTATTTGGAAGCATTAGCTTTCAAATAAACCTGTTGGATTATAACCTGGTGTTGTGTGATTTTTAACTTTGTATACCCCAGTCCAACACTGCGACCTCCAAAACAAAACAACAGAGGAGTTTGATAACAACAGTTTCACAGAGCATTTCAACCTTTTATCACATTCACATTTACATTTCAGAGCTATTAACTATACAGTCGGAAGCAGAATGCACTGTGACAAAATATGGTTTGTTTGTTCTTACCACTGAGTTCAAATCGCCCTTGCTGGGTTTCAGGTTTTCTCTTTACCTGAATGCATGCATCTCCCTGACTATAGAAAAATCCAGATCGATTTCTCACCCCATTGTGTGCCAAGAACCCTAGTTTCATTTTCCATTGATGTTCACAGATGTCAATCTTCTCTTGATTCTACCAGGCCACTAGTCTCTTCAGTTGACTCCCTCACACCAATCACTCATTCCTTTGGGTCCCACTTTCCCACTGTTTTTCCATTGAATCCCAGTTTTCTCTCTATATGTGTGTGGTCCATTATTAGGGCTGTGCGTAGAGGCTTAAACTAAACAGTGGGAGGCTGGGTTTCATGGAGAATTACAGAAAAGGTTAAAGTGAGGGAAGGTGAAGCAAAGGTTATTAAAGTTTCCAGAACAAGTAATAGGACAGAGAATATGGAAGGGGTCAGGAATCTAACTTCAGGGACAGCAGGAACAACTATGAGAAGGGGAGTAGGCAATGGAGAACTGAAGGTGTTGTAGTTAAATGCACACAAGTGTACAAAACAAGGCAAAGGAAATAAAATTGGCAGGTACAATGTTGTGGATATCACAGAGATGTAGCTGGAAGGGGATCAAGGCTGGTAACAAAGTGTGAAAGGATATGGGTCCTGTCAAAAGGAAGAGCTAGCCAATTGGATACAAAATTGGCTGGAAGGTAGGAGACACAGGATGGTGGTAGGGTGTTGTTTTTTGGACTGGAGGCCTGAGACTAGTGGTGTACCTTAAAGGTCAGTGCTGGGTTCACTGCTTTAGGTCATTTATATAAATGATTCAGATATAAATACAGAAGGTACCATAAATTCCCTACAGTTTGGAAATAGGCCATTTGACCCATCGAATCCGCACCGACTTTCCGAAGAATATCCCACTTAGATCCATCCCTTTATCTTGTCTTTGTAACCTCTGTATGGCTAATCCACCTAGCCTGCACATTCCTGTTCATTATGGGACAACTTAGCCAGGCCAGGTCAGTGTGAATGAGTTGGACTGAAGGATCTGTTTCTGTACTATGTGACTCTATATCTCTATGACAGGCAGATAGGCATAGGGGGCAGGGTTGTTTTGTTAATAAGAAATTAAATTAAATCAATAGCAAGAAGTGATTTAGAGTCAGAAGGTGTAGAATCTGTGTGGGTCGAGTTGAGGAATCACAAAGCGATAAAGACCCTGATGGGTGTTATCACAGGTGTCCTAGCAGCGGTCAGGATGTGGAGAAGAAAATAAATCAAGATATAGAAAAGGCATGTAAGAAAGGCACTATTACAATACTCACAGGGGTCTTCACTATGCAAGTGGATTGGAAAAACCAAGTATGTAGTGTACCCTAAGAAAAGGAATTTATGAAATGTGTATGAGATTTGTTTTTGGAGCAGCTTGTGGTAGATTCCACTCGGGGACAGACAATTCTGGATTTTGTGATGTGTAATGAGGCAGATTTGATCAGGTAGTTTAAGGTGAAGGAACCCCGAAGGATCAGTGGCCATGTTTTGACAGAATTCACCCTGGAGCTGGAATCAGATGTAACGGTATAAGAACTGAGAAAAGCTAACTGCAAAGAAATAAGGATTTTAGAGTCTGTTATTAGGGAACGAGACTGGGGAGTGCTTGGAAGTGCATGGTAAAATAGGGCTGAGTCAGCATGGCTTTGTCACGAGGAGATCAGGCCTGACAAATCTGTTAGAATTCTTTGAGGTGGTAACAAAAAAGTTAAGACAATCAAGAGCCACTAAAGTGATCCATTAGGATTTCCAGAAGGCAATGGCGTAGTGGTATTATCACTGGACTATTAACCTAGAGACCCAGATAGTGGTCTGAGGACCTGGGTTCAAATCCCACTAGGGCAGGTGGTGGAATTTGAATTCAATAGAGTTAGGAGTCTAATGGTGACTGTGAAAACGTTGTTGTGGGCGTCATGGTGGTACAGTGATTAGCACTGCTGCCTCACAGCGCCAGAGACCTGGATTCAATTCCCGCCTCAGGCGACTGACTGTGTGGAGTTTGCACATTCTCCCCGTGTCAGCGTGGGTTTCCTCCGGGTGCTCTGGTTTCCTCCCACAGTCCAAAGATGTGCGGGTTAGGTGAATTGGCCACGCTAAATTGCCCGTAGTGTTAGGTAAGGGGCAAATGTAGGGGTATGGGTGGGTTTCGCTTCGGTGGGTCAGTGTGGACTTGTTGGGCCGAAGGGCCTGTTTCCACACTGTGAGTAATCTAATCTAAGGCCTTTGACAATGCACCACACAGGAGCCCATGATGTAAGGTGCAAGTTACTTGCATGGATAGAGGATTGGCAGAAGGCAGAGAGAGGGGAAGTTTTCAGGATGACAGCCAGTAACTAGTGGACTTATGCAAGAGGCAGTGCTGGGAACCACAACTATTCATATTGTATATGAACAATAAGGACAAAGGAATTGGGGGCATTGTGGCTAAATTTGCAGGTGACATAAAAGATGGATGGAGAGACTGGTAGTCTCGAGGAAGTGGGAAGGCTGCAGAAGGTATTGAACTGGCTGGGAGAATGGGCAAAGAAGTGGCCTGTGGGATACAATGGAGGTAAGTGTGAGGTTATGCACTTTTGTAGGAAAAACAGGGACATAGGAGGTTGAACAGTTCATCCAATTTACTAACACCTTCCACCCCGACCTCAAATTTTCCTGGACCGCCTCAGACTCCTCCCTCCCCTTCCTAGACCTCTCCATTTCTATCTCGGGCGACCGACTCAACACGGACATTTACTATAAACCAACCGACTCCCACAGCTACCTAGATTACACCTCCTCCCACCCTGCACCCTGTAAAAATGCCATCCCATATTCCCAATTCCTTTGTCTTCACCGCATCTGCTCCCAGGAGGACCAATTCCAATACCGAACAACCCAGATGGCCTCCTTCTTCAAAGACAGCAATTTCCCCTCAGACATGGTTGACGATGCTGTCCACCGCATCTCCTCCACTTCCCGCTCCTCCGCCCTTGAACCCCGCCCCTCCATTCGCCACCAGTACAGAATCCCACTGGTCCTCACCTACCACCCCACCAACCTCCAGATACATCGTATCATCCTTCGTCATTTCCGCCACCTCCAAACAGACCCCACCACCAAGAATATATTTCCCTCCCCACCCATATCAGCGTTCCGGAAAGACCACTCCCTCCATGACTCCCTCGTCAAGTCCATACCCCCCACCAACCCAACCTCCACTCCCGGCACCTTCCCCTGCAACCACAAGAAATGCAAAACTTGTGCCCACACCTCCCCCCTCACTTCCCTCCAAGGCCCCAAGGACAGATTTCTCCAGCTTCCTCATTTCCCCTCCTCCCACCTTATCTCAGTACCAACCCTTAGACTCAGCACCTCCTTCTTGACCTGCAATCTTCTTCCCAGCCTCTCCGCCCCACCCCCTCTTCGGCCTATCACCCTCACCTTAACCTCCTTCCACCTATCGCATTCCCACCGCCCCTCCCCAAGTCCCTCCTCCCTACCTTTTATTTTAGCCTGGTTGACACACCCTCCTCATTCCTGAAGAAGGGTTTACGCCCGAAATGTCGATTCTCCTGCTCCTTGGATGCTGCCTGACCTGCTGCGCTTTTCCAGCAACACATTTTTCAAAACAGAGACATAGACTACTTTAGTTTTATTTCAGAGAATTCTGGAGGGTTTTTAGCTGAAGATGGATGCATAGAGCTACTGCTTCTGAGAAGGGAGTAGATAGTTTAGATTCATTGAAATAAATTATCTCAGGCAAGGCTATAAGGAGAGGTTATCTGGTTCTCCAGTCTGGGAGTTGAAATCACAGTGAAAATAAGCCTGTGGAGGTTATAGATTTAATTTTATTTATTTATTTTATTTATTGTCACACTTATTTTGCTCCAAATTACAATGAGAAGTGTTTATTATATCACCACTCTATGGCACCATCTTGGAACTTGGAAAAATGATCCAAAACATCAAATAATTGTGCAGAAAAATAAGGAAATCAAGAAAAACTGTCTAACTTTACAGTCCTTTCAGTTAAGTGCTCCTCAATGGGAAATGAGCCTGGTGGCCAGGCATGAGGTTCCTTTGCTGTGTCATCGCCATTGGAGTGTACGTTGTCACTCTTGGGCGCCATCTTGCCTCCACTGACTCCCTCGCTGCTCTGAGTCCTCGCTAAATCATGTCAATGCAAATGCCGCTGATGCCACCAGGTACTACACAGGCACAAACTTGACTCTGCCACCACCATGAGTCCACTTCAGGCCCAACCCTGCCAATGTAGCCACTGCTGATGCCACAAGGTCTCCTGCTGTACTCTAACCTGCCCCAACCGCTGTCTCTGTGAATCTCTATTGGTCACAGACACTATAGGAAACCCAAACACATTTCAGTCACTGCAGCCATGAGTTGGCACAAGGACCACCTCATTGGCAGAGGCCGCTGCAAACCCCAACTTGCCTCTAATGTCATCGCCTCCAACCCATGTTGCTGGGCCCACTCCAGTCCGTGTTGCTGGGCCTACTCCAGTCTGTGCTGCTGGGCCCACTCCAGTCTGTGCTGCTAGGCCCACTCCAATCTGTGCTGTTGGACCCACTCCAGTCCATACTGCTGGGCCCACTCCAGTCCATGGTGCAGGGCCCTCTCCAGCCGACACTGCTGGGCCCACTCCAGTCAATGCTGCTGGGTCCCCTCGAGCACTTGCTCCTGGGCCTACTTCAGTCCGTGGTGCTGGGCCTACTCATCAAAGCCATCACCATGACTGAGCTGTTCATCAAGAGGTAAATAAAGTAAAATAAAAGAGAGAAAGAAAAAGAGAGAGATAAAAAGAAAAACAGGCAGAGTGGATAAGCCCCAAGCTCAGAATCCTTACCCCTCTGCTGTTTTACCAGATTTGATGAGGATTCTTTCTGAGATGTGAGTTACTGTAAAAGTGAATTTGTGGGATCTGTAAAGGAGTGTTTCTGATTGTCCTTTCACTGTTTCTGATAATCTTTAAATTTGTTTTACATATCAATATTTTGCTTATTCTATTTTGTCTTCATTTCTTTGAAATTTTGTTTCATATTAAAATCAAAGTCTGCCTGTGTTTCAGTGAGACACCAACTCATTAAAAGCAAAGCCAAGCTGATCCATCAAACCAGATTTCAACCTGGGAGCTGAATTGTTCAGTAATAACATCAGCCAAGATGGTAACAAATGACAGAAGTATGTTGCTCGCAGTGACGGTGTTATCTAAGCCATAAAGAGGGAAAGGGAACAGGAAAGAGACAGCACAATGGACCTGAATGGGAATGATGTAGATAAGGTCAGGGATAGAAAACATGTTTAATTGTGCTCTGGGAAGGCACGATGGTATCAGCACAGGGATTCAATTGTACAGTTTCAAAATGCGTTGTGAACTTCACTGTAAACAGCTATCCTTTTAATGCCATTGAGGATTAAAAACAGTACCACTGAAGATTCATCACTTGCTTACTGCTCATGAAGGACAATGGAGCACTCTCTGAAATACTTCAACTGACTCACAACAAAATCTAATGGTTAGTCTGAGAGAGCAAGGATGAACATGATGGCCAGGAATGTATTTCAGTGCACCATCTGAAGGAAATATATTTTAAAACATGATTTGAAGATGCCGGTGTTGGACTGGGGTGTACAAAGTTAAAAATCACACAACACCAGGTTATAGTCCAACAGGTTTAATTGGAAGCACACTAGCTTTCGGAGCGAAGCTCCTTCATCAGACAATCACCAGATGAAGGAGCGTCGCTCCGAAAACTAGTGTGCTTCCAATTAAACCTGTTGGACTATTTTAAATTGACATTGTTTATACACCAGAGGGAACCCATTCATTAAAATAAAGATCACACTGACATTACAGTGAATGTCAATCAGCATATTCAGACTAAGCCTTTTTAAATTGAGACATGCAAAAAGGAACACTGTTCATTCTTTTTATTCTTAAAATTAAAGATATTCTGCACAATTGCTCTGGACTAATTCTCACGAGCACAGTATTTCATTTGATTTCGGTACACTTTCATACTTTAAAAGATTAAAGTGATGAAGAAGTAATTCTCTCACATCTTTTTTATGAAAGGGATGTGTGAAAAGGTAACAGTTTGCATTCATGATTGCTTCTGTGCACCATGGTTTCAACAGAGAGAGATTTTTGATGAACCTGTGCTGTAGAAATACAAAGAGGTGTTGATCTCTGTATTCCTCCCTTCCTTTGGGCTCTCTTGGGAGTTCCTCAGCTATTGGAGACAGATACATGCTGTTACCCCACCCTATCTTCGCTGTTCAATATAGACTGGTAAATGCTGAAGATCTCAGTGGGTCAGGCAACATCCATGGATAGAGAGCGAGCTAATATTTCGAGTGTAGATAACTCTTCATCAGAGCTGAAGTGAAGTGTGACGAGATGGTGTTTATGCTATAGTCCCGGAGGGGGGTGTGGGAGGGGACATGTGCATCATGGGTGGAAACAAAGGTGTTCATACTTTACATCAAGTTAACTTCATACATTCCAATCATTTAATATAAACTACTAACATCTTCGCTCCACCAGCACCCTACAGCCCACTAACACCCCCCCCCAACCGAACTATAGCATAAATGCTGCCCCTCCACACTTCATTTGACCTCTGACAAAGAGTCATCTAGACTTGCTCTTTCTCCATGGATGCTGCCTGACCCGACCTGTTGTGATCTCCAGCGTTGATGTTTTTGTACAGATTCCAGTATCTGCAGTAACTTACTCCTAAATCTTTCATGATTCATCCAGAACACCCACATCCCTCCCTATCTCCAAGTCCTGTAATCCCTCACCATTTACATGGAATGTTTCCTTTTAAGCCTTCCTCTCAAGTGGACAATTTCCCACTTTCACACATGACATGCCATTTTTAGGAAGTTGCTCACATAATTGTCCCTTATCTCTTTGGAGCAAGCTGACATCCTCTTCGCAACTTGTGGGTAGCACAGTGGCACAGTGGTTAGCACTGCTGCCTCACAGCGCCAAGGACCTGGGTTCAATTCCTGCCTCAGGTGACTAACTGTGTGGAGTTTGCATGTTCTCCGCATGTCTGCGTGGGTTTCATCCGGGTGCTCTGATTTCGTCTCACAGTCCAAAAATATGCAGGTTAGGTGAATTGGCCATGCTAAATTGCCCGTAGTGTTAGGTAAAGGGATAAATGTAGGAGAATGGGGTCTAGGTGGGCTGTGCTTCGGGGGATCGGTGTGGACTTGTTGGGCCAAAGGCCTGTTTCCACACTGTAACTAAACTTAACTTATTAACGATCTTTGAGTCATGATCAAAATTAGCAAACTTTTTTTTCATTCATTCACATGATGTGAGTGTCACTTGCTGAACCAGCATTTATTACCCAGAGGGCAGTTAAGAGTCAATCACATTGCTGTGGGTCTGGAGTCACATGTAGACTTGACCAGATAAGGATAGAAGTTTCTCTCCCTCAAGGACAGTAGTGAACCAGATGGATTTTTTTTACAATTGACACTGGATTTCTGGTCAGCACTAGACTCTTAATTGCAGATTTTTATTGAATTCAAGTTCTACCCTCAACCATGGCGAGATTTGAATCCAGGTCCCAAGATCATTGTCTTGGTCTCTGGATTAACAGCAATGATTCCACTGAGCCATTACTCCCCCCTCTCCCCCATCCTATCTTCTGATCATTAATCAAAAAATCTTTTATAAATCTTATAAAATTGAGGCACCAGAACTGATTCTTGCGGCATACAATTGTTTAAATCCTGCTAACCAGAAAATGACTAATTAGTGCCTGCCCTGATTCCATTATGTTGTACAATTGTCGTATGTAAAATTGTAAAATGTGGAAAGTGTGGTCCCTTTAAAAGATGGGTTTTTTTTTCTGTGCTTAGACATTTAGAAAAGGATGTCTGGCAATACCTTGAGTTTGCTAGCATACAGAGACCCCAAAATGAAACACCTATATCAAAAGGCTGAGACACAGTTTTATCAGGACAACAGGTTTGAATTGAGCTAATCAATTTAAATCAAGCCCTTAGATACTAAACACCTACTAAATTTAAATCTGATGGTTTTGACAACCTTGGACCAATCCAATTGTAAAAATTATTGATGTCATCAAGGGTTTAAAAGAATGGAGCAGTTGAAAAATCAGCAGAGCTAACTGCCATCTGCTAAGAGTTAATGTTGTTGGCTTTGAGAGAAAGCTTCGTCTGGTTACCACGGCACTATCTAAATCCCTGACAGAAGAATCTAGAGCAAAAACATTCCTGACAGAAGGATCAGAGGAGAAGACACAGAAAGTTCCTGAAGGCACATAACCTAGCAGTAATTTTGAAAGCTGAAAATGTGTTGCTGGTTAAAGCGCAGCAGGTCAGGCAGCATCCAAGGAACACTCAGTAATTTCGAAAGACCAAATTCTATGTTGTTGTATATGAGTGGGACTTGTATTTATTGGAATAGCATACCGTTAGCCTCTTTTTTTTGGGATAAGATTTATTTGGTTAGAAAGGATTTATTTGGTTTGTTGATAGTTTAGTTAGTTTGTTCACTGTTGGGATTAGATAAATAAATTGTTACTTGCTGATTTTAAAGTGAGTGGCAGGGATTTATTTTATTTCATCACGAGAGGTTGCTGAGAAATGAATTACACCCCTTCTCACATTTCTTTTAATGGGTTATAGGGTAAGTTCTCTGCTCTGGGTACTTCAGTTTTAGTTTTCGGGGGATGGGAGTGGAAATCAACCCCCGCTTTATAACGGTTAGTGCCCTAACCTTCCACAACCAAAGATGCACAATGTACCCAATGAACTTGTGTTCTTTTGCAATAACCTTTGTTGGACATATTACCTAAGGAAATCTAAATACAGTACATCTACTGGGTCATTTTAACCACACCACATATTATCAAAGAACTTCAATGAATTGGTTAAATAAGATTTCCTTTTCAGGAAACTGTGTTGTCTGATTAAATCAAACTTTTACAATGACTCTGCTAAATCTACAATTAAATCTGGTGACTCTCCAGCTAAATAAATTATTTTTTTTCTCACAAAGGTAACAGCAGTGCCATTTTTTGACATGTTGACTGCAGTGTTTGGTGCTCCTCAGCAAACTGTCTTTCGTTACTGGTCTACAGTTAGACTTTACTTTATCTATTCATTTTGTGGGATGTGGGCATCGCTGGCTGGACCCAACATTTATTGCCCATCCCTAGTTGCCCCTTAAGAAGGTGCGGGGTTGGGGGGGGGGGGGGGGTGGTGAGCTGCCTTCTTGAACCACTCCAGTCAGCCTGCTGTGGGTTGACCCACGATGCCATTGGGGAGAAAATTCTTGGATTTCGACCCAGTGACAGTGAAGGAATGGCAATATATTTCCAAATCAGGGTGGTCAGTGGTTTGGAGGGTAACTTGAAGTTGGTGGCATTTCCATATATCTGCTGCCTTTGTCCTTCTGGATGGAAGTGGTGAGGGTTTGGAAGGTGCTACCTGAGGCTCTTCAGTGAATTTCTGCAGGGCAGCTTGTAGATAGTACACACTGCTGCTACTGAGGGTTGGTGATAGAGGGAGCGGATGCTTGTTGATGTGATGCCGACCAAGAGGGCTGCTTTGTCCTGGATGTTATCAAGCATCATGAGTGTTGTTAGGGCTGTCCCCATTCAGGCTAGTGGGGAATATTCCATTGCACTCCTGCCTTATGCCTTGTAGATGGTAGATAGGCTTTGGGGAGTCAGGAGGTGAGTTACTCACCGCAGTATTCGTAGCCTCTGACCTGCTCTTGTAGCCACTGCGTTTATGTGATGAGTTCAGTTGAGTGTCTGGTCAACGATAACCCCCAGGATGTCGACAGTGGGGCATCCAATGATCATAGCAGCCTGGTTAGATTGTCTCTTATTGGTGATGGTCACAGCCTGGCATTTGCGTGGCATGAAAATGCTACTTGCCACTGGTCAGTCCAAGCCTGGATATTGTCTAGATCTTGTTGCATGAGCTGCTTCAGTATCTGAGGAATCATGAATGGTGCTGAATATTGTGCAATCTTTGGCAAACATTTGTACTTCTGACCTCATGATGGAGTGAATATGAGACATATATAAGAAATGGGGTGTTCAATATAGTATAGTGTCTTCTCACTGTCTGGAGTTGAATGGTCTTCCAGAATGTGGTTTGTACAGTGAAACTCATGGTTACCAAGTATAAAGTGTTTTGCTAAGATTTCCAGATGACTATTCTAAATCCATGTGCTACTCCTCACGACAACATATTATCCTCACCAGCAACTCTACCCTCAACTGGAAGACTGATCCACAATTCTTCCCAACCCACACAACCACTACTGAACCACCTGCCTGATGCACTGTTAGAACAAAATGAGAAACCATGCAAGGGCATGGACAATAAGTATGTGAACAGTTATCCCAATATTATGCAGGTCAAAGCAATTGAGCTCTGGATTTTCATATGAACACAGGGTTCATGGTAGGATATTATATTGTTGTTGAAAATGTGTTGCTGGTTAAAGCGCAGCAGGTCAGGCAGCATCCAAGGAACAGGAAATTCGACGTTTCGGGCACAAGCCCTTCATCAGGGCTGATGAAGGGCTTGTGCCCGAAACGTCGAATTTCCTGTTCCTTGGATGCTGCCTGACCTGCTGCGCTTTAACCAGCAACACATTTTCAGCACTATTATATTGTTGAGTGCAGCCCAGGCTATGTCATGTTGTAACAGGCAATTGCCAAGTCCCGTGAAGAAATAAGTGACATATCCAAACTGTATATGATTAACCACCCATTATATAGCTTGATGACTCTGATACTGAAGATACCTTGCCAACCAATAAAGGTACATCGAGACAAATTATACGCATTTACCCTTGACAAACTCCACTGATGAAAGCTACACCGCCAAGTTGTGACATATATAGGAAATGGGGTGTTCAATATATTATACTTTCTTCTCACTGCCTGCAATTGTATGGTCTTGCAGAATGCAGTTTGTCTCAACCACCTGATGAAGGAGCAGCGCTCCGAAAGCTAGTGCTTCCAGTTAAACGTGTTGGATGATAACCTGGTGTTGTGTGATTTTTAACTTTGTACACCCCAGTCCAACACCAGCCAAGTTGTGAAAGTTGTAAACAGATTAGATCTAGTCATGTCCACCAAAACATCATCCAAGCATGTTTTCTTATTGCAGATCCCAAACAGGATAGCTTTAAGACAATTACATGACATCACGATCTGTGCCGTTTGATTTAAAGGCACCTGCCTTGTCATCAGTTACTCTCTGCATGATGTGCGAGTGTGTTAGACAGCTAGTTATCTCGATCGAATGTACAGTGAACTTAATAAACACTGGTGTCTACGTCTGTGGTAAAGTAGCAATAATTTACAGCACCTGCAGTTCTTTCAGTTTCTATTTCATATCCAAAACAAAACACCTTAGTGGGAAACTTTTGTGTAACATTTTTAGGTAGTTATAAAGAGGATAAATGCATGTTTTTAAAATTCAACAAAACTCATCTCCATTTTGACTTTTGGTATGACCAGTTGAGGAGGGGCTGAATAATCTTCCCCTCTTTTTTACTCTCTGTCAATTGCAACAAGTATTTTATTTCTCTTCAGCGCATAGTTAATACACTTCAATTAAAACTTAGCACTAGTCAGATTAAACAGCCAATTACAGGATGTTTTTTGAATGAGAGAAAGACAAATTTTATTATTTGCTATCCTAACTCAAACACATACACTTGAATGTACAACAACTTTATTTGAACCAGAACTCTCCATAAACTGGCAAAAATTGCATACATCAAATACAATGATGTTTGCCATACTATTTTGTCCAGTTATTAATGTTTTTAAACGTGTTTACTTCTAAAGAAAAATACATTTTGTTCAATCGAATGGCCATAAGAAATTGATTCAATTTCAAGTCAATTTCTCCTCAAATACAGGGGTCTACCGCGCTGTCTGAGTAGCTTTCTACTTTAGGAAAGCACCCGGGTGGCCAGTGACAAGCAGTGCCCTTCATGACAAATGCTGTGTGACACACTCCTGTTTAAATTTTTTTTATATCCCCCACACTACAGCCTAACTGCGGTAGTGCTTATTTTTTCCCCAGCACCCATGGTGTGTGCAGGTGTGAGACACAGTGAAAGACACAAAGTGTACAAATCTTTATTCAATTTCCACCACCAGGAAGATAGGAAAACACTCCAATGGCCTGTGACAAGCAGTGCCCTTCACATCAAAGGGCAATGCTGTGTGATCAAAACAGTGAAGGGGAGGGCAGGGACAGATTTCTGTTTATATCTCTCAGCCAGTGTTCCCTGATTGGACCAGGTTAACAGCCCCAATCAGGGAACTCATATTCGATGAGGTACACCAGGCTATCCTTGTTACAGTTACTACAGTGTTTGTTCCTTCACCTTTTCCCTTTGATTTGGGAATGGGATTTGCCCTAACTTTTTCCACATTCCCTGGAACACTACCCCCTCAGGTGGATGTTCAGCTTCCTCCATACTCCTCTCTTTCTTCTTCAACATGGCGGCAGAGTTGGGGTGGGGCTGAGCCTGGGGCTTGCCTGCTCCTGTTAGCTTTCTTTCCTTTTTCTATTCTTCTTTTTACTTCCACTATTTCTCAGTTTACTACATTTTCTTTCCTTCCAAAGCCGGGAAAGTGCCGGATGAGGGACGAGGGCTCCAGCAATGGATGCAGCAGCATTACCAGGATGAACTGGAGATGACTCCGCCCCAGGTGAAGAATAGGGCCAGGGCTGACTCCCCTGCCCTGGACCTGCAGGCCAGGCTGAGGCTTCGGGTCCGTAGCTAGGCCCGGACACTCAAAGGAGGAGGAAGAGTGGCGTCCCTGTGTCGCAGTCTCCCGGCAAGGTGATCTTGTTCCAACATAGAGATCTCTTCCCTGTGTGGAGGTCTTCTACATCTTCGGCTTCCAGGTGTTCCAGTGGCCTGGCAGACTGTCTCATTCAGCATGGAGGTCCACTTCAGCAGAGGCTTCTGCTCCAACATGGC
The DNA here is from genome assembly GCF_020745735.1 of Hemiscyllium ocellatum. NCBI lineage: Eukaryota > Metazoa > Chordata > Chondrichthyes > Orectolobiformes > Hemiscylliidae > Hemiscyllium > Hemiscyllium ocellatum. The sequence continues at coordinate 7,494,527 of NC_083416.1, forward strand.
GGTCTTGCCCTGGCTTCAGGATATTCCGTCCTTCCTAAATCAGCTTCCCCCGAGCACCAGGAATTTGAACTGTGATGAACTTTGTCTTTGTTTTACATTTTTTCATTATTATGTAGAACCTCTGTCATTAAGTTGAGATGACTTATAAAGCTCTTCAATGTACATTTGGTTCTGCTCTAATGTGACAGTTCCACTCCTGGGTGAACCTGCGTTATAAGAAAATCGTGCCATTTAAACTGGTGGGGTCGGAATCATGTTCTAGCCAATACAGGTAAAGGAAGGTTTGCATTCCACAAATACAGGTCTAAATTCTTCAATGACGTTACAGTCAATTCATGTTGAGGAAACATGTGTTATAGCAAAACCAACTGTAGGTTTCACGTAAAAGTACACGTGACAATAAACTTCTATTCGATTCTATTCAGTGGCTCTTCTACCCCGTGAGGGTCCACCTTCCCTTTCTCCTGGCCTGTCCTCAAGTTCCTTGTAACCTTACCATGAAGGTGTCTGTAAATTAGATCTTCAGCCCTGTCCGGTCACCTTCCCTCACCATATCTTGCTTTCTTAATTGGCAAAGCTCCTTCAGGTTCTTTCCAAACTCTTGCTGATAATGTTGGATGAACTTCCACCTTCTTCATCATTCCTGATGAAGCGCTTATGCTCAAAACGTTGACTCTCCTGCTCCTCGGACGCTGCTGACCGGCTGTGCTTTTCTAGCACCCCACTCTTCGACTCTGATCTCCAACATCTGCAGTCCTCACTTTCTCCTCTTCCTGTGATACCCCAAAGCTCATGGATTTTACTACCCATCGCGGGGTTTCTAAGCCTCTCTCAGATCCCAGCCTCCTGGTGATTTAATGCAAGTGACCTTCCTTGGGCAACTCTAACCCTCACAGCTTTGAAGGTCCCTGAGGAGATTCTGAACCTATTTGGGTTCCTGGCCTTGCTCGTGCTTTCTGCTGGCTTTCTTCAGCTTGTCTGGTCTCTCTGGACTGTCGTCTCCATGTGAAGAAAAGCCATGCTGCCAGGTATTGGCAAGCTGAGGATCACATCCAATAAAGAAACAAAGAACAAACAAAATTACTGCACAAGAACAGGCACTTCAGTCCTCCAAGTATTCACCAATCCAGGTCCTCTATCTAAACCTGTCACCTATTTCCCATGGATCTGTATCCCTCTGCTCCCTGCCCATTCATGTATCTGTCTCAATACATCTTAAATGGTGCTATTGTGCCTGCCTCTACCACTCCTGTTGACAGTGTTCCAAGCACCCACCACCCTCAGTGTAAAGAACTCTCCATGCGTATCTCCCTTAAACTTTCGCCTCTCACCTTGAACTCGTGACCCCAGTAATTGAGTCACCCACTCTGGGGAAAAAGCTTCTTGCTATCCACCCTGTCTATAACTCAGGATTTTGTTGACCTCAGTCAGGGCCCACCTCAACTTCTGTCTTTCTAATGAAAATAATCCTAATCTACTCAACCTCTCTTCATAGCTAGAACCCTCCATACCAGGCAACATCCTGGTGAAAATCCACTGCACCCTCTCCAAAGCATCCACATCCTTTTGGTAATGTGGCGACCAGAACTGTACGCAGTATTCCAAATGTGGCCAAACGACTCTTACACAACTGTAACATGACCTGCCAACTCTTGTACTCAATACCCTGTCCGATGAAGGAAAGCATGCTATATGCCTTTTTGACCACTCTATCGACCTGTGTTGCCATCTTTAGGGTACAATGGATCTGAACACCCCGATCAAAGTCCCGTAAGAAGTTCACTTTCAAAGTTATGTTATCCAGTGCAACCTAGATACTACTCCCCACAATACCTTGGATCGACAGGCTGGAATTTAAGTAGGAGCAAGTGAGTACTGCAGATGCTGGAGATCAGAGTTGAGAGTGTGATGCTGGAAAATTACAGCAGGTTAGTCTGCATCTGAGGAGCAGGTGAATTGACATTTCGGGCATAAGCCCTTCATCAGGAATTCCTGATGAAGGGCTTATGCCTGAAATGTCAACTCTCCTGCTCCTTGGATGCTGCCTGACCTGCTGTGATTTTCCAGCACCATACTCTCGATGCTGGAATTTAACTTGATTTCAAGTGGAAAATCTTTTACTCTCCCCAGAAGCCAGGTCTGCAAGCATCCTGTGTCTTAGAGAATGCTAATTTGTCTCTGTGGCTATTTGAAACAGTCAGTGGTCACTTTTTTACACAGAAGTGCGTGTATGGAATGAGCTGCCAGAGGAAGGAGGCTGGTAAAATTGCAACATTTAAAAGGCATCTGGATGGGTTAAATGAATAGGAAGGATTTGAAGGGTTATGGGCCAAATGCTGGCAAATGGGACTAGATTAGGTTAGGATATCTGGTCAGCATGGATGAGGTGGACCGAAGGGTTTGTTTCGAGCTGTGCATCTCAATGACTCTATTCTTAGCTTTTCCAGTTTTAAGTTTATCCATTTCACTCATCCTTATAGAATCCCTATAGTGTTGAATCAGGCCATTTGGCCAATCAAGTCTACAACGACCCTTTGGGAACTATCCTATTCAGGCCCACTCCATCCCTGGGCACTACAGGCAATTTACCATGGTGAATCCACCTCACCTGCACGTCTTTGGACTGTGGGAGGAAACCAGAGCACCTGGAGGGAACCCACATGGACACAAGGAGAATGCGCAAAATCCACGCAGACTGTTGCCCGAGGGTGGAATCAAGTCTGAGTCCCCGGTGTTGTGAAGCAGCAGTGCTAACCACTGAGTCACCCTGCTGCTCCACCTTCAGCTATTTTGCCAACCATTTTGCAAGTTTGGATTTTCTGGCACTCAGGTGGAACATCTCTGAATGCCTAGCAACCCCTTTAAGTTTTTCAAGGACCATTGCTTTTAATTTTCTGACAGATATTGTATCCTGCTTTAAAATCAAATTTGAATATTATGGCATTTTATTATTACAGACCCAAAACCACTTTGCAGTTTGTTTTAAAGTGATTTTGAAGGATTAGTTTAATTCCTCCACAACAATTCTGTCAATCATCTGTGGGAGTGTACTAGCCAAATGCCCAAATTCACCCCCCCTTTTAACTGCCTCAGTCAATTGCAACAAATATTTTATTTCTTTGTAGCACACAGACATCACATTTAAATTAAAGCTCAGTGGAAATTTGAGAATCAATTACAAGATTTTAAAGTAAAAGCTAAAGAAAAGCTTATTACTTTATATCGTGAGAAAAGTAATAAAATGCAACATCAATCACATGCATAAAAACAGGCACTTTTTTTTAAAAAGAGAAGACATTGTCTACTCCTGGCAGGAAGAATAAAGGCTACACAGTGTAACAGTCCCTTGATTCCTTGACGTGTTAGATTGTAACTCGAACCACAGTTACTTAATGGTTGACTTGTTTCCCCTGAAGTTGTGAAATCTAAAGACATCTTTACATTCTCAGTGAGTGACTGATGCTTCAATTTACTTTTTCAGCGGGCCCTGTTCTGAGATCATGAAGAGGAAACCCACAAGGAGACTGTTAGTCTTTGTTACTATCAACCCATATTTCTTCCTCTCACACTGTTGATTAAGAGCAGCTGCTAAAAGAGGGTTAGTTTATGTATTCATTACCTCTCCGAGCTGGATAATCTACTGGTAACATTCCATGTCCAATATTTATCTGAAGGTTCTGGTTATCCCGCATAGGTTTTGTGAATTTGTCTCAATCTGTGGTCAAGTGCTCACTGCAGCCATTTGACTTCAGTTTGATTTGATTTATGGTTGTTACCATGTACCTAAGTACAGTGGAAAGTTTTGTTTTGCATGCAGTACGAGCAAGTCACAACATGCAAGGACATACACATCAGAGAATGCTTAGGCAGAGTGAGGCATGCAAGGTTATGGCTGTATAAGAGGTGCACAAAGTCAGATCAGCATTAGATTTGAAATTAGAAATCAAGAGGTCCATTGGACAGCAGGGACAACGTTTCTGACCCTATTAAAATCTTTTAGCTCCTGAAAATCTCAGGTATTCAAATCAGATGATGAAAGTTGAAAATTGGTGGTCTACATCCTACCACTATTGTGACACCTGCTTCCAGTTTAATTGTGAATCTATGCAGTAAGATTAATGAAAAGCCAGTTAGACATTTACATAAGGGTATGCTCTCCTTGAACAAAATACTTTTCAGAGCTCGAAGAAAGCAAATATTGAATAAGTCTGAAAGAAATTCACATCACACTAGGCATTGGTTCTTTGAATATAATAGTTTATTTGAAAGAAATGGCACTATAGCTTATTTGTTTTCTATAACTTCTTTCAAGGGAACACTAAACAAAAATACCCTGAATTGCAAAGGTCAAAGATCATTAGCTCAACTTAAAATGCTTGTGCCTCACGTTTGTGCGCTGATGATCAGAAAATATTGATACGTTGATTGATTGGTTCCTCAATTTATTGATTTGACTTAAAATGACAGCCTTGTACCACAGAGTAGATGGAGGGTCAGCTTTTGAGCGGAACATGAATAATTTTACTGGTGCGTTAATAATAACAGTTAGCAAGTTGGTGATTGGTGTTCTCCTAAGACCCTCTGTCTTGTGAACTGTAAAATGATAGAAAAGAGGAAAATGAAGAGAAAGACAAGGAATAGAAACTCACAGAGCAATCTCTGCCACTGGTAGAGTTAGCATTTGTATGTTTGTGCCTTCAAGCCTTAGTTTGATGGTTCAAAGATTGAGAATGACATAACTGGGATTTGTACTTTAGGATCATACTATCCTTAATAGCTGGATCTGAAACAGGTACCCAGGGTATTCCATCAACTATTAACTGTGCACTGTATTTTACTGTCTCTTCATATAGTCCAATGATTGAAGCTAACCTTTGTGACAGGACTGAGAATAAAGATACTTTGGTACTGCTGTTATGTCACTGGTGCCAGAAGTTCTCCATCAGCTTGTAAAATCAACTATCTTTAGTAGTAATGGTAGCCAGGAGAGCCCAATCATTTTCTCTTCCTGCCTGATGTTAGCCTCTCTGGTTAGGAAGCTCTCCACATCAGTATTGGCCAAATGGGTTGAGCCAAGCCACCTGCACACCACATCACAGAATTCCTACAATGTGAAAATAGGCCATTCAGCCCAAAACATCCACACCAACATTCTGCCCAGATCCATTTCCCTCCCCTATTACTCTACATTTCCCTTGACTAATGCCTCTAACCTACATTTCCCTGAATACTATGGGTAATTTTGCATGGCCACCTTTGGACTGTGGGAGGAAACCAGAACAAACCCATGCAGACATGGGAAGAACATACAAATTCTACACAGCCAGTTGCCCAAGGCTGGAATCAAACCTGGGTCCTTGGATCTCTGAAGAAGCGCTTATGCCTGAAGCGTTGATTCCCCTGCTTCCTTGGATGCTGCCTGACCTGCTGCGCTTTTCCAGCAACACATTTTTTAGCCCTGTCTCCAGCATCTGCAGTCCTCATTTTCTCCCTGGATCTCTGAGGAAGCAGTGCTACAAGGTGGGATTGGGATTGAGTTTGAGTTACACATGAGAATGGCTGCACTATTCAAAATGAAAGGGGGGCAGAACAACATGCTTGGCTTGACATTCTGAGATCTGGCCAGCCATGTAAAAGCACAGGTCAAAATCAATTAGCACTGACACGCACTCCCCCAACCCCCTCCCAAACTCTGCCCCCACTTCCTCCCCACCTGTGTTTTTTGTCAGCACTTTGGGAGCAGTCACAAGTGGCTAAAACATGGTATGTGAACCTCTTTCTGAATGAATTGTAATTTCACACTTAACGCTTCTTTAATAACAATAATGTTTGGTTTTCCAAGCTTGTAAAAGATAATGGCAGGCAACCAATTAAACCCTGTTTTTATATAGAAGATGGAGTGATAGAGTCATACAGCTCGGAAACAGGCCTGCGGTCCAACTTGTCCTTGGCGACCAGTTTTACCAAACTAAACTAGTCCCATTTGCCTGTGCTTGCCCATAACCCTCTAAACCTTTTCTATTCATGTACCTTTCGAAATGGTTTGTAAATGTTGTAACTGGATCTGCATCTAACACTTCCTCTGGCAACTCATTCCACACACAGATCACCCTTTGTGTGAAAAACATTACCCCTCAGGTCCCTTTAAAATCTTTCCCCTGTTACCTTAAAATTATGCCCTTTAGTTTTGAACTCCCCTACCCTAGGGAAAAGACTTTGCTATTTACATTATCTATGCCCCTCACAGTCTTATAAACCTCGACAAGGTCACCCCTCAACCTCCTACGCACCAGGGATAAAAGTCCCCATTTACCCAGCCAAGGAAACCATGCTTTCTGAATGTCAATGAAAAATATCTGCTTTCCAAATAATTTAGCTGCAGATTAACTATTTAACCCCCGACATTGCAATAAATGGGCTGCTCAAAATTCTGGTGTTCTATAAAAACAGTCCTTTTCATTAAAGAAAGGGAAGATTTGTATTTATTATGCACCTGTCAAGAATGTAAGATGGCACAAGTTGTTTTACAGTGAGCTAGGTACTTTGGACATGAGAAATGCAGCAACCAAATTGTGCCCAACAACCTTTCACAGAGAGCAACGCATGCAGTGCCCAGATCATCTGTTTTTAGGGTTTGGTTTAACTGATAAATATTGGTCTCAACAATGATTACCTCCACCTGAGAGAGCAGGTGTGTCTTTCATTTCATACCTCCTTTGAAAAAGGTCATCTCCAACAGTGCAGCACTCTCACAGTGCTGTACTGGACTATCATCCCACATTCTGATCTCGTATCTGCAGGCAGTGAGAATGTGGATGTGCATTGCAACTTATTCAACTCAGCAAAACAGGTTAAAGCCATTCAAGGGTTCATTTCTCTGGCAACACACTGACAAGAGTTTGATTTTAAAATTTAAACAACACTTGACTGTTAACTGTCAATCTGCATTAATGGATGTATTCTCCATGGCAGTGCCTCAACTAACCAGTGCCCACTTGCCAGCCAATCAGCACTGTCCTCTTCTTTGGTATAAATATTGACTTCTCTCTTTATCCTAGTGAGTGCAAGGTGAAAAGTTTGACCAAATATTTTTATTCAGCAATCTTCAAGCAAATGACTATTTGATATAATAATTACATAAAATAATGACAATAATCCAACAAATTAAACACTAATGCATGTCTTCATAGAATCCCTACAATGTGCAGACAGACCCTTTGACCCAACAAGTCCACACTGACCCTCCCAGAAGCATAACCCACCCAGACCCGTTCAGCTACATTATATTTATCCCTGACTAATGCACTTAACCTATACATTCCCTGAACACTATGGGCAATTTAGCACGGCCAATTCACCTAACCTGCACATCTTTGGACTGTGGGAGGAAACCCATGCAGACACGGGGAGAATATATAAAGCTCCACACAGACAGTCGTCTGAGGCTGGAATTGACCCTGGGTGCCTGGTGCTGTGAGGCAGCAGTGCTAACCACTGAGCTACTGTGAAGATTGCAATAAAATGTACCTATTGTTGTGTATCTGTTGACGATACATCAGTTAATACGGGGTTCTTTACAAGGCATCATGCTCAGTAGATGGTAAACCTCTTGCTCTCTTTCAATCGCTGACGTAGCGTCCCAGTGTCAGGCTCTTTCATAATGCTTTTTGAACACTTCTTTTGAAAGTGTACAGGATGTTTCATCAAGGAGCTTGAAGTATCTGATCAAAACCATCTTTAAGTCAACATTGTCCAATGATGCAATTAATTCTTTGTTCAAATTTCAGATACTCCAGGCTCCTTTACAATGTTAACCTGTTTGGAATTCTTCAGTAATTTCGTTGTTCTGTCCTCCAGGTCTTTGTTCATAAATATGACAACAGGTTCCTTTGGTTCTGAGGAAGGTTTGCAATTTCTTCCCGTGTCTGTGCGGGGTTCCTTCGGGTACTCTGGTTTCCTCCCACAGTTGTTGAAGAACATCCTTTCTAGGTGACACACATCGCAAAGCTATTAAACCTTTAACTAATCCAAGTCCATTAAACTACCGACCTCTTACAAACTGTTGCTTGAAGAATTAATGACAGAGTTTATTTTTTGAAGAGTACTTCTAGTTGCTCTGCATTTTAAAAGGAAGCCAAATCTGATATCATCAATTCAACTCAACATAACTTTTATTTCTCTTGAATGTTAAAAGGATTTAAGCTGTCCAACAATTATTTTACTTTCATCTTGTTTGTGTATGTAAGACTTCTCTTTTCTAGCTTGGCACCAAGATAGAGCATTGCTTTGAAGTTTGTTTATTTTTGTGCTGGTGTTATGACTTTTTTTACTGGACCTTCCAAGTCTTAAAATGTTTCAAAGCAATGCTTCTGTTTATCCATAGTGGAGACCTAACTAAACAGCTTAGTTTGATTTCCAAGCTTTAATGAATATGTACTCTGGGGCCCACCTGGTCTTCGGCCCCAATGTGGTACCATTCAAAATATCTTGCCTCTCCATACTGCTTCTCTTGAACTTATCACTTGCCAATTATCCACATTAAACTGAGTCACCCATCGGACTGTCCATTTCTCAAATTAATGTCCTCTTGAAGACTGCTATTCCCATATTCATGTAAATTTCTAAATCACTGAGGTTCTTCATCCCTAATACTTTGTTGTTAACCTCCTATGTACCATTTCCAAGAATCCTGACATCTGTTCTACAATGGAGACATCTAGAACTGGTTGCACAGTCTAGGTTAAAATGTCAATTTATCACATTTGGTAGATAATCTGATTCAATGAACCTTTGGGTCATAATCACGACTTGTGCCTTTGGGAAATATGGTGAAAAGTATTACATTTTGTGCACCCATTTAATTTACATGATTATAAAGTGAGCAAGTGTAGCTCTCACATTGCCGTGGTCTCTGTTCAGCAGACAATATCCTCTCTGCGCCGAATTCAAACTGACCAATTCCTTAAGGTGGCCTTTCTATTTTAAAGGCTCAGTCTCAAGAGTCATAGAGTCCTACAGCATGGAGGTAGGTCATTCAGCCCAAACTGAGGTTAATTTGTTTGATTTTGACATCCTTCTGCGTTGTGAAAGGAACTTTGACATTGTTCTTTGATTGGCTCTATTATATATGATACTGTGCAACATTCTGCCGAACTTTGGATTTTTCTGGGCTCTTAGGCTCCCTACACCTTACAGCCTAATGTGCCCTTGTGGAGCACAGTTTGCACAAAGAATGGGCATTGTCTTGGTCCAGGAGGTGAACTACATCTCACACAAGATTTCGATCTTCTGCTGAATCTGTTGACCATTGCAATAGTTGTTCCAGAGTCAAGCACTTGCTGATGTGCTGACCTGCTACACTTTCTGACTTGGGTACTTGTTTCATTTATATCATTTTTTAGCAGTGCCTCTCAGAAATATTTGGTAGTGTGAAGGGAATGGACAGTTCCATTAGCCTTTCATAGCTTTGGTGAAGTCGCAATGTGTGTATCCTGAAGTTGACTTGAATTTTAAGTCAGTCACAGAGATATACTGCATGGAAACAGACCTTCCGATCCAACTGATCCATGCCGATGAGATACCCTCAATGAATCTAGTTCCATTTTCCCCATATTCCACTAAACCCATACCTATTCATGTACTCATACAGATGCCATTTAAAAGTTGTAATTGTAGCAGCCTCCACCACTTCCTCTGACAGCTCATTCCATACAGGCATCACCCTCTGCGGGAAAACATTGCCCCTTAGCTGCCTTTTAAATCCTACCCCATCATTTAAACCTATGCCCTCTAGTTTTTGGCTCCCCCACCTCAGGGAAAAGACTTTGTCTATTTACCCTACCCATGCCCCTCGTGATTTTATAAACCTCTGGAAGGTCACCTCTCAGCCTCTGACACTTCAGGGAAAGTGGCCCCAGCCTATTTAAACTCTCCCTATAGCTCAAACCCTCCAAACCTGGCAACATCTTTGTAAATCTTTTTTGAACCCTTTCCAATTTCACAACATCCTTCTGATCAGAAGGAGATCAGAACTGCACACAGTATTCCAATGCCCTGTACAACTGCAACATGACCTGCCATCTCCTATATTCAATGCACTGACCAATAAAGATTTCTTAAAAGTTTGTCAGGATCTTTTTTGTCACCAGAAATACCAGAGAAATTCGAGGCACCTAACATATATCTCAGAGTGTCGAGCTGTGGTTGAGATCAATGACTTGAAGTAGATTATCAACTCTAACTGCATATGTAGTCATAATAACATGGCCTTCTAAACATAGTTTGGCACCTGTTCTTACAAATATTATTATATATTACCTAAACAGTAATCACCAGGGAGAGCTCAGTGGCTCAGTGCTGTCCCACAGTATCAGGGACTTGAGTTAAATTCCAGCCTGGGGCGATTGTCTGTGTGCAGTTTGCACATTCTCCCAGTGTCTGTGTGGGCTTCCTCCAAGTGCCCTGGTTTCCTCGCACAGTCCAAAGATATGCAGGTTAGGTGGATTAGCCATGGGATAGTAGGGTGGGTAAGGCAGGATGTTCTTTGGAGGCTCAGTGTGGACTCAATGAGCCGAATAGCTTGCTCCACACTGTTGGGATTCTAGAAACAACACTGGCTCAATGAAGGCAACTCAGCGATTCCATGACATGGATCAAGAGACTGAAGGTGTTTTGGGTGCATTTATATTGGAACATCACATGTTGTGATGTTATGTTACAGCCTTAAAGGGATGCAGGATCTGGAACCCTGTCATAATGCAACAACAGTGACTTACAAAGTGGCTGCAATGATCACCTGACCACAGATTGAGCCAAGTTCCAGGAAACCGATGTTGAGTAAACTTAATTATAGAATCCCTACAGTGTGGAAACAGACCATTCGGCCCAACAACTCCATACTGACCCTCTGAAGAGTATCCCACCTAGACCCATTCCCCTACTCTATATTTCCCCATGAATAATGCACCTGTACATCCCTGAACACGATGGGCAATTTAGCATGGCTAATTCCCTGAACCTGGACAATTTTGGACTGTGGGAGGAAGCCAGAGCACCCAAAGGGAAACCATGCAGATATGGGGGGATTATGCAAACTCCACACAGACAGTTGCCCAAGGCTGGGATCAAACCTGGGTCCCTAGCTCTGTGAGGCAGTAGCACTAATCATTGATCCACCATGCTGGCCCTACCATTGGAATTGAAATAAACCCCTTTATCAAAAATGGCTAAAAACATTCAGTGTACATAGAGTAGCATCTCCTATCTTTTAAGTTTACAATGAAGTGATAAGTTTATAAGAGATGGAAAGCTCTGGAATAACTGCACAGAGGCTGGTATCACATAACCATGTTACCCTTTATTTATATGTGCAGAGTACAGTGGCTGTGACCAGCCAGCATAGAGTCAGTCCCTGAAGTCAGGAGACACTGAGTCCCTTGTTTATCTCTGTCAGCCAGGGCTCCCTGATTGGCTCAGGCTAACAATTCCAAACAGGGATCTCATGGTCAATAAGATCCATTTGGTTCCAATCACAACAGGCTTCCCTACAATTACCCAGCTTGGAAAAGATGACCTCCAGGAACAAGAACATACACATGAACTATGTCTCAATCAATTGCTTTGGTAGAGCATTGGACATGGATTTGTAACAGCAGAACTGAAAATCATTTCTCTCTCTCTCCCCCTGCTGTTGGGCAGGAAAGGAGAAAGCAATTTCTTTCAACACAAATTGGAAAGCACCAACACTGAGTGATCAAAGATATCTGCAATATTCATGATGTGGAGGTGCTGGTGTTGGACTGGGGTGGGCAAAGTTAAAAATCACACAACCTGTTTGACCATAACCTGATGTTGTGTGATTTTTTAACTTTGCAATAATGGCTGCATGTTAATCTGAGACCTCAATGATCAACTGTGTTCTCAGATTAAAACCTAGCACTGTAAGGACACACCAAGGACTTTAAACTCTATATCCTTTCATCTTTCTTCTTGTATGAGATATAATTCCTTTTTAAATTTTATACGAACATTTGTGTGCATGTTTTGAAACTTCTTTAGTTTTTCTGGGGGGGTTTGCTAGTAATAAAATTGCCCTTCGTTTCACTTAAGAAAACTTTGTAGTTGGCTCTTTATTTTTGGTGCACTACATTTTAATGTCAATGGGGTACAGCTCCAATTGAATGAAGAACATTAAATGTTTAGGGGCCAAGTGAGGAGGCTGAAACAAAGGGGCAATTGATTCACCCCTCCCACCCTGGTCACAGCAGCTGATATTCCTCTCTTCTTTGCTGCAGCTTAAGTAGGAGGATCTCCTGCTCCTCAATGTTAAAATGAACTATATTGCCCACATTTCTTAACTGTATCATTCTGAACTTTCACTTATCTCATCCGGCCAAGTCTTCATCCCTTATGAATGAGATAAAGCTCACAAAGACCTGGTGCCTCCGCAGGTTATGCATCTTTAAAGAAGCCCTCAGCTAAGGGCTTTTGTGGTGCAGTAATAATGTCCCCTATCATGAGACCTGGGTTCGAGTCCCACCTGCTCCAGAGGTATGTCAAAACATTTCTAAACAGCTTGATTAGAAAGCATCTGAACTATAGCCCATGCTCCATCCGAGTTTAATTCATGTGCTAGGAAACTGTCTAAATGGAGGGGAAGGTCTAGTGTCACACAGGCCCAGTGAGGTACCCGTTGGGCATCCTATAGCTCAAATCCTCCAACTCTGGCAACATCCTTGTTAATCCTTTCTGGACTCCTTCTAGTTATTCAGTCTTGAGCTTAGGTGTTTTAATAGTAAAACAAAGGGTGGCACCATGGCTCAGTGGTTAGTACTGCTGCCTCACAGTGCCAGGCACCTGGGATCGATTCCAGCCTTAGCCAACTGTTTGTGTGGGGTTTGCACATTCTCCCCCTTTCTGTGTGGGTTTCATCCGGGTGGTCCGGTTTCCTCCCACAAACCAAAGAGGTGCAGGTCAGGTGAATTGGCCATGCTAAATTGCCAATAGTGTTAGGTGCGTTAGTAAAATATAAGGAAGGGGGGTGGGTTACCCTTTGGAGGATCAGTGTGAACTTGTTGGGTCGAAGGGTCTGTTTCCATACTGTAGGGAATCTACCATTAGATCAATTTTCACAGTCTGCGCTTTCATATAAGTTTCTTTTTAATGGAAAATTATTCTTATCTGGAAGTAATACTGGCAACGTTTTAATTGCATATTTTTCTTGGTCCATGTTTCCTTCTTTGCTGCTGGTTTATATTACTAGGCCTGAATCTTAGGCCAAAGCTGAGAAGTTCCTGTCTCATCTGTATGTCATCCTTAACCCTGTGCCTAGGCCAAGCCATTAATCTTAAATCGCCTGATCTCCCAAAGTGTCAGAGAGGCTAACGCGCCTGTATATTGGCCAAGGATTTCCCATTAGACTGATTAACTCGCAATGTCCTTGCAAATAATATGTCCTCAGCAACTTTCCAGAAAGTCACATTAGCCTGTCTCCATGGTAACCTGCACTGACTCAGCTAAAGGATTTCAACATTAAACTTTGAATTATTCAGTTCCTCATATAATATTTGGTATTCCACTGTGTTTGTGTTGCTCACCAGAAGACAATTTGTTAAGATGAAAGTTAATGCTTATGAAAGAAGTGCTTATGTGGAAGTATAAAACAGCAAATGGTAAACGTAGCAATCTAATCCCTTTCTTATGTAATTATGATAAGTTACAACCAGGCAGAGATGGAGTTGCTGGTTTTGTTTAATAAATAGATCAATACTTTAGTGGTCTCAAGTGCATTGAAAAGCTGCTATTTACTGTAGCATAAAATGTACAAATTGATTTGCATCATATCCAGTAGGAACACCTTCGCTTCATACACACCATTGCCAATTACCTTCAAAATTGACCTGGAGTCTCCCAGAATTAAATATTAATCTCTTGGACAACGCTAAAGCAGCGAGAGAGAAAAATCATGGGGCCTAACATTTTCTTTCCATGCTTGTATCCATTAGCTATAAAGGTGTTAGGAATAAGAAGGGGGAGTGTCGTTGGAGGTGTGAGGCCATGTAACCGAACTTTTAACATGCCTCAGAAGGGTTGTCTATCATAGTTCACAGCCAGAAAGCTAAATTTCATCTTCAAATCTTTTGAATAATAATTTTGAAATGCATTATGTAGAATTTAATTCCTTTGCACTTCATTTCACACACATTTTTGCTGCTGTCATAGAAAACGCAAGTGTCTAAATAAATGCCTTAAAAATAGAATCCACATTCTTAAGAACATCATCATGTCACAATAATATCAAATGCTAAGCAATTCCCTCAGTCCATTGTTTCAAAGTTGGGGTTTATCTTTCAATACATAATGTGCCCATCAAAACATTGATTAACAATAGATAAAAGCTCCACACTGTGCAAATAGGCCCTTTGGCCAAACAAGTCTCCAACAACCTTTTGAATAGTATCCCATCCAAATCCATTCCCCACATTTACCCCTGACTAATGCCCCTTACCTATATATCTCTGAACACTATGCGCAATTTAGCATGGCAAATCCATCCTAACTTGCACATCCTTGGATTGTGGGAAGGCTCACACAGATGCAGGGAGATTGTGCAAACTCCACACAGACTGTTGCCCGAGGCTAGAATCAAACCCAGGCCCCTGGTGGTGTGAGGCAGCAGTGCTAACCACTGAGAGACCATTTAACATAAATTATATTGTTGAAGGTTAAGGGTGATTGGATGGAGAATGTTTATTAATTAATTGTCTTTGAATACTTCCAAAAATGGACTGTCCACAATTTGGGCCACCATGTGGAAATATTTTTGTACCATGTCACCCAACGTAGAGGGATTCCTGTACAGGCTGCTGTTGGACACTTTCCAATTCCTCATCCTCACTAACTCTGCCATGGCATCCCATTCTGGAGGTGGACAATCCGTATGAAGTGGGTTGTCCATGTAAGAGTCTTCACCATCAGGGCTTGGTGGTGGAGGTTATTGTATGATGCAGTCCCAGGACTAAGGTGTTCCAAGGGCTCTGCGTTGCCTGTACATTCTGTGGCTTTGAGGAGTCTGTGTTATGTGAGCACACTGTGACGATACCGTCACTTTAAACAATGTTATTTTGTCCTGGGTTTTTCTGCAGAGAGGTTATAAAGCTGGGGGTGACAAGGAGTCTTGATTAACAATGGAACAGGAGTCGAAGAGTGTGGTGTTGGAAAAACACAGGCGGTCAGGTAGCATCTGAGGAGCAAGAGAGTCGAAATTTGAAACATAATAATTTCAGGAATGATTAAGAGCTTATGTTTGAAACATCGACTCTCCTGCTCCTCGGATGCTGCCTGACCAGCTGTATTTTTCCAGCACCACACCCTCAACTCTGATCTCCAGCATCTGCAGCCCTCACTTTTTCCTAGTGGAAGGGGAGTGGTTAGTTTGGGGTTTTTTTTTCTAATTTGTTTTTAGCACTAGCAGTCACAAGATGTGAAAGTCCAGAAGAGTTGCAAACTTCAGTAAAGGATTCCTCTGACTTTCTTCTGAAATCTTTCTGTGTCTGTAAGAATCTGCATCTGAATTTATCTTTTTGCCATGGGGTGTGTCATTGGGATGTTTCTGTAATGGAAAAGTTAATTAGTAATAGTTACTGCTTTCTATTTATATGTTGTCCTGGATGGGGTTCTTGGGGTTTGTGGTGATGTCATTTCCTGTTCATTTTCTGAGGGGTTGATAGATGGTATCTAGGTCTATGTGTTTGTTTATGGCATTGTGGTTGGAGTGCCAGGCCTCTAGGAATTCTCTGGCATGTCTTTGCTTAGTCTGTCCCAGATTAGACGTGTTGTCCCAGTTGAAATAGTGTTTTTTTCTCTCTGTGTGAAGATCTAGATACCATCTATCAACCCCTCAGAAAACGAATAGGAAATGACATCACCACAAACCCCAGGAACCCCATCCAGGACAAACATATAAATAGAAAGCAGGAGACAACAGCTTCACTTCACTTGGAGGTCGCCGCTGATGATGTTACCGAGCCAGGTAATGAAACGTCTGGATATCGAACCTGCAGGTAAAAAATGAGGTCTGCAGATGCTGGAGATCACAGCTGAAAATGTGTTGCTGGTTAAAGCACAGCAGGTTAGACAGCATCCAAGTAATAGGAAATAAGCCTTGGGGCTTATGCCCGAAACGTCGAATTTCCTGTTCCTTGGGTGCTGCCTAACCTGCTGTGCTCTAACCAGCAACACATTTTCAGCTATCAAACCTACAGCTCAGTGAGCAACACCTACACCCTCAACCTCAACCTGAGCTACAAACCTTCACAAACCTTGCAGTAATAGTTATTGTACTGGGTCAGTTAGGTTTTCAAATAGTTAAGTTATTCTAAATTCTGAATTCTTTGGTTCACGCTTCAACTGTAGTATTTAAATAAATTTTGTTTTACTTCAAGCCGAATGGTTTGACCAGCTGCATCACACCTGGAACATCCACTTCACATCTGCCTTTAAAATAAGAAAAAAGTAAAAGTCTAGGCTCCCGTCCTAAAATATTTTGAAAGAGTCTGGCCTGATCTATAATAATACCGGACATGCGGTTCCAGTCCCTGTTTTTATTTTGAGAGTGCTATTCCTCAGGTTTTGCTAGTATTGCAGCCCCACATTATGGCGATGACTCACTGCTGCCTCACAGCACCAGGGGCGCAAGTTCAACTCCAACCTCAGATGACTGTCTGTCTGTGTGGAGTTTACACATTCTCCCCGTGTCTGTGTGGGTTTCCTCCCACAGTCCAAAGATATGCGGGTTAGGTTGATTGGCCGTGCTAAATTGCCCGTAGTGTGGCGGCTAGATGGATTAGCCATTGGAAACGCAGTGGAGAGAGCTCTGTCTGAGTGGGATGCTATTTGGAGGGTCAGTGCAGACTGGATTCTATGGGGGGAGGGTGGTGCCCGTGGTTCTGTTTCAAAGTAGTGTAGGGAACTGTCTGCCTTACCCTGGCCAATACTTACGTCTCAATCAATATTGAGAAATATATTCTTAGGAATTATTACACTGCTGCTTGTGGTTTCTTCCGATTATGAATTGACTTTGGTGTTTCCTCTATTACAACAGTCACTGAGCTGTGATGGAATTTGGGGTGTCCCAAGGCTGTAAACATTCTATACAATGGAATATTCTTTCTGCCTTATTACAAATGGTGGGAGAAGGTGGTTTCATTCATTTTGTCCCTCGATGTTCTGAAGATGTGGAGACATGCAAGTGGACGTTTCCTAGCGAGCTGTCAGACAGTGTTTATCTCCCTCCACCCCCACCCCCGGGTAGCGACTCTCAGTATGAGGGCACAGGTGGTGAGTACTGTCAGGCTGCACTGTCACATGAAGAGTGGGGGTGTGGGGTGGAGAGGGGGGGCAATCTCAGCTGAGGCAGACTCCTGTTCTCAACCAGAGACACTACTTCAGAGGAGAGCGAATACATGCATCTGAACAAGGGAGTGTTGCTGTAAGTGTGTTAAAACAGATTAGGTGAAAAGGAACGATAGCATAAAGAGAGCGAAAATGAGGCAGAGAAAGAAATACTGAGAGTGCAAAGGAGGTTAATTGAGCCTGAATGTAAGTATGTGCTCATTTGTGTGAGGGAGTTTAAGTTTTGGCTGGGAATTTTCTCGGAGAACTTCACCAGAAAGTTGTACAAGATGTTGGTGAGGCCACTTCTGGAGTACTATGTTGAGAGTGTGCTGCTGGAAACACACAGCAGGTCAGGCAGCATCCTAATGAAGGGGTTATGCCTGAAACATCGATTCTCCTGCTCGTCAGATGCTGCCTGACCTGCTGTGCTTTTCCAGCACCACATTCTCGACTCTGATCTTCAGCATCTGCAGCCCTCACTGTCTCCTTCTGGAGTACTGTGTCCAGTTCTGGTCACCCTGTTATAGGAAGAATATTATTAAGTTGGAGAGGGATCAGAAGAACTTAACCCAAGTGTTGCTGGAAATAAAGGGTTTGAGTTTTCAGGAGAGGCTGCATAGGCTGGGACTTGTTCACTGGAGTGCAGAAGTTTGAGGGGTGACCTTATAGAGGCTTATAAAACCATAAAGGTTATAGAAACGGCAGGTTTTTTCCCCCTAGAATGGGAATTTCAAGACTAGGGGCCATATTATTAAGGTGAGAGGAGAAAAATTTAAAAAAGACATGAGGGGCAACATTTTCACACAGAGAGTGGTTTGTGTGTGGAATGGATTTCCAGAGGAAGTGATGGATGTTTATACTGTTACACCATTTAAACAACATTTGGATAAGTACATGAATAGAAAATGTTTGGTGGAATAAGATGTGGAGGTGCCAGTGTTGGACGAAGGTGGAGAAAGTCAGAAGTCACACAATACCACGTTATAGTCCCACATGTTTATTTGAAATCACAAGTTTTGGATGTAGGTTTGCTCACTGAGCTGAAAGGTTCATTTCCAGACGTTTCATTACCCTTGATGTAATGGCCATGTTTACTTCAATCAACATTAACCTGGCCAAGGAAACACTGACTACACTATTAGAAGACCCAAAGACACATACACCAAACACCACTAACTTCATCAACAAGGAGAATATCATCAAGCTATGCTTTACCACCCACTTAACCTTCAACACCAAAACTTACAGACAAACCAATGGACCACCCATGGGATCTCCGATATCAGGGTTCTTAGCAGAGGCAGTTATGCAGAGACTTGAGCAAAACAGCTCTGCCAACCATCCAACCCAAACTCTGGGTCCGCTATGTGGATGACACCTTTGCCATCACTAAACGAAACAAGCTAGAGGAAACCTTCAAGACCATCAATAATACCCTTACTGGCATAAAATTCACTAAAGAGGAGGAAAACAACAACAAACTGCCATTCCTGGATGTCACAGTAGAGCGAACAGCCAAACCAGCATCTACAGGAAAATAACGCGTACGGACCAAATACTGAACTACAGAAGCAATCATCCCAACACCCAACAAATGAAGCTGCATCAGAACATTATTTAAATGAGCCAACACACCCTGCAGCACAGAGGAACTATGCAGAGCCGAGGAAAATCACCTATACCTTGTATTCAAAAAGAATGGGTACCCAATGAACACAGTTTGCCGATTTCTCAGCAACAAATCCAAACACCAGACAAAACATGTCCAGAAACCTTAGCCACTCTCCCCTACATCAAAGATATCTCGGAAATGACTGCCAGATTAGATTAGATTAGATTAGACTTACAGTGTGGAAACAGGCCCTTCGGCCCAACAAGTCCACACCGACCCGCCGAAGCGAAACCCACCCATACCCCTACATTTACCCCTTACCTAACACTACGGGCAATTTAGCTTAGCCAATTCACCTGACCCGCACATCTTTGGACTGTGGGAGGAAACCGGAGCACCCGGAGGAAACCCACGCAGACACGGGGAGAACGTGCAAACTCCACACAGTCAGTCGCCTGAGTCGGGAATTGAACCCGGGTCTACAGGCGCTGTGAGGCAGCAGTGCTAACCACTGTGCCACCGTGTGGCATCATGGTAGCCCACAAACCCACTTACACACTAAAACAGCAGCTAATGAACTTGAAAGACCCTATACAGACAACAAGCAAAACTAACGTCATTTACAAAATACCGTGCAAGGACTGTAACAAACACTACATTGAACAAACAGGCAGAAAACTAGGCACCAGGATACATGAACACCAACTAGCCATAAAAAGACATGACCCTCTCTCACTAGTATCCTCGCATACGGATGAGGAAGGACACCACTTCGACTGGAACAACACATCCATACTAGGACAAGTTAAACAAAGACTTGCATGAGAATTCCTCGAAGCATGGCATTCCAACCAGAACTCTATCAACAAACACATCGAGTTAGACCCCATCTACCACCCCCTGAGAAAAGGAACTGGAAGTAATGTCACCACAGGAAATAACATCACCACAGGAAATGACATCACCAAACCAAAGAAAACCAAACATATAAATAAGAAGCAGGAATTTTCAGCATTGCTTTGCATGAGGTCCACTGATGATGCTACCTAGTAAGGTAACAAAATGTCTGAAAATGAACCTTTCAGCTCAGCGAGCAAACCTACATCCAAAACCTCAGCCTGAGCTACAAAACTTCTCAAAACTCACTGAAATCACAAGTTTTTGAAGCACTGCTCCTTTATCAGGTGAAGTTCTACTTCTGAAAGCTTGTGAGTTCAAATGAACCTGTTGGACTATAACTTGGCATCGTGTGACTTCTGACTTTGGAGGGATTTGGGCTAAGTGCAGGCAGGTGAGACTAGTTTAGTTTAGGATTATGGATGGAATGGACTGGTTGGACCAGGTATGTTTCCACGTTATATGAGTCTGTGACTCTATTCAGTGAAAACTTAATTTGGAGAAACTATAGAGCCAGGATTTGATTTGATTTGATTTATTGTTGTCACATGTACCTAGTTATGGTGCAAAGTTTTGTTTTGCGTGCAGTAGATGCAGATCATAACATACAAGGACAAATAAACCATAGAGTGTTTAGACAGAATGAGTTATACCACGCCACAATAATTTCCGTCCTCACCAGTCAGTTGAAATGAAACATCATTTTTAAAAAATGTATATCCACAAAATCCCAGGGCTATCATTAAGAACATAATTTTACACAGATATAGGCTTAGTCTAGTATTTTAAAACAATTCCAACTGTTATTGCAGCACATAAAGGTTTGAAAACCTGTGGTAATGCACCTTATGGGTCCTGAAGGAGTCATTTACAGCTCCCAGCTTTGAGAAATCATACCTCAGTTTTCTCATTATCAATTTTAAAAATAGTAATCTAAGTGTTCCTAAATTTAAAAGAATTTCAGATATCTATCCTTGCCAGTTGCTATTTTTACAAATTAAAGGTAGAATTTATAAAAAGCTTAACCACAAAAATTTGAAATGCTACCCAAAACTTGTTCAGGTCAAAATATAATAAAGAGTTATGGTTGTCAAGAAATATGACAGTGCATTTTTGTGTTAATGGTTCATCAATCACAGCACTCTGATCATAGGGATCATTTGCACATGTTGACACATGTATTGATAACGGCATTAAATATGTTCATGTTTTGAGGCTACTTAGTACAAAAACCCACATCCTATTTCAGAAAACAGAGATTTGTGAGCTTTACCAGAACACTGTACGGAATATTAAGGTTTGAAAAACTGATTCATGTTTGAATTTCCTTTGAAAACATAAGACGTTATGATCAAATTAGGAAGGATGGACTGATTGCTTTCCAAAACCAGCTGCTCCAGTGGTCCAGCACAATCTGAATTTAAACAGGAGACAAACTTGCCAGTTCTATTTGTCAGAACCTGTATAGTTCAATAACAGAAATAAATAGGTCAAGTTCTTCAAGCGAACAAATAAGAGGATCCTCAATTATCTGAACCACACAGGTGGGGAGTATTTCTTTTCAGATAATCAAATGTTCGGATAATCGAATGCTGGAAAACAGAGCTTCGCAAAGCATTGGAGTCTTGTGATTTTCGTCAGATAATCCGAAATTCGGATAATCGAGGTTCCTCTGTCATTTGTTTTGTTGCAGACAACGTACTTAAGTATTAGTGACTTGTTGGAAGATAATGCGAGGTGGCTAGCTCTACCTGGATATCATATTTCAGGAGGCAGTCACAGTCAATTGATTATATCAAATTTGATCTGTGTCAGTGAGAGTAGAGCATGACTGAAAGTGAGGCAGTTTGGGAATTGTGAGTTTAAATTTGGAGAAGAATTTAAATTAATGAATTTAAATTAATTCAAATTAGAAGAGTTGGGACATTATGTTGAGGTTGTACAAGTCATTGCTGAGGCCTCTTCTGGAGTACTGTGTCCAGTTCTAGTTGCGTTGTTATGAGAATGATATTATTAAGCTGGAGGGGAATCAAAAGAGATTTACCAGGATGATGTTGGGAATGGAGCTTTTAGGTTATAAGGAGAGATCAGATAGGCTGGGGATTTTTTTACAGGAGCTTAAGAGGTTGAGGGATGACCTTATATAGATTTATAAAATCATGAAGGGTATAGATAAGGTGTCTTTTCACTGGGATGGGGAGATTTCAAGACTAGGGGGCATATTTTTAGGTGAAAGGAGAAAGATTTACAAAAGACATGAGGGGCTTTTTTTACAGAGAGTAGTTTGTGTGAGGAATGAACTTCCGGAGGATGTGGGTACAGTTACAACATTTAAAAGACATTTGGACAAGTACATGATTGGGAAAGGTTTGGAGGGATTTGGGCCAGGAGCAGGCAGGTGGGTCTAGTTTAGTTTGGGATTATGGTCGGCGTGGACTGGTTAGACTGAAGGGTCTGATTCCATGCTGTATGTCTCAATGTTTCAACTTGTCCAATAGGTCCGGGGTTCTTGTTCTTGGTGCAGACAAGGGCACAGACTGCAGGGTGGCTGAGTGAACTCACTACAAAACTGTAGTGTAGAGTGCTATTCAAGTGGGGAGAGATGAGAGAAGTGCTGAAATAGTAGGCAATAGCATGGCCAGGATAATTCTGTGCAGCAAAGACAGAATCCCAGAAGGTTTGTTGCCTCTTTGGTGTCAAGTTTTAGGACATTGCTCTGGAGATGGAGTCAAATGTGGAGTGGGAATGAAGAACCCAGCTATTAGGGTCTACATGGGCACCAAAGCCATACATTGGACTAAGACAGAGGTTTTGCTGAGCTGTTATGAGCCACTTCCAGTTAAACTACAGAGCTGAACTCGAATCATATTAACATTCAGATTACTATCTGAGCCATAAACTGGCACAGTGTAAATAAGATTAAAGAGGTAAATGCAAAGCTCAAAGAGTTTTCCCTCGGGTGGGTGATTTCAAGATGAGGGCGCATATTTTTAAGGTGAGAGGGGAAAGATTTAAAAAGGCACGAGGGGCTTTTTTATGACACAGAGAGAGGTTCGTGAGTGGAATTAATTTCCAGCAGATGTGGTGGATGTTAGTACAGTTAAAACATTTAAAAGACATTTGGATAAGTACATGGATAGGAAATGTTTGAAATGATATGGGCCAAGCACAGGTAGGGGGGACTAGTTTAATTTGAGATTACTGTCGGTGTGGACTGGTTGGACCAAAGGGTGCTCTATGATTCTATGACTGTGTGAGAGGATGTGTTCTAATTCATGATGCATTGGAATCAGTACTAAATATAGAAATACAGAAATATAAAAAATAGGAGCAGTATTAGTCTGTTCTACAATACAATGTCATCATAAGTAATGATCCAACGCAGTACCATGTTAATGCATCTCCCTCTGAGCCCTATATTTCACCTCTCCTTGAAAACAGAACATGTTAAGCCTCAAGTGCTTTCTATGGCACAGAATTTCACAGGCTCACCACTCTCTAGGTAAAGAAATGTTTCCTCACCTTTAGTTCCAAATTTCCCACTCTATATTTTTAAACTGTGACATCCAGTGTGAGACTCCCCAGTGATTACCCTGTCCAGTCCTGTCAGAAGTTTCAATTAAGTTGCCTGTCATTCTTATGGACTCCAGTGAATACAATCCTAGGCAATCCAGTGTACTCTCTTATGCAAGTCCTTTAAGCCCAGGATTTATTTTTTACATTTTGTTTCCTCTCTGCCAACCAGTCCTCTCTCTGTGTTGGTTAGTGCATGACTCCAAGCACATTAATTTTACATGCTCGTCTCTTTTCTGGGATGTTCTTGAAAGTCTTTTGAATGTCCAAGTAAACCACATCCCTCCTATCAGCTGTACTAGTTACATTCTCAAAGAGTTCGAATAGATTTGCCAAGCATGATTTCCCTTTTGTAAATCCATGCTGAGTCTATCCAATCCTGTCACTGCTTTCCAATTGCTCTACTACTAACAAAACATAGAACAGGCCAGCATAGGAACAGGTTCTTTGGCCCACTATGTTGTGCTGAACATGATGCCCAATGAAAGTAATTCCCTTCTGCCTGCCCTTGGTCCATATCCCTCCATTCCTTGCATTTTCGTGCACTTATCTAAAAGCCTCTTAGATGCTCCTATCATATCTGCTTCCACCACCAGAACACCAGGCAGTGCATTATCGACTCCTACCACTCTCTGTGTAAAAAAACTTGCCCCTCACATCTCCTTTGAACTTTCACCCTCTCAACTTAACAGCATGCCCCCTGTTTTAGAATTCTTTTCCCTACTACTTATGTCAGTCTAACCAGTCTACAATTTCCCATTTCTTGTTTCCTGTTTCCTTTTTTTAAAAATAGTGGAGTTACATTAGCTACACAACCCTTCAGACTTCACAGAATATTAAACCATTCAGTTTCATTTGGGGCAACTTTGTTATGTACTTTAGGATGTAGATTATCATACTCTGGGAATTTATCAATCTCTAATCACATCAATTTCCTCATCACTGTTCCTATAATAAAACTGATTATTTTTAGTTCCTCCCCTTCACTAGACTCTGTATTCCCCAATACTTTTGGAATGTTATTTGTGTCTTCCTTTGTGAAGACAGAACCAAGGTATTTATCTTCATTGGTCAGTCATCTCTTTGTTCCCTACTATAACTTCTGTTTCTAACTGCAAGGTTCATACATTTGTCTAATCTTTTTCTCTTCACATACAATTAGTTTGTATGCTCACTGCAAGATTATTCTTGTATTCTGTTTGTCTACCTCTTACTCAACCACTCGACCTCCTTTGCTAATGTTTAAGATACTCCCAATCCTCAGATCTGCTGCTTAATTTGACCAATGTTTATGCTCCTTCATTGGATCTAATAGTATCCCAAATTTCCATCATTAGCTTGGACAGGCCACATCCCCCAATTTAATTTTGTGGTCAGATAGGAATGAACCATTGTTTTATTTCTTCCACGTGATCTTTAAATGTTAATGACATTGCCCACCCCTTTAAGAGATATTTCCCAGTTTATCATAGCCACCTTGAAGCTTCAGGGAAAGAGATAGCTGTTCCACTGGGGTGACCTTCATTTGAACAAAGCTTAGACTAGTCTCTTGATGAATCAGAGTCCAGAACTAGAGGGCATAGGTTTAGGGTGAGAAGGGAAAGATATAAAAGGGACCTAATGGGGCAACTTTCTCATGCCACCTAAGGTGGTACGTGTATGGAATGAGCTGCCAGAGGAAGTGGTGAAGGCTGGTACAATTGTAACATTTAAAAAGGTATCTGGATCGGTATAGGAATAGGATGGGTTTAGAGAAATATGTGTCGGGTGCTGGCAGGTGGGACTAGATTGGGTTGGGATATCTAGTCGGCATGGACTAGTTGGACTGAAGAGTCTGTTTCCGTGCTGCACATCTCTATGACACTATCTAGATGGCGTAGGAGATAGAGCTTTAAACTAATAATTAAGAAAAGGTTCAATTGAAGGGAACTTCTTGAAAAAATCAAAAATAAGAGCACAGAGGCAGTGAGGAGACAATTGATAAAGTGTGACAAGATGCAGTCAAAGCCATATACAACAGAATGCAACATATATTAGAATTTGAGTAATAATGGAAAAATAATCAATGATTATGGCTCTGTATCTGAATGTATGCAGCATTTGTAAGAGGATAGATGAGTTGATAACACAAATGGAAGCAAATGAATATGACTCATTAGTTATTAGGGAGACTCGGCTGCAGGGCAAGCAGAACTGGAAACCTAATACTCACAGGTACTTGACATTCTAGATGAATATTGAAAGGAAAAGGAGAAAGGGTGGACCTGTTCACACAGGATGATAACAACGCAGTGGTAGTAGTGATATCGGTAAACATGATGTGAAATTAATTTGGGTGGAAGTAAGAAATAGCAAGTTGAAGAAATCATGGGTGGGTGTTGTGTGCCAAGGAGTTGCCTCACTGTCGAACAAAGTATATGTCAGGAACTGATGGAAGCATGGAGGAAGGGCACTACAATTGTCATGGGTGATTTTAATCTGCACATTGAATGTGCACATTCTTAATGCAGTACATTGCAGAAGCTACACATGAACAGGCTATTTTACATTTCATCTTTGTCATGTGGCAAGATTAATAAGAGATGTAGTTAAGGGCAACTCAGGTCTCAAGCAGTGTCCTCCACTCAATGAAAAACAATGAGAGAAGTATGAAGAGTTGTCTAAAATAAGTTGGAAAAATAATTAAGAGGGAAGTCAGTGGATGCAAAGTGGCAGAAGTGGCTTAAATAAATCTTTCACAATACTGAGCAAAAATCTGTTTCAGTCCAAAGAGGACTCAATGAGAAGGATTATCTACCTGTGGTTAAGAAAGATAGAAGTCTCATAACATCAGGTTACAGTCCAACATGTTTATTTAAAATCATCTGATGAAGGAGCAGCGCTTCGAAAGCTTGTAATTTTAAATAAATCTGTTGGACTTTAATCTGGTGTCATAACACTTCTGACTTTGTCCATCCCAGTCCAACACTGACATCTCCACATCATCATTAACAAAGACGTTTGAGAAGAGTATTCAATCAAATCTAAGGCATATGAAGTGCCAAAATCTAATGGTAGGCCTGAGGGCTGGGAATATTTTAGGGAACAGCAGTGGCTGACTAAAAATCTAATAGAGAAGAAGAAAAAATGGGGAAACTACATTGGCAAGAAAAATATTTTTTAAATATCACAGGTATATAAAAAGAAAGAGTCACTAAAGTAAGGGTAAGACAGTCAGAGGACACAACTAGGGATTTAACGTTGGGGAACAGAGTAATGGCAGATTGCTTAAACCATTCTTTTGCATTGATCTTCACAGTGGAGGACACTATAAACATCCCGAAGTTAACAAATTAGCAAGGTGCTAATGGGAGAAAATATCTTGTAACAATCACTGCCACAATGAACAAGTTACTTGATAAATTAATGAGACTAAAGCCAAACAAGCCTGATGACTCTCCTGCTCCTCCGATGCTGCCTGACCTGCTGTGCTTTTTCCAGCTCCACGCTGTATCAACTCTGACCTTCCAGCATCTGCAATCCTCACCATCACCAGGATCTGATGCTCTGCACCCAAAGGTTTCATAGGAAGTGGCTCCAGTGATAGTGTTGGCAATGGTTGAAATATTCCAGAACTCACTTTATTCTGGGAGTGTGCCAATAGATGGGAAGACTGTTAATGTGGTACCTCATTCAGAAAGGCAGGGAGACAAAAAGCAGGAAACTATGTGCCAGTTGGCACAGCATGTATCATTGGGAAAATGGTGGAGTCTATTTGTAAGGAAGAAATATCAGGAGATTTCGAAAAGCTGAACCATCAAAGAGATTCAACATGGCTTTGTGAAAGGAACATCTTGTCTGATAAATTTGCTAGTGTTCTTTAAGGCCATAACAAGCAGAGTTGAGAAAAAGGAACTGATAGATGTGGCACATTTAGATTTCCAGAAGGCTTATGATAAGGTGATGCATAAAAAATTATTGTACAAGATAGGCAATAGCAGTAATTGGGGAATTGGATTGGTATGGACTGGAGATAAATTGACCTTTTGGACAAAAGCCCTTCATTCCAGATGAAGGGCTTTTGCCCGAAACGTCGATTTTGCTGCTCCTCAGATGCTGCCTGAACCGCTGTGCTCTTCCAGCACCACTAATCCAGAATCTGGTTTCCAGCATCTGCAGTCATTGTTTTTACCTGGACTGGAGATAGGTTAACACACAGAAGAGAGTCAGGATTAATTGGTCTTTTCAGGTTGGATAGATTGTTACTGGCAGAGTTCCGCAAGGATGATCATTCAGAGTGCCTGGATTATTTACTATTGCGATTAGTGAGTTGGAGGAAATGGCCAGAGTATAATGTTTCCAAATTTGGTGAGGGCATGTTTTGTTCAGGAACTAAGGAAGCTGCTAGAGGATATAAATAAATTGAATGAGTGGGCAAAAACTTGGCAGATGGAGCAAAACGAAGCAAGAATCAAAGTCTGACTGATATTTAAATGGAGAGAGATACCAAAAAAAAGGGCGTTATCATTATGCATGAAACACAAAATGTTCACACGCCGATGCAGCAAATAATTAATTTTGACCTTTATTGCGAGGGGTTGGAGATTTAAAACAGGGAAGCCCTCATAAAACTGTACAGGGTGTTGGTGAGGTCACATCTGTCGTAGTGTATACAGCTTTGATTAGATTAGATTACTTACAGTGTGGAAACAGGCCCTTAGGCCCAACAAGTTCACACCGACCCGCCGAAGCGCAACCCACCCATACTCCTACATTTACACAACACTATGGGCAATTTAGCATGGCCAATTCACCTAACCTGCACATCTTTCGACTGTGGGAGGAAACCAGAGCACCCAGAGGAAACCCACGCAGACACGGGGAGAACGTGCAAACTCCACACAGTCAGTCGCCTGAGTCGGGAATTGAACCCGGGTCTCTGGCGCTGTGAGGCAGCAGTGCTAACCACTGTGCCACCCACATGTTCCCCATGTTTAAGAAAAGATGTGCTGGGGTTTGTTGGCATTTCAAAAGAGATTAGTAGATTGATGAAGACAGCTAGGACAGACCTTTGTTCATTGAAGTTTTGAGGAAGAAGTGGTGATCTTATTGAAAACACAAAATTCTCAGGGGACTTGACAGGGTAGATGTTGAGAAGATGTTTCCTGACTCTATCCATCAATTGAACTATTGCTCACAGTTTGAATGTTATATGGAATATTGGGAATAACCATGGTTGTGTCTTTTTTTGTCAAAGTTCTCTTCGCTTTATCTTCTGCTTGGTTTGTCTCTGCATTTTTCACCAATAGAAAATAATTCTTTCACCCAATAAGCTCAAAAAACAAATAGCTTTCAGTTTTCATTGCTCACAGAATAAGTCCCCCTGCTCAGATGGACTCCTCCATCCAATAGCTTCATTTCACACAAAGCCATTGGCATGGTGAATTGCCTACATTTTGAATTGAATTTCATTTTTTCTGTTCTCAATTCAATGAATCACTTGGTGTAACAGTTTTACAATACAGAAGGCCATTATTCCCACTGGGTCTGCACAACCACGTTTTCAATTAGGCCATCACCACCATTTTCTAATTAAAGACAGAAGCACATATTTATTGTTGTGGTTCTGTTCGCCGAGCTGGAAGTTTTTGTTGCAAACGTTTCGTCCCCTGGCTAGGCGACAACAGAACACATCAACAAACACATCGACCTGGACCCAATATACCACCCACTACAGCGGACAGCTGAAACTGACACCCGGAAGTGGCAAGGACAGACCACTATAAATACCGGAAGAAACATCAAAGAAGCGCTTCGCAGGAGGCTCTAGAGCACTGATGATGTCGCCTAGCCAGGGGACGAAACGTTTGCAACAAAAACTTCCAGCTCGGCGAACAGAACCACAACAACGAGCACCAGAGCTACAAATCTTCACACAAACCTTGAACATATTTATTTGTAGCCTTTACATCACTGAGCAGCTTCCTCTTTTTTTGACACTAGATCCTCTACAATCCCCTTCTCAATCATAGTGATTGAGCCAACTTCTCCCAGAATCCTCCTTGGTCACTGCTCACTGTTGCCCTCTCTGATGATTTAAGGGTATTTTTATCCATTGGATAATGGTTGTAACAGTGAGAGGCAGCCTCTGTTCCATGATTTACTTTGACGTTCAGTGGAACAATTTTACATCTTCTGTAAATGCAGTGATGTGCAAGAAAAATGTGAGATGAATGATAATACAAAGGCCAAGCAACTTTGCTTTTATTTCAAAAAGTTGTAGGATTTTTAGTTGACTTTTCTTAACTAGCACAGCCTGCAGTGGTTGTCCATTTCTGCACCAATTGATTAGTTACCTTGACCATTCCAGAGGGCAGTTAAGTGTAAAAACCATATTTTATGAAACTCCAGTTCCACACCAGACCAGACTGGATAAGGATATTTATGAACTGGTTCAGATGGTCTGGACCATCACGAAGGTCAACCTCCCATCCATGGACTCAATTTACACAGCTCACTGCTGCACAGAGGCTGCTAACATCATCAAGGACCCATTGCACTCTGCTAATGCTCTCCTTCAACTTTTCCATCAGGCAGAAGATACAGAAGCCTGAACACATGCACCAGCAGGTTCAGGAATAGCTTCTTCCCAGCCATTATTAGACTGATGAATGGACTCTTTCGTCTCAGATAATAATGCTGACCTTGATAATGCTGATCTCATCTCGTGCATGCCCGGTGCAATGTAACCTGTACACCTCTGTCTAAGTCTTTCTAATCTGTCCATTCTTGCTTACCACGATCTGCCAGTACTGCTTGTAAACAAAGCTTTTCACTGTACTTAGGTATATGTGACAATCAATCAATCAATCAGTTTTCATAATGTGATCAGTTCCAGGTTTTGTAAAACGGAATTCCAATGTTCATACTGCTGGTTTATGAGTTGAAACCTCTGGATTACTAAACCTGCAATGCAATCATTAGATCCCTGTAGCTATAATCTGGAGTATCAATCACATCCTGTCAATGATGTTAACACTGTACGTCTTAAATTCTCTCTTCGTAACCTTTACTGCAGACAGATTTTACAACACCTTCTCAGAATTGAGTGCCTTAGGCAGACACATATTCACAAATGATCTTCAATTTGGATTGGAATGAGCATTAGTTAAGTTTGGTGTGCAAAATCAGACTGGGACATCACTAACGACAAATATAATGTGCAACTTAATAAATTCAAGTAAAAGAGTTAGGTACAAATAAAGTCTTTTGTGATTTCAGGGCATCCCAAGGTGTTTTATAATCAATTACTGTTGAAATTTAAGAACTGTTTTAGAAGGATATGGGCCACCAGAATTAATGCAGATGGATATTTTGGTTGGCGTGGACCAGTTTGGGCCAAAGGGCTTGTCTCTATGCTGTAGGGCTCTATGACTTAATGTTGTAACACAGAAAATACAGCAGTTGATATGTGCAGCAAGCTCCGTAAGTTGCTACAACATTTGTTTCTGGAACTGAAATTGCTGGAAAAACTCAGCAGGTCTGGCAACATCTGTGGAGAGAAATCAGTTAATGTTTCATGTGCCAGTGACCCTTCCTCGGAAGGATCTTTGAGAGTTGAATTGAATTGAGTTTATTGTCACGTGTACTGAGGTACAGTGTAAAGCTTTGTCTTGTGAGCAATACAGGCAGATCACAGAGTTTAGTAGCATAGATAAGTAAATAATTGGTAAACAGCAGCAAAAAACAAAAACACAGCTACAGGTGAATGTTAAGAGTTTGTGATTCCATTCAGTATTCTAACAACAGTAGGGTAGAAACTGTAACGAAACCGGCTGGTGCGTGTGTTCAGGCTTCTGTACCTTCTCCCTGATGGTAGAGATTGTAGAAAAACATTGCCAGGGTGGGATGGATCTTTGAGAATGCTGGCGGCCTTTCCTTGACAGAGAGCCTGGTAGATATGTTCTATAGATGGGAGGTTGGCCTTTGTGATTGTGTAGGGGGTCATGAGTAACATCCCTCCGAAAGTCAGTAATGAGTTCCTTGGTTTTTCCAGCATTGAGAGCTAGGTTGTTCTCAGTGCACCATTTTTCCAAGTCTTCCATGTCCCGTCTGTAGTCTGTTTCATCGCTATCTGAGATTTGACTGGCTATGGTGGTGTCCAGACCGAGTTCACCACTCCCTGTAACCGTCTCCAATCTTGAATGGTACAGTTGCCATACCAGGTAGTGATACATCCAGACAGAATGCTCTTGATGGCGCACCTATAAAAGTTGGCAAGGGTATTTGCCGTCATGCCAAATTTCCTCAGCTGCCTGAGGAAGAAGAGACATTGTTGGGTCTTTGTAACCAGTACATCCACATGTTGAATCCAAAAAAGCTTGTTGTGGATGACCACTCTCAGGAGCTTGACATTCTTTACTTGTTCCACCTCTGTGCTGTTAATGTGTAGAGGTGTATGAGTAATATCCCACCGAAAGTCAATAATGAGTTCCTTGGTTTTGCCGGCATTAAGAGCTAGGTTGTCCTCAGTGCACTATTTTTCCAAGTCTTCCACGTCCCATCTGTAGTCTGTTTCATCGCCATTTGAGTTTCGTCCGACTATGGTGGTGTCATCAGCGAACTTGTAAATGGCATTAGTGTAGTATTTGGCGACGCAGTCATGGGTATACAGTGAGTATAGTAGGGGACTGAGTATGCACCCCTGGGGGGCTACAGTGTTAAGTGTTAGTGATGATGAGTAGTGGGGAGGCTGGAGTTGATTAATGCCATGACCAGCCTTTCAAAGCACTTCATGACCACCAAAGTTAGGGCCACTGGGTGGTAGTCATTGAGACATGCTCCATGAGCTTTCTTAGATACAGGGATGATGATGTTGGCTCTCTTGAAGCAAGTAGGGACAGTGGCCTGCTGCAGCGAGTGGTTGAAAATGTCCGAAAAGACCTCTGCCAGTTGACCTACGCATGCTCTGAGTACACGACCTGGTACTCCATCTGGTCCCATCACTTTCCTTGGATTCACATGAAGGAAAGACTGATCTGACCTCTGAATCGGTGACTGTTGGGATAGATTTGTCAGGACTTGAATATAAAAGTAGGGATGTACTCGTGAGTCTGTATAAGGCTCTGGTCAGACCAAATTTGGAGTATTGTGTGCAGTTTTGGGCCCCATATCTCAGGAAGAATGTACTGACCCTGGAGCATATTTCGTGTTGACTCATGAGAATGGTCCCAGGAATGAACAGCTTAACATGTGAGAAATGTTTGAGGACTCTGAGTCTATACTCGATAGAGTTCAGAAGGATAGGGGTAGTTCTAATTGAAACTTACAGAGTACTGAATGGCCTGGACAGATTAGATGTTAGGAAGATGTTTCCATTGGTAGGTGAGACTTGGACCCAAGGGCACAGCCTTAGAACGGAGATAAGGAGAAACTTCTTCAGCCAGAGAGAACTGAATCTGTGGAATTCACTGCCACAGAAGACTGTGGACGCCAGGTCATTGAGTTTATTTAAGACTGAGATGGAGTTTTTGAGTATCATGGGGATCAAAGGGAATGGGGAGAAAGTGCGAGAATGGGGTTGAGAAACTTATTAGCTATGATTGAATGATGGAACACTCAATGGGCTGAATGACCTAATTTCTGCTCCTATGTCTTATGGCCTAAAGGTCTTTTCCAACAATTTCTGTTCTTGTTTCTGATTTCCAGCATCAGCAGTTCTTTCGGCCTTTGTTTCAGGAACTGGTTGAAGCATAAATATTGCCCAGGGTACCGATAAAACTCTCTGCTCCTTTTCAGGTGGTGGCCTATGTGCTTTTATATTCACCTGACCCAAACAGGAATACCCATATCTAAGGATGAAGGGAAACCTCCAAAGAGGTGTTCGGAGTGCAATGTTCTGTGTCAAAAATTGTGGTGCTGGAAAGCACAGCAGGCCAGGCAGCATCTGAGGAGCAGGAGAATTGAAATTTCGAGCGTAACCTCTTCATCTTTTTTCACCACACTTTTTGACTCTGATCTTCAGCATCTATAGTCCTCACTTTCTCCAGGGCTATGTCCTTTGCTGAAAAGCAAGAGACCTTTCTCCAGTATCTAAAATCAGCAGTGGGCAGTCAAACAGTGCAGACAGAGCATCCTTAATCCAAAGCAAGCTAACATTGCAAGCTCATTGACAACCGTTAATATGTGAATTCCTCAATAACCTTCATCTAGATAGTTCCTTAAAAACACAATCACATGTGTGAAGCCGTGTTACGCCAGAGTGATCAGTTGGTAGCATACCTTAGAGAACCACAAACATACCACCTGAACCATATTGTTAGACTATAGAGAATCTATTGTCAATTGTCATGAAAAAGCATCTGTATAATGACCCAATCATCTGGAGACCAGATGTCAAAAGAAATCCTGAAACCTTAACAACTACTTGGAATGGGATGAAATGGCATTGAAATACCAACAAACTGAATGGCCCATTTTACCCATTAATGTTCCTCCCGTTAAGGTCAGGGAAGCTGAATCACCTCTCCTTTTATGACCCAACATTGCTTTACAAAACAGTACTCCTTCATCCTATGTCCTCTTATGCTCTTCCCCATCACAGTGCCTCAATCCTGACATTGGTGGAACATCCCTTTTATTTCAATGGGATTAATGTTAATAAAGTGTAAAGTGGAATGGGATAGGATTTAGATTCCCCTTCTGGCATTGATTTGCTTACAGCTCCATTACAGACTGACACATACACAGAATATAAATCACATTTCAAGGATCTTTAGAATACATTCTCTTCATGAGTAACTGTGTCCATGGATGATCTACAGTTGACCCCATGACCAATGTTTTGCAAATGGCAATTATTGCCGCTGATAGCCAGGTTCATTGGCAGGTGTTTCTATTGGAACCTTGTCAGTATTAATCCCAGGGAAAGGAGTCAGGAGGTGCACCACAGGAAGACTTGGATTAAAATAGCTCAAAGTGCCAGACCCAATGTTCAACAGTGTATTCTCATTCCCACTGAATGGAAATGTAGTAATCCATTACAATCAGTTTTGTCTTGTGCAACCCCATGTTATAAGAAAATCATATGATAG
Organism: Hemiscyllium ocellatum; assembly: GCF_020745735.1. Lineage (NCBI taxonomy): Eukaryota > Metazoa > Chordata > Chondrichthyes > Orectolobiformes > Hemiscylliidae > Hemiscyllium > Hemiscyllium ocellatum. The sequence continues at coordinate 7,529,075 of NC_083416.1, forward strand.
CAGCACCACTTAAACTAATGGGGCCAGAATCTGTTATAACCAATAAACACTTTAAATGTTCACTCTATAGAAACAGTGTCCCCAATTTGACAATCGATTTATAGCTGAAATGCATTGACAAAACACCCATTATAACAGAACAACTGTACTCTTTATGCATGTTCTTTATGAAGGAATTAGAATGCAGGACTGCAAAGCTATTGCATTGAGACTCTTAATAATGTTGAAAAGATATCACAGGAAAGAATCACTGGTAGTGTAAGGCCAGAAATCCTGAAAGTCAGAGCAGCTCCTCAGGGAAGTGAAGATCTTTTCTTGGAATAGACGCAGTTTTGTTGAAAGTTCTGCAAATGTAATGCAAGCTTGTATTTTCAATCTTCAGATGCTGGCTGACCTGCTGTGTTCTTCCAATACCTATAAATTGCCCTTTTTCAAAAAAAAATTATGAATTTGATAAGTGATACATAGAATTTAAAGCATAGAAATGGGCCATCAGTTCAACAATTTATGCGGGTGGTCATTGACTGCATGAACTCCTTCCATTGGACTTCATCTTTAATCTTTGGTTGAAGTGGAGATCAGAACAGTGCACAGTGTGGTCTAACCATGGTGTAAAATAATTTATGCAACTTCCCATGCATTCAGAGGAGATTCTAGCTTGGTTGCAGACAGTCCAGTTATTACATCAGCAACTCACATTTGTATGCCGCTTTTAAGACAGCAAAATAACCCAAAGAGCTTAAGAGGAGAGAACAGAACATGAAATTCCAATTGCTTCGAAGTGCAGTGAGAATCATCTCTCCAGGAAGCTCTATTGTTTTTCCTGTATTCCCCTTTTAATTCAAAAGGATAAATTTTAGAGGGTTTACATTATTAAAATCACACTCCAGCCGAACATGAAGTACACTGTGTATCTGGATTTCCTGGCAAGTGGAATAGACAATAGACAGGCAAGAGGCTGGAAGAACATTGCAAGCCAGGCAGCATCAGGAGGTGGAGAAATCAGCGTTTTGGGTGTAACCTTCTTCAGGACTAGAGGTGGATGTAGGGGGGAGCTGCAGCTTAAGAGGGGGGCAGAGGCAGGGTAGTGAGGTGGGGGGATAGCAACTCACCTGACACCACTCCCAGTCTTGAAAACACCTCACCTCCCGCCTGGGCAGCCTACAGCCTGGAGGACTCAACATTGAGTTCTCCAAATTCAAACACCCACCCTCCTAATCCCCCAACTCCCTTCCCAGCCCTTCCTCCTCCTTTCCACTCCTCCCAGTCATTCCTCCCATTGACCAATCAGGTCATACCCTCTGCCTCTCTTCACCTATCCCCACTTCACCACCCTGCCCCCACCTCCCCCTTTATCTGCAGCTCTCCCGCACCCCCGCAACCTGAAATGTTGACTTCTCCACCTCCTGATGCTGCCTGGCTTGCTGTGTTCTCTCAGCCTCCTGCCTGTCTACCTTGGATTCCAGCATCTGCAGTTTTTTATGTCTCTTATCAAGTGGATTAGACAGACGAATAAAGCTCCCCATCCGGGATCTGGAGAAGATTGCCGGGTGAAACCTTCCCTAATGTCTGAACAATGTGGACACTGGTGAATCAGCTGGGCAAATATGGTGAGAAATAAGATTCTCAATGTCAATTCGCAAAAGGCTCAGCCTGTGAGTCCAAGTCAAGGGGACTCAGCCTTGCTCTCTGAGAGACCACGGGCCGGGATTTGGAGCCCAGATCTGGTCTGTCAATCCATTGCTTTCACTGGCCTGGAAGCTTATAAAGACCATCACTGTTAATTCTCAATAGAACTTCACACAACAAAAGACACAGTGTCACAAACAATTGGACAGTTATATTGAGGCTGGATACAGAGATGATGCTGGGAACTGCTGTTAAAGAAGACATCTTAATGATAGGGTTCTAGTGAGTGTTGCTAAACAAAGAGACCTTTGAATGCAGGTTCATAGCTCCTAGAATTTGGTATGCCTGGCTTTATTGGTTAGAGCATTGAGTATAGGAGTTGAGAGGTCATGTTGAGGCTGTACAGGATGTTGGTTAGGCCACTTTTGGAATATTGCATGCAATTCTGGTTTCTTGCCTATCAGAAGAATGTTGTGAAACTGGAAAGGGTTCAGAAAAGGTTTACAAGGATGTTGCCAGGGTTGGAGGATTTGAGCTATAGGGAGAGGCTGAAAAGGCTGGCGCTGTTTTCCCTGGTATGTCAAAGGCTGAAGGGTGACCTCATAGAGGTTTAGAAAATCATTAGGGGCATGGATAGGATAAACAGGCAATAATTTTTCCCTGGGGTTGGGGAGTCCAGAACTACAGGGCATGGGTTTAGGGTGAGAGGGGAAAGATATGAAAAGGACCTAAGGGGCAACTTTTTCACGCAGAAGGTAGTATGTGTATGGAATGAGCTGAAATGGTGGAGACTGGTGCAATGACAACATTTGGATGAATATATATTTGTATATGAATAGGAAGGGTTTAACAGGGTATGGGCCAAGTGCTGGCAACTGGGACTAGATTGGAATATCTGGTTGACATGGGCGAGTTGGACCGAAGGGTCTTTTTCTGTGCTGTACATCTCTATGACTCTGTGATATCCCAAAGTATTGGTGATGACCCCACCCCAGTGGAGCTACAAAACAAGATTGTGGGTTAGAATTCCAACAGTGTAGAAGCATGCAACCCATCGAGTCCACACTAACCCTCCAAAGAGCAACCACTCAGAACCTCCCTTCATCATCCTGCAATTGCTATGGATAACTCACCCAACCCTGGGCACTATGGGACAACTTAGCATGGTTAATCCACCTAACCTACACATCTTTGGACTGTGGGAGGAAGCCCACATAGACTCAGGGAGAATGTGCAAACTCCACACAGTCACCCAAGGCTGGAATTGAACCAAGATCCCTAGCACTGTGAGGCAGCAGTGCTAACCACTGAGCCACCAGGGTTGCCAGATCCAGGGATCTTGAACATCCAACCAGTATCGTTCTTCAGCAGAAAATAAAAATGCTGTGGCAAATACTGAAGAGACCAGTTTCAGGTTAACCCGAAGTTAGATACTTCTATCCAATGCTCCCTTGGGGTGAGGAGCATTCCTGAACGGAATGGTTGAAACAAAGAAGTAAGTGCAAGAGCCCAAACACCCTCCCTGCAGAATGTTGCAGATGGCAATCATGACCCTGAGGCTGGATTGACCATACCAAGGTCTTCCCTCGGGTCTCCATCATCTCTGTACAATTTTAATCAGTGTCTGGGTGGGAAACAAAACAAGTTCAATAAAAGCCTGAGGAAGGGATTGCTCTGGAGGACTGACAACATGATCCTGCAAAACAAAACAAAACGTGAAAACTCCTCTTTGTGAGAAAGGTCACTTGGATACAGCAGAAGTGAGGGAAGGAGACTAGAAAGAAACCGAACAGAGGGTTCAGGTTTTGTACATCTTTTGTACATCTCGGATAGTTGGATTTGCAGTATTGTACATCGGACAGATCTTTAAGGCCGGGTGATAAGAATGTTACTTTCTGGATATTACTGTTGAAGTTCCAGCTGTAACTGCACAAGGAACTGCCTCCACAAATTGTCCAGACAGCAAATTGTTGAGGAAAGTAGCAAACTTTGGAGGATTTGAGCTATAGGGAGAGGGTGAACAGGCTGGGGCTGTTTTCTCTGGAGTGTCAGAGGTTGAGGGGTGACTTTATAGAGATTCATAAAATCACGAGGGGCATGGATAGGATAAATAGAAAATGATTTTTCCCTAGGGTCGGGGAGTCCAGAACTAGAGGACATAAGTTTAAGGTGAGAAAGGAAGATTTAAAAGGGATCTAAGGGGCAACTTCTTCACGCAGAGGATGGTACGTGTATGGAATGAGCTGCCAGAGGAAGTGGTGGAGGCTGGTGCAGTTACAACATTTAAAAGGCATCTGGATGTGTATATGAATAGGAAGTGTTTAGAGGGATATGGGCCAGGTAAATAGGACTGTTTCTTTGCTGTACATCTCTATGACTCTATAACTCAATGACTGACATAAGGTTACCAAGTTTGAAGTGAAAGTGAAAACACACACTGAAAGGAAACAGCTAAGTAGTCATTTTTCAGTGTGTCTGATTGATTAAGGAGTTAGAGTTGAGAGTGTGTTGCTGGAAAAGCACAGCAGGTCAGACAGCATCCAAGGAGCAGGAAAAGCGACGTTTCCGGCTGGAGCCCTTCATTAGGAGCCTCATCCCTGATGAAGGGCTTTGGCCCGAAACATCAATTTTACTGCTCCTTGGATGCTGGCTGACCTGCTGTGCTTTTCCAGCAACACACTCTCAACTCTGATCTCCAGCATCTGCAGACCTCACTGTCTCCTAGTTGATTAAGGAGTTAGACTGGCTGGCTTGTAATATTTACCAGTGCATGGACAAGAGAGGTAACAGAGAGCAATGGCTTTGCAAGAAACTGGAGCGTTCTGTTTGATCTGATTTGCAGAAGATATCACGCATTAATTGCTTACTATTGCTAATAGAATTTACCAATAATATCATTACTGTAGCACAGAAAACATGGAACAAATAAATCTTTTACTGCCTGTCAAGCTTGGCAGTTTCCACAAATAATTACAGAACAGAAATTACAGAGGGGAGAATATCTTTGCCTGTTATTTGATGTCATCCACCACAGAAAGTTATCTTTCTACAGTTGTCATAGATTTTAAGGCTAACTTTCAACCATGTGTTTGTCTACCTATCATTAAGATCCCTAAGTCAAGAATTCCTAACAATCAATGTTGTCAATACTGAAGCCATTCTCTTCGCAACTGACTGCAATCTGACTTTTAATGCCAACCTGTTATTTGCTTTGATTAAACCCAAAGATACATAAATACTGTAGTTTGTTGAACTTAAAGCTGATCTATACACTCTCTATTTATGCCAAAACCTCCCCATTCGCTTCCAATATCCATTCATGCCAGTTCTTCTTCAAGGCTCTGAAAGAATTGATCCACAATATGGTCATGCCATTGTCTGACTTCACAAATGCTCTGCTTGCCAATCTTCCGAGTTCCAAACTTCACAATCCTACTTGGTTCCTTTTGCCTTCATATTCCACATCTTCCCTCTCGCCCAGAATTACGTTGGTTCTATTCAAATTTCCCGGGCTTTTTGACCCTCAGCACCTTAACATCAAGATCCCCTTCACTGCCAGATCTACTCTTTCCCACCCTTCTCTCACCATATGTCTTTTACTGCCTGGCTGTCAGATTGCTACAATGTGTGATCAGTGACCATTTTTCCAATCCCTCGTGAATTGTGTCTGAACCCATAACATGTTTTAATGTTTATCTCCATTTACATTGCCTCTTCAGCTATCCCTTTTACCTCTCTTAACCTTTTTTCCTTTGTTATTTCATATAAGATATCCCTTATTTATTAAGGATTATGATAAATATTCCTCTCTGAGGATTTGTATAGAAAATGTAAGTTGTTGGGTCAGTGCTTGCATGCAAAGATGATATTTTATTGGTTCCACATTTCCTTTCAGATCCTCAGCACTGTCAAGAACTTCCCATAGTTTTCATTGTGTAAATGGGTGGTATGGTGGTTAGCACTGCTGCCTCACAGCACCAGGGACCCGGGTTCAATTCCAGACTCAGGCGACTGTCTGTGTGGAGCCCTGTGACTGTGTGAGTTTCCTTCAGGTGCTCTGATTTCCTCCTACAGTCTAAAGATGTGCAGGTTAGGTGGATTGGCCAATTGTCCATAGTGTCCAAGGGATGTGCTGACGAGGTGGGTTTGCCATGAGAAATGCAGAGTTACGGGGATAGAGTGGAAGGGATGCTTGTTGGTATGAACGAGATGGGCCAAATGGCCTGTATTCACACAGTAGGGCTTCTATGAAGCTGAATGAAGCGATTACCGGAAGTGCCAGGAAACAAAAGAGCTTGCAGTAAAAGTAAAAGAAAATGGAATGTTAAATAAGGCTTAATTTTGACCATTCAATTGTGCAGTGTTAAAAATGGTGTGTGTAATGATTTCCATAAATTCACAATCATCCCTCTTTTAAATCCTGTGGGCGAAAAGCTAGGGTATGGTTAACTGCAGTAAGGGAGGTTGTTTAGCACCCTGAATACTGTAATTTCTGAAGATTACTGTCATTTAGACTTGCAGCACAGGAGACTTCAGTGCTGGCGTTTCTCATTTACAGCACAATTTTCCAGACGCATTTCTGTGCTGAATGCGGGTAATGCTTAATTTTATGTAGTTGAAATTCATAGATAAGAATCTATATCAACTTGAAAAGCTTTTGATGCTTGACAGCTGTGCACTATCGCTTATCAACGATGTGTTTTATGGCCTGGTTAGGTCAGATACTCGTGGCCTGAACAAATCATTGGAATCAGTCTGAGTGAGTTCATGTCTGGTACCATTACAGTCTAAGGTCAGTAATTGAAAATTGTGTCTGCCATACTGATGCTTACTAACAGCAACAAAAACTTCAGACAGTTTCCTTGATATCTAAGCTAGCTCATCTTGCTGCAGTGTCCTTTGAAGTAGTATGTGAGAAAAGCAGTAAAATATAGTGAAAAGCTTTTCTACTGTTTCCAAAATCTGGCCCATTTTAAACAGTTAAATAATAAGAAAAAAGAATAGCGAGATAGAGCTTAAATAGAGTGCGACAGTTCTGAGCCAGCTCATCACCATCAATGACAACTACACCACCATCCCTCCTCCATCGCCTCACTGCTGTCCACACCGCATCAGTGTGCATCATTCTGTGTCTGTGTGTGTGTGCATGTGACTGCCTAAGTGTACGTCCGTGTGCCTGTCTATATGCGTATGACTGTGCCTGTGTGTGCATGCCTGTCTGTGTGCATGTGACTGTGCATATGTGTGACTGTGCTTTGTGCATGTGACTGTGCCTGTGTGTGTGTCAGGCTGTACATGTGTCTGTCTGTGTGCATGTGACTGTGCGTATGTGTGACTGTGCCTGTGTGCGTGTGACTGTGCCTGTGTGTGTGTGAGACTATGCCTCTGTATGTGTGACTGTGATGTGTCTGTGTCGATGTGTGTGTGATTATGTCTGTGCGTATGTCTGTGTGTGTGTGTCTGCGTGAGTATGTGCATGTGTATGTGTATACATGTGACAGTGTCTGAGTACGTGTAACTGTGCCTGTGTGTGTGTGCATATGCCTGTGTCTATGTGTGTGTTATTATGTCTGTGTGCATGTATCAATGTCTATGTGTGTCTGTGTGTATGTGACTGTGCCTGTGTGTGTGTGTGTGTGTGTGTGTGTGTGTGTGTGAGAGAGAGAGAGAGAGAGAGCGACTGTGCCAGTGTGTGTGTCTGTGTGTATCTCTGTGTGTGGGTGTACATGTTTGAGGGAGTGTTGCACTGTCTGAGGTTCAATATGGAGAGAGCATCTGCACTGAGCACTGCTCAGCACTGACCCTCCGACAGCCCACCAGCATTGAAGTGGTCACTCTTCAGATGTCATCTTTTGTTGCCAGGCCAGTTCTCCTTCACTCATGTTATGACACGGGGTAAACCCTCCTGCTTAATTTAAAACCATCAACAAAGAAATGATTTATCCCGTGCAGTAATCTGTAAAATTCAGAGTGGCCAAGAACTACTTAAATTAAAAATTAACAACTTTATTTCTTAAAGTATAACAGAAAATAATTAACTAACAATTATGTACAAGTCCTTTCTCTAACCTATCTTTTACCTTCCCTTCTATAATACTCAAGCGATAAAACTCCCAAGTAAGATTTACAAAACAACATGCTTATTTAAAACCAGGCAGCTTTTGGTTCTTCATCCTTTTCTTCTTCTTAGGAATTTTGGCATTACAGGTAACTGATTGAAAAGGTACATTTTAACAGAACTATTTTTCAAGCAGTCTGTTAAAGCTGGGGCTTGGCTGTTCTCCTCCCAACTGTTCAATTTTTTTCTCCAGTCTTACATCCCAGAGCATCAGATTATGTCATTGGCTTTAAGATTGTCAACTTACTCAATTCAAACTTGATTGGAATTTGTATTTTTCGAGGTATAATTTAAACTGATTGGCCTCATTTGAATCTGTTTTTTGTCATTTCCAGGCAACCAGCTAATTGAGTTGTTTGCCCAATTATTACATTGTTACCTTATTGAGAACACTTGGTGCTGTGTCCAGTAGTTCTGCTGCTTTTAACTCTCTGAAAGTGCACCCACATCTTCATTACACCTCCCCCTTAAGAAAAAAAATGAACCATCATAATGAAAAGATAGCTTCATTTTTTTCTCTACTTTTAAAACACATTACCCTAATATACAGATAACTTTAATATAAGTTTACCTTAAATACTTCCCATATGTATATAAAACATTAAATTAAGACAAATCTCATCTAAACTCTATCAGATAAATCCAAAATAATGCATCTGCGTTACATTCTTTCTATCCGCAACATGTATGATTTTTAACTTAAAAGTTTGTCACATAAGACTCTAATTAAATAGCCTCATATTCTTGTCTTTAAAGCGTTCTAAGAATGCAAGTGGATTATGATCCGTGCACACAGACGTCTCTGACACATTGTTCATGACATACACATTAAAATGTTGTAAGGCCAGTACCAAACACAGTAGTTCCTTATTAATTGTGGAGTATTTCCTCTGGTGGATGTTGATCTTCTTCAAAAAGTAACCAATGGCAGTTCAGTCCCATCCTCATCTTCCTGGAGGAGTACCCCTCCAACCCATATGTCACTAGCATCAATGGGAACTTTAAAAGGTTTTGAAAAATTCGGTGGAGCTAAAACTGGTTTGGTAGTTAATATTAAATTTTAAATGGTCGAATGCCTCCTGTCATTGTTCTGTCCAGGGAAACTTGGTGTTCTTCTTCAGCAAATCGGTTAATGGTGCCACGAAACTGCTGACGTTTGGAACAAACTTCCAATAGATTCTGCTGACTCCTAAGAATTGAAGCACAACATTCTTTGAGGTTCATCATGGAAATTCCTCAACGGCCTTTGTCTTTGCGTTCTATGGGGTCAACCTTTCATGACCGATGTTATGTCCCAAGAATGTCACCTCTGCTTTCGTGAATTTTATTTTATTTAAGTTTATCACCAATTTTGTTCTCATAGTCGTTTAAAGAGCTCTGCCAACTGTACCATGTGATCTTTCCAGGACTTAGTAAAGATCACTACATCGTGGGGTGGCACAGTAGCTCAGTGGTTAGCACTGCTGCCTCACAGAACCAGGGTCCCAGGTTCAATTCCAGCCTCGGGCAACCGAGTGTGTGGAGTTTGCACATTCTCCCCGTGTCTGCGCGGGTTTCCTCCGGGTGCTCCAGTTTCCTCCCACAGTCCAAAGGTGGGCAGGTCAGGTGAATTGGCCACACTAAATTGCCCATAGGTTAGGTTTGTTAGTCAGAGGGAAATGGGTCTGGGTGGGTTACTCTTCGGAGGTGTGGAGTTGCTGGGCTGAAGGGCCTGTTTCCGCGTTGTAGGGAATCTAATCTAATCGTTCAAATGGACTGAACAGTTTGTTAACTCAGCCTCAACTCTGTTCATGAGCCTTTGGAATGTGGCCAGTACATTCTTCATTCCAAAGGACATCACTTAATACTGATATAGCCCACTTGGTGTTACAAATGCAGAAATTTCTTTTCTGTCTCTGATAAAGGTACCTGCCAGTAACCATGCATTAAGTCTAACTTGGTGATGTAACTGGCTTGTCTGACTTTCTCGATACAGTCCTCCAATCTAGAAATAGGTTCTGAGTCCGATTTTGTAATGGCGTTGACCTTCCGATAATCCATGCAGAATCGCTGAGTCCTATCCGGTTTGGGAACTAAGACAATCGGGGAACTCCACTCGCTCTGGCTTGGTTTGATGATGTCCTCGTCGAGCATGGCCTCCACCTCCATCTGGACGTGTCTGGCTTTGAAAGGATTAAGCCAATAGGGGTGTTGTTTTATTGGAGCAGCATTTCCTACGTCTACTTCCTGGACAATAGCATTAGTCCTCCTATCTGATTCTTACATATGTCCTTATACTGCAGTAACAGATCTTTTAACTGCATTCAATGCCCCTGAGACAGAGCTTACTAACCTATCCCACTCCTCAAGGACTTCTTCATTTTTAAATCTGTTTTGAGGCACATCAAAATCCACATCATCTGGATTTGATTCCTCACTCTGCAAGGCAGTCACTAACACCTATTTCTCTAGTTCTTTCTCTCTAGTACAATATGTTTTCAACATGCTCACATACATACTCAATACCTTTCTTTTTCTTTCTGGCGTCTTTACTAAATAGTTCGCTTAACTCAATTTGATCGGCACCATTAAACCTGGCTTTGAAGGGATCTCCTATCACTGGTAACACTTGATTTTCTCAGGAAAACATCTATGTCTCAGAGCTTTTATCTGCCACCTGCTTCATTTTATACTATGCCTTCCTTAGATGCTGTTTAGCTAACTCACCTAATCAGTATAATCTTTTCCTCAAGTCCAATATATAATCTAAGTGTGAGATCTCCAACTTTGGTCCTGTCAATTTTTCTTTAAATAATTTCAAAGGGCCTCTCACTTCATGACCAAATATTAACGCAAAGGGAGTAAACTGAGTAGATTCGGTTTGGGGCATCTCTAATGGCAAACAATATGAATAGGATACCTTTATCTCAATCATTCAGGTAATTCTGACAATATGCCCTCAACATGGTCTTCAAGGTCTGATGCCATCTTTCTAAAGCTCCCTGGGATTCAGGATGATATGCATTGGCTTTAAAGTGCAATATACCTAAGCTGGATAGGAATAATGTGATTAAGGATGGTCAGCATGGTTTTGTGAAGGGCAGGTCGTGCCTCACAAACCTTATTGAATTCTTTGAGAAGGTGACTAAGGAGGTGGACAAGGGTAAAGCAGTAGATGTGGTGTATATGGATTTTAATAAGGCCTTTGATACGGTTCCCCATGGTAGGCTACTGCAAAAAATACGGAGGTATGGCATTGAGGGTGCATTAGAGGTTTGGATTAGGAATTGGCTGGCTGGAAGAAGACAGAGAGTAGTAGTTGATGGTAAAGGTTCAACTTGGAGTGCAGTTACTAGAGGTGTTCCGCAAGGATCTGTTTTGGGACCATTGCTGTTTGTCATTTTTATAAATGACCTGGAGGAGGGGCTAGAAGGTTGGGTGAGCAAGTTTGCGGATGATACAAAAGTTGGTGGAGTTGTTGACAGTGAGGAAGGATGTGGCAGGTTACAGCGGGATATAGATAAGCTGCAGAGCTGGGCAGAAAGGTGGCAAATGGAGTTCAATGTAAGTAAGCGTGAAGCGATTCACTTTGGTAAAAGTAACAAGAAGATGGAGTACTGGGCTAATGGTCGGATACTTGGTAGTGTGGATGAGCAAAGGGATCTTGGTGTCCATTTACACAGATCTCTGAAAGTTGCCACCCAGGTAAATAGTGCTGTGAAGAAGGCATATGGTGTACTGGCTTTTATTGGTAGAGGAATTGAGTTCCGGAGTCCTGAGGTCATGTTGCAGTTGTATAAGACTCTGGTGCGGCCGCATCTGGAGTATTGTGTGCAGTTTTGGTCGCCATACTATAGGAAGGATGTGGAGGCACTGGAACGTGTGCAGAGGAGGTTTACCAGGATGTTGTCTGGTATGGTAGGAAGATTGTATGAGGAAAGGCTGAGGCATTTTGGGCTGTTTTCAATGGAGAAAAGAAAGTTTAGGGGTGACTTGATAGAGGTGTACAAGATGATTAGGGGTTTAGATAGGGTTGACCATGAGAACATTTTTCCACGTATGGAGGATAGTGGGCTAGTGTAGGTTAGGTGGGCTTGGGTGGCGCAACATTGAGGACCAAAGGGCCTGTACTGCGCTGTATTTTTCTATGTTCTATGTTCTATGTTCTATCTGTAACCTACTTAAACAGCCTAGCAGTAAAATGTGACCTTTGGTCCGAATGAATCTGTCTGGGTAGCCCATACCATGTGAAGAAAACTACTAACTCCTCTACTACCCTTGTTGTCTTGATACACCCTAATGGAATTGCCTTCGGAAATCTGGTAGTACTGGTACTGGTTCCCACTTTTAGTTCTCGGGAGGTGACAATCAACTATAACCCGTGTGAAAGGTTCTTCGAATGTGGGAGTTGGCAACAAAGGGGCTGGCTTTATCACCGCCTGTGGCTTACCCACCAATTGGCATGTATGACATATTTAGCAAATGTTAACCACATCCTTGTGCATTCTAGGCCAATAAAAAATGTTTTTGTACCTTAGCCTGAGTATTTCATAGCCCCAGGTGACCACCTACAGGTAGTTCATGTGCCACCCGTAACACCTCCTGTCTGTACGCTACCGGCAACACAATCTGGGGCACGTTAGCCCATTTCTCCTCTGCACTAACCTGCCGTGGTCTCCATTTCCACCTGAGGATTTTATCTTTTAGATAATAACCCTCTGGAATATTCTTTGCCTCCTTTTCAGAGTACACATCCACATAAATATCTTTTATTGTCTTGTCTTGCTGTTGCAAGTCCCTTAGCTTTTCAGGAGTAAACACTGTCTGTCTAACCCTCTACATGTTCAGGTTTTTCCTGCACCATTACGTCAAACAGGATACCTGCTAACTGAACCTCAACTCCTTCATCTTTCTCTTTACTTTTCGCTTTGTGCTATGACTTCACTAATGCCACTGGCTTAGCTTCTTTCACCACATCTTTTCACACAGTGACTTTTTTTAACGACCACCATTGTGACTTTACGTGTCCTGCCTTCTGGCAGTGAAACACCTTTCCCAGTGCCCTTCTGAAACCATCAGCACTGTAATTTTCTGTGTCCCACTCTATTACAGTGAAAACATATGAGGCCTTTCACCTTCTGTCCATCCTCTTGGACTTCTTTAACCTGTGGTAAAATCTTATAGTATTATCTACTCTTGTTTTCGTAGTATAGGATCTCCCCTTCTCTCAACTTCTATCCCTCACAGGATGAAAATCTGTCCAGAAGCTTGTCTTATGCACCAACATTTACTCATCTGCTAATTCTGCTGCCTTTCTCACTTCCTGAACTTTCTGTTCCTCCATGTGAATTCTTACGATCTCTGGAAGTGAGTTTTTAAACTCCTTCAGCAGAATAATCTCTCTTGCAGCCTCAAATGTCCTACCTATTTTCAAAGCACGCACCCATCGATCAAAATAACTATGTTTAATTCTTTTGAACTCAGCATAAGTCTCTCCTGGTTCCTTCTTTGTGTTTCTGAACTGCTGTCTATATGCTTCTGATACCAATTCATAATCACTTAAAATAGCCTGTTTAACCTCTTCATAATCTCTTGACACCTCATCTGACGGCGAGGCAAATACCTCACTACCCCTGCCTTCTAGTTTAGTCTGAACTAACATGACCCATATATGTTCGGTCCACTCCATCTGCATAGCTAATTTTTCAAATGAAATAAAGAAAGCTTCAACATTTTTGTCATCAAAATATGGCATAGTTTTGACATATTTATATCGATCACTACCTCCTCTTTTAATTTCCATCCTGTAAACTTGACTCAGTCGCAACTTCTCAAGTTCAAATTCCCTGTCTTCTCTCTCTCGTTCTCTTTGCTCAGCCAAAAACCTTTTTTCTCTCTTTTTCCTCTCTCTCTTTTGGTTATTTTCTAACTCCATTTTCCTCAAAAGTAATTTAAGTTTTTCTCCCTCTACTACATTTGTCTGTTTCTCTGACACACCTAAGTGTTTGAGTAATTCCCTTACAATTTCAGTTTTATTTTTGTCTTTGGTTAAACACAACTCTACGGGTAAAAAATGAGGTCTGCAGATGCTGGAGATCACAGTTGAAAATGTGTTGCTGGTTAAAGCACAGCAGGTCAGGCAGCATCCAAGGAATAGGAAATTCGACGTTTCGGGCATAAGCCTGATGAAGGGCTTATGCCCGAAACGTCGAATTTCCTATTCCTTGGATGCTGCCTGACCTGCTGTCCTTTAACCAGCAACACATTTTCAACTAAACACAACTCTAACCTACTTGCTAATTCTAAAAGTAAGGCCTTTTTCTTTCCTTTTAAATTTTCTTGGCAAATCCCAGAACCTCTTCAGCAATATTAAGAGCCATTTCTCTCACTTTTAATTTAATCAACCATAAGTCTCCGAAATTAAGCAAATTGTCTCACCTACATTTTATTTAAAGATCTCGGACACTAATCTGCAGGTGTTTAAATCTGCTGGGATTTCTCGTACATCAAATCTATTCAAATCTGTCTAAATCAGTAAAAATCATGAACGCAAGTCCCCAAACTGTTATGGCACAGTGTAAACCTTCCTCCTTAATTTAAAACCAGCAACACAGAAAAGATTTATCCTGTGCAGTAATCTGTAAAAACATGAGTGGCCAAGAACTAGTAAAGTAAAAATTAACAACTTTATTTCTTAAAGTATAACAGAGAATAATTAACTGACAACTATGTACAACCTATCTTTTACATTCCCTGCTATAATACACATCAGATAAAACTCCCAGTTAAGATTTACAAAGCAACACTTACTATCTCAAAACCAGACAGCTTTCAGTTCTTTTATTTGGATCTTCCTGTGTCTTCTTTTCTTCTTCTTAGGAATGTCTGTGTCACAGGTTACTATCGAAAAGAGAGCTATTTTTCAGGCAGTCTGTTGACATGCTGGGCTTGGCAGTTCTCCTCTCAACTGTTCAATTTTCCCCAGTGGGGAAATTATACCCCAGAGCATTGGATTGTGTCATTGACTTTTAAGGCTGTCTCAGTTCAATTCAGTTCAAACTTGATTGGAATTTGGTATTTTGGGGCATATAATTTAAACTGCTTGGCCTAGTTTGAATTTTTTTTTGTCATTTCTAGGCAACAAGCTAATCAAGTTGTTCGATCAACATTGTTGCCTCATTGAGAGCACTTGGTGCTGTGTCCGGTAGTTCTGCTGCTTTTAACTCTTTGAAAGTACACCCACATCTTAATAACACTACTATCTCGGGTGCCAAATTCACCAATGTCAGACTCACATCACTCAACACTGAGCCCACCTCAATGTTGCCGTGATGTCCATCTGCCACCACTAGAACTGGTCCCAACCAACGACGTAGTCGCTGATCCTCAGGCACTATCTTTTGCTGCTGGGCCTACCTCACCAATGTCGCTTCCACCGATTCCGATACCGGGTCCTGTGCTCGCTCTGGAAAAATGAGTAAGGGCTCACTCAGGTCCACTCTCGGCTCACTCACCGCCATCAGTAGCTCCTCGCTGGGAACCCAAGCAGCTGCCCAATGCCTGCTGAGCTCAGGGCAAGAGGTCAGTAGCTGGAAAAGAGCAGACGAGCCCTGGCTTAGAAAGCCCTCCTCTGCTGCCATCTTGATCCAATCTGTGTCAAGCTTCTGACTCTAATTCAGAGTTAAAAATCAAACAACACCAGGTTATAGTCCAACAGGTTTATTTGGAAGCACTAGCTTTCCGAGCGCTGCTCCTCTCTCAGAGTGAGCCTGGGTATTGTCCATTGGAAGTTGAAACATCCCAGGCGGCTCCCACCGAATGGGTGAATTGGATCATCCCAGCAATCCTGACACATGATGTCGGGGATATGACTGGTCTCTGACTAACTGGAGGCTGGGAATTCTTTATGCCTTACACAATGGAAGGATTGAAACCATGCTTTTGCTCTCACTTTGACAGAACACATCCATTTGTTGCAGACTCTTTGCTGTTTTTCTTCAGCCCTGGAAGATTTGTCTCCGAAGCACGCGTCCAGTTTTCCAAGGACATATTCAATACCCCGAGGCAATTTTCTACTCTCCTTGCCAAAGACTTTGAGGCCAACGGCCAAACTTCAAAACTCACTCCACCCACAACCACCCTCATTCCCTCAAAACCTGTCACATCACAGTCCAGATTACCTCACTGGCCCTGTGAATCACCATTAGATCATGTGGTATATTTATTCTTTTTGAAATGGGACTCACTTTAAGCATTTATATATAAGCTAATGTATCTTATATATAACTCCATTCATTTAAAATGCTGCAGTAGGGCTGAATGTGTATTTGCAGGAGAACACTGCCCTTTGACAGTGTGCTTTCATAATTTTGACTCCTTGTGACTCAGATGATATATCTTATGATGACTGACCATGACCAATATTTTTCCACAGCTGATTTGCAGTAAAGGACTCCAGCTGCTTGAGAGCGGCAAAGAATTGGCCTTGCTGTAATGCGATTTGAAATTCTAAAATTACACAGCCACTTGAGCAACAAATCACTCATTGTAAAATGTAGCTTCTCATGCTCAATTTATAACGCAGATGGTTTATCTTTGTTGAGGTTCCTGTGAGAATGTGGGAGGTTTTGATTGGTGAAAGTGTCATTTTAGACAATCCAACTTTCAAGTCGGCGTAGGTGTATGGAGACCTGTATAAAGAAACTGACCATCTACCGGCCAGGGACCCAACCACCGTTTGAATGTCTCGTTGCTGGATGCACCATCTGCGGCCAGCTGCCAGGAAAAAAAATAACAGCATTCTATCGATTTGCAAAAGGTTAGTAATACGTGTGTCACCAATTGAATGAGTGACTTAATGATTCAGCTAATAATAAAAACAGATTTAGACACATTCGTCACTGGTAAAAGTATTAAATATAATGTAAATTGCTTAAAATAATGCACTTAACTTGTGATCTATGATGGTCCCACTCCAGAGACTTGCATGTACAATCCAGTCCGAAGAACCTGTGATGTACTTGGGAAGTGCTACAGTATCATGAAGTTTGACACCATCCAGGACAAAGCAGCCAGCTTGATAGAACATAGAACATGGAACAATACAGCACAGATCAGGCCCTTCAGCCTTTGATGTTGTGCCGACGTGTGAACTAATCTAAGCTCAAACCCCTATACTATCCCATCATCATCCATGTGCTTATCCAAGGATTGTTTAAATCTCCCTTAAATAGGCACCACATTTGCAAGCATCTATCCCCTCCACCACCGATGCACAGTAGCAGCAGTGTGTATCATCTGCAAAATGCACTGCAGAATTTCACCAAAACTCCTTATACAGCACCTTCCAAACCCATGACCACTACCACCTTGAAGAAAAAAGGCAGCAGATACATGTGAACACCACTCCCTGCAACCGCCCCTCCAAGCCACTCATCATCCTGACTTGGAAATCTATTGTCGTTCCTTCACTGTCGCTTGGTCACAATCCTGAAATTCCCTCCCTATCAGCATGGTTGTCTACCTACAGCACATGGACTGCGGCAGTTCAAGAAGGCAGCTCATTACCACCTTCTCAAGAGAGACTAGGTCGGGGTAATAAATACTAGCTAGCCAGAGATGCCTACGTCTCATGAGTGAATAAATACATAAAGATATACAATTTATTTTTGGAAATAAGTAATATTTTAAGTACATCAACATCACCATGTTTTTCCCTAATTTGCTTTGAAGCTTAAATATTCTAAGTTCCTATGGGGTAGGAGGAAATTGTCTTATTGTCCACACAGAACTGTAAGGGTTAACACAACCAAGTCACTGAGATGACAGTTGAATCCCTTTAACTCTTCTTCAGTCAGGGAGCTGTTACGAGAAACAGAAAATATTGGGCAAGGTGAGAGTTTCAAGGTGGGGGGTTATTTTTTTCATAACTAGGGCAGTGCACTCTAATGCAGGAGTGCTGGGTTCTACATTGGACAACTGAAATGAAAAGAAAAGCTGTTCAAATTACTTTGAGATCAATTAGTGTGAAATTTGAAGGATACCATCCAGTGTCATAAAGATTCCCAGATCTCGTTCCTCATTAGCATCAACAGATCATGGACCTACAGTTGTGACGCCAATGGGGCTTCACAGTTCTAAAGACATTGTGAGATTACAATTTCTGACTGAGCCACGATGCTCCCCATAGCGGAACAGCTCGCCAACATTCGTTGCTGGGGTACAAACATGGACACTACCCCCTGAGAAAAGTAGCTACAAGAGTCAGCACCCTGCACAGATCAGATGGTGTTATTGGAAAAGGAAAACAACTTTGCAAAGAATAAAAACATGTCTGGTTTTCTCATGGAGTGAATACAGCAGAGTGGAAAATATTCAGAACACTTCTTGTGTAACACAGTTACACTCGGAACATCTTGTATGCACTAAGACCCTGAGAATCAAAATGACAACAGCTAGCAACTGTTGAACTCCCCCACATGGGAGAAGGGCCCCAGAGGTACTAATAACTGTTTTGTAGCAACATGGTTATCAGGGACCATGTAAATGAGTCACTGCTTGGCACTGCAGCAAGTGACTATATTAAATGCAGATGCACCAATTTAGGTCCTTTTCTTCACAAATACTCTGAGGCTAAAAGTTTGTTTTGGTTTCTGAGGGAGGAAAACATCTTTTAAATTAAATTCTTTTCACTGAAACGGCACTTTAATACTGTATATAATGAGCTCAGACAAATTAGGAAAGTTGAATCATTTCATGCCTTTGGCCTGTTTGTCTCGATTCAGTAGTAAGCGTTTCTTCATTATAATTTCTGTCAGCATTATAGAGTAATGTTACAGAGCTGTAAACTGTTTAAACAACGCTAAAGTGGTGGCTTGAGCCATGTCCTTACTGGTATGTGGAGCTATGTCATTTATCCATCCATGTCATATTGCAGTTTGTAATCCTCTCTCACGAACAATGCCAAACCATGTGAACGTTCTGATTTAGTATGGCTTCCCAGTCTACAGCTGAAAATGTGTTGCTGGAAAAGCGCAGCAGTTCAGGCAGCATCCAAGGAGCAAGAGAATCGACGTTTCGGGCATTCCTGAAGAAGGGCTCAAGCCCGAAACATCGATTCTCCTGCTCCTTGGATGCTGCCTGAACTGCTGCGCTTTTCCAGCAATACATTTTCAGCTCTGATCTCCAGCATCTGCAGTCCTCACTTTTTCCTAGGCTACAGGCCATAACTCATGTAGTAGCTTGCTTAATTCTGAATCTGAAGGAACAAAAACAGAAATTGCTGGAAAATCTCAGCAGGTCTGGTGGCATCTGTGGAGAGAAATCAGAGTCAACGTTCCTGGTCGAATGACCCTTCCCCGGAACTGAGTCAGAAGGATATGGATTGATAGCCGAAGAGTGCGGTGCTGGTAAAGCACAGCCGGTCAGGCAGTGTCTGAGGAGCAGGAGAATTGACATTTGGGGCATAAGCCCTTCATCAGGAATCAGACTTCATCAGGGCTTATGCTCGAAACGTCGATTCTCCTGCTCCTTGGATGCTGCTTTTCCAGCACCACATTCTGCGACTCTGATCTCCAGCGTCTGCAATCCTCACTTTCTCCTGCATATGGATTGATATCGCTCCCCAGAAATCTAACCACAAAATGAATGAGGGAATACTATGAGAACTGATGTACTTCAGTTGTGATGTTAAACCTTGTCTTCTCTCCCTCAAGTGGACATGAAACACTCGAAACTCAGTTCGCTAATGCTGTCAAATAATAAACCTCAGAAATGCAGATACTGGGGAATCTGAAATGAAGCAAAAATTGCTGGAGAAACTCCACAGGTCTGGCAGCATCTGTGGAGAGAGAAAGCAGAGTCAAAGTTTCCAGTCCAGTGACCCTTCTTCAGAACAGCTGTCAGTAAGGTTAAAGGTGATTGCCAGTCTTGGCCATTAGTGATGTGCCAAAATACGACAGCAGATGGGGACAGGCGGTAAACCAGACTGAACGATGGCAATATCAGTACCATTATATCCATGGCAACCCAGTTCCAGCACATTCAGTGTTTTCCAGATGTACCCACAAACCTATCCCCCATCACTCCAACTCCTACCATAAGTAGTCAGTATCAATGGCAAACTGAGAGGGAGATGGAACAGAAAACATTTTCACTTGATGAACTCCACAAGTTGGTTTGCTCTCAGAGCACTGTGGGTGCAATCAATAGCATCCTTAACCATGGGGACGTCGGCAGCGTTGGAGAATCCCATCGCCTGGGATGCTAGACATGTCTCATCGTGGAGGAAGGAGGTGAGCTGGTAAAATCTGGAGAAAATGCGACCAGCCACACCCTGAGCGTATTTGTGGGCAATGCCACAAAGACCTCTAGGTATTGCTTGGAATGAGCCACTTTAATAAAAATTCAGGGACAATGTAACCTTGAGGGACACCAGGACAGGATTCATAGAATCCCTACAGTGTGGAAACAGGCCCTTCGGCCCAACAAGTCCACACTGACCCTCCAAAGAGTAACCCACCCAGACTCATTCCCCTACTGTATTACTCTACATTTATCCCTGACTGATGTACCTAGCCTACACATCCTTGAAGGCTATGGTCAATTTAGCATGGCCAACCCACTCTAACCTAATATCTTTGGGCTATGGGAGGAAACTGGAGCATGCAGATATGAGGAGAATGTGCAAAATCCACACAGACAGTCACCTGAGGCTGGAATCAAAGCCAGGTCCCTGGTGATGTGAGACAGCAGTGCCAACCACTGAGCCACCATGCCACCCCTTCTGAGTATAAGTCCAGCTCCAATGTGGGACGTAGTTTTGTGATGCTGGTCTCAGTCTCCGTTAGTCTCCACCAGCACTGAGCTTAGGCAGTGATACATAGTGACGGCAAGGTCAGTAGATTTACCTACACATCCTTGGGGGATCTTCACCTGTTTGTTCTCCTTGTGGGTGCCATGCAGTAGGCATTGAAGAGTGCTGCTTTTGCTGAAGACAGTGTAATTGGTGTGCCCTTCGAGGCTGTCTTCTGGTGTGCAACAATGTCACATGGAATCCTCCAGGCATGGGTTTCATTTCGGACCAGTGTGCTGATAATTTGTGGGAATGGGTGAATTGAATAGCATGTCAGTAACAGCACTCCTGATCCTTCACATTACTCACTATGAAGCAACATGCGACACACAGACATTGTGTCTATTGGAGGCCTCACAGTTCATGTGTGATTTCGAGCTCTGAATCGTATAATTCTATCCAGATGCTTGTTACAGATATAAAGTCCTAACGCAGCATTGGAGGAGTGTAATTCATGCACCCATTGACTGAAATGGCATCGCCTCACCCTTGAACAACTCAGACCATGTCCTTTCACATTTACAGTTCAAGTGAGAATATGGCAGCTCTGAAGCATTGCCTCACAGTAACAGGTATGAAAGATTGTGCAGAAATAACAAACCCAGGTGAGATATCTAAGGGTGTACCCATCGCTTTTCTTATCTGACGGGAGGCTAATTGCTGCAAATGGTCATGATTGCTGGAAGCCATAAATTTTAATAGTAACTTCTGCCAAAAGAATGACTTTTAAATGAAATTCAATCTGTTGGCAGATGGTTGGAATTAACAAACAGTGATGTGGAGGTGCCAGTGTTGGACTGGTTTAGCCACGTCATGGCTACCAACAACACCATTAACTTCTGGCTGAAAGTATTGGACTGTAACCTGGTGTTGTGTGATGTTTAACTTTAACGAACAATGGCTGCATGATTAGTGTAATTATCCCTTGAAGGGGTCACAGGCTAAGAATTGTACTCTGCTCTCCAAGACAACCACAGTAGCTGACTCTGTCCGTTTTGAAGCAAGTTCATCCCCTTGTTGTGCAGTTCAATTTGGTGTAAAGATGGCAAGTTTTCAAATTTCTGTTCCTGCCAGTCATTTGCAGGCTCCATCTGAGTAATGCTGTTTCCCCTGCCCTATCCTTCATATCCCATTCTGTGTTGTTGCCCCTGCGTTCCCAGTGACTTTTTAGCCTCCCTCACTTCTGTCTGTTCCCTTTGCACAGTAATTAACATCACCTTCTGAGCTTTGAGAATTTCAATACCCTTTGTTGGCCACGTACTCTGCTCATCTGGAAGCCACCGTGAATATGGCTTTTGGGAATACCACCACCACCCCCAACCCCCCAACTTCCCCAACTTCCTGTCCGTTCCTGTGCTCTCTCTCAAATTTCCCCATTTTACCGTCATAATTCTCTTAGTGGCCCATTGTAACCAACCCTGACCCCAGACATGATAATTCCTACTTTGCCCAGGACTGGTTGGAATTCCCCTTATAAGCGCCCTGAACTGAAACACCCAAACCCACAGAACTGACTGTAGCCCATCCTCCCTAACCCCGCTTTCCAGATTGACTTGGTGTTCCAGTCCCAACTACGCATTGGCCAATACCAGATGGGTGTAAGCACAACACCCTAACTGATGTCCCTGTGATGGTTTGGGTACACTTGACCTACAGGGCAGTCTGTGATCCAATGCCCAGGCTGCAAGGACACTGAACCCTGGACCCTGCTCAGGAGAGGTGCCTGACTGACTGTGGCCAACCCCCAGCCTGGTGAGCTGCTAGACTGAGTGTGGTGTCAGCCCTTAATTGGCCCAATGTGTGGCACAGTGGTTAGCATTACTGCATCACAATGCTGTGGGTCCAGGTTCGATTCCACCCTTGGGTAACGTTCTCTCCAGGTGGTCTGGTTTCCTCCCTCAGTCCAAAGAGATGCAGATTAGCTGGATTGGTTGTGGGAAAATTGCCCCGTAGTGTCCAAGGATGTGCATGGAAAATATGAGGTGATGAGCGGATTCTGAGTCTGAGTGGGATCTCTTTGGAGGGTTGGTGCAGGATTCAATGGGCTGAATGGCGGCCTACCACACTGTAGAGAATCTATGACTTTGACCACGGACCCCTTCATTGCTCTCCTTTGGCATTTGCTTGAAACCTATGCCAATATGTTTGTCATATTGGCTGCTGGTGCGTGCCGTAAATTGACATACAACAGTGATGCACAGTACCATATCCATCCCTTTTGAGTGTCCAGTGTCCAAAACTGTCACCAGTTGCTTCCCTCTTCTTCTTGCCTCCCCCTTAGCTGAAGACCTTGCAGCCTTCAGGTAAGCCCTGTGTGAGGGAGAATTCAGAAGGTATGCCGAGAGATGTAACGATCCATTGTATGAGTTGCATGTGGGTCCCTGCACTCAAAGTGACCTGGCACAGCCATGAGCTCTACAGTGAAGAAGTGCAGGAGCTGGTCCAAGAGTAGCCATGGTGAAGTGGCGAGGCTAGTAGCTTGGTGATGCCAACTTGAGTGAGTGAAGAGTGGAGGATGACGGTACCTAAGAAGAATGCAGGGAAATGGTGGTGATGGTGGAGATTATGAAGGCTTGGAGAAGCAAGCAACAAGCTACTGTTGCCATGTAACCACCCTGACTTCCACGTTGGAATGAACAGGGTCCAATTTCTCAAGGAAAGAGGGAGAGTTGGAAACCGCATAGAAATGAGTTAGAGACGACTCATGATGAGGTGCAAATCCATGGAAGTAAGGTACTCACCAGTCACTAGTGTTACGACACGGGGTGAACCCGCCTGCTTAATTTAAACCAGCAACACAGAATCCTGTGCAGCAATCTGTGAAAATTCAAGAGGCCAAGACTATTTAAAGTAAAAATTGCCAACTTTATTTCTGAAAGTATAACAGAGAATAAGTTACTCACAACTATTTACAATTCCTTTCTCTAACCTATCGTTACTTTCCCTTCTGTAATACTAGTCTGATATAACTCCCAATTAGGATTTACATGAAAATTCAAATTTTAAAATCAGCCCGTGGCGGAATCTTCTCTTTATCTTTGTCGGTAGATTGGCTCTACAGGTCAGTGTTGAGGTTTTTCTCTGTGCAAACTCCTTCTCTAGACAGGTACCTCTCACAGCATTCTGACTAGAGTCTACAGCTGTTGGTCTGATGGAAGTTCTCCTCCCAAATGTTCAATTTTCCCCAGTTTTATAGCCCAAAGCATTGGATTGTGTCATTGGCTTTTAAGATTGTCAATATACTCAATTCAAACTTGAATGGAATTTGGCATTTTTCGGGGTATGATTCAAATGTGTTTTGTTGTTTCCAGGCAACCAGCTACCACAGTAGCTGGAGCACATGCTTACATTGTTTCTTATTGAAAACACTTGGTGCTGTCACTGCTACCTTTTACTCTCTTAAAGGTACAGCCACCCACATCTTCATAACACTAGCAAGATTCAGAATCTGCAGGTTAAACAACAAGGGAAACATCTGAAAGTTTTTCTCTTGTTGTCATTTGTTTTTTTTTTCATTTTGCCTGCATTCCCATCTCACCATTGCTCATTCTCCCAGGTAGAGGACAATTCTTTCCTTAGTTTATCTATCCAACCAAATGAACCAACTTTCTCCACAGACCTGTATAATTGAAACTGAAAGAACTGTGGATGCTGGACGTCAAGGATGTCCTTGTGCACGAATCACAGAAGGTTGGTCTGCAGGTATAATAAGTATTTAGGAAGGCAAATGGAATTTTGTCCTTCATTGCTAAAGGGAGGTTATACTGCAGCTGTACAGGATGCTGGCGAGGCCACACCTGGAGTTCAGTGTAAAAAAACAGTATTACTGGTGCACAGTATTGGTACCCTTACTTGAGCAAGGATGTACTGGTATTAGAGGGGGTGCAGAGGGGATTCACTGGGTTGATTCTGGAGTTGAGGGGGTTGCTTTATGAGGAGAGACTGAGTAGACTGTGATTATATTCACTGGAATTCAGAAGAATGAGAGGGGATCTTATAGAAACACATAAAATTATGAAAGGAATAGATAAGTTAGAAGCAGAGAGGATGTTTCCACTGGTGGGTGAAACAAGGACATAGTCTCAAAATTTGGGGGAGCAGGTTTAGGACTGAATTGAGAAGGAACTTCTTCACCCAGAGGGTTGAGAATCTATGGAATTCCCTGCCCAGGGAAGTGGTTGACACGACTTCAGTAAATGTTTTTAAAGCTAATATGGATATTTTATGAACAATGAAGGAATTAATGGAAACGGTGAGAGGGTCAGTAAGTGGAGCTGAGTCCATGAAAAGATCAGCCATGATCTTATTGAATAGCGGAGCAGGCTCAAAGGGCCAGATGGCCTACTCCTGCTCCTGGTCCTTATGTTCTTATCAGAAACAAAAAATAAAAATTTCTGGAAAAGCTCAGCAGGTCTGGCAGCACCTGTGGAGAGAAATCTGAGTTAACGTTCCTGATCCAGTGAAGGGTGTAAGGAAGGGTCAGAAACATTAACTGATTTCTCTCCACAGCTGCTGTCAAACCTGCTGAGCTTTTCCAGCAATTTCTATATGGCTGACTTTGTTCAAGTTGAAGATTCTTTTTGGGATGGAAGGGTTTGGCTCTAAATTAAATTTGGATCTCAATTGTTTCATGATGCCTTTTTCCAAGGCAGACTTTTATCGTGAGATTACTAATTCACTCTGCCTCATTCCACAATATTAAATCCAGATGATCTCCAGCTTGGTTTGACAATCTATTCCTTCAGGATCCTGTACACAAAATATTCAATGAATTCCATCTTCCAGATTATCCTTGTCAACTTAATTTATTAGGTCTATATGAGATGAAGGTTCCAATGATTGGTACATTGCTTTTGTTGCAAATTCCAATTGTTCCTTGCTTTCTGCTCTGACCACTGGCATAACAGCTGCTGTGTGGCCAATATGACTGTCAGAATTGTCGAATTCTTTGTAATTCATAATCTTCTCCCACTCCCACAATGATTCCACTTCCTGCTCTCCTAAGCTGGAATGTCGATGTTGCTGATAAGCATCAGTAATGACGAATGCCGGAAGGAGAAAGAATTCTGTGTGCACGGTGACTCCAAGCCTAATATCCTGCACAGGGCATTCAGTATCATGGCTGAATGAAGACTTTGAAGTAACTTATGGACTGGCAGTAATTCTGGGAAGTGCCACAAATTGAAAATGAACAGTGCGTGGTCATGGTTGACCTAATTGGTTTCATCAGTTGTTGAACACAGAAGAGAAGACAGTTGATGAATAGATTGACGACAGGATAGCCAGGTTATGGGATGCATGCATTTGGTAACAGTGAAGGATAATGATCACTGTGTGCCAAAGTAAACAGAGCTGAAAATGTGCTGTTGGAAAAGCGCAGCAGGTCAGGCGGCATCCAAAGAGCAGGGGAAATCGACGTTTTGGGCATATGCCTGAAACGTCGATTTCCCCTGCTCTTTGGATGCCACCTGACCTGCTGTGCTTTTCCAGCAACACATTTTCAGCTCTGATCTCCAACATCTGCAGTCCTCACTTTCTCCTGCCAAAGTAAACAGGTAACATATTGCATTCTTCTCTGGGAGAGAATTATATGAGTCACATCTACTCTGTTGCTAATGGTGTTGAAGTTTTGCAGCAATGTTTTTTTTGTGTGTAATTAGACCTATTTTAATTTTAATTACATGCATTTATTTATACTAATCTGAGCTTCCTTTTGGGATCACTTTAAATTTTGAAATAAGACAGGGTTAGCGATTTTTGAGATGATTTGTAACTCAGGTTGATGATAAGTATGTAAGTTAGCTCGCTGAGCTGGAAGGTTTGTTTTCAGATGTTTCATCACCATCGTCAGTGAGAGTCTATGGTGAAGCGCTGGTGATATGTCCCGCCTCTCTGTTTACAGGTCTTGACTTCTTCAGGTGGATGATGTTATTTCCGGTTCTTTTTTTCAAGGAAAGGTAGATTGGATCTAAATCGATGTGTTTATTGATGGAGTTTTGGTTAGAATGCCATGTCTCCAAGAATTCCTGTGCGCATCTTTGTTTCACCTGCCTAGGATATGTGTATCATCCCAGTCAAAATGGTGTTCTCCTTTGTCTGTGTGTATGGAAACTAGTGATAGTGGGTCATGTCCTTTCGTGGCCAGTTGGTTCTCATGTATCCTGGTGACAAGTTTCCTGCTAGTTTGCCCATTATAGTTTTCTTTTACAGTTCTTGCATGGTATTTTGTAAATGACTTCTAGTGGATCGTTTAGGTTCATTAGTCACTGTTTAAGTGTGTTGGTAGGTTTGTGAGCTACCATGATACAATAAACACAACCAGCCGATTCCTCATAAACAAACCCAAACAAGCAGACACATATGACTGTGGCTGAAAATGTGTTGCTGGAAAAGCGCTGCAGGTCAGGCAGCATCCAAAGAGCAGGAGAATCAACGTTTCGGGCCTGAGCTCTTCTTCAGGAATGACAACAGCCAGATTACCTTACATCAAAGACATATCAGAAATGACTTCCAGACTACTCAGACCCCTTGCCATCATGGTAGCCCTCAAAGTTCTTGATTAGCAAGGGGATCAAGGATAATGAGGAGAAAGCAGGAGAATTGAAGCATCTCAGCCATGAATGAATGGTACAGCAGATTCAGTGGACCGAATGGCCTAATTCTACACCTATATCTTATGGTTTTATGTTGTCCAGATCTCAAAAGAATGCAGGTTTGTTGATCTGAGAATTTAACGTTTTCCGTCAGGTCCCGCGTTCTCTTACTGTGCCTGAACATTAGCAACAGCAGCTTTTGGGACGTATTTGCTGATTTCAACACGAAGCGACGGGTTGCATGCGAGTGTGAAGCTTATATATGTGAATCTCTCAAAACTTCCAGCGCTGAATTATCAATGCTGTTGGATGGCAACATGGCCAGATCTTGGATCTGTCTCTCTGATCCTGATGGTCAAACCAAACCTGTCCTCTGGCCATTGAGGGTGTTGTTCTGTATGGATATTGGCCATTGCATTGTCAGAGTAAAGCAAATCTCCGCTGAGGACCTATGCACAACTGCATCTTGGAACTCAAGTGAGCAAGACTGAACAGATTTTCTGTCAGTTTGCTCCTTAAATTGACAGTGTCTGTCGATGATCGTGAAGCGCTATGACAACAGCAAAGAAAGGAATATGTTAAAGAGTGTTGTGTCCCGAATATAATCCCGTTTGATTCCCCTGGAGATTTTAAAGGATTTTGATGTTGTCTCATCACAGCTGCCTATCCAGTCATCATAGAAAAAGAAGAAGATATGTAGATAGATTCAAGAGGGAGTTTGATGTGGTCCATGTGACTAAAGGGATTGAGGCGTGTGGAGAGAAAGTGGGAATAGGATACTGAAATTGCACGGTCAGCCATGGTCAGAGTGAATGATGGTGCAGGCTCGAAGGACCGAATGGCCTACTCCTGCAGCTACTTTCTATGTTTCTGTGTTTCTAAGAGATCACACTCAGCAGCTTTGGCATTCCAACAGCTTAAGGAGCACCCTTCTGTTCACATGGTCAAAGGCTTTGGTGAGGTTGATGAAGGCAATGTAGACTGGTCCTTTTTACACAAGGCATCTCTCTTGCCACTGCTGGTCCCAAACGAACATGTGACTTGTAGATCTTTCAGTTCCAAAACCGTACATGGGTTGAAAACTGGGCTATGCCTTTGTTGCCACTGCCTTGGACTGATGGTTTTGCAACACAGTGTGCAGCACGGTGGCTCAGTAGTTAGCACTGTTGCCACACAGCACCAAGGACCTGGGTTCAATTCCAGCCTTGGGTGACTGTGTGGAGTTAGCACATTCTCCCTGTGTCTGTGTGGATTTCCTCCCACAGTCCAAAGAGATGCTGGTCAGATGAATCGGCCATGGGAAATTACCACATATTGTGCAGAGATGTGCAGGAAAGGTGGGTTAACCATGGGAAATGCAGGGTTACAAGGATGGAGTGGGTCTGGGTGGGGTATCCTTCAGAGGGATGGTGTGGACTCAATGGGCTGAATGGCCTGCTTTCACATAGTAGGGATTCTACAATTAAGGATTGAAATGTTGTCTATCATGCACAAAAATGTGGTAGATTGTCGATGATATGATCCATGTGCTGTTGGAAAATATCTTGGCTCATGGTAATCTGAAAAAACAGTATGGAATGATAGGTGTTCTAAAATCTGTCAACTCCTGTGACTCTGGGGAAGGATAGATGGGACTCAAATCCATCAATCTTGGAAAAAAAGTTTTAAGCTTGAATGCTTTGGATTAAACTGGTCTAGAAAGGATCTTTTTCAGTAGAAAGCCCAGTCACTTTGAATCTAAACTTACACATAGATTGCCATCTTTCTTCAATACACTAGTCATAAAGTTGCATCAATCAATCTGATGTTCAACTTTGTGATGGATGTTGTTTTGAACAAAGCACCAAGACATGGCTTGGCTGGTGGTGAGAAGGGCTCTGCTTGTGAGATCTTTTATGCCCACCCAGACTCTCAGCCGCACTCCACGCTGCCCTCGAAGCGGCTGTGGGGGGGGGCAACGAGACTGTCATACACCTTCTTCTGGAATGTACCTATGCAGAAGACATCTGGAGAGGAATGCAGTGGTGTTTGTCGAGGTTCGTCCCGAGTAGCGCCGTGACACGGGACTCCGCGCTCTACGGTTTGTACCCTGGGACGCACACCGAGACGAACATCAACTGTGCCTGGAGGATCATCAACTGGTGAAGGATGCTGTCTGGGCAGTCCGAAACCTGTTGATCTTCCAGCTGAAGGAGTTGACCCCGAATGAGTGTTGCAGACTGGCACATTCCAAGGTCCAGGACTACGTGTTGAGGGATGCGCTGAAGCTTGGGGCAGCTGCCGCCAAGGCGCGGTGGGGAAAGACCACCATGTAACGTCTGCCTGCCTAAGCACAGGGGGCCCATGCAGTCAATTGGGCTCTGCTGACCCCTCAGCTAAATATATCGGCATATGATTGACAAACGTACAGACCTGTATATGCAAATGATAAATTCTGATCTCTGTATGTAAATGTTTACGTATGTATGGCATAACTAACTGTTTATGGATAAAGTATAACTTTGAAATAAAAAATAAAAAAAAGTTGTTTTGAACAATGGAATCCAGTTCCAGCTGGTGCTGATCTAGAAATATGATGGTGCTCTTACCAGGAGGATGTTGTTGTATTTCAGATGCATTTGGTAATTAGTAATATATTATCATTCCGGGTAGATGTTAGTGAGGTCATGGATATACATGATGCTGCAAACTAGAATCTTTTGTTTGTCACAGTGAGTGAGTAGTCAGAAATGGATCCTTTTCAATAAAATGATTGGTGTGCTACAGGGATCAGCAGACTCTCAGACAACAACTCATCATAACGAAGGACCTGATACCCAGCATGAGCAAAACCAATGTAGTGTACAAAATCCCATGCAAGGACTGCACTAACACTACATAGGACAAACAGGAAGACAGCTAACGATCCACATCCATGAACACCAACTAGCCATGAAACGAACAGCTATCCTTAGTAGCCACACACGCAGATGACAAGCAACATGAGTTCGACTGGGATAACACTACTATTATAGGACAAGCCAACCAGAGAACAGCCAGGGAATTCCTAGAGGCATGGCACTCATCCACAGATTCTATCAACAAACACATCGATCTGGACCCAATATACCGGCCACTGCAGCGGACAGCTGGAACTGACAACCGAAAGCGACAGAGACAAACCATTATAAATGCCGGAGGAAACATCACAGAAGCACTTCACTGGAGGCTCCCAAGCACTGAGGATGTCACCTAGACAGGGGACGAAACGTTTGCAACACAAATTCCCAGCTCGGTGAACAGAACCACAACAACGAGCACCCGAGCTACAAATCTTCTCCCAAACTTTGTACAGGGATCAATGTGACTTCAACTGTTTTAAGGTTTATGTAAATGTCTCAAATGGAGGCATGAGAGTTGAATTTGCTGATGACCCAAAGATAGGAAGGAAAGTAAACTGTGAAGAGGACAAAAGGAGTATACAAAGAATTTAGATAATTTAAGTGGGTGTGCAAAGATGGGGCTAATGGAGTCTCACGTGGGAAAATCTGAAATCATCCATTTTGTTAGGAAGGATAAAAATAAAAACATTATCTAAATGAGGAGAGGTTGCAGAGCTCTGAGATACAGAGAGATCTGGGTGACCTTCCACATGGATCACTCAATATTAACATGTAGGTTCAGCTAATGTAACAAGATAATTTATCACGAGGGGAGTTGACAACAAAGGCAGGGAGGTAAGGTTCATTTACACACGAGACGAAACGGAGGACTGCAGATGCAAGAGATCAGAGTCAAGATTAGAGTGGTGCTGGAAAAGCACAGCAGGTCAGGCAGCATCCGAGGAGCAGGAAAATCGATTTCAGGCAGGAGCCCTTCATCAGGAATCAAGACACAGTTCAGAGAAGGTGTGCTAGACTAATAAATGGAATGGAAAGATTGCCTTTTGCAGGAGATTAGACAGACAAGGCTTGTATCCGTTGGAGTTTTGAAGAGTATGAGGGAACTAATGAATGGCTCCTGCCCGAAACGTCGATTTTCCTGCTCCTCGGAAGCTGCCTGACCTGCTGTGCTTTCCCAGCACTACTCTAATCTTGACTCTTCATTTACACACTGATGAGACCACATACGGAGCACTTTTAAAGCATTGGCCGCCTTATTTAAGCAACGATATAAATATGTTGGACACAGTTCAGAGAAGGTTTGCTAGATTAATCATTGGAATAGAGAGGTTGCCTTTTGCAGGAGATTGTACAGACAAGGCTTGTATCCATTGGAGTTTTGAAGAGCATGAGGTAACTTGATTGAAACATAGAAGATCCTGATGGAACTTGACAGAGTAAATATGGAAAATATGGTTCCTCTTTAGGAAGAATCTGGAGCTAGGGGTCACTGTCTAAAAACCTGGCTGTTTCCCATTTAAAACAAAGATGAAGCACTTTTTTTTTGTTTTCTGTCTGAGTGTTATGAGCCTTTCAAAGTCTCTTCCTGAAAAAGTGAGGGAATCAGAGTCTGTGAATAGTTTTAAGCCAGATATTGTTAGATCCCATTTGTGCAAGAGGGTGGAAGGTGAAAGGTGCAGTCAGGGATGCAAATTGAGGTCACAGTCAGATTGGCCACAAATTTATTGAAAGTTGGAACATATTCAAAGCAAACTACACCTAATGTGGGTGTTCTGTTACCCAAAAAGAAATACTCAAACCTTTTACACATGTATTCTTCCCTTGTGCGACAGACAAAATGCAGGGAACTGACTCAGACTTTAATTAAACAAACCCTTCTTTATTTAACTCTTAAAGTTTAACACTCAATATAAAACATATATTTGTGACAACATTAACTTCTTACTTAACAACTTCAAGTTTAACTCACCTCATTTATCTTCACTTTACTTCATTTACGTTTAACCTGAACTTTACTTTGAACTCTAGAAGTTTGACTTGCATCAAATCCTACCCTGGTTCGAGTGAAGTGGCCAACTTTGCTCTCCATATAAAGCTTGCCTTATGATCCTTTGTTTTCTCTGAAGATAACTTGGTGGCAAATGCTTCTCAAATATTAGTCTTGAAGGCTTGTCCAGAAAATCTTTAGAGCATAGAACATAGAACAGTACAGCAGAGTACAGGCCCTTTCTCCCTCGATGTTGTGCTAGCTTTTTATCCTACTCTAAGATCAGACTAACCTTCATATCCTTCATTGTACTATCTTCCATGTACCTATCCAAAAGTTGCTTAAATGTCCCTAATGTCTCTAACACTACTAACACTGCCAGCAGTGCATTCCACACACCCACCACTCTCTGTGTAAAGAACTTACCTCTGACATCTCGTCTAAACTTTCTTAAAATGATACCCCTCATGATAGCCATCTCCACCCTGGGAAGAAGTCTCCACTCTATCTATGCATCTCAACATCTTGTACACCTCTACCAAGTCACCTCTCATCCTTCTTCACTCCAATAAGAAACTCCCTAGCTCCCTCAACTTTTCTCATAAGACATGACCTCCAATCCAGGTAGTTTCCTGGTAAATCTCCTCTGCACCCTCTCTAAAACTTCCACATCATTCCTAAAATGAGGCGACCAGAATTGAACACAATATTCCAAGTGTGTTCTAACCAGGGCTCTATGCAGCTGCAGCATAACCTCATAGTTCTTAAACTCAATCGCCCTGCTAAAGAAAGCCAACATACCATACACCTTCTTTACAACCTTATTAACTCGAGTGACAACTTTGAGGGATCTATGGACATAGACCACAAGATCCTCCTGTTCCTCCACACCGCCAAGAACCCAGCCCAGCCTTTAACCTTGTATTCAGTATCCAAATTCTACATTCCAAAATGAATCACTGCACACTTTTCCAGATTGAACTCCATCTGCCACTTAACAGCCCAGCCCTGCATCCTGTCAATGTCTCGTTGCAATTTACAACAGCCCTCCACACTCTCCACCACTCCAACCTTCATGTCAACAGCAAACTTACTAACCCACCCTTTCACTTCCTCACCCAAATCATTTTAAAAAATCTGTTCTGCTAACTTTTATCACAAAAATGTGCTCGGTTTCCAGAAAGTTCTCTGGCAATCAGCCACTGAATCCTGATCATATTGTTCAGTCTCAGCCAATGGGGTTTAGAATAGATTAGATTAGATTCCCTACAGCGTGGAAACAGGCCCTTTGGCCCAACAAGTCCACACCGCCTCTCTGAAGATTAACCCACTCGGGCCCATTTCCCTCTGACTAATGCACCTAACACTATGGACAATTTAGCATGGCCAATTTACCTGACCGGCACGGCTTTGGACTGTGGAAGGAAACCAGAGCACCCGGAGCAAACCCATGCAGCAATGGGGAGAATGTGTAAACTCCACTCAGACAGTCGCCCAAGGCTGAAATCGAACCTGAGTCCCTGAATTGAGTTGAATTTATTGTTATGTGTACCGAGGCACAGTGAAAAGCTTTGACTTGCGAACAATACAGGCAGATCACAGAGTTAAATAGCATAGATAGTAAATAATAGGTAAACAGCAGCAAAAACAAAAAAACACAGGTACAGGCGAATGTTAAGAGTTTGTGAGTCCATTCAGTATTCTAAAAACAGTAGGGTAGAAACTGTTTCGAAACCGGCTGGTGCGTGTGTTCAGGCTTGTGTACCTTCTCCCTGATGGTAGAGGTTGTAGCAAAACATTGCCAGGGCGGGATGGATCCTTGAGAATGCTGGCGGCCTTTGCTTGACAGTGGGCCTGGTAGATGGATTCTAGAGATGAGAGGTTGGCCTTTGTGATTGTCCTGGCCGAATTCACCACTCCCTATCACCGTCTCCGATCTTGAATGGTACAGTTTCCATACCAAGAAGTGATACATGCAGACAGAATGCTCTTGATGACGCACCTATAAAAATTGGCAAGGTTATTCGCTGTCATGTGTTGTTGGGCCTTTGTAACCAGGGCATCCACATGAAGAGTCCAAGAAAGCTTGTTGTGGGTGACCACTCCCAGGACCTTGACACTCTCCACTCATCCCACCTCTGGCGCTGTGAGGCAGCCATGCTAATCACTGAGCCACCGTGCCGCCAAAAATGCGAGTCCTAGCTGCAATTTTGACTGAGGTTAGAGTTTAAACTAGCTTGACTAAAATTTCCAGCAAGCTTGATTGCAACTCTTAGCCAACCTTGAAAGCATTTCTGTTTAGTACCTGACCACAGTTCATATGTTTTTGAAAAGCTTCATCTTTTCTGATGGCATCCATATGGCGTGTCAAATTAACCTCCCGTTGTGTCTGACTGCAAACTATGCAATGCAGTTACCTCTTGGGCTTCTTTGACATGTTGGAGATTGCAAATGTTGTTGTCATTGTTCCTTGGTAGGTGTTTCTTCATATCCCCCTGTGGAGCGATGTTGCACTTTGGTTTTCTCTGAACACTTGGGATTCTTTGTCCAATGTCCTCATGTAGAACATACTTCTCGTATGGCCACAAACCACTGGACACTGTTTCAGTGAATGAGACAATCCACATCTCATTCAAGCATGATGATGCTCTCACTGTAAGAGGTTATTTTGTCCTGGTTTCTTTAAAAGAGGGTTGTAAGGCAGAGGTGGAGAACTGGCTATGGGAGGCAACTTGAATAAAGAGCTTGAGGGACCTTGACCTTTTAACATCCCGGGTAGGTGTGGCCAGCTCTCACAGATTATGACTTTTGGGTTTTTTCAGTAACATCAGAAGCTATTGGGGTCTCAATAGAGTTGGAAGCTTCAGTGAATGTCCCTTGACTGTTACTCTCTCTGAATGTTCTCTTGATGTTTTTCCCTCCTGGATTGGAGAACTGCATGTGAGAATCTGTGTCTGAATTTGCCTTTTTTGCCAGGGGATATGTTTATGGGATGTTACTATATTTGAACAGTTACTTAATAATAGGTACTGTATCTGTTGAATTTTCCAATGGTTAAGTTATTCCAAATTCCCCTTTCTTTGGTTGCATTTTAAGTACAGCATTTAAATAAATTGTGCTTTGTTTAATGACGAATAGTTTGACCAGTCAAATTGTGTCTGAGACACTTTACATCTGCCTTTAATACAAGAAAGAATTAGGGTCGTGTTTGCCTTCTTAAACTGTATTTGAGAGGGGTCTGGTCTGGTCCAGAACACAAAACTCAGATGCTTTTCTGTTCTTGTTGCCACTTCAACATGACTTCAGGATCATGTATTGCTGATTGGTTCAGTTCTGCTGCGATTGCTTCAAAGTCACGTTCTTTATCGAGCATTTACAAGTAGTCTTTCAGCTTCCTCCAGTGACTGAGGGTCCCTGACTAAGAGTCTATTTTTAAAGCTATTTACTGTTAAAAAGCAAAAGTCTTTTTTGTTTTAAGTGTATAATATTCGTGCAATTTTGTAGATGGATGTTTGTAAATGAATAACTCATGATTGTGGTGTGACTGTGGTTTTCAGACAACAGCATTCAGTGAATGGTTTGGAACATTATCAGAAGGCTGCACCACAATATAATTGGTTGCCATAGCAGTGATGATACAGAGTCCAATTTAAGGCAACAACTCACACAGTATTGTCTAATCTCAACAAGATGAGGGTTTTTGTCCCTGGAATCCTAATCAATATTCATCCATCAAACAACAACATTTTCTGCTAGTTGTCACATTTTTGTCCGAGGGAGTTATGTTGTGTAAAATAGTTGTTGGCATTAAAAAAAAGTGGGATATTCTGATGTCAACACCTCATTCGATGTTTCACTGGTAATTAACATAGAATGAAGGCACTTTTGATAAACGGTGGCTCAGTGGTTAGTACTGCTGCCTCACAGCGCCAGGGACCTGATTCGGTTCAAGTCTCGGGCAACTGTCTGTGTGGAGTTTGCACATTCTCCATGTGTCTGCGTGGGTTTCCTCCAGGTGCTCCAGTTTCCTCCTACAACCCAAAGATGTGCAGGTTAAGGTGGATTGGCCATGCTACAAATTGCCTGTAGTGTTCAGGGATGTGTAGTCAGGCAGTAAATGTAGATCAATACAGGCGGGGAGTGGGTTTGGGTGGGTTACTGTTCAGAGGGCCGGTGTGGACTTGGTGGGCCGAAGGGCCTGTTTCCACACTGTAGTGATTCTATGAGATTGAAGAAGGATGTCAAAAACACTGTGTGCTCCTCACTGGAGGGAGAAGGTGGGGGAAATGGTCAAGGAGTGACTCCTGCTGAAGGAAGTGTTTGTGCATCTCCCTTCGTCCAGGAGATCTCAAACGCTTCCCTGGTGTGTTGCGACATGGCTCTGTAACTATTGTGACGTCGAGCAGGAATCTTGGCTTTAACTATCAGGAACCTTCGCGTTTCACAAAAAAAATTACCATTTAACCAAGTGCATTTTTATCCCCAAACTGTGCATACAGATGGCTTTACTATCTTGGAGATTACAAATGCATTAATATTGAGTCATGGGGAGCATTTGCCCGGGCCCCAGTCACAGCAGTGGGGAGGGAGGCAATGAAATGAGGGATACATTGCCAATAGGTGGACTGTCTTCCAACTATTGCGGGAGGGGCAGGAGGCCTCTGCAGAGTAACTAGTTAACTTTAACGCCATTCAGACAGTGATCAGGCATGTGTATGAGGACACATGTCCTAATGCAATCATGCAGAAGAGGAAGAAAAGAATTCAAAAGTGGAGCAGTAGCTTTGATCTCCTGTTTTATATTTCTGCACATTAGATGTAAGTTTATGAATCAAAGTTATTTTGGAATTCACTTTGCCTTACAGCTGGATCACGCTGGAGGAGAAGCCTATTAAAACTTGCAGGTGATACAGACTGGTCCAACTCACCTTATATAGTTCAAAATAGAGCTCTGGTATAAAATCATGAGGAGCATGGATAGGATAAATAGACAAGGTCTTTTCCCCTGGGGGAATCCAGAACTAGAGGGCATAAGTCAGGGTGAGAGGGAGAAAGATATAAAAGGGACCTAAGGAACAACTTTTCCACAGAGAGGGCGGTGCATGTATGGAATGAGCTGCTAGAGGAAGTGATGGAGGCTGGTACAATTACAGCATTTAGAAGGCATCTGGATGATATATGAATAAGAAGGGTTTAGAGAGATATATAGGCCAAGTGCTGGCAAATGGGACTACGTTAGATTAGAAATCTCGTTGGCATGGACGAGTTGGACCAAAGGGCCTGTTCTGTGCTGTACAGCTCTCTGATTCTACAGCTAATTGATGATTATTCCCTCTGGACAGGAAGTTCAGTGTGCCCTCATTACAGGCGGCATGGTGGCACAGTGGTTAGCACTGCTGCCTCACAGCACCAGAGACCCGGGTTCAATTCCCGACTCAGGTGACTGACTGTGTGGAGTTTGCACATTCTCCCCGTGTCTGCGTGGGTTTCCTCCCACTGTCCAAAAATGTGCAGGTTAGGCGAATTGGCCATGTTAAATTGCCCATAGTGTTAGGTGAAGGTGAAGGGTGAAGGGTGGGTTGCTCTTCGGCGGGTTGGTGTAGACTTGTTGGGCTGAAGGGCCTGTTTCCATACTGTAAGTAATCTAATCTAATCTAAAACTATGTAAGGCGAATGTATGGGGGCAGAGGGGGTGTGCTGTATTGTTAATCCAGGTCTGGGGACCCAGGTTTGAATCCCGACATGACAGATGGTGGATTTTGAATTCAATGAAAGAAAAATCTGGAATTAAGAGTAGAATGATGGTCATGAAACCATTATTGATTGTCAGAAAAACCCCACCTGGTTCACTAATGTCCTTTAGGGAAGGAAACTGCCATCCTTACCTGGTCTGGGTCCTTACATCAACCCGCACCTGCATCTACCTATCACCTTCCAAGATACCTTCCCACTGCACCCCCTCCCCATTCCAAGCCCCCTTCCGCCCCCAACAATCTTGACGAAGGGTTCTTGCCCAAAACATCAATTCTTCTGCTCCTCAGATGCTACCTGACCTGCTGTGCTTTTCCAGAACCACACTTTTCGACTACATGTGATTTCAGGCTCACAACAATGGGGTTGACACTTAACTGCCCTCTGGGCATTTACGGATGGGCAATAAATGCTGGTCTAGCCAGTGGTGCCCATATCCGGTGAATGAATTAAAGGAAAACAGTCAGTAAAGACCTTTTTTGAGAGGATTACACACTCAGATGAACCAAAGTGTGCAATCATAACGATCAGTTACCAAAATCGTCTAAAATACATGAACAACATACACAAGGGCTTTTGCCCGAAACGTCGATTTCGCTGCTCGTTGGATGCTGCCTGAACTGCTGTGCTCTTCCAGCACCACTGATCTAGAACTGGCCTGACTGGTCTTAAATATTGTAGTCCAGTACAACCACACATTCATTTCCAAGCATTTCTGGCTTTCAACTGTGCCTTTTCTTTCCCTGATGGGAGTAGGATCCCAAGTTAGTGAGCATAAATATTTGCTGGTCATGAATAAGAGTTGAGAGTCAACAGTAGCTTTATTTGTCATTTCTGCCATATGCAAATGACGCAGTTTGTCCAGGACCAAGCCAGCGTTTGTCCAGGACCAAGGTGCTACATGGACAACACAAACTACACGAGAGTACAGTCATACACAAGGCAGCATAAAGTGCAAAACACACAAGACAGCGCAGTAATTCCTGACAAGACAATAGGCACAGTGATGGACAAATTACAGTGTAATAATGAATGATCATTAATAATTCAACATTTATTATTGTTGCACAGTATTGAGCAACAATTCAAAAAGTCACACAAAGAATTTCAGATGGGTAAGAGTCTGACCGTACTATGTTAAGGAGCCTGACAGCTCGGGGGAAGAAACTGTTGCACAGTCTGGCCGTGAGAGACCAAAATCTCCAGTATCTTCTGCCAGATGGCAGGAGAGAGAAGAGTTTGAGTGAGGGGTGTGTGGGGTCTTCCACAATGGTCTTAGCCTTTCAGATGCAGCGTGTGGTGTAAATGTCTGTAATGGAGGGAAGAGAAACCCTGATAATCTTCTCAGCTGCCCTCACTATCCGTTGTAGAGGTTTACGATCCGAGACAGTGCAATTCCCGAACCAGGCAGTGATGCAGCAGCTCAGGGTCATCTCATTGAACGCTCTAAAAAATGTGGGGAGGATGAGGGGGGTGTGGGAGGTGGGCTTTCCTCAGCCTTTGCAGAAAGTAGAGATGCTGCTGGGCTTTTGTGACTATAGAGCTGGTGTTGAGGGTCCACGTGAGATTCTTCGCCAAATGGACACCAAGAAATTTGATGCTTTTCACAGTCTCCAGGGGTGAGCCGTCGATGTCCAATGGACAGTGTCACTCCGTGGCCTCCTGGAGTCAACAGCCATCTGTTTCATCTTGTCCACATCCAGAGACAGGTTGTTGGCTCTGCATCAGTCCATCAGCTGATGCACTGCCTTTCACTATGCTGACTAGTCTTTCCTGCTAATGAGACCCACTACCGTCGTGTCATCAGAGAACGTAATGATATGATTGAGCTGTGCATCGCTGCACAGTTGTGTGTCAGCAGGGTGAATGGCAGTGGACTGAGCACACAGTTCTAGGGGAGGCCCCCGTGCTCAGTGTGATGGTGTTGGAGATGCTGTTCCCAATCTGGACTAACTAAGGTCTCCCAGTCAGGAAGTCCAGGATCCAATTACAGAGGGAGGGATTCAGGACCAGTAGCTTTCCAGTCAGATGCTGAGGAATGATAGTGTTGAATGCAGAAATGAGATCAATGAACAGTAATCTATTATAGGAGTCCTTCTTGTCCAGGTCGGTAAGGGCCAGATGGAGAGTGGTGGAGAAGGCATCATCTGTTGAGCAGTTGAGACAATACGTGAACTCCAGTGAGGACGGGAGTGCGGGTGGGGCAGCAGGGTGTTTACATGCCTCATCACAAGCCTCTCAAAGCACTTCATGATGATGGGAGTTAGCGCAATGGGGCAGTTATTGTTGAGACAGGACACTGAAGACTTCTTCGGCACAGGGGCAATGGTAGTGGTCTTGAAGCACGATGGAACGATGGCACAGCTCAGGGAGATTTTGAAGAACTTTGTTACAGTATTCTCTGAGCACTCTGCCAGGGATGTTATCTGTTCTAGTAGCCTTACATGGGTTAACTCTGCACAGGGTTTCCCTCACATTGGCCATGGTAAGACACAGCACCCGGTCATTGCGAGGCAGGGTTGGACTTCCTCATTGCCACGTCATTTCGTGCTTCGAACTCTGTGCGTGTGCATGCTTTCCCTCTCTGGCGGCCAGGTCAGGATGGCCTTCACTGTTGTTAGGCCTGCCTTGTCATCTGCTCTGAAGGTGGAATCATGGGTCCTCAACAGCGCACACACCTTTGCCGTCATCCACGGCTTCTGATTGGGGTGAATAGTGATGGCCTTGGACACAGTGGCATCGTCAATGCTCTTGCTAATGTAGCAAATCCCCGATGCCATGTAATTCAAGTAAAACACCTGGAGAATAGTAAGAATGTGGAGCTCACTTCTAAAAATGGAGGCAAGGGGTATGGATAAATTCAAGAGAAACTCAATAAATACATGAGAAAGAAAAGAGGTATCTGTTGATATGGTGCCATGGCGAGTGTTTGTGATGAGGAATAGAAACACCACTGGGCCTCAAAGCCCTG
Source organism: Hemiscyllium ocellatum (assembly GCF_020745735.1). NCBI lineage: Eukaryota > Metazoa > Chordata > Chondrichthyes > Orectolobiformes > Hemiscylliidae > Hemiscyllium > Hemiscyllium ocellatum. Next base: position 7,569,838 of record NC_083416.1, read on the forward strand.
TTTTGTTGCAGGTTCTAGTCATTCTATGTCTTGTGGTTTAAAACAAGACTCAAGAATGAAACCATCTGCATTTGCAGAACAACAGCACAGGAAAACCGATGGGAGGAAGGACAGTTTCACATTCTTGGCCTCTACTCTGTAGGATAATGTTTAATATAAACAGTCCTAGGTTTTACAGACTTCTGATTCATCTTGGGTAGAACTGAGGATTATCCCTTCATGCATATTTCACATTTTTCCTGGAACTCCTTTAACAGTCCTGTTTCTGATCTAAAAGAAACATACAGAGGGAAGAGGAAAGCCAAGCTCACCTGCACTAGTTGAAGCATTAATTTCCTGCATTTTATGGAACCTATAACCTATGGTATTACCTGCCAAGTTTCACAGACTGCACAGTATATAGCCCACAGGATGTAACATCTTGATGTGATTTCTTAACTCCATTTCGTACACTTTACACCGCTCTTTAAAGAAAAATACTATTTAATTGAATTCAGTTATGAGGCTGAACTTAATTTCAGTTATGACAACAGGAATTAGCTGTTTATATATAACGTAACAATCACCATATGACTGCCTGTATTTAATCAACACAAAATATCATACCACCCCTACAATATGGAAACAGGCCATTTGGCCCAACAAGTCCACACTGACCCTCAGAAGAGTAACCCATTCCCTTACACCTATCCCTGACTAATACACACCCCTGAACAGCAAGGCCAATTCACCTAACCTGCACATCTTTGGATTGTGGAAGGAAACTGGACCACCCGGAGGAAACCCACACAGACACGGGGAGAATGTGCAAACTCCATACAGTCACCCGAGGCTTGAATCAATCCCGGGTCCCTGGTGCCATGAGGCAGTAGTCCTAACCACTGAGCCACCGTGCTGCCCACAGCTTCTTGTGGACATAAGAGATCTCATAGCACAATTTTGAAGAAGAACAGGGAATTAGCCATAGTACCCTGATCAGTTTTTGTCCCCCTACCAGTATTAAAATGTTTTTGAAAAACTCTCAGATATTTAAAAAAAAATCCAAGTTGTTCTTTCATCGTTGTTTCTGGTAACTTGCTGTGAACAAACCAGCTGCTTTCCAATATTACAACAATGTACCTGAAATATTTCAGTGGCTAAACACTGATGACATTGGAAATTACTATATAAATGCAAGTGTTTGTTTTTAGTAATTGTCCAACCAATTATCAAATGCATTATTCGAAAGAATCAGGTCAATGTATCAGCATTCAGGTGAAAGTGGGTACTGGGGATGCTGGAGATTAGAGTCAAAATAAGAGTGGTGCTGGAAAAGCACAGCAGGTCAGGCAGCATCCGAGGAGCAGTAAAATCGTAGGACTTATGCTCAAAACGTCGAATTCCTAACGAAGGGCTGATGCCCGAAATGTCGATTCTCCTGCTTCTTGGATGCTGCCTGACCTGCTGTGCTTTTCCAGCACCACTCTAATCTTGTATCAGCATTCAGTTCTGGTTCACCTATTCAGCTTCCCTTTGTTCGACAGAAGCCAAAAACTAATATTTATTACAAGATACAGCTTGCCAGTCTGTGGTGCCTTGTGGTGGCTATCTTGAAAAAAGAGCAATTAAAGGCCAGTATTAACTGTGTGTAGCCAAGAGGTTTTTAAAAAGGACCTTATTAATAAGGATGCATGGATAAATGCATCTGAACTGAAATCTTAAAAACATGTAGGGAAACCTAGGACATACTTATACAAATCTTATTAATTATTATTATTGATTTTGTTATAGATCCTGTGTGGACGTGTTGGGCTCAGTTTTTATTCTGCCCTATAGTTAGATTCATATCAGGAATGCCCTCTCTGATCTTATTAACGTTCTGCAATGTGCTGATATGTTATTTTCTCCGGGCAAGTGCAAGGTCAGCAGAATTCTGATTAACTAAGCAGTTTGTGGGTCCTCGATGTCTTGGGACTCGACTGTACTTTCAATTGAAGGTCGGAAGAAGGGAGCATTCCTAACCAGCTTCTCTTGTCAGGTCAGGTCAGGGTCAGGTCCTGCAGGGTAGGTGGATGCGACCTGAGAAATCAGGCCTAGCATGTTGGAAGAAAATAATATAACTCTGGCTTTGTCAGCTTGGTGGGGTAGGAGCATTCATCTAGACCTCAAGGAGGCTCGTTCAGAAAGCAGGATTTCACAACCAAGAGGTAAGCTGAAAATTCATAAAGGTCCATAGGCGGAGAGTCTTAGATAAATGTGAAATTCCAGTGGGTCTTTGCTGACTGAGTACAGGCTTGTAGTCAATCGCATCCATCCATCTGAGGGAAGGATTGGTGAATGTACATTTGAGGAAAACATTATAATTCATTTTAGATATGAGAGAAATCTGAGACTAGAAAGTGGAATGAAGAAAACCAGCCTCACTTCTTTTTAATTCATTTGTGGGATTTGGGCGTCACTGGCTGGACCAGCATTGATAGCCCATCCCTATTCGTCCTTGAGAAGGTGGTGGTGGGCTGCCTTCTTAAAATGCTGCAGTCCACTTGCTGTGGGTTGACCCACAATGCCATTGGGAAGGGGAATTCCAGGATTTTGACCCAACGACTGTAAATAACGGTGATAAATTTCCAAGTCAGGTCGGTGAGTGGCTTGGAGGTGAACTTGCAGGTGGTGGTGTTCCCAAGTACCCGATGCCCTTGTCCTTCTAGTTGAAAGTGGAAGTGAGTTTGGAACGTGCTGTCTAAGGATCTTTTGTGAATTTCTGCAGTGCATCTTGTATATAGTACACACTGCTGCTACTGAGCATCGGTGGTGGAGGGATTGTTTGTGGTGTGGTGCCAATCAAGCAGAGCTGCTTTGTCCTGGATGGTGTCAAGCTTCTTGAGTGTTCTTGGAGCTGTGACCATCTAGACATGTGGGGAGTCTTCCATCGCACTCCTGACTTGAGCCTTGTAGATGGTGGATAGACTTTGGGGTATCAGGAGGTGATTTAGTTGCTGCAGTATTCCTCGTCTCTGACCTGCTTTTATAGCCACTGTGTATATCTGGTAAGTCTAGTTGAGTTTCTGGTCAATGGTAGCCCCAAGGATGTTGACAGTAAGGGAATTTAGTGATGGTAATACCATTGAATGTCAAGGTGCAGTGATTAGAGTGTCACGTATTGGTGATGGTCATCATCTGGCATTTGATTCACATTGCAAGCTGAATTCATAACGGGTTGTTTTGGGGCTGGGTTTTATCAAATCTTGGGGGTGTTTCCCCGGAGAGTTTCTCTCTGTGAGCTGTAGCATTTCTTCTGACACAATTTTACACAAACCACCTCAGTAAACATATGCTACATCCAGAGATACCACTTTCCAGATATGTTGCACTCACCAGTGATGGACATGCTCACTGTTGACAGGAGTCTCCTGGATTCCTGCCCTTTGCTCATATTTGAGACCCAGTTCACCTACACTGTTGTTTTGAAAATGGTTGCTAAAACTTAGTGCAATTCTTGGACAATGTGCCATTCTCAGGCAAATGAGACGGTGTATCTTGCTGGTATACCAAAGTCACTGGTCAATATAAACTACTTCCACAGCTTGCCGGAGACTTTTACTTATACCTTACAGACTGCGGTTCTTTTCCAGAACATTGACTAATTTGATAACTGGATAAAAACTAGAGAGTAATCAGAGACAGCTTTCACAGTCAAACTAGGAGAAAGCGAGGGCTGCAGATGCTGGAGATTCAGAGTCCAAAAGTGTGGCGCTGGAAAAATGCAGCGGGTCAGACAACATCCGAGGGGCAGGAGTATCCTGTAGACCCCGATGAAGGGTTATGACTCTCTTGCTCCGCAGATGCTGCCTGACCTGCTGTGCCTTTTCCAGTGCCACACTCTATCAACTTTCACAGTCAAACTCTCTTCCAACTAACAAGCCACATTTGTAAAATATTTCGGTTTCTCTTTATTTTTCTTGATGTGGAGGTGCCGGTGTTGGACTGGGGTGGACAACGTCAGAAGTCACACGATACCAGGTTATAGTCCAGCAGGTTTGTTTGAAATCACAAGCTTTCGGAGAGCTGTTCCTTCTTCAGGTGAAGTCATCTAACAAAGAGAAGGTGCTAAGGAAGCTTATGATTTCAAATGAACCTGTTGGACTATAACCTGGTATCGTGTGACTTCTGACTTTATTTTTCTCAACAAGCCGTTTGTTTGACCTGGCTAGAACCAGCCTCCTTTGTATTGCTCCTTTTAACATCAAAGCAGCTGCCAGTCCTTGTTGGCTTAGTGGTTAGCATGGTTCAATTCCCACCTCAGGCGACTGCCTGTGTGGAGTTTGCACATTCTCCCCGTGTCTGCATGGGTTTCCTCTGGGTGCTCCAGTTTCCTCCCACTGTCTGTGTGCTAAAAGGCAAGTCAACACAAAAGTAATGTTAAAGTCAGAGAGTTGTTCAGCATTGAAACAGGCCATTTGGTCTGACTCGTCCATGCCAACTAGGTATCCTAACCTAATCTAGTCCCACTTGCCCGCACTTGGCCCATATCTCTCCAAGCCCTTCCTATTCATATACCCATCCAGATGCCTTTTGAATGTTGTAATTGTACCAACCTCCACCACTTCCCCGGCAGCTCATTCCATACATGCACCACTCTCTGTGTGAAAAAGTTGCCCCTTAGGTCCTTGTTAAATCTTTCCCCTCTATTTTAAACCTATGCCCTCTAGTTTTGGACATCCCTATCCTGGGAAAAAGTCCTTGTCTATTGACTTTCGTGATTTTACAAACCTCTATAAGGTCACCTCTCAACCTTCGACGCTCCAGGGAAAACAGCCCCAGCTTATTCTGCCTCTCTCTATAGCTCAAACCTTCTAATTCCAGCAACATCCTTGTAAATCTTTTCTAAACCCTTTCAAGTTTCACAATGTCTTTCCTATAGCAGGCTGACCAGAACTGAACACAGTATTCCAAAAGTGACCTCACCAATGTCCTGTCCAGCTGTAACACTAACCAGTAAAGGAGAGCATACCAAATACCTTCTTCATTTCCCTTTTTATCTGTGATTCCACTTCCAAGAAAATAAACCTGTACCCGACCTGTAATCCCCAGTCCCTTACCATTGTACAAGTCCTGTTCTGATTTGCCTTTCCAAAATGCAACGCCTCGCATTTATCTAAGCTGAGTGAACACTTCAATACTTTTTACACACCCTATCCCCATAACGGTGTTTGAATTTGGTGATCAGAAATCTATCAATCTAAACATATTCAAAGATTGAATTTGTACAACCCTCTGCAGTAGAAAATTTCAAAAAGTTCAAAACCCTCTGAGTGAAACAAAATCTCCTCCTCGAGGACATTAGTGGCAACCCGCTTAATTTTAAATTGAGGAAATTAGGAAATATCTGGGGGATTTCATGGACAAAATAACTTTAAAAAGAGACTAAAAATACTGATGGATTCCTATGGTTTGGCCAACATTTGTGTCACAGCATGAATTAAATAAAAGACAGCTTGAGCTGAAATCAATTCCCAATTTAAAAGTGAACTTTAAAACAATGTTTAAGTTTACGTTGACTACATTTTATTTTGAGAAAGATAGCCTCCTGCTGAACATAATTTAAACTTTGGTTGCGAGAGCGTGAAAGATTGAGAAGCTGGCTCACTCCTCCGACCTGCCTGAAACACCACTATCACAGGCAATTAAACCAGCCATAAGGCCAGAAGATATAAAAGCCTAACTGTCACATTCGGTCCATCGAATCGAATCCGTCATTTGATCATGGCTGAAGTGTTTCTCCTGCCTTCTTCTCATGACCCTTGACCCCCTTACTAATCAAGAACCTATCTGTCTCTGTCTTAAAGACGCTCAATAACTTGATCTCCACAGCCTTCCGTGACGAATTCCAAAGATGCATCATCCGCTGGCTAAAGAAATTCCCCTCATCTTATTGCTAATGGGTTGTCCCTTCACTCTGAGGCAGCACCCTCAGGTCCTAGTCTCTCCAAGTGGAAACATCTTTTCCACATCCACCCTATCCAGGCCTCTCAGTATTCTGTAAGTTTCAATCAGATCCCCTTCATCCTTCTAAACTCCACTGAGGACACACTCCTTAATCCCTGGGTTCATCCTTGTAAGCTCCCCTGGATCCCCTGCAAAGCCAGTACATCCTTCCTCAGATAAAAGCCCAAAACTGCTCACAGTATTCCAAATGTGATCGGACCAGAGTTTTATAGTTTCAAGCATTATGAGAATCTCCACATTCAGAAGATGGAACCTCACTTAAAATTATCAAGCCGATAAGCACAAGTGCTGCAGACGTAAAATATGTAGGAGAAAGTGAGGACAGCAGATGCTGGAGATCAGAGCTTAAAACTGTGTTGCTGGAAAAGCGCAGCAGGTCAGGCAGCATCCAAGGAGCAGGAGAATCGACATTTCGGGCATAAGCCCTTCTTCAGGAATGAGGAGGGTGTGCCAAACAGGCTAAGATAAAAGGTAAGGAGGAGGGACTTGGGGGAGGGGCGTTGGGAATGCGATAGGTGGAAGGAGGTTAAGGTGATGATGATAGGCTGGAGAGGGTGTGGGGGCGGAGAGATCGGGAAGAAGATTGCAGGTCAAGAAGGCAGTGCTGAGTCTGAGGGTTGGGACTGAGAAAAGGTGGGGGGAGGGGAAATGAGGAAGCTGGAGAAATCTGCATTCATCCCTTGTGGTTGGAGGGTTCCTAGGCGGTGGGCAGATGAGATGACCTGGGGGGTGCAGTGAGAGAGGGACTCACTGAGATCCTTGTAGAGGGGGGTGCAGTGAGAGATGTAACCAACTTGTATTTCAAGGACTTTCTTTGGCAGTACAGTGGTAATGGATTTTACACTGCAGAACTGAGCAAGCTGGAGAAGTGTGTGTGTGTGTGCGTGTGTATTAGTCTATGTGTGCCTTTGTACGTGCGTGTCTGTGTGCATATCTGTGTGTGTGTGTGTCTACGTGTGTGTGTCTGTCAGTTTCTGAGTGTCTGTTCATGTGTGTGTGCAAATGTATCTCTGTGCATGTGTGTGTGTTTCTGTTTGTGGGTGTATGTGTGTGTATTTATGTGTATATTTATGTGTGTGTGAGTGTGTGTCTGGGTGTTTCTGTGTATATGTGGATGTGTATGTGTGTTTTTCTGTGTGTGCGTGTTCCTGTGTGTGGGTAGGTATGTGCTTCTATCTGTGGGTAAGTGTGTGCATATATTTCTGTGTATGGGTGTGTGTTCTTGTGTGTGGATGTTTTTCTGTGTGCGTTTCTGTGTATGTGTGTGTGTTTTCATGTGTTTTTCTGTGTGCATGTGCTTCTGTGTGAGGGTAGGTGTGCGTGTGGGTGGGTGTTCGTTCGTGTGTGAGTTTCTGTGTGTGCATGTGTGTGTTTCTGTGTGTGTGTTTTCATGTATTTTTCAGTGTGTATGTGCTTCTGTGTGGGTAGGTGTGTGTGTGTGTGTGCATTTCTGTGTGGGTGTGTGTTTGTGTGTGTGTGTGTGTTTCTGTGTGTGTTTCTGTGTGTATGTGTGTGTGCTTGCTTGTTTCTGTGTATGGGTGTGTGGTGTGTGTGTGTTTCTGTGTAGGCATGTATGTGGGTGTGGGTGTAGTGTGTGTGTGTGTGTGTGTGTGTGTGTGCGTGTGTGTGTGTGTATGGACATATGCGAGAAGGCAACATGCTTGACATCACATCTTTATTCTTCGTGGGATCAGTAGGTAATAAAATTCTCTTTTTCCATTTAAGGAAACCTTGTGATTGGCTTCTTTATTGCTGACAGCAATAATGGTTAATTATGTTTTAATAGTGAACGATAACATAAACCTTTGTTGTAATGTGTGAGGGAAGCCAGTTCACCCCTTCTCATTTGTTCATGACAACATAATACACCAACATTTGTTCGTTTCCCAAAAATAATTAATTAGGTTTAGAAAAAAGAAAGCATTGTGCACATATAGCTTAGATTAACGTAACTCTGAAATTTAGAAAGTATTTCTAATTCATCATCCCATAATTGTACCCATGTCCCACTGAGAGTAGGGGCCTTGTGACAGGTTGATGTAAGCAAGTTCCATTGTAAATGTGGTCTTGGGAATTCATAGTAAGGCAGTGTGTGAGATTTTCAGTGTATGGGCACACAAATGGGGCAGTTAAGTGAAGACATTGCAAATCTAACCACTTTGACCAGCCTGTGATTCCCTATTTCAGAAGCACACAACATGGATATTAATAGTGGAAAGAAAAAAATCAAATGTATGACTTTTATTCCCTAATGTAGGGAGTGTTGAGAACTTTCTCACACTCACAGCTGAGGTAAGCAAGGTCAGCATAGAATGGTGATCAAACCTGAATATTTTCCATTAGTGAGATTTGCTTTCCTCTATCAAGTTGTGCTAGACACATAGAGCCCTACTATGGGCCAGAATAATAGAGCCCTACAATGTGGAGGTGGGTAATTTGGCCCATTGAATCCACACCACCCTCCAAAGAGCATCTGACTCACACCCTATTCCTGTAACCCTGCATTTCCCATGGCTAACCCCAGCTGCACCCCTGAACACTATGGACAATTTAGCATGACCAATCCAACTAACTTGCATGTCTTTGGACTGTGGGGGGAAACCCACACAGACACAGGGAGAATGTATAAACTCCGCACAGGCTGGAATTGAACACAGGTCCCTAGGACTGCGAGGTAGCAGTGCTAACCACTGAGCCACCATGCCACCCCCAGCTGGTTAGGTCCAGCTGAGTGAGTTGTCCAATACATGGTACTGGATCAGTGGTGCTGGAAGAGCACAGCAGTTCAGGCAGCATACAATGAGCAGCGAAATCGACATTTCGTGCAAAAGCCCTTCATCAGGAATAAAGGCAGAGAGACTGAAGCGTGGAGAGATAAGCTAGAGGAGGGTGGGGTGGGGAGAGAGTAGCATAGAATACAATGGGTGAGTGGGGGAGGAGATGAAGGTGATAGGTCAGGGAGGAGAGGGTGGAATGGATAGGTGGAAAAGGAGCTAGGCAGGTCGGACAAGTCCGGACAAGTCATGGGGACAGTGCTGAACTGGAAGTTTGAAACTAGGGTGAGGTGGGGGAAGGGGAAATGAGGAAGCTGTTGAAGTCCACATTGATGCCCTGGGGTTGAAGTGTTCCGAGGTGGAAGATGAGGCGTTCTTCCTCCAGGCGTCTGGTGGTGAGTGAGCAGCGGTAAAGGAGGCCCAGGACCTCCATGTCCTCGGCAGAGTGGGAGGGGGAGTTGAAATGTTGGGCCACAGGGCGGTGTGGTTGATTGGTGCGGGTGTCTCGGAGATGTTCCCTAAAGCGCTCTGCTAGGAGGCACCCAGTCTCCCCAATGTAGAGGAGACCACATCGGGAGCAACGGATACAATAAATGATATTGGTGGATGTGCAGGTAAAACTTTGATGGATGTGGAAGGCTCCTTTAGGGCCTTGGATAGAGGTGAGGGAGGAGGTGTGGGCACAGGTTTTACAGTTCCTGTGGTGGCAGGGGATAGTGCCAGATAGGAGGGTGGGTCGTGGGGGGGGCGTGGACCTGACCAGGTAGTCACGGAGGGAACGGTCTTTGCGGAAGGTGGAAAGGGGTGGGGAGGGAAATATATCCCTGGTGGGGGGGTCGTTTTGGAGGTGGCGGAAATGTCAGCGGATGATTTGGTTTATGCAAAGGTTTGTAGGATGGAAGGTGAGCACCAGGGGCGTTCTGTCCTTGTTACGGTTGGAGGTGTGAGGTCTGAGGGCAGAGGTGCGGGATGTGGACGAGATGTGTTGGAGGGCATCTTTAACCACGTGGGAAGGGAAATTGCGGTCTCTAAAGAAGGAGGCCATCTGATGTGTTCTACGGTGGAGCTGGTCCTCCTGGGAGCAGATATGTTGGAGGCGGAGGAATTGGGAATATGGGATGGCATTTTTGCAAGAGTTAGGGTGGGAAGAGGTGTAATCCAGGTAGCTGTGGGAGTCGGTGGGTTTGTAAAAAATGTCAGTGTCAAGTCGGTCATCATTAATGGAGATGGAGAGGTCCAGGAAGGGGAGGGAGGTGTCAGAGATGGTCCAGGTAAATTTAAGGTCAGGGTGGAATTTGTTGATGAAGTTGATGAATTGCTCAACCTCCTTGCGGGAGCACGAGGTGGTGCCAATGCAGTCATCAATGGAGCGGAGGAAGAGGTGGGGAGTGGTGCCGGTGTAATTATGGAAGATCAACTGTTCTACGGAGCCAACAAAGAGACAGGCATAGCTGGGGCCCATACGTGTGCCCATGGCTACCCCTTTGGTCTGGAGGAAGTGGGAGGATTCAAGGGAGAAATTGTTAAGGGTGAGGACCAGTTCGGTCAAATGAATGAGAGTGTCAGTGGAAGGGTACTGTTGGGGATGTCGGGAGAGGAGAAAACGGAGGGCTTGGAGGCCCTGGTCATGGCGGATGGAGGTGTAGAGGAATTGGATATCCATGGTGAAGGTGAGGCATTGGGGGCCGGGGAAACGGAAGTCTTGGAGGAGGTGGAGGGCGTGGGTGGTGTCTCGAACGTATGTGGGGGGTTCTTGGACTAGGGGGGATAGGACAGTATCGAGGTAGATAGAGATGAGTTCAGTGGGGCAGGATCAGGCTGAGACAATGGGTTGGCCAGGGTGGTCAGGCTTGTGGATCTTGGGAAGGAGGTAGAACCGGGCAGTACGGGGTTCCCAGACTATGATGTTGGAAGCTGTGGGTGGGAGATCTCCTGAGGTGATGAGGTTCTGTATGGTATGGGAGATGATGGTTTGGTGATGGGGGTGGGGTCATGGTTGAGGGGGCAGTAGGAAGAGGTGCCCTCGAGTTGGGGTTTGGCTTCAGCGGTGTACAGGTCAGTGCGGCCAGACTACCACCGCGCCCCCTTTATCCGCTGGCTTAATGGTGAGGTTGGAATTGGAGCAGAGGGATTGGAGGGCTGCGCATTGTGAGGGTGAGAGGTTAGAGTGGGGGAGGGGGGTAGACAGGTTGAGGCGGTTAATGTCCCGGCAGTTGGAAATGAAGAGGTCGAGGGCAGGTAATAGGCCAACGCGGGGTGTCCAGGTGGATGCAGTGTGTTGGAGGTGGGCGAAGGGGTCCTCGGAAGGTGGGTGGGAGTCTTGATTGTGAAAGTAAGCTCGGAGGGGGAGGTGACGGAAAAATTGTTTGACGTCACGGCGTGTATTAAATTCATTGATGCATGAACGGAGTGGGATGAAGGTACGTCCACCCCATGCCAAGAATTGTCTCTGACAGAAGGGAGTCAACAATCTGCTCCATTGTACAGATGTCTAAAACAGTGCAGAAACTGGGAAAATGATAGCAGCTTCAGCCAGTTTGTTTTTTTTAATGTTTATTTTTGCTGATCTGTTAAACAGAGACCACACACTACACATTTAGCATCTCAAATTAAGGAGCTGTCGGGGTGTGTCAAGGAATGATGTCGTGAATATTAATGGCACTGAGTCACCAAAACAGTAACAAATCGTATAGTTCAGTGAATGTATGTCAAACACATCCTCTGTCACCAAACAGTGGAATGCGGCTGTGATTTATGATAGCAGTTTCGGTAGCTTTAATTGCTTTAACTTTCCCCACACTGTGAAGGACACAGACACATTGTCAACCTATCATTCAAAATTCCGCAGCTCAGCAGAGTGACCAGATGGGAGCCACACATATTTACATTACAATCTGCAAAGCCATAAAATATTCAGCCAATTTCAATTTGTGAACCGAACAACAATCGAAAGTTAGTCTAGACAGACCAAGCTATGATTAAGGACATGTTCCCACTGGAACCATACCCTAAGAGTTCTTTTTTTGCTTAACGTAGTTGCAGCTATTCACTGAATCTGAAATATTTCGAGATGATAAAAATGTTTCAATCATGAGGCTAATTAATCAAAATACTTTAATTCTTGCAATAAGGTTTGAAACCACTTTGTACAAGCCCAGCACAAAATAAGAAATAAGGTGGATCATTAACGTTTTAAGGTTTGGTAATCAGTGTTGAAAAACATGAAGATTGGAATTTTATACAACATGAACTATATCTCAAGAACCCCGAACTTGCTCATTTGAGAATCCTTTGTTCAGAATGTTGTGATTGTTTAAGATAAGCCAGTTTCATGTTAAGTATTTTGTGTGGCATTGTTCAGATGGTCTGCACTCAAGGCTGGTGAAGTCTGTGGGAAAGGGGAGGTGATTGCAGGGCAGAACTAGCATTGAGAAAAGATTTCCAGGTGAGGGCTAAAACGCCAAAGACAAATTGAACAGCACAATATCTTCCCTGAACTTGCTTGCCTTTAAATAAGGGTCTAGGTTTGTCTCAGATGTCCAGTTCAGTGTTTCCATATAGAACTGAATCCTATTCCCAGCCACAGTAAGACTGCTTCAATCCAGGTTTCCTGACCCACATCTCTACTGATAGAGTCATAGAGGTCTACAGCATAGAAACAGGTCCTGCAGCCCAACGTGCCCATAATGTCCAGTTTCACAATTTAACCTAGCTTCACTTGCCTGCATTTGCCTATAATTGTCTCTTCCTGAAGAAGGGCTTATGCCCGAAATGTCGATTCTCCTGTTCCTTTGATGCTGCCTGACCTGCTGCGCTTTTCCAGCAACACATTTTTAAGCTCTGATCTCCAGCATCTGCAGTCCTCAGTTTCTCCTAGTTGATTTCGACCTGTCCCATCCATGTACCTGTTCAAATGTTGCTTAATGACAAAATTATACTCACTTCCAGAACTACCTCTGGCAGCCTCCTTCAGACACTCACCTCTCTCAGTTTGAAAAAACAATTGCCCCGCTGGACTGTTTTATATTTCTCCTCTCTCACTTTGAACCTATAGGCAAAAAGTGAGGTCTGCAGATGCTGGAGATCAGAGCTGAAAATATGTTGCTGGTTAAAGCACAGCAGGTCAGGCAGATGCTGCCTAACCGTGGGCGGCACGGTGGCACAGTGGTTAGCAGTGGGCGGCACGGTGGCACAGTGGTTAGCACTGCTGCCTCACAGCGCCTGTAGACCCGGGTTCAATTCCCGACTCAGGCGACTGACTGTGTGGAGTTTGCACGTTCTCCCTGTGTCTGCGTGGGTTTCCTCCGGGTGCTCCGGTTTCCTCCCACAGTCACCAAGATGTGCGGGTCAGGTGAATTGGTCAAGCTAAATTGCCCGTAGTGTTAGGTAAGGGGTAAATGTAGGGGTATGGGTGGGTTGCGCTTCGGCGGGTCGGTGTGGGCTTGTTGGGCCGAAGGGCCTGTTTCCACACTGTAAGTCTAATCTAAGTCTAATCTAATCTAAACCTGCTGTGCTTTAACCAGCAACATATTTTCAGCTTAAACCTATAGGCTCCAATTTTAGAATGCCCTACCATGGGAAAAATGCTGTCAGCCATCTACCTTATCAATGCCCCTCATGATTTTATAGACCTCTATACGGTCACCTCTCAGTTTGCTATGCTCCAGAAAAAAAGAGTCCCAGCCTATCCAACCTCTCCTTATAACTCAAACCTTCCAGTCCAGATAGCATCCTAGTAAATCTTTTCTGCACTCTTTTGGGTTTAATTATCTCCTTCCTATAGTAGGGTGACTGGAACTGGACACAGTATTCCAAATGTGGCCTCACCAATGTCCTGTACAGCTGTAGCAAGATATCCCAACTCCTTCAATCAATGCTCTGACTGATGAAAGAAATCATGTTGAAAACCTTCTTCACTGTCCTGTCTTCCTGTGATTCTGCTTTCAAGGAGCTATGAACCTCTACCCCTGGATCTATTAGTTCTATAACAGTCCCCAGTGCACTGCAATTATCTGTGTAATTCCTGCCCAGGTTTGATCCACCAAAGTACCACACCTTATATTTATCTAAATTAAACTCCATTTGCCATTCTTCAGCTCTCTGGTCCTGTTGATCAAGGTCTCGCTGTATTCCCAGATAACTTTCTTCACTGTCCTCTGTACCACCAGTCTATTGTTATCTCTAAACTTAGAAATCATGCTTTCTAAATTCTCACCCAATCATTTATAGATGTGTGAATGAGAAGAGAAATTAGGCAGAATCTTGCCAAACATTTTGGGCATGATAAAATAAACTTTATTCAAAATATGAACACATACACATTGCCCATGAAAGTGCTTCCCTTTCCCACTTCAAAACAATATTCCAACCAAACTGATGGCCATTCAATTTACCTTCCTGTTGCCCCACGCTAAATGATGTTGCAATCCACCCACACATATCCACCTCCCCCCACACCCACCTCCCCCCACATCCACCTCCCCCCCACATCCACCTCCCCCCCACATCCACCTCCCCCCCACATCCACCTCCCCCCACATCCACCTCCCCCCCACATCCACCTCCCCCCACATCCATCCCCCCACTAAGTCTTCAGTTTTAGAAATGCTGAATAAATGCACATTTTTTTTAAACTGTGAGATTTAGAATATGCAATCTACTCCATCTTTCAGAAACAGCAACAGAACAATCAACAATAATCTGACTTCTTAAAGATTTCAGCAGACTCATTTCATGTTTGTTTGCTTTACCAGTTGTCAGCTGTGGAAATGTTTAGCGGAAAAGCTGACAATTAGCGATTGGCAGTTTACCTTTAATACATTCTTAAACTGGCTGCCAGAATTTGGAACAGTTTACTGCACACATGCCATTATCAATAGCATACCTCAATGCGAGTGCTTAGTTACCACAGTGTTTTGCAGTCTGTTTTGGAAACCTTCTGGAATATTCTCCCAATTTGCAGATATCACAGTTGAAGGCAGTCAATCTCTGATGTTTGTTGCCAAGATAACGAAGTCTATATGACCCTTCAATTTCTCTCACGTTATGAAATGCTTCAACAATGAGTTGTCTCGTATCACAATGAATTGGTCAAATAAGGCTAAGTTTGAATTATTGTGTAGAAGTGTTAAAGTGAGAAACATCTGGAGTCATAGAGATGTATTGCACAGAAACAAACCCTTCAGTCCAACTTGTCCATGTCAACCAATGTTAATCTAGTCTCATTTGCCAGCACATGGCCCCTATCCCCCTAAACCCTTCCTATTCATGTACCCATCCAGATGCCTTTTAAATGTTGTAATTGTACCAGCCTCCACCACTTCATCTGGCAGCTCATTCAATAATAGGCTGGTTATGGTGCATGATTTTAACTTTCAAAACGTAGACTGGGACTGTCACAGTGTTAAGTGTTTAGATGGAGATGAATTTCTTAAGTGTGTACAAGAAAATTTTGTGGTTCAGTTTGTGGATGTACCTACTAGAGAAGGTGCAAAACTTGACCTATTCTTGGAAAATAAGGCAGGGCAGGCGACTGAGGTGACAGTGGGGGTGCACTGGGGTGTCGAAGGCTAAGGGGTGACCTTACAGAGGTTTATAAAATCATGAGGGGCATGGATAGGATAAATAGACAAAGTCTTTTCACTGGGATGGGGGAGCCCAGAATGAGAGGGCGTAGGTTTAGGGTAAGAGGGGAAAGATATAAAAGAGACCAATAGGGCAACGTTTTCAAGCAGAGGGTGCTGTGTGTATGGAATGAGCTGCCAGAGGATGTGGTGGAGGCTGGTACAATTGCAACATTTAAAAGGCATTTGGATGGGTATATGAATAGGAGGGATATGGGCCGGATGCTGGAAGGTGGGACTAGATTGGGTTGGGATATCTGATCGACATGGACGGGTTGGACTGAAGGGTCTGTTTCCATGCTATACTCTATGACTCTATGAATCTTTGACACTTTGGGGCCAGCAACCATAATTCTATTAGTTTTAAAATGGTGATGGAAAAGGATAGACCAAATCTAAAAGTTGAAGTTCTAAATTGGAGGTAGGCTAATTTTAACGGTTTTAAGCAAGAACTTTCAAAAGTTGTTTGGGGGCAGATATCTGCAGGTAAAGGGATGGCTGGAAAATGGGAAGCCTTAAGGAATGAGATAATAAGAGCCCAGAGACATTATATTCCTATTAAGGTGAAAGGAAAGGCTGGTAGGTAGAGGGAATGCTGGATGATGAGAGAAATTGAGAGTTTGGTTAAGAGAAAGAAGGAAGCATATGTCAGATATAGACAGGATAGATTGAGTGAATCCTTAGAAGAGTATAAAGGCTGTAGGAGCATACTTAAGAGGGAAATCAAAAATGGGACATGAGATAGTTTTGACAAATAGGGTTGAGGAGAATCCAAAGGGTTTTTACAAATACATTAAGGACAAAAAGGTAACTAGGGAGAGAATAGGGCCCCTCAAAGATCAGCAAGGTGGTCTTTGTGTGGAGCCCCTGGAGATGGGGGAGATACTAAACGAGTATTTTGCCTCAGTGTTTACTGTGGAGAATGACATCAATGCCAGGGACCTGGGTTTGACTCCAGCCTCATGTGACTGTCTGTGTGGAGTTTGCACGTTCAGCCCATGTCTGCATAGGTTTCCACCGGGTGCTCCGGTTTCCTCCCACAGTCCAAAGATGTGCAGGTTAGGATGGACTGGCCATGCTAAATTGCGCATAGTGTGCAGGAATGTGTAGGTTAGGTGGATTGGCTGTGGGGAATGCTGGGTTCCAGGGATAAGGTGGGTCTAGGTGGGATGCTCAATGGAGCAGCGGTGTGAACTCGATGGGCTGAATGGCCTGCTTCCATCCTGTAGGGATTCTATGATCCCATCACACTGTTCGAAGAAATCAAATATACTGCCCTATTCATAACCTTCCTTTAAAACAAATGTAGAATTTTGCGGAATTGATCCCAGAGGTCACATGACTACCTTGTAGATGAAGCTGAATAGCTTTTTTCAGGCAAAAATGGCAAATGAGGTCATTTTGATATTCAATGACCATTTCCATGGGAAACAGACAGAGGTTTCCATGGAAGTATGACTAGCTCACAGCACACAGCACATTGTAAAAAGGAATGGCAGAGGCAATGAGATATTAATTACCTTGAGTATTGCCAAATATGGAAACGTCATGTGACAGATTTTTGAAGGGGGGGGGAGCATTGGTGGTGTTCAGCCACCTTACGTTTCGATCTGTAGATGATAAGCTGCGAAGCACCACTTCAGTCAAAACTCCAAGAAGAACTCTGAGACTATCATCGGGGAGAGAAAGTTTTCTCAAAAAGACTCTTGGATATAGTAGGTAAACCAGCTAAAGGACTGCTGCACTGAACTAGCATTTCATAGGGCAAAGCCTCAAGTGCTGTGAAAGCAAAAAAACGAAGTGAGTCCAAACTCCCTCTTCAAACTTGCTCTGTTTATCATGATGTACAACACAGAAATAGACCCTTCAGTCCAACTCATCCATTCTAACCATAGAATCATAGAGATGGACAGCACGGAAACAGACCCTTCGGTCCAACTCGCCCATTCTGACCATAGAGTCTTAGAGATGTACAGCACCAAAACAGACCCTTTGGTCCAACTCGTCCATTCTGCTCATAGAGATGTACACCACCAAACCAGACCCTTTGGTCCAACTTATTCATTCTGTCCAGAGTCATAGAGATGTACAGCACAGAAACAGATCCTTTGATTCAATTCATCCATGTTGACCAGCCATCCTAACCTAATCCAGTCCCAGTTTCCAGCATTTGGCCCATATCCCTCTAAATCCTTCCTATTCACATTTCCATCCAAATGCCTTTGAAATGTTGTAATTGTACCAGCCTCCACCACTTCCTCTGACAGCTCATTCCATCCACACACCACCCTCTGCACGAAAACGTTACTCCTGAGGTCCCTTTCAAATCTTTCCCCCTCTCACTCTAAACCTGTGCCCTCTAGTTTTGGTCATAGGAGAACCATCTTAGCTATTCACCCTATCCATGCCCCTCATGATTTATGAACCTTTATAAGATTATAAATATTAAATTATAAAGTATCAGTTATAAAAAGTATAAAATGCTCAGTCTACTTTGCAAGAAACCTTCAACTATTTGACTGCAGAAGCCATCGCAATTGATGAATTGTGATTTCAAATTTTCAACCCTTTCACCTTGGCAGAGATATTGTCTAGCAAGTCAGGCCTGTGATAATAAGAGATTGATCTTACTTTCACCTTTAGAAAAATCTTTGATCGGTACCTACTTTTAATGGAGTCATAGAGATGTACAGCGTGGAAACAGACCCTTCAGTCCAACCCGTCCATGCTGACTAGATATCCCAACCCAATCTAGTCCCACCTGCCAGCACCCGACCCATATCCCTCCAAACTCTTCCTATTCATATACCCATCCAAATGCCTCTTAAATGTTGCAGTTAATTACTGTTATCACCTTTTACTTGGTAACTTTTACCAATATTTCTGTGATAAGCTAACCTTTGAACTTGTTTAACACTGAAGATTTGTTGCTGGAGATGCAGGTGACTGCTTTTGGGGGCAAGGATTCAAATCCAGGAATTTAAATACTGTTTTTAAAAATCTGGAAATAGATCTAATCATGATGATCATTGAATATCATAAAAACCTTTTTGCTCACTAATGTGATGGAAAAAAAATCTGCCCTCACTATCTGGTCTGGCCTACATGTGACTCCAAGTGCATAGCAATGTGGTTGACTCTTTATTACTCTCAAGGGCAATTAGGACCAGTAGCAAATGCTGCATTTGTCAGTGATGCTCAGATCTCCTGAAAGAATTAAACAAAATGGCAATTCTGAAACTCCAGATCTTTCAATACATTTAAACTGGGAAGCACACAAGAAGATGATAACTTCATGCAAGTTACAGAGTGCGTCTCAGAAAACAGCTTCTGTTATTGTTGTGTTTAATGATGCAACTGCACTTAGTGTGAGTTACTCTGATAAATAACTCTCAGCGCCGTTAGTCT
This sequence comes from Hemiscyllium ocellatum, assembly GCF_020745735.1. Taxonomy (NCBI): domain Eukaryota; kingdom Metazoa; phylum Chordata; class Chondrichthyes; order Orectolobiformes; family Hemiscylliidae; genus Hemiscyllium; species Hemiscyllium ocellatum. Next base: position 7,588,628 of record NC_083416.1, read on the forward strand.
CTTTGATGCTTTAATCGTAAAATGTGGCCTGTGAATGTAAGTTCCTTGTAACAGGGTGTAATTCACCAAAAATGCTGCAAGTAACAGAATATTTAACATAGCAACAGTGGGTGCAAGCAAGATTTAAAGAGATGTATAGGCTGTTTCCCAAGGACTGTAGATGGTCATTGAAGTTGCAATTGTCAGATAAATAGTGTGCATTATTTATCCAATTATCTGTTTAACCCTTTATGATTACAGCCTGATGAACCAATGATTATTGTGATAATTTATTCATGATTTTTACTGGTATATGTAGAGATAAATGTATGAATACCTACTACTTTAAGTGTCAGGAATTATTGAGTTGTAATGTAAATCATTGCCATTGGGAGGGGAGTGTGCTACGACAAATCTCCTTCAATCTCTTCTCAAACTCTTCCAAAACTAAACATGTGTATTTCAGTTTTCCCATACCGTATGCACATTTGGCACTCACACAGACTCTGAAAGATTATTATTAACTGTAAATCAATAAGCCTATCCTCAGCAAAATGAACAGATGTATGACTTTAATTTAACAGAACAAGGTTCTGATTGTAAGTCAGATTTGATGTTTAAGTTATTACCGTTGGTTCCATAACACGTTAAACATTTGGCAATTATCAGTGATTTGCTATTGTAAGCTAATTTGAACTGTTGGAGTTGATCTGCTCCAAAACATTCTGGAATCTAATTTTTTTTAGAAATAGAATAAATGAATGGAAGCCGGAGACAATTATCTGACTCACAATGAAGTCATGATTAATCAGGAAAGCAGTGCTACAGCAGGACAGCCATTGCAATGATTTGAAATGAATATGCATTAGCAGCTATCGCACTGGGGAGGTGATAACCAAGTAGTATTATGGGCTTATGCTCGAAACGTCGAATTCTCTATTCCTGAAATGCTGCCTGGCCTGCTGTGCTTTGACCAGCAACACATTTGCAGCAGTATTATCACAGAGACCAGGTAACGTTCTGGGGACCTGGGTTCAAATCCCACCACAGCAGATGATGGAATTTGAATTTGCTAAATATCTGAAGTAGAAATTTAAAGATGATCGTGAATCCATTGCCAATTGTTAGAAAAACCCATCTGGTTCACTAAGGTCCTTTAGGGAAAGAAACAGCCATCCTTATCTGGTCTGGCCTACATGTGACTCCAGACCCACAGCAATAGGGTTGACTCTTAACTGGCCTCTGGGCAATTAGGAATGGGCAAGAAATGCCCACCTAGCCAGTGTCACTCACACCCCATGAATGAATAAGGATCGGTTAACAAAGTATTAGTCAACATTTAATTTCAGAGGGATTTTTATTATGATACAGCATCCAGTAATCTTCTATTCACAGAGAAACGTAAACTGATCTCAGTCTGAGAGAATGTCAGCAATACAGGTTATTTTTTAGTTTACTCAGGGGACGTGGGTGTGGCTGGCTGGCCAGCATTTATTGCCCATCTCCAGTTGCCTTTGAACTGAATGGCTTGCTGGGCCATTTCAGAGGGCTCTTAAGAGTCAACTACAATGCTATGGGTCTGCAGTCACCCTCCAACCACATGTGGATTTCACCAGGTTCCTCATTTCCCCTCCCACCATCTTATCCCAGATCCAACCTTCTGACTTGGCACCACCCTCTTGAAATACCCTCACTCACCTTTACCTACCTATCGTATTCCCAGCACCCCTCCCCGCGGCCCGAACCCTCTCATTTATCTCTCAACCCCCTTGGGCCACAGGCCTTATTCCTGATGAAGGGTTCATGCCCAAAACGTCGATTCTCCTGCTCCTCGGATGCTGCCTGACCTACTGGGCTTTTCCAGCATCACACTCTTTGACGGATGAGGATGACAGATTTCATTTCCTAAAGAAAATTAGTGACAAAGATGGGTTTCTTTATTCATTGCATGGTCATTTGTACATTCTTAATTCCAGATTATTATTGAATTCTAATTCCACCATCTGCCATGATGGGATTCGAACCCGGATCCCTGGGATATTAGCTGAGCTTCCTGGATTAATAGTCTAGCAATAATACTACTAGCTTTCCACTTAGTATTTTTCAAAGAGTATTGCAAACCATGACACTTCCACTGTGCGAAAACTGAACAGATCTGTTTGAAACAACAGCAAACTAAGTATCTATTCAGCATGAAGAAGGATGTTACTCCACTTATATGAACCCAAAGATTAAAAGGGTAAATGTATGGGTGGGTTACGCTTCGGTGGGTCAGTGTGGACTTGTTGGGCCAAAGGACCTGCTTCCACACTACAAGTAATCTAATAATGTGGGCGGCACTGTGGCACAGTGGTTAGCACTGCTACCTCACACCACCAGAGACCCGGGTTCAATTCCCGCCTCAGGTGACTGCCTGTGTGGAGTTTGCACATTCTCCCCGTGCCTGCGTGGGTTTCCTCTGGGTGCTCTGGTTTCCTCCCACAGTCCGAAGATGTGCATGTAAAATTGCCTGTAGTGTTAGGTAAAGGGGTAAATGTAGGGGAATGGGTGGGTTGATCTTCAGCAGGTCAATGTGGACTTGTTGGGCCAAAGGGCCTGTTTCCACACTGTAAGTAATCTAATCAAAGGGAGTACTGGCCTAGTACTCAACCATGTAAAGCTGATGGGTTAAGATTTGCCGGATTCCAGTTGCTTGTTACTGATGGCTGATAGTGGCTAGTTGGTCCATCATACAATTAGAAATCTATACCAGCAGACCCCATTCCCTTGGTGTCATAGCTGGTAGCTGAAGGCCTTCCAATGCAACAGAATCCCCTCCAACCCAAATCCACTCTGACAGCTGGCATCAGTGGCTGCTTTATTCTTGGAAAGATTGGAAACCCACCAGAGGACATCTCCATTGGCAGTTTCCACCTTTGAACATGCCCCATCCTGGCCCTCCAGCCTTGGAAAACCACCTGCAATCCATAATTGGATGGCAAATGCAGCATCTAGCCACTAATTGGCTGTCTTCTTGAAAATTGTGTTACCTTTTGTGGGCTGGGACCCACGAATGCTGACAACATAGTGAGGTGGGGGGGAGGTGGAGAACATAACTCAAATCGGGTTGCACAGTGGCTCAGTGGTTCGCACTGCTGCCTCACAACACCAGGGACCTGGGTTCGATTCCACCCTTGGGTGACTGTCTGTGTGGAGTTTGCACATTCTCCCCATGTCTGCGTGGGTTTCCTCCAGTGCTCTGGTTTCCTCCATCAATCCAAAGATGTGCAGGCTAGTTGGATTGGCCATGGGGAATATAGGGTAACAGGGATAGGGTAGGTAGGTGGGTGGGATGCTCTTTGGAGGGTCAGTGTGGACTTGATGGGCTCAATGGTCTGCTTCCTCATTGTAGGGATTGTATGAAAATAAAAAAATGACATTCTTTGTATTGTTTCACAAATGACCATGTGAGCGAGACTTTGAAGGTTGCTAATGTTCCTGGGAAGTTAAAATAGCTATGTCCAAAGTTTACTGTGAGGCAACTGATGGTGGCAAGCTTAACCTAAGGGTCAGCATGAGTAAGGGAAGAAAAATGGTTGCCAAGAAAGGATCTCCAGGGGGAGCCTTGTTGACCACAGGAGTAGCAGGTTTGGCACTCTGCTCTGTAGACCAGTCATCTTGCCAACTGAGCTGACCAAAGCAACAATATCAGCCTCATGAGAAAGACGACTTATTCTTATGAAGGTGGTTCAATAAGCGCAAATGAGGGATGGGCAAGCAGGTTCATTTTGCTGACTCAGTGTTTCCACAGGAAACAGCAGAGGTAAGGCAACAGCTGAGAAATGAGAGTTCTGATATTTATTATCACAGAAGGAAACAGAATTAACTGGGCCTACGAATCATTGAAGATGGCAAGAGGGTGGATGCAAATGTGCAATTGGTACCGTATGAAGTGGGATCGGGTGAGTCACATAGACCAGCAGGAGAATGGGGTTGAGAAACTTATCAGCCATGAATGAATGGGAGAGCAGCCTCAATGGGCTGAATGGCCTAATTTCTGCTGGTGTTTATGTTTTGTGGTCTTCCAGTCGATGCAGAAGCCCAATGCGGAAATATAATGAGGTAAGGAATAGTAGGGTTTGTCAATGGGGTTATATATATCTTTGTTTATTACAAAATCAAAGGATATATTGGCCTTGGAGACAGTACAATATATGTTTACATGAAATGATAGCTAGACTGCAGGAGCTAAGCTGGATAAACAATTATACAAGTTAGGCCTGCTTTCTCTAGAATTTAGAAGGTTCGGGGACAATCTGATCAAAGTCATACAGCATGGAAACAGACCCTTTGATCTAACTCGTCCATGCCAACTAGGTATCCTAAACTAAACTAGTCCCATTTGCTTCAGCATCAGAGACTGAGGGGTGGCCTTAATGAAGTTTATGAATTGATAAGGTGGATAGTCAAGGTCTTTCTCCAAGGAGAGGGAATGCAAAGCTCGAGGGCATAGGTTTAAGATGAGATGGGTGAAAAATTGAAAGAGACCTCAGGGGAGAATGTGCAAACTCCGCATAGTCACCCAAGGCTGGAATCAAACCCAGGTCCCTAGCACTGTGAGGCAGCAGTGCTAACCACTGGGCCACCATGCCACCCTAGCACTCTTCAAAAATCATTTAATTGGACGTTGCTGATGTGGTGAGCAATTGTTCCCTATCTCTGACTATCCTTGAGAAGGTAAGCTGACTTTTGACACCACTGCAGCCGAATGCTGATGGAAGAACAGCCATAGCAAGTCAGGATGATGTGTGTCTCTGAGGGGAATTTGTTGGCGATGGTGTTCCTGTGCACTGGCTGTAATTGTCCATTGGTGTAGTGGAGGCCACGGGAAGGTGGGGGAAAAGCTGAGGAGACCCTGCAAGAGCTAGGAGAATGGCAGTAGTCACCAGAGGAGGCAGATGACACAACAAGGGCATAATTGACATCAGCTTTCAATAGATGGGAGCTGGGCGGATTCATTATTCATTGTCAGTAAATTCATTGATGATGGAAAGTAGTAAATGCTTCATTGCTTTTTGTGTTGTTCAATAAAAATAAACTACGGTTGTGTGAAGGCCTTACAGCATGTGATAACCCCGCTATCAGTAGCACTTCATTAGACAAGGTTCTAACATGGTACAGGTCGCGAGTGTGGTGTTGGAAAAGCACAGCAGGTCAGGAGGCATCTGAGGAGCAGGAGAATTGATGTTTTGGGCATAAACCCTTCATCAGGCTTTTGCCTGAAATGTGGATTCTCCTCCCCCCTCAGATGCTGCCTGAACTGCTGTGCTTTTCCAGCCCCACACTCTCGGCCATAATCTCCAACATCTGCAGTTCCTCACCCTCGACATGGTACAGGTAGCCCCCGTTATCTGAAACTAGAGCATTCCTGGGAAGCCTTTCCTAAGCCAAAAATGGCCTAAAAGGTGCATGGTTTATATGGGAAAAAGTATCGCCGTTTTTCATAAAAACAAAAATCGTCTTCGGATTCGCGAAAGCTGGAAGGAGTGGTAGGTCTTTTGCAAAAGCGAAATAGCGTAAAGCGAACGTTTGTAAAGCGAGAGATACCTGAATAGCACAAAGGACAGGTGTACCTTCATTCGAGTAGCTGCAGTTACTCCCACAGTTGATCAGACAGGCGATGAAATGAAGTGACAGTACATTTTCAAATCTGGTTTTCTGTTTCCAATGAAGTGTCACCCATAGCCACCTGAAGGGATTTCTTTTCTTTCTTCCTTTCCCACTATGTCACATGTAAAGGGGCTATTCCTGGCCAGCAGTCCTATCCTGGTACACAACTCGGCTTCAATATGCATTGCTGAATCTCATATGTCCCTGGCTGCTGATGAATACTCAACACTGAACACGGTGCTATTTGGTTTGCAGCAGACAGACTGTGATGAGCAGCAGAGAATTGTGTGAGATATCTCAGTTGAGTTGGTGGACCCTCAATGATACTCCCTGCAAACCGCCATTTTAAATAACCCCACAGAGGCTGGTATTCCATCACCAGAACAACCTATATTTACACAAGAAGAGTCCTCAACACTGATCCAGCTCCCTCAGAGCTAGCTCTCAGGGTGAACAGAACCCCTACATTCCTATCAGTCAGCCGGGGCTCCCTGATTGGACCAGGTTAACAGCCCCAGTCAGGGAACTCATATTCTGTGAGGTCCACCTGGCTGACCTAATTACAACACTTTGCCAATTTTTGGTTAAATACAGTCCACAGTCACAAAACATAACAATGTTATAAATCATAAAGTTAAAACCATAATTGTAACACTATCCAAGCAGTTCTTTTTGTCTAAATCCTGGATCAAGACTCCATCAGAGTTGGAGTAAAAAGTGAGGTCTGCAGATGCTGGAGATCAGAGCTGAAAATGTGTTGCTGGTTAAAGCACAGCAGGTCAGGCAGCATCCAAGGAACAGGAAATTCGACGTTTCAGGCCAGAGCCCTTCATCAGGATTCCGAAACGTTGAATTTCCTGTTCCTTGGATGCTGCCTGACCTGCTGTGCTTTAACCAGCAACACATTTTCAGCTCCATCAGAGTTGGACTCAATCAAGGATCAACAGTTAAACTATTTTCTTTCCTCATCCCCTTTTTCCTCTGTCTACTCCTCCCAGATGCAGGTTAGGAGACAAAAGGCAGAAAAATAGGATTGCGAATGAGTGAGAGAGTAGAAGTCATGACTAATGGATAAATAAGGATCACAATTGTTGATCGGACAGATCTTATTCAATCTGCATTTGATTTTCCCAAGAGAAAAGAAAACAACACCATAATCTGTAAATTATCCATTATATTGGAAGAAATATATGCTAGGTACTGCATTATGGCTAGGTGCTTTCAGAACCTTGGAGCTGGTGTGTAAAGAGGTCCATTCACCAACCAGAGTTAGAGAGACAGAGCTTAGAGTCATAGAGTCATAGAGAGGTACAGCACGGAAACAGATCCTTCAGTCCAACTCGTCCATGCGGACCAGATATCCTAAATTAACCTAGTCCCATTTGCCAGCACTTGGTCCATATCCCTCTCAACCCTTTCTATTCATACACCCATCCAGATGTCTTTTAGATATTGCAATTGTACCGACCTCCACCACTCCCTCTAGCAATATCAGGTTGAATTTGGGACAATGACTTGAAAGATCATCATCACAATCAAGATTTTGAGACATGAGTAAGGAATAGAGGAACTAAAATAATTTCAGCTTGTCCAAGACATGGTGTTAGAGAGGCACATAAGATAACTGATTGAATATAACATAGATGATGGAGCAAGCCACACAGATTTCAATGAGTTCAAGGGAAATCTCAGACTGGTAGCAGAGAAAGTTTTTGCTCACCCCAGGGTAATTAACAATGGACTCCTGGGTAACAAGATGAGGCAAAATCTATGAAATTTATTAAAAAGGAAGCTGCAACTGAACATATCTTATGATACCTTAACTTACCAGAGAAGCCAATGTCTACATGGGTCAGCAGTGCGATATGTTTTGCAGCCAATTTTATGACAGAGATGCAGGTATGGCCCACGTCAATTTCTGTCTTTGTAACTAAATGTAAGATCATTTCAAACAGTCACAATTTCCAATAAATCTGCCTTTTGCTTTATTTCTTTCCATTTGAGGAATGTTTGCCATTTTCACTGCAGCTATTGCATGAGAAACCATTGCAATTTGGAGTTCAGCTCCTTTGTGTTGAATGGAGATGTGCTGTGGAGTGGGGTTTTTTTCCATGAAATCATATGCCCTCCAGAAAATGTTAGCTCTGCTTTCATGACAATTTTCGAATGCCTATAGTCCAACCTTTGTGTGTTTTCCTCTTTTGTTCAGGCTGTGCCCCGAAGCCATTGCTTCTGCAATCAGTTCCGTTACTAAAATAGTTTCTGTCTGATTTCTTAGGTTAGAGATTTATCACTTTAATTAATGTCGTAACTTCTTTATCTTCTAGATGTTTCTTCCTTTCAGTAATATCCTTAAATCTCATCCCATGTATCCTTTCTTTTATTTGCAGTCTAACTCAGAGGTTTCTCACTAATTTCAATAACTTCTTCCCTCTCGCTCTTTCCTTCATACCTTTGTATGCAACATTCTATCCTTATTTTGCCTGTGTTACGCTCTGGGATCTAAGCAGAGATCATAGCAAGCAGTTTGAGATGTTTCCCTTTGAGATGATATATGTGCAGCAGAAGCTACAAACAATGACAATGCAGTCTGCAGAGTAACAGTCATAAGAGTCATACAACACGGAAACAGACCCATCGGTCATGCTGACCATAGTCCCAAACTAAACTAGCCCCACCTGCCTGCTCCTGGCCCATATCCCTCTGACCCTTTCCTATTTAAATACTTTTCTTAATATCTTTTAAATGTTGTGATTGTACCCACATTCACCACTTCCTCTGGAAGTTCATTCTACATATGATTCTGCTCTCTGTGTAAAAAAATTGCCCCTCATGTCTTTTTAAAATCTTTCTCCTCTCATCTTTAAAATGTGTCCCTAGTCTTAAAGTCCCCCATCCCAGAGAAAAGATGTCGTGGTTCTGTTCTCCGAGCTGGGAATTTGTATTGCAGACGTTTCGTCCCCCGTTTAGGTGACATCCTCAGTGCTTGGGAGCCTCCTGTGAAGCGCTTCTGTGATCTTTCCTCCGGCATTTGTAGTGGTTTGTCTCTGCCGCTTCTGGTTGTCAGTTCCAGCTGTCCTCTGCAGTGGTCGATATATTGGGTCATTGACAAGCAACATGAATTCGACTGGGACAACACCACTATTATAGGACAAGCCAAACAGAGAACAGCCAGGGAATTTCTAGAGGCAAGGCACTCATCCACAGATTCAATCAATAAACACATCGACCTGGACCCAATATACCAACCACTGCAACGGACAGCTGGAACTGACAACCGGAAGCGGCAGATTCAAACCACTACAAATGCCGAAAGAAACATCACAGAAGCGCTTCACAGGAGGCTCCCAAGCACTGAGGATGTCACCTAGACAGGGGACGAAACGTCTGCAACACAAATTCCCAGCTAGGCGAACAGAACCACAACAACGAGCACCCGAGCTACAAATCTTTGCCCAAACTTTGAACACCAGAGAAAAGATATTTGCCATTCATCTTATCCATGCCCCTTATGATTTTATAGACAGCTATAAGGTCACCTTTCAACTTCCTAAACTCCAGTGAAAGAAGCCCCAGCCTGTCTAGCCTCTCCTTATAACTCAAAGCCTCCATGACAACATCCTGGTAAGTCTCTTTTTTTTTTAGATTAGATTTACAGTGTGGAAACAGGCCCTTCGGCCCAACAAGTCCACACCGACCCGCCGAAGCGAAACCCACCCATACCCCTACATTTACCCCTTACCTAACACTACGGGCAATTTAGCATGGCCAATTCACCTGACCCGCACATCTTTGTGACTGTGGGAGGAAACCGGAGCACCCGGAGGAAACCCACGCTGACACGGGGAGAACGTGCAAACTCCACACAGTCAGTCGCCTGAGTCGGGAATTGAACCCGGGTCTTCAAGCGCTGTGAGGCAGCAGTGCTAACCACTGTGCCACCGTGCCGCCCAACTGAACTCTTTCCAGCTTAACAATATTCTGACTGTAACAGGGCGACCAGAACCAGACACAGTAGTCCAGAAGAGCAACTGATTGCTTAACGCTTTCCTAACCAGACCATGGGAATAAGTGGGAACAAATCTATTTATGCATTGTAGGCAGTTTTTCCATATTTTTGTTATTGGTCATTTATCATAGAAGCCAGAAGTAAAAAGATTGTAACCCCAGAGGAACCTCAATTACCTGGCATTCCATTAATCGAATTTCGGATTGTCCGCACAAGATCGCAAGTTCCCGATGCTTGGCTAACTATGTTAAACGGCATTTGATTATCTGACATTCGATTAACCGATCTCCCTGCCCATGTCCTTCAGATAATCAAGGTTCTTCTGTATACCGCAGCTACAGTGGCAACCATCAAATCTTGCATGAAATATTTTCACACGGGTTCCCCAATGTGTCAGATGATGGGTCACAGTTTATTCATGATCCTTCAGCCAATCTGCAGCCAATGCTGAATTTAAACAGCTAACAAACCCATTAAGGTAGTCAATTAAGAAAGTCAGGTGTCAGATTCAGTCAGTCAAGTCAGTTTTGAAGAAAATTACTGACACTTACATAGCATCTGTGCAATCTATCACTATCAGAATTCCTAACAAATGGAAAACTGAAGTCTTAACTTTTTATGTGACAAAAGAGCTTCATTTAACAGTTAAGTCTATGGGCCTATAAGAATAGACAATATAAAGGAACAATGTTCCTGGGAGCAGCAAGCAGCCTACTATAACAGAAATGACATTGCAGAGCAGTTGACATGTTTGGAACAAGGTCATCAGATATGAATTTGAGACTCACCAGGAATGGTACCACCTTTCAGAAGCCAATACTCTAACTGTTATCGATATTGCTTTGTATAGCTGAGGGATTTGTGTAAAGGAACTGCAGAGATTTCATCCTATCACTGATCTATCATTCCTCAATATTTGATCGGGACAAATCCAAAGTGATTGTAAACATGAGCATTATAATAACAACTATGGAGAAAAAGCTTCAGGAGGATGTTGTATAAGGTGCTTCATTCTGGAGGTGTTAGCCCTGAGGAGTGCATTAAAGCCCACTGAATCGGATGATGTTACAAGGATTTGTGGGAAGACCGTCTTAGGGCCTTTCGGATACAAATCCTACAGTGTGGAAGCAGGCCATTCAGCCCATCGAGTCCACACTGACCCTTCGAAGAGCAGCCCATCCAAATCCAAACCCAGACCCAGATCCAGACCCACTACCCTATCCTATCCTTCGGACTCTGCATTTTCCATGTCTAATCCTCCTAGGCTGTATATCCCTGAACACTATGGAGCAATTTAATAGAATCAGAGAATTCCCACAGAATGGAAACAGGCCATTCAGCTCAATAAGTCCACACTGACCCTCCAAAGAGTAACTCACCCAGACCTATTCCCCCACCATATTACTCATCATATATTCCTGACTAATCCACCTAACCTGCACATCCCTAAACACTATGGGTAATTTGGCATGGCCATTTCACCTAACCTGCACAGCTTTTGACTGCAGGAGGAAACCAGAGAACCCAGAGGAAACACCTACAGGCATGGGGAAAATGTGCAAACTCCACACAGACAGTCGCCCAAGGCTGGAATTGAGCTAGGGTCCCTGACACTGTGAGGCAGTAGTCCTAACCACTGACCCATAGTGCCACCATTGGCCAATCTACCTAACCTGTATACCTTCAGACTGTAGGAGGAAACTGGAGCACTCAGAGGAAACCCACATAAACACAGAAAGGATGTGCAAACTCCACATAGACTCCCGCCCGAGGCTGGAATTGTACCTGGTGCTGTGAGACAGCAGTGCTAACCATGAGCCACCGTGCCACCCCAAAGTGATGGAAGAGGACACCCATCTAAGTCTCCTTTGTAGCCTTTGTAACATTTCATACGGCTGCTCAGGGTTCATTAGCAGCATCTGAGTAATGGTGGGAATGGATCAACAATGGATAGCAAGGTTCCTGGATCTATTGTAGTTGTAAGGCTGAATGTGGGAGTCAGAGGGATTGGAATACCTTCATTCAGAGCTGGAAAAGGTTGAGCATTTGTCTAGAATCTCCACCTGATAGTGGCTTTAAGGAGGAGGCTGTTTCCGTTGCTGGGAGTTAAGCTGAATGTTAGATTTTAAGAATTTAAATCTTAATTAATTTTGCATGCTTAAAATTTAAAACTGCGAATAAGGAAAGGGTAGACTTTTCAAAATGTTGTTCTTTGAGCTTTTTCTTGCAGGCCTTACAATATAAAAAAGAGACATTAAGTTCTGCCAGCACAGAGTGTCAGCTGCTAACTCTGTGCAAACACTGGATTTGAGCAAGGTGGAGGTCTTTTTACACAAGTCTACATTCATTGAGTTTTAAGAGGCAAAGATGGCCTCGGTAGAGTGGTCTGCTCCAATGAGCGAAGAGTTCGCTATCCCTGGAGACTATGTCTGCAGGAAGTGTGTGTGGATGTGTCTCATGTCAGACTGTTTGGATCGATTGGAGAGGCAGTTGGAGTCACTGAGGAGAATACAAGAGGCACAGAGTGTGACAGGAGCTTCAGAGAGGTGGTCACACCACAGGTTTGATCAGGCAGATTGATGACTGACAGGAAAGGTCGGAAGGTAGAAGGAATCTCCTGCAGTTCTTGATTTTTGCAAACAGGTGTACTGTTCTGAATACTCTTGGGGGAAAGAAATCCTCTCAGAGGAAAATAACAGTAGCAGCCAGGTCTTGGGCACCATGACCGAATAATCATGACTATCCAGGACAAAGCAACCCACTTGATTGGCACTACATCGACAAACATTCAATCCCTCCACCACTGGCGCTCACTACCAGCAGTGTGTACTAGCTACACGATGTACTGCAGAAGTTCACCAAAGAAGCTCAGACAGCAACTTCCAAATCCACAACCACTTCCATCGAGATGGACAAGGGCAGCAGATACATGGAAACATCATCTCCTCCAAGTTCCCCTGCAAACCACTCACCACGCTGACTTGGAAATATATTGCCATTCCTTCACTGTCGTTGGGTCAAAATCCTGGAATTCCCTCCCTACTGGCATTATGGGTCAACCCACAGTAAGTGGACTGCAGTGATTCAAGAAGGTAGCTCCCCATCACCTTCTCAAGGGGCAGTTAGGGATGGGCTATCAATGCTGGCCAGCCAGCATTGCCCAAGTCCCACAAATGGATAAAAAAAATCTGTTAGCCAGGGTTTTCAAGGTTCAAATGAGCAACTGTTGTAGGGATCCTCCAGTCATGGGCACAGACAGGCGACTCTGTGGCCACAAGGAAGATTACAAGATGATGTGGTGCCAGGGTTAAGGGCATCTCGGTGCAGCTGCAGTAAATTGTCAAAGGGGAGAATGCGCAGAGGGAGGTTATTATACACATTGGCACCACTAACATTGGCAGAGAAACAGATAAGGTTCTGCAGAGCGGTTACAGGAAGTTAGGCAGATTAAAAAGCAGCAAGGGTGGGAATCGCGCCCACTACCACATGCTAATGAGGGTAAGAATAGGAAGATAAGGCAGATAAATAATTGGCTGAGGAGCTGCTCCCTCAGGAGGCAAGGATTCAAGTTTTTGGATCATTGGGATCACTTCTGGGGCAGAAGAGAACTGTCAAAAGAGATGGGTTTCACCTTGAACTAGAGGGGGACCAATATCTTGGCAGGGAGATTTGTTAGTGCGACACAGGAGGGTTTAAACTAGCAAGGAAGGGGAGTAGGGGAAATCCTAAGCAGTTGTGAGAGTAGAGAGAAGGTCAAGGATGGTTTGGAAATTAAAGGGAGCAAGTTGATTAGAAAATGTAGGCAGGATCAAATCAGAGAACGAGGTAACGCTAAAGAATTAAACTGCATTTATTTCAATGCAAGAGGTCTGACAGGTAAGACTAATGAACTCAGGGCATCTCTAGGAACACAGATGTACTGTACTAGCTATACTGTAATATTATAGCTATTACAGTCAGGTTGCTGAGGGAGGGACAGGACTGGCATTTAGTGTTTTGGAGTTTAGATGCTAGAAAGGAAGGAAAGAGAGGAGGGAGAGTGGTTTTTTGATTAGGGCAAACATTACTGATGTACTTAGAGACGATACTCCAGAGGGATTGACGAGTGAAGCTATATGGGTGGAACTGAGAAATAAGTAGGGAATCAACACTCCGATGGGATTGTACTATAAGTATTCAATAGTCAACAGGAAGCTAAGAAGCAAATCTAAAGAGAGATTTCGGACATGTGTAAGAACAATAGGGTTGTATTAGTAGGGGATTTTAATTTTCCAAACATAGACTGGGGCTGCCATAGTGTTAAAGGCTTGGATAGGGATGAATTTATTAAATGTATTTAAGAAAATTTTCTTTACCAATATAAAGATTTACCTATTAGAGCATGAGCAAAACTTGATCAACTCTTGGGAAATAAGTCAGGACAAGTGACTGAAGTGTTAATGGGGGTGCACTTTGGGACCAGTGATCATAATTCTAATGGTTTTAAAATAATTATGGAAAAAGTTGCATAAAAGTTGGCGTTCTAAATTGGAGAAAGGCCTATTTTGACACTATGAGACAGGAACTTTCCAAAGCTGATTGAAGTAGACTGTTTGCAGGTAAAGGCACAATTGTCAATTGGGATGTTTTCAAAAGTGAGATGAGAGTTCAGAGACAATATGTTCCTTGTTGTGGTTCTGTTCGCCGAACTGGGAATTTGTGTTGCGGATGTTTTGTTCCCTGACTAGGTGACATCCTCAGTACTTGGGAGCCTCCTGTGAAGTGCTTCTGTGATGTTTCCTCCGGCATTTATAGTGATTTGTATCTGCCGCTTCCAGTTGTCAGTTCCAGCTGTCCGCTCCAGTGGCTGGTATATTGGGTCCAGGTCGATGTGCTTATTGATTGAATCTGTGGATGAGTGCCATGCCTCTAGGAATTCCCTGGCTGTTCTCTGACAGGGGACAAAATGTCTGCAACACAAATTCCCAGCTTGGCGAACAGAACCACAACAACGAGCACCCGAGCTACAAATCTTCTCACAAACTTTGAACAATATGTTCCTGTTAGGGTGAAGGGTAAGCCTGGTAGGAAGAGGGAACAATAGATGACTAGAGATGTTGAGACAGGAAGCATATGTAAGGAAAAGGCCACTGGGGTCAGGTGAATCTCTTGAAGAGTTACAGGGTGTAGAAACATTCTTAAAAGGGAAATCAGGAGAGCAAGAAGGTGATGTGAGATAGCCTTGGAAGGTAAGATTATGGGTATTCTCAGAGATTCTACAAGTACACTAAGGGCAAAAGAGCAATTAGAAAGAGTATACAGTTCCCTTAAAGATCAACAAGGTCATCTGTGCTAGGAACTAGAGAAGATGGGTGAGATACTGTTACAACATGGGGTAAACCCCTCTGCTAATTAGATTAGATTCCCTAGTGTGGAAACAGGCCATTTGCTGCAATTGTACCAGCCTCCACCACTTCCTCTGGCAGCACATTCCATATACATATCACCCTCTGTGTGAAAAATTTGCCCTTAGGCCTCTTTTCTATCTTTCCTCTCTCACCCTAAACCTATTCCCTCTAGTTCTGGACTCTCTGACCCCAGGGAAAAGACTTTGACTATTTACCCTATCCATGCCCCTCATAATTTTGTAAACCTCTAGGGAAAACAGCCCCAGCCTGTTCAGCCTCTCCCTATAGCTCAAATCCTCCAACCCTGGCATCATCATCCACATCCCTTAGGGCGGCACGGTGGCACAGTGGTTAGCACTGCTGCCTCACAGCGCCTGTAGACCCGGGTTCAATTCCCGACTCAGGCGACTGACTGTGTGGAGTTTGCACGTTCTCCCCGTGTCTGCGTGGGTTTCCTCCGGGTGCTCCGGTTTCCTCCCACAGTCCAAAGATGTGCGGGTCAGGTGAATTGGCCAAGCTAAATTGCCCGTAGTGTTAGGTAAGGGGTAAATGTAGGGGTATGGGTGGGTTGTGCTTCGGCGGGTCGGTGTGGACTTGTTGGGCCGAAGGGCCTGTTTCCACACTGTAAGTCTAATCTAAAAAGTCCACACTGATCCTCTGAAGAGTAACACACCCAGACCCTTTTCGCTGCACTTACCCATGACTAATGCACCTAACATTATGGGTAGTTTAATGTAGCCAATTAACCTGACCTGTACATCTTTGGACAGTGGGAGGAAATCAGAGCACCTGGAGGAAACCAACGCAGACACGGGGATAATGTACAAACTCCACACAGATAGTTGCCTGAGGCAGGAATCGAAAATGGATTCCTGGTGTTGTGAGGCAGCAGTGCTAGCCATCATGCAACAGCAACACAGAAAAGATTCACCCCATGCTGTAATCTGCTAAAATTCGAGAGGCAAAGAGCTATAAAGTAAAAATTAACAGATTTATTCTTAAAGTCCTACAAAGAATATTAAAACCAACAACTATTTACAACTCCTTTCTCTTAAGCCTACCTTTTACCTCCCACTCTGCAATACTAGTCCAATAAAAAAAATCCCGATTAAGATTTACAAAAAGAAAATAATCACATTTCAAAACCAGTCAGCTTCTCTGATTCTCCTTTGTAGATTCTCTCCAGGTCAGCCTCCATGTTCTGCTCTGCACTGTCCACAGACAGGTACCTTTCAGAGAGCTCTTCAGCTAACAGTCCACATTTGTTGGTCTTTGGCAGTTCTCCCTCTAACAATCGAAAATGTCTGTTTTTTTTACCCCAAAATATTAGATCGTTTCATTTGTGTTAATATTATCAAAATACTAAATTCAAATTTGATTGGATTTTGGTATCTTGGGGCATAATTTAAACAGATTTTGTTTTAGTTTCATAGCAGCCCAGCTGCTGCTATTTATTTTGAGCAAGTGTTACACCGTTACCTTGTTCAGGACTTTCTGTGCTTTGTCAGTTCTTGCTAGAGTTTCAACTCTCTTAAAGGTACGGTACATCTCTACACCTTCACGTCAATACTGAACAAATATTTTGCATCAATATTTACAATGAAGAAAGACATTGAAGCTAAGGAACTTGGAGAAATAAATAGCATTGTCTTGAAAAGTG
The DNA here is from genome assembly GCF_020745735.1 of Hemiscyllium ocellatum. Classification (NCBI taxonomy): domain Eukaryota; kingdom Metazoa; phylum Chordata; class Chondrichthyes; order Orectolobiformes; family Hemiscylliidae; genus Hemiscyllium; species Hemiscyllium ocellatum. The sequence continues at coordinate 7,605,312 of NC_083416.1, forward strand.
TCCTTATTACAGAAAAATAAGTACTGGAGGTATTATAAAGCATTAAGGTAGATAAATCCCGGGAACTGATCAGCTGTATCCCAGAACATTGTGGGAAGCTAGGGGGCTCTAGCAGAAAAATGCATGATCTACAGCCATAGGTGAGGTGCCAGAAGATGGGACAGTGGCTAATGTTGTGCCTTTTTTTCAGAAAGACTGCAAGGAGAAACCAGGGATCGATAGACCAATGATTCTGATGTCAGTGATGTGTAGGTTGTTGGAGGGGATTCTGAGAGACAGGATCTACACACATTTGGAAAGGCAAGGACTGATTAGGGATAGTCAAAATCATTCTCACTAACTCGACTGAATTTTTTGAGGGTGTGACCAAGAGAGTAAATGAGGGCAGAGTGGTAGATGTTGTCTACAAAGATTTTAGCAAGGCCTCTGACAAGTTTCCATATGGTACACTGGTTAGTAGTATTAAATCACATGGGATTCAAGGGGAGCCTGCCCATTGGATACAAAATTAGCTTGATGGCAGGAGACAGAGGGTGGTATGGAGTTTGCTATTTGGAAAGGAGGCCTGTGACCAACAATGTTCATCAGGGATTAAAACATAGAACATAGAACAATACAGCACAGAACAGGCCCTTCGGCCCACGATGTTGTGTCGAACATCTATCCTAGATTAAGCACCCATCCATGTACCTATCCAATTGCCGCTTAAAGGTCGCCAATGATTCTGACTCTACCACTCCCACGGGCAGTGCATTCCATGCCCCCACCACTCTCTGGGTAAAGAACCCACCCCTGACATCTCCCCTATACCTTCTACCCTTCACCTTAAATCTATGTCCCCTTGTAACACTCTGTTGTACCCAGGGAAAAAGTTTCTGACTGTCTACTCTATATATTCCTCTGATCATCTTATAAACCTCTATCAAGTCACCCCTCATCCTTCGCCGTTCCAACGAGAAAAGGCCGAGAACTCTCAACCTATCCTCGTACAACCTATTCTCCATTCCAGGCAACATCCTGGTAAATCTTCTCTGCACCCTCTCCAAAGCTTCCACATCTTTCCTAAAGTGAGGCGACCAGAACTGCACACAGTACTCCAAATGTGGCCTAACCAAAGTCCTGTACAGCTGCAACATCACTTCACGACTCTTGAATTCAATCCCTCTGCTAATGAACGCTAATACACCATAGGCCTTCTTACAAGCTCTATCTTGTGGGATTAGTGCTGGGTCCACTGTTGTTTGTCATTTATAAAGGATTTGGATGAGAATATAAGAAACAATGTTTGTAGGTTTGTGGATGACACCAGTGTTGATGATATAAAAGACAGAGAAGAAGGTTATCTAAGAATACAAATGGCTCTTGATCAACTGGGCCAATGGGCTGAGGAGTGGCAGATGGAGTTTTGTTTAGACAAATGAGAGGCGTTGCATTTTGGGAAAACAAACAACGGCAGGACTTACATTGTTAATTGCAACATTCTGGGAAATGTTGTCAAACAGATAGACCGAGAGGTTCAGATATATAGTTCCTTGAAAGTTGCAACACAGGTGAGCAGGGGGGTAAAGAGGCATTTAACATGCTTGCCTTCATTGCTCAGACCATTGAGTATAGGAGTTGGACATCATGTTGCGGTTGTTGGTAATTATTTGGTAAGGCCACTTTTGGAGTATTGTGAACATTTCTGGTCGCCTTGCTATAGGAAGGGTATCGTTAAATTGGAAAGGGTGCAGAAGAGATTTACAAGGTTGTTATTGGAACTGGAGGGTTTGAGTGATGGGTAGAGGCAGGATAAACTGGGATTTTTTTTCATTGAAGCATAGAAGATTAAGGAGTGACCTTATTGAGATTGGGCATTGATAAGGTGAGTGTAGAAAGATTTGAAAAGGACATGGGGGTAGCTTTTTATACTGAGGGTGGTTCATATGTGGAATGAACTTCCAGAGAAAATGGTAAATGCAGGTACAGTTACAGCATTTAAAAGGCACTTGGACAGGTACAGGAATAGGAAATGTTTAGAGGGATATGAGCCAAATACAAGCCAATGGGATGAGTACAGTTTGGGAAAATTGGACAAGTTGGACCGAAGGATCGGTTTCCATTCAGGATGACTCGGTGACTCTGTGAGGTCTATCATACCAGTGTAACTTTTAATTGATTATCACATAACAAACAACATCTTCTTTAAGAACAGAGCCACTTTCATTTTCCTGTCTGGTAATGAAACAGACCTGTTGATTCTCCACATAAAAACAGACAATAGCTGCAAATCTACCTTGTAGTGACCAAGACTGCAGTTAGATGATGCAGCACAATGAGCAGTGTAAAAACGAACAGACAACAGTTGTTCAATGCTGTTTTGGGGAGTTTGCTTGCCCCATGTTGGCTGCTGCATATTCTATGTTTCCATAGTGACTACACTCCTAAAAGTACTTCATTAGTTGCAACGAGCTTTAGGCTAAAAAAAAGTATGTGCTAGAGACACTCAACAGTCCTGTGCACAAGGAAACAGTTATGACAATCAACATTCTTGAACTTTCATGGTACAGCTAGCTGCATCTACATGTTAACTTTACCTGGAATTTACTGAGCCCTAAGTCTTTTTATGTGCCAGTCATTTGAAGCTTTTGTGGAAATATGGAGAGAATTATACAAGATGTTTGCTGTAAATCCACTAAAAGTTCGTAATCCTTACTTAATAACAATGGAATTTGACTTTTTTTGATACTGTAGATCCTCTAAGTTAACACATTTGTGACTTAAGTGTGTTCTTTTCCTTGTAGTTTGATGACAGTGGCTTTTATTGTGAGAAGTGAACAATTGGTTTTTCCCTGAAAAGAAAACTGTCCTGGCTAAAGTGATTCCTGAAGAAGGGCTCATGCCCGAAACGTCGATTCTCCTTCTCCTTGGATGCTGCCTGACCTGCTGCGCTTTTCCAGCAACACATTTTCAGCTCTGGCTAAAGTGAATGTCAATTGAATAGGATCAGTCCAAGTTAATCAATTTTCAAGGAGGACAGACTGTGTCATTTCTTTTCAGCTCAGTGTATGATGATCAATTATTTCTGAACCCCAGAGTTAGTTTTAAAATTCAAACAAGCAGTTGAAACTTATGAAAGAACACATTATCAATTTAATTCATGTCAGTGAAAGCGTTATCAAACCAACTGGGATCTTTGCAGGAGTAGAGAAAATGAACTAACTCCAATTATTTTTTAAAAATTCAAGAAAGAAAAAAGTGGAACATCATAAAAACATCCATAAGTGTATAGTTTAACTATGTTTTATTCATCTAGGTTACAAAATAAATGATACGCTACAAACACATTGTTGCAATTAACCACTGTTTGATTGTTGTTTTCCCATTGTTAATGAATTTGCTTGATATGTTTATAAATGTTTTGCTTGTTCTCAAAAACTGGAAACAAAGATAACTTGATCAATGCAACGTTTCCTATAACATTGGCACAAAATAGTTATTCATAGATGGGCTCCAGTGTGGAAGAAGCCATTCAGCCCATATTCACCCTCCAAAGAGCAGCCCACCCAGAGCCAGCCCTTTTCCTGAAATCCCACAGCTAATGCACCTAACGCGGACATCTGTAGGAAACTGGAGTACCCAGGGAAAATCCACACTGTCAAAGGGGGAATGTGCAAACTCCACACAGAGAATTGCCCAAGGATAGAATTGAACCTGGGTCCCTGGTGCTGTGAGGTAGCAGTGCCCACCACTGAGCCACCATGCCAACCTAATCGGAACTCAAGATATACAGAGGCACTGCCAAAATGATCGAAAGTTTGAATTGTCTTCGGGAGCGATCTAAGACAGAGAGGAGAAAAACCATCTGGAATAACAAGGTTAAAATATCTTTCATGGGATGTGTGTGTCACTGACTAAGGCAGCTTCTGTGGATCATCTCTAACGATGACCTCTAAAGATAATTAGAGAGAGAGGCAACAAATGCCAATGACGCTCTCATCAAATGAAAGGACACAAAAATTTAGAAAAAGCTAACTATATTTAGTTTTCAATTGGATCCTGTGTATGTTCCTCCTAATGGTTTCGGGTGAGGCTGAGCTATTGCATACAGGAAGGCCAGAGTTCAACTCCTAGTCAAAACTAGGTAACCAGATCTCAGCAAAGGCAACAGTCACAGTTTGATGGTCAGCCTGATTGCCCCACTTCACGTTCAGATGATCAATGAGATTCCTATTCCTAGTTGAGGCTTTGCTTCAAGTGCCCACTTACGTTAGAATGTGTATTTTTGTATCTAATTTGTCAATGTCATTGCTAACTTCGTTGTTGCTTGAACATGAACAGATCACAGTTGCACCATAACTGTGTAAGAACTAAGTTAAACTGAATTGAGCAAAATAAGGGAGAAATTGACAGAGAGTGAGTTTGGGGTAAAAAATGAGGTCTGCAGATGCTGGAGATCACAGTTGAAAATGTGTTACTGGTTAAAGCACAGCAGGTTAGGTAGCATCCAAGGAATAGGAAATTCGACGTTTCGGGCATATGCCCTTCATCAGGAATGAGGAGAGTGTATCAAGCAGGCTAAGATAAAAGGTAGGGAGGAGGGACTTGGGGGAGGGGCGATGGAGATGTGATAGGTGGAAGGAGGTCAAGGTGAGAGTGATAGGCCAGAGTGGGGTGGGGGCGGAGAGGTCAGGAAGAAGATTGCAGTGTAGGAGGGCGGTGCTGAGTTGAGGGAACCGACTGAGACAAGGTGGAGGGACGGGAAATGAGGAAACTGGAGTTTGTACAATGCCATGATACAATGTACGTTCGATTTCCATACAGATGGAGATCGGATGCTGCCTGACCTGCTGGGCTTTTGCAGTGCCACATTTTTTGAATCTGACTCTCCAGCATCTGCAGTCCCCATTTTCTCCAACTAAAGACATTGATTTGAATTTAGGCTATTTCTGCCCAGCTGTTTGTGATGACACTTCAATATTGGATCCCTACAGTTTTGAAGCAGGCTATTCAGCCCCAAACTGACCCCTCCAAAGAGAAACCCATCCAGATCCACCCACCTACCCTATCCCTGTAACCCTGTGAATCTCATGGCCAATCTAACTTAACCTGCACATCTTTGGCTTGAGATGAAACCCACGCAGACATGGGAAGAATGTGCAAAATCCACACAGTCATAGAGTCATAGAGTCATAGAGATGTACTGCGTGGAAACAGATCCTTCAGTCCAACCGTCCATGTTGACCTGATATTCCAACCCAATCTAGTCCCACCTACCTGCACCCGGCCCATATCCCTCCAAACCTTTCCTATTCATATACCCATCCAAATGCCTCTTAAATGTTGCAATTGTACCAGCCTCCACCATATCCTCTGGCAGCTCATTCCACCCTATGTGTGAAAAAGTTTCCCCTTACGTTTCTTTTATACCTTTTCCCTCTCACCCTAAACCTATGCCCTCTAATTCTGGACTCCCCTGCTCCAGGGAAAATACTTTGTCTATTTATCATATTCATGCCCCTCATAATTTTGTAAACCTCTATAAGGTCACCCCTCAGCCTCCGACACTCCAGAGAAAACAGCCCCAGCCTGTTCAGCCTCTCCCTATAGCTCAAATCCTCCAACCCTGGCAACATCCTTGTAAATCTGTTCTGAACCCTTTCAAGTTTCACAGCATTTTTCCGATAGGAAGAAAACCAGCATTGCATGCAATATTCCAACAGTGGCCTAACCAATTTCCTGTACAGCCGCAACATGACCTCCCAACTCCTGTACTCAATACTCTGACCAATAAAGGAAAGCATACCAAACACCTTCTTCACTATCCTATCTACCTGTTACTCCACTTTCAAGGAGATATAAACCTGCACTCCAAGATCTCTTTGTTCAGCAACAGTCCCTAGGACCTTACCATTAAGTGTATAAGTCCTGCTAAGGTTTGCTTTCCCAAAATGCAGCAGCTCGCATTTATCTGAATTAAACTCCATCTGCCACTTCTCAGCCCATTGGCCCATCTAGTCAAGATCCTGTTGTAATCTGAGGTAACCCTCTTCGCTGACCATTATACCTCCAATTTTGGTGTCATCTGCAAACTTACCAACTGTACCTCTTATGCTCACATCCAAATCATTTATGTAAATGACAAAAAGTAGAGTACCCAGCACCGATCCTTGTGGCACTCCACTGGTCACAGGCCTCCAATCTGAAAAATAACCCTCCACCACCATCCTCTGTCTTCTACCTTTGAGCTGGTTCTGTATCCAAATGGCTAGTTCTCCCTCTATGCCATGTGGTCTAACCTTGCTAATCAGTCTCCCTTACTGAAGTCCATATAGATCACATCTACTGCTCTGCCCTCATCAATCTTCTTTGTTAATTCTTCAAAAAACTCAACCAAGTTTGTGAGACATCATTTCTCACACACAAAGCCATGTTGGCTATCCCTAATCAGTCCTTGCCTTTCCAAATACATGTACATCCTGTCCCTCAGGATTCCCTCCAACAACTTGCCCACCACCGAGGTCAGGCTCACCGGTCTATAGTTCCTTGGCTTGTCTTTACCACCCTTCTTAAACAGTGGCACCACGTTTGCCAAACTCCAGTCTTCCGGCACCTCACCTGTGACTATCGATGATATAAATATCTCAGCAAGAGGCCCATCAATCACTTCTCTAGCTTCCCACAGAGTTCTCGGGTACACCTGATCAGATCCTGGGGATTTATTCACTTTTAACTGTTAAACCGTTAACAGTCGCCCGAGGCTGGGATCAAATCTGGATCCCTGACGTGGTAAGGCAGCAGTGTTAACCACTGACCCACTGTGCTGTCTATATACATCTCATATATCTGAATATATCAGAAGTTGTAACAAATGTCTGGTGAATACTTAGGTTACTTCCTTTCCCACATCTTGTTCTTCTGTGATGGGATGTAACAGATAACTTACCTCATCAGGTACAAATATCTGGGAGAAAGTGAGGACTGCAGATACTAGTGATCAGAATCGAAGAGTGTGGTGCTAGAAAAGCACAGCAGGTCAGACAGCATCCGAGGAGCAGGAAATGATGAGGGCAGAAAACAAATGCCTGCTGGAAGTAAAAGCCAATAAGATGGTGGTCAATGAGCATGTCTTATTCTACACACAGTATGAGAAAAGCTGTACACTGAAATGTAAACTTGCTCCCAAGCACCAACTAGCGGAGCACACAATCTACATGCATAAACAAACACAATGACCATTGAAAGAGTCGTGGGTCTTTCCAAAAATTCTCCAATATTAGAGGTTGACAGGTTTATTCTGATGATTTAGCTTCTTTGGTTCAGTCTATGATTTCAGACATAACATTCTACAGACTTAACTCCTGATTCATATCTCTTGGCATGTACTGGAATGTGCAACTGGTCTCTAATATGGTAAAGAAGGAGCTGGCAAACAGTCAAATGTCAAGGAGGGACTGCATATCTATTGGATATTGAATAAAATAATGGACAGCAATGTGTGACCCCAGCTCCAGGTTTGCTTCCAATTCAGACCTACAGTCAGTAACATGAGACTGCATTAACTGTTCAACAGCATCCCTCAATCAATCTTTTGGTAGTATTAAGACCATTAGATATAGGAACAAAAATTAGACCATTCAGCCCATTGAGTCTGCACCGCCACTCAATTATGGCTGATAGGTTTTTTAACCTCATTCTCCCACTTTCTCCCTATCACCTTTGATCCCCTTGACAATCAAGAACTTATCTCTCTCAGTCTCAAATACATTCAATGATGTGGCCTCCACAGCCTTCTGTGGTAATGAATTCCATAGATTTACTGCTTTCCAGCTAAAGAAGTTTCTCCTTATTTCCATTCTAAAGGGTCTTCCCTTTAAACTAAAGCTATGCCCTCGGGCCCTAGTCTCTCCTACCAATGTAAACATCTTCCCACCGTCCACTCTGTCCAGGCTGACACTGGGACTGACCCTTCTTCAAATAAAGCATGGGATCTTTAACAAGGACTGCAGTAAAGCGATGCAAATAGATGGGCGTTGGCTGAAATAATATCTAAGACCAAGAATTTTTAATACTTTTCTCCTGTGAAATTTCCCCTGAACTCTGTTCAAGTGTTATCCTTCAAAAGCAGCTGTTAAACTAGTGACATATACTGGAAACAGAGAGAGAGAGAGAGAGAGAGAGAAAGACACAGACAGAGAAAGACAGAGAGAGAGAGAAGGTGGTGGGGGGGGGAGGGGAGAGAGAGACAGAGAGAGACGGAGAGAGAAAGAAAGAAAGACACAGAAAGAGAGAGCAAGTTACATCACAAGAATGGTTAGAAGGGCCTGCAGAAAAAATGACCTCTTTTGGAACAAGAAGCACAAGTTACAAAATGGCAGACAGAAAACAAAATAAAGCTGTATGGCAATCCAAAAGTGGACAGGACTTTCTGAATTCCTTCCTTTCCTGGCTGCCTCCAGTTGCTGCTGACCCTGCTCCCTATAAACAGCAGATTGTAAAATCGCATGCTCAGACAATTTTGTCAGGGAGCCAGACCTGCTTTGCATCCTTAGTTAACTCATAAGGAGTTGACCTACAGCTCTTAGTGAGAGAGTGGGAAAGTCATTTGCTGTGTTTCTGACAATAAAACTGAAGCAAGAGAATAGGCCAATCCTGGTTGTGCAGATGTTGGAAATCTAATAAATTCAGTTTGTGAAAAAGACAGTGGCTTAAAAGACAGAGAAATCATTACAGGATGGAGGGAGGTTCTGCAGCCTATTGTATCCATACTGGGATGTGTGGATCCCCCTCATCAGTGAATATTAATGTGGTAAAAGTAGTAACAGGATTTGCTGGCTAGCTGCTCCTGGGAGGCAAGCAAGAAAGAGCTGGGCTAAACCGAAGGGATTTGTTCTTCTAACATCACCTGACCAAACCTTAGATTCTCTTCTGTGAAAACAATGGAGTATAATAGATGAGGCAATTTGCCTCAATTGTGCCATTCTAACATGCCCTGCAGCACTGGGCTATTTATTTATATAAGCTAGGAGTGAGCTGGAATAATGACTTTTCATTCACAAAATGGGATCTTCATGTTTCTGAGTCGAAAGCAGCGAGAAAAAATACTCTCAGGATGTCACAAAGAACTTTACAGCTATTTTAAGACTTTTTGAAGTGTATTAAGGAAACGTAGCAGCTCTGTAGAGTGTCAGAGAAAAAGGGTTTGTATTAATGCAACGCCTTTCATGTCAAGGTCGATGAGAGCAATTGTGATAGGGAGCTCTCCAGTCAGGGGCACAGACAGGCATTTCTACAGCTCTGAGCAAGATTCCAGGATGGTGCATTGGCTACCAGTTTCCTCATTTCCTCTCCCCCCACCTTACCTCAGTTCCATCCTTCCAGCTCAGCACTGTCCTCATGATCTGTCCTATCTGCCAATCTCCCTTCCCACTTATTCACTCCACCCTCCCCTCTGACCTATCACCTCCATCCCCACCCCCATTCACCTATTGTACTCTTTGCTACCTTCTCCCCAGCCACGCCCCCCCCCCCCGCCCCATTTATCTCTCCATCATGGAGGCTTCCTGCCTCTATTCCTTATGAAGGGCTTTTGCCCGAAACGTCGATTTTCCTGCTCCTCAGATGCTGCCTGACTTGCTGCGCTTTTCCAGCACCACTCTAATCTGAACATTGGCTACCTATTCCCAGGGTCGAGGATTTCTTGGAGTGGTTACAGCAAATTCCCAAAGGGAATGTGAGCAGCCAGAGGTCACTGTACACATTCATACTAACAGCATAGGTAGGGAAAAGGATGAGTTCCTGCAAACCGAATATAGGGAGTTAGACAAGTTAAAAAGTAGGATCTCAAAGGTAGCAATCTCCCAGTGCCGTGTGCTGGTGAGAGTAGGAATTGGAGAATAGGGCAGGTGAATACTTGGCTGAGGAGCTGGTACAGGGAGGGCAGTGATTCAAATTTCTGGATCATTGGAATCTCTTCTGGGGCAGAAGTGAAATGTACAAGAGGGACATGTTGCTCCTGAACCAGAGTGGGGCCAATATCCTGGCGGGGAGATATGCTGGATCCACTTGGGAGAGTTTCAACTAGTCTGAGAGGGGAGGGGGTTGGAATCCTGAGCTGTAGTGAGAACAGAGAGAAGGTTCTATAAGAATGGTCATGGATTTTATCTTTCCAATCATAGACTGGGACTGCCATAGTGTTAAGGGCTTGGGTGGGAAGGAATTTGGTATATGTGTTCAAGAAAATTTTCTGATTCAGTATGAAGATGTACCCACTAGAGAAGGAGCAAAATATGACCTTCTCTTGGGAAATAAGGCAGGGCGAGCGACTGAGGTGTGAGTGGGAGAGCACATTGGGACCAATGTTCACAATTCCATTTGTTTTAAACTTGAGGCCCAGTCCACAAGTTAAAGCTCTAAATTGAGGCAAGGCCAATGTTTGATCCCATGAGGCACAAACATTCAAAAGTTGATTGGGGGAGGCTGTTTGTAGGTAAATGCTTAACTGACAAGTTGGAGGCTTTTACAAGTGAAATAATGAGAGTCCACACACATTATGTTCCAGTTTAATGAAGGGCAAAAGACTGGCAGGAGTAGGGAACACTGGATAACGAGACATATTGAGGCTCTGCTGATGATAAATAAAGAGGCATATGTCAAGTATAGACAGCCAAGATCAAAAGAATCCTTTGAGGTGCATAGGGGGAATCGGAGTACACTTCAGAGGGCAGTCAAGAGGGCAAAAAGAGGGACATGAGATAACTTTGGAAGATCAGTTTAAGGAGAATCCAAAGAGATTCTACAAGTACATCAAAGGCAAAAAAGTAACAATGGAGACAATAAGGCCCTTAAAGACTAATGAGGCCAACCATGTGTGGAACTATAGGATATGGATGATGTCTTAAATGAATATTTTATGTCTGTAGTTACCATGGTGAAAGACATAGAGGTGAGACAACTTGGAAAAATAAATACTGATGTCTTGAAAAGAGTACACATTACAGAAAAGGAGTGCTGGAGGTCTTAAAATGCATAACGGTAGATAAATCCCCTGGACCTGATCAAGTGTATTCCAGGACATTGTGGGAAGCTCGGAAAGAAATGTGGAGTCCCTAGCAGAGATATTTGTTTCATCAATAGACACAGGTGAGGTGCCGGAAGACTGGGGATAGCTAATGTTGTGCTGTTATTTGAGAAAGGCTGTAAGGAAAAGACATGGACCTATAGACTTGTGAGTCTGACATTAGTGGTGCATAAGTTGTTGGAGAAGATTCTGAAAGACAGGATTTCACACATTTGGAAAGGCAAAGACTGATTAAGGATAGTCAGCATGTTTTTGTGGTAAATAGTGTCTCACTAACTTGATTGAGTGTTTTGAAGAGGTGACAAAGATCTTTGATGATGACAGAGCAGTAGACATTGTCCATATGGACTGCAGCAAAGTGTTCGACAATGTTCCGCATGGTAGATTTGTTTATAAGGTTAGATCATATGAGATCCAGGGAAAGCTAGCCAATTGGATACTAAATTGGCTTGGTGGTATGAGACAGAGGGTGGTGGCAGAGGGTGTTTTGTTCGGGCTGGAGATTTTTGACCAGCAGTTCGCTGCAATGATCAGTGTTGTGTCCACTGCTGCTCATCAAATATATAAATGATTACAATGAGAATACAGGCGGCATAGCTAGTAAGCTTGTGGGTGACCTTAAAATTGGTGTAACACTGAAGAGTATTATGGACTAGGCCAGACCATTCAAAACATTCTGAAGCAGGCATCCGCAGACTATAACTTTGCAATTTGTTTTGGTCAGCGTACAGAGAAAATTACCCAGAGTAAGTTAACTAGGTTGACCACTAGATTTTAAAACAGACAAAAATTTATTCAAAAAATTACATAATGAAACACAAAGAACAGAATAAAGAACCCCAACAGAACTGGCCTATCCAAACTAGACTTAATTATGCTGTTCCAAATATACACAACAGCCCCAATAAGCAAACTCCCTTTAAAAGAGAAACAGTATAAATGGAACACATGCTTACAGGTTGGAGTTGAAGGGCAGAAAGAGAGAGAGAGAGAGAGAGAGCTTCCACACAGCTCCCGGTTGAGCTCCTAACCAATTCAAGCATGAACTAAACTGCTCAGCTCAGTTAGCTAGAGAGCTGTCCACTCCCCTTACATTATACAGGTCACTTCTAAAACATGACCACTTAGGCCTGAAGTCTCATCTGTTTACATATAAGCAAACCAGACTGATTGGAGCCTGGCCCAGTCTATTGCCCCTCTGAAAATGTTCATGGACAGAGTCTCCTTGAGCCAAGGAACAGCTTTTAGGGAAAAAAGGGACCAGCTTTGTGACACCTCCCGCCTTAAAAAATGAATCATCAAAATCAAAAGATGGTTTCATGTTTAACCTTCAAAACCTGGTTAGTAGTCTAAAAACACACATACACTATACTAACTATAAAAATGCAAACATGCACAACTACATACAAATTCAGGCCGTGGTACACCCACCACTGAACACCTCCATATCTTATTCGAGTCTCGATAACACACCGGTAATCACATTTTCCCGACCTGTCACCTGCACAATTGTCAAACTGAACGGCTGCAACAACAAGCTCCATCTAAACAGCCTGGCATTTTTGTCCTTAAAGTTCTCCACAAATATCAACGGGTTATGATCAGTGTAGACGATTGTCTCAGGTGCATTGCTAGGAATATAAACGCTGAAATGTTGGAATGCCAACACCAAGCTTAAAGTCTCTTTCTCCACTGTTGAATATTTCTGTTGATGAATGTTTAACTTCCTGGAAAAATACTCAATGGGTCTTTCTATTCCCTCATCATCCTCCTGCAGGACTGCACTGACATCCACATCACTGGCATCGACAGCCACCTTGAAAGGCTTTGTGTAATCCAGTGCAGCTAATACCGGAGCAGTGGGTAACACAGTGTTTAGGCTGTTAGTCCGCTGTCCACTGAAACGTCTTGCCCATTTTTAACAATTCGGTGAGTGGAGCAGCCACTTGCTAAAGTTTGGCACAAACGTTCGGTAAAATCCATTCAACTCCAGGAACTGTAACAGTGCTTTTTTCATTGATAGTGTGGGAAATTCCCCAATTACTTTTGTTTTCACATCCCATGGGACCATTTGTCCATGTCCAATAACATGGTCCAAAAAGGTGACTTGGGTTTCGGCAAATTCACTTTTAGCGAGGTTTACCACCGAGCCTGCCTTCCAAAGTTAATCAATCAAGTCCGATAAATCCTATAAATGTTCCTTCCATGAGTGACTAAAAATCACCAGGTCATTAATTTTACACCACACAACTGGATAACCTGGCAATGACCTTACTGGTCAATCTCTGAAAGGTGGCTGGAGTGCTTTTCATACCAAAAGGCATGACTTTGAACTGATATAATCCATTTAGCACTACAAAGGCCAAATTTATCTTTACTCTCTCTGACAAACATATTTGCCAGTTGCCTCTAAGCAAGAACAACTTAGAAATGTAAGTTGCTTATTCCACTTTTTCGACACCGTCCTCCAACCGTGGAATTGGATATGCATTAGATTTGAAAAAGCATTGACTTTGCGATAGTCCACACATAACCATTGGGTACCGTCTGGCTTTGACACCATGACTATGGGTGAGCTCCAGTCACTGTAACTCACTTCGAGTATGCCATCTTGGAGCATGCACTCTATCTCCTTCTGAACCTGTGGCAACTTTAAAGGGTTATGCCGATTAGGATGTTGCTTAATTGGAACAGAATCTCCTATCTCTACATCACGCACAATTAGGTTAGTACTTCCCAGTTTATTTCCGCATATCTCCCCATGTGATAGTAATAACTCTTTCAGGTCATTTCGATTTTCTTGTGGAAGGTAGCTCAATAATTTATCCCAATTTTTGACAATTTCCTCATTGTCCAACTTGATTTGAAGAATGCCCAATTCAGAATTTTCTGAACTTGGTTCTTCCTTCTGTGTTTCAGAGGAAGTGGTGGAGGCTGGTACAATTGCAACATTTAAGAGGCATTTGGATGGGTATATGAATAGGAAGGGCTTGGATGGATATGGGCGGGTGCAGGCAGGTGGGACTAGATTGGGTTGGGATCTCTGATCGGCATTAACAAGTTGGACCAAAGGGTCTGTTTCCGTGCTGTACATCTCTGTGACTCTATGATTCTAAGACCTTCTCCTCTTGCCTTCCTTCCCCTTTCAAAATATCTTTTGAGCATACTCACATGACACACTCTGTGAGATATCTTCTTATCTGGAGTCCTTATCCAATAGTTCATCTCATTCAATTTCCTTTTGATTTGATAAGGTCCATTAAACTTTGCTTTTCAAGGCTCACCTGTTACTGGAGGTAACACCAATATCTTATACCCAATTGCAAAATTGCGAATTTGTGATTTCTTATCCATTTCCTGTTCCATTGTACGCTGAGATACTTTTCAATGCTGTTTCGCCAATTCTCCAACTCTATTTAATTGTTCTCTAAAATTTGACCCATCGTCCAAATGGGCGGTCTCTAAATTCTGACTTCATAATTTCTCCTTAATCAATTTTAACAGTCCTCTTACATCATGTCCAAAAATTAATTCAAATGGACTGAATTTGGTCGATTCATTCGGTGCATCCCTGATTGCATAAAGTACAAACGGAACTTTCTTATCCCAATCATCTGGGTAATCCTGACCATAAGCCCTCAATATGGTCTTCAGTGTTTGATGCTAGCTCTCTAGAGCTCCCTGCAATTCCAGATGGTACACAGTAGATTTGGATTACTTTATTTCCAAGTTACCCATAACATTCTTGAATAGCTTGGATGTGAAGTTTGATCCTTGATCTGACTGGATCTCTGTTGGTAGTCCGTATATAGAAAAAAAATTAAGTAATTCTTCTACAACCCTTTTAGCTGTAATGTTGCGTAATGAGATTGCCTCTGGAAATCTAATTGATGCATCCATTATTGTCATAGAGTCATAGAGATGTACAGTATGGAAACAGACCTTTCAGTCCAACCTGTCCATGCCGACCAGATATCCCAACCCAATCTAGTCCAACATGCCAGCACCCGGCCCATATGCCTCCAAACCCTTCCTATTCATATACCCATCCAAATGCCTCTTAAATGTTGCAATTGTACCAGCTTCCACCACTTCCTCTGGCAGCTCATTCCAGACCCGTACCACCCTCAGTGTGAAAAAGTTGCCCCTTAGGTCTCTTTTATATCTTTCCCCTCTCACCCTAAACCTCTCATCCTCTAGTTCTGGACTCCCCGACCCCAGGGAAAAGACTTTGCCGATTTACCCTATCAATGCCCCTCATAATTTTGTAGATTTCTATAAGGTCACCCCTCAGCCTCTGACGCTCCAGGGAAAACAGCCCCAGCCTTTTCAGCCTCGCCCTATAGCTCAAATCCTCCAACCCTGGCAACATCCTTGTAAATCTTTTCTGAACCCTGTCAAGTTTCACAGCATCTTTCTGATAGGAAGGAGACCAGAATTGCATGCAATATTCCAACAGTAGCCTAACCAAAATCCTGTACAGCAACAACATGACCTGCTAACTCCTGTACTCAATGCTCTGACCAATAAAAGAAAGCATACCAAGCGCTTTCTTCATTATCCTATTGTTAATAAATACTTACTCCCACTTTTTGTTTGAGGTAGGGAACCCACATAATTAATCAAGACTCTTGTGAAATATTATTCAAATGCTTGAATAGGTATTAAAGATGCAGGTTTTATTACTGCCTGTGGTTTTCCGATTAGTTGACATATATGACACGTCTGGCAAAATTCAACTGCATCCTTGTGTAGTCCAGGCCAGTAAAAATGTCTGAATATTTTAGTCTGCGTTTTCTTCACCCCTAAATGACCTCCAAGTGTTAGCTCATGCCCCTCTCACAGCACCTCCTATCTATACCTTACTGGTGAAGCAATTTGATGAATCTCTTCCCATATCTCACCTGCTTGAATGTGTGATGGTCTCCATTTTCTTATTAAGACATCATTTGTTAAGTAATAACGCACAGGGATGCATTCACTTTCTTTCTCAGTAAATTCCTTTTGATATAACTGTTTTAACTCCTCATCTTTCTGCTGTAATTCAATCAGCTTAGCAGAACTAAAGAGGTTTACCTATTTGGTCCTTCTATGATCCACTTATCTGATCAAAAAATGTTTTGGATAACACCATGCCAGCTTCCATATCTGTGCCTTTTGAACTGTCCTGCTTCAGCTTGTGCTGGATCTTGTGATCACACAATCAGGGAAAATTTCTGGATAAAGGTCTTTCATTTCTTCAGTTGCCTGCGTCTCCACTGGCTTTTCAACTAGAGAAGGCAGCACACCTACCAGTAAATCAGCTATATCATTTGCAAGGACAAATTGTCTTCCTGGAGCTGAGAGTTTGTCCAGGACCCTGCCCACAAATTCTCCACTCTTCTCTGGATTCTCTCACCTCACCTTACACAATTACACAAGTCTCACCATGAATTCCCGTTACCAGCACCTTTTCTGGCAATAGTCCCTCAGGAGTACATATCTCCTCATCCTTCAGCATTACAGACTGAGAGGATCCTCAGCATTTTAGCCTTAGCATTTTAACCTCCTTACCCATTACCCCTGGCCTATGTGAATAAACTTTGCCCTTGCATTTATATTTTTTAAGCAGATCTGGCACTTCCTCCTTAACTAACCTCTGATCATCTTGTACACTCTGAGGCAGTTCAACTTTTTGTTACTAGTCCAATAAAACTCCCAGGCTTGTCTGGTTTTCCTACATCTGGCTGTCTCCTAGCCCACCAACACTGTGATTTCATGTGGCCCACTTTATTACAATGAAAACATTGAAGCTTTATAACTTCTTTATCCCCCTCAAAGGTTTCTTTTTTACCCTGTGGTAAGTTATCCTTATGATCTTCACTGAGATCTACCTTTCCCCTTCCATGTGAAGATTTCTCTTTGCCCCAGTATCTATCCCTCATGGACTGAATTTGATTCTGGAAGCCAAACCGAGTTTGATGAACCAGCTTATAACTATCAGCCCCTTCAGCTGCTAAACTTGCTGTTTTAACTCTCTGCTCTTCCACATCAGTTTGCTTTACTTCAGGCAGTGAATTTTTGAATTCCTCCAAAAGGAATTTGTGGGCGGCACGGTGGCACAATGGTTAGCACTGCTGCCTCACAGCGCCTGAGACCCGGGTTCAATTCCCGACTCAGGCGACTGACTGTGTGGAGTTTGCACGTTCTCCCCGTGTCTGCGTGGGTTTCCTCCGGGTGCTCCGGTTTCCTCCCACAGTCCAAAGATGTGCGGGTCAGGTGAATTGGCCATGCTAAATTGCCCGTAGTGTTAGGTAAGGGGTAAATGTAGGGGTATGGGTGGGTTTCGCTTCGGCGGGTCGGTGTGGACTTGTTGGGCCGAAGGGCCTGTTTCCACACTGTAAGTCTAATCTAATCTAAAAAAAATAATTACCTCCCTCAGGACATAATAGGTTTTCTCAATTTTTAAAGCTCTTATCGATCTCGCGAAATTACTCTGTTTGATCCTTTCAAACTCAAGATAGGTTTGACCAAGGCCCCTCCTTCAATTCCTGAAACATTGTCTATAGGTTTCTGGTACAAGCTCATCTGCACTTAAAATGGCTTTTTGTCACCTCCTCATTATTCCCAAATGCCTCCTCTGATAGGGATGTGAATACCTCACCAGCCCTGCATCCAAGTTTCATTTGGATCAACAAAAACCCACATTGCCACTGACCGCTGCATTTGTTTAGCCACCTTTTCAAATGAGATGCAAAAGGCTTCCACATCCTTCTCATCAAATGTAGGCGATGCTTGAACATACTTAAACAGTTTCTCACTAGGCTTCTGACCAGCAGGGGCTTGGTCCTCCTCACTCTCTTCCTCACTAACCCTACACCCAGCCTTTATCTCCAGCCTTTTCAGCTGACTTTCCTTTTTAACGGTTAGTTTTTGAAGTTCAAAAGCTCTCTCTTTTTCTTTCTCTTCTGCTGCTCTCTCTTTTTCCCTCTCTTCTGCTTTTAATCGTAACTCAAACTGTTTCATTCCTGCTGCCCTTTCCTTATCTCTCACCCCTAACTCAAGCTGCTTCATTTGCGTTTGAATTCTTGCCATCTCTATCGATTCTGATGGTGTTTCCAGCAAGTTTAAAGACTGACCTACTGCTGTAATTATCTCTCCTTTCCTCACAGAAGCAGGCAGGTGTAATTCCCGCTACTCTGCCAATTCTTGCAACTTGGTCTAATTCACCTTTTGCAAAACTTCCAAAGTCACCGCATCCACTTCCAGAAAAGCTTTGGAGACTGAAAGAGCCATTACTATCCCAAACATTGTCTACCCACCCAAACCAACTCTCAAAATAAAGATACTAGCACCTACCGCTCGGTGTTTAAAATCCCGGAAGAGCCCCTAATCTGTTATGGACTAGGCCAGACCACTCAAAACATTCTTAGCCACCTTTGCACACAACGTACTAAAATGCAGCATCTCACATTTATTTGAATTAAATGCCATCTGGCCCTCCTTGGCCCATTGGCCTATCTGATCAAGTTCTCATGGTACTTTGCAATTTGTTTCAGTAAGTGTACAGTGAAAATTACCCGAAGTAAGTTAGGTTTTAAAGCAGACAAAAAAATTATTCACAAAATTACACAATGAAACACAAAGAACAAAATAAAGAACCGCTACAGAACATGCCTATCCAGTTTGACGTAATTATGCTGTTCCAAATTTACACAACAGTCCCAATAAGGAAACCCCCTTTAAAGACCAGTACAAAGGGAACACATGCTTACAGGTTGAAGTTAAAGGCAGAAAGAGAAAGAGAGTTTCCACACAGCTATTTGTTGAACTCCTTACCAGCTCAGACTAAACTAAAACTGCTCAGCTCAGCTAGAGAGCTGACCATTCCAATCTCTTTATACAAGTCACTTCTAAAACATGACCATTTTGGCCTGAAGTCTCATCTGTTTACATATGAACAAAAGGCCTCTCAAAATCCTTTTCATCTCTGTCCCAGACCAGACTGATCGGAGCCCGGCCCGGTCGATTGTCCCTCTGAAAAAAATCAGCTGAGCCAAGGAACAGCTTTTAGACAAAAAAAGGACTAACTTTGTGACAACAGTGAGGTATGTTATTTGAGAGTACCACTACATCTTGATCAGGTGGGCCACTCGGCCAAGGAGGGCCAGATGGCGTTTAATTCAAATAAATCTGAGATGCTGCATTTTGGGTAGGCAAATCAGAGCAGGACTTACACTGTTAATGATAGGGCCCTGATGAGTATTGTTGAACAGCAGAGGTGAAGGTACATAGTTCCTTGAAAGTAGCATCACAGGTAAACAGCATACTGAAGAATGCATTTGATATGCTTGTCTTCAATGGTTGGAGCATCGAGTAGTGAAACTTGACATCATGTTCCAGCTCTACAAGACATTAGTGAAGCCATTTTTGCAGTACTGCACACAATTCTGGTCAGTCTGCTATTGAAAGGGTGTTACTGAACTGGAAATGATGCAGAAAAGATTTACAACAATGTTACCGAAACTAGATGATTTGAGGAGAGGCTGGATAGGCTGGAAATTTTTTCCTGGAGCATAAATAAGGTGAATAGCCAAGAACTTATCCCCAGAGTCCGAGAGTCCAAAACTAGAGGGCATAGATCTCATAGATCTAATAGAATCATACAGCAAAGAAACAGACCATTTAGCCCACCATGGCTATGCCAACCATCTAACACCAAACTACAATAATCCCACTCCCTTGCTGTTGGTCCATAGCATTCTATGCCCTGACATTTCAGGTACTCATTCCAAAGCTTCTGAAATATTGGTAGAGTGCCTGCCTCCACCACTCTGACAGGTAGCAGCATTCCATATTTCCACATTCTCTGTGTCAAAAATTCTTTCTCAGATTGCCTCTAAACTACTTGCTCTTCACCTTAAACGTAAACCCTCTGGTCTTACACACATCTGCCAAGGGGAAGAGTAACTCACGATCTACTCCATCTATGTCTCTCACAGTTTTGTCTCCCTCAATAGAGGGGCCTGCAGGGTAATGTTTTCACACCGAAGGTGGTGCCTATATGGAATGAGCTGCCAGAGGAAATAGTAGAGGTGAGTACAATTACACCACTTCAAAGACATTTTGATACATGGATAGAGGGATGTGGGTCAAATGTTTGCTAATTTAGTTTGGAAGGTTTATAGAGGTTTATAAAATTATGAGAGGTATATATGAAGTGAATGGCAGGTATGTTTTCCCTCAGGAAGGGGAATTTCGAGATTGGAGCATATTTTTAAGGTGAGAGGAGAAAGATTTTAAAAAGACATGAGGGGCAATCTTTTTACAAAGAGTTGTGTGTGGAATGAACCTCCAGAGGAAGTGGTGGATGCAGGTACATTTGCAACATTTAAAAGATATTTTGATAAATACATGAGTAAAGTAAGAAATGTTTGGAAGGATATGGGCCAAGCACAGATGAATGTGGCTAGTTTAATTTGGGAAACTTGGTCGGCATGGACAAGTTGGACTGAAGGGTTTGTTACCATGCTGTGTGACTCTGTGACTTTCTATCAGAATTCACTCCCACCAGTGAAGTACTTTTGGAGGTGCAGTTGCTGCTGTAGAAAATATGGCCAGCAAATAGCTGGCAGCAGGTTCCCTCAAACATTACTCTGACAAGGACCACCATGTACATAGCAGATACTTGTAGAACATAGAAAAGTATAGCACAGAACAGGCCCTACGGCCCACAATGTTGTGCCGAGGATTAATCCTAATCTAAAATAAAATAACCTAACCTACGCACTCCTCAATTCACTGCTGTCCATGTGCATGTCCAGCTGTCACTTAAATGTCCCTAATGACTCTGCTTCCACCACCACAGCTGGCAATGCATCCCATGCATTCACAACTCTCTATATAAAGAACCTACCTCTGACGTCTCAGCTATACCTTTCTCCTAATATCTTAAAATGATGACCCCTCATGCCAGTCAATCCTGCCCTGGGGAAAAGTCTCTGGCTGTTGACTCTATTCCCTCTCATTATCTTGTACACCTCAATCAGGTCACCTCTCTTCTTCCTTCCTGCCAGAGAGAAAAGTCCAAGCTTAGTCAATGTCTCTTTGTAAGGCAAGCCCTTCAGTCTAGGCAGCATCCTGGTAAACCTTCTTTGCACCACCTCCAAAGCCTCTGCATCTTTCTCATAATAGGGTGACCAGAACTGGACACAATATTCCAAGGTTTCGTAGAGATGCAGCAAAACATTGCAGCTCTTAAACTCCACTTGGGTTACAACTTTGAGGGATCTGTGCACATGAACACCAAGATCCCACTGTTCTCCACACTAACAAAAATCCTGTCTTTAATCCTATATTCAGCATTCAAAATGCATCACTTTGCATTTATCCAGATTGAACTCCATCTACCATTTCTCAGCCCAGCCCTGCATCCTGTCTATGTCATGCTGCAGCCTGCAAAAGCCCTCAATATTTGTGAGGCATGATCTACCTCTCACAAAGCCATGCTGAAATGTTTTTAATCACGCTATGCTTTTCCAAATAGTCATAAATCCTAGCCATTAGAATTCTTTCCAAAACCTGGCTCACCACAGACGTAAGACTGACTGGTCCGTAATTGCCAGAGATTTCCCTAATGCCCTTCATGAAAAGAGGAACAACATTCGCCTCCCTCCAACCTTTGTGTCATTGGCAAATTTACTAACCCATCCTTCAATCTCCTCACCTAAGTCATGTATAGAAACTACAAAGAGCAGAGGCCCAAGAACAGAGCTCTGTGGGACACCACTCACCACTGACCTCCAGGCAGAATGCTTTCCATCGACAATCACTCTGCCTTCTGTCAGCCAACCAATTCTGAATCCAGAGAGTCAAATCTCCCTGTATCCCATACTTCCTGATTCAATGAATGAGCCTACCATGGGGAACCTTATCAAATGCCTTGCTGACCACTATTTACACCACATCCACTGCCTGACCTTCATCAACCTGTCTCGTCACCTCCTCAAAGAGCACAATAAGATTTGTGAGACATGACCTGCCCCTCACAAGCCACGCTGACTATTTTTAATCACGCTATGCTTTTCCAAATAGTCATAAATCTTATTCCTCAAAATTCTTTCCAAAATCTTGCTGACTACAGGCATAGGACTGACTGGTCTGTAATTGCCAGGGATTTCCCTATTACCTTTCTTCAAAAGAGGAACAATACTCACCTCCCTCCAATCATCTGCTACGGCTCGTGTGGACAATGAGGAAGCAAAGATCTTCGCCAACAGGTTAGCAATCTTCTTTCTCGCTTCCCAGAGCAACCTAGGATAAATCTGGTCTGGCCCTGGGGACTTATTAATCTTAATGTTTGCCAACATTTCCAACGCATCGACTTCCTCAATCTCAATCTGTTCAAGCCTGTTTCCTGGCTTCTCAAAGTTCTCCTTCATAACAAGGTGCCTTTCTTGAGTGAAAACCAAAGTAAAAGACTCATTTAGGGCTTCTCCTATCTCCCCTATCATGTGACCTGGCCAATGTTGTCTATTTCATACTCTGCAGGCAAGGATGCCCTGAGACATAGTACATTGCGAGATCGAGCAGTGGTTATGGCAATACGTGAATGGACACTGCACAACAATCACTAGGTAGGAGTGTTCCCTCCCAGATAGAGAACACTTCAGCAGTCTAGGACATTTTAACTCGGATCTTTGGGTGACCATCCTCCAAGGCGGGCTTCGGGATAGGCAACAACGCAAAATGGCCAAGCAGAGTCTGATAGCCAAGTCCAGTACCCATAGGGATGGCCTCAACTGGGACTTTGAGTTCATGTCATACTACAGGTGAACTCATTGCTCTACACACTGTCACACACACACATACTCCTACAGACCCATACACTCATGCAGACCCTCTCTCATACGCAAGCTCCCTCTCATACGCTCACACGTACACTCCCATGCTCACACCCACACACGTACCCTCTCACAGACTTATACCTCTTTACACTTACACTCACACCCATACACATACACACACCCTCTCACAGACACTCATACCCCGCAACCCCCCCCCCCCCACCCCCACACACACACACCCACCCACATGCACGCATATAGGTTTGTGGGGTGAATTTGTCCTTGCAGAATTATACTTTATTTTGCTCAAAAACTGCATTTATCCCTGTAAGATTCTGTAAATCTCTTTTTTTAGAAATAGAATCAGTCTGAACACTGGAGCACAGACAGCCTCACACAGGGCACCTCACACCTTCAATGCATTATCTGAGCCAACATGGCACCTATTGTTAAAGTTCACTTGAGAATGTCATTTTAAGTTCTGTGATTTACCTGTGAAAGAACTGAAACCAACATCCTAATTCTAAAAGATGACAGACGTAACAATCAATCCAGGTATTTTACAATATATCATTTCAGTTATATTACACGATAAACTTTTGCTATAAATTCTGTGTCTTGCGATCTTATACTCCACAACCGCCTGAGGAAGGAGGAAGCTCATGCTTCCAAATAAACCTGTTGGACTATAACCTGGTGTTGTGTGATTTTTAATTTTGTCCATCCCAGTCCAAACCAGCTCCTCCAAATAAGGACCAGGTCAACTGTTTCTTTTTGTGATGCTAAGCAAAAGGTGAAGATTGATCAGGACACAAGGATAACTTACCCTGATCATTGAACAATGCCATGGAATTTTATTCATACACCCTTGAGTGGGCACACTGTCTGAGACACAATATTTTGGCTATAGGAAGTTTTGGTCATTTGTTGTCTAATACCAGTGTCTCTCTCAAACACACATATGTCACATGAACCAATATAAAGCATGGGGCTGTAGGGAAAGATATAACTTTGCTCTGTGAAGTGGTGAGGTTGTGAATCGACTCAACTATTTGTATTCCAGTTGGCTACTCCAGATCATCAATGATGATAGCTAAGGAAGGTTCAGGATTGGCTGCTCTGGCCTCTTCTATCTAACTCTAACACATCTAAAATAAGGGGTGGCACGGTGGCTCGGTGGTTAGCACTGCTGCCTCACAGCACCAGTTGACCCGGGTTCGATTCTAGTCTTGGGCGGCTTTCCGTATGGAGTTTGTACATCTTCCCTGTGTCTGCGTGGGTTTCCTCCAGTGCTCCAGTTTCTTTCCATAGTCCAAAGATGTGCAGGTTAGGTGAATTGGCCATGCTAAATTGTCTATAGTGTCCAGGGATGTGTTGATTAGGTGCATTAGTTAGGGGTAAAAGTAGAGTGTTATTGTCTGGGTAGGTTACTCTTCGGAGGGTTGGTGTGGACTGGTAGGGCTGAAGGGCCTGTTTCTCCACTGTAGTGATTCTAGGATTCAATGAAGTGTGTAACCAACTCCTGCAGAACTGGACCAAGCAAGGAGTCAGTAACAGAAAAGAAGCTGGAAGTAAAGAAGCATTAATCAAGGCCATAAAGATGTACTGCTCAGGCCACTTGAGAGAGAGAAAGGTAAATTGATTTGGGTTGAAGGACTGACTTAGATTGAAGTTGATTGACATTAGAATGACTGCTGTGTGCCAAATGAAATCCTTGAAATAAGAAAAGGCCTTGGGTTGGGTCAGCAGGTTATGTAAAATATTAGCATTTGGAAATCGGAAGATATGTGAGTGAATCTGAGAAATGGAAGGGGACATTGAAGAGGAACTGATGAAATGACTGTTGAGTCATGGGATGAGGTGGTTAGCTCAATTGGCTTGACAGCTGGTTTACCCTGCAAGTAAAGCCAACTGCATAGTCTCAGTTCCCGCATTAACATTAGTTTTCATTCATGAGACATGGGCATCACTGGTAGACCAGTATTAGTTGCCCATTTCTAGTTGCCCAGAGGGCAGTTATGAATCAGCCACATTGCTGTAGTCATATGTAGGCCAGACCAGGTAAGGATGGCAGTTTCCTTCCTTAACGAGCATTGATGAACCAAATGGGTTTTTCCCAACGATTGGCAATAGATTCATAGTCATCATTTGACCTTAATTCCAGACGTTTTCCAGAGGTCACCATAAAGGACTCAACCCTTCCCATCACTTGAAGTGTGGTGACCCTCAGGTTAAACCACCACCAGTTATCTCTCTCTGTCATGAGAATGCACCTCTCCAGTCCACCAGGGGTATGGCAACTTTACCTTTATGCAACAGTGGATAGATTCAATCAAATGCTACTCTGGTCTTTGAGAAATGGGTTGGGGTCCATTGCTAGGCTCTTGAGCAATGTTTTAAGCTGGTAATTCAATGCACTGCAGAAGTGCCTTGGTCTCTCTTCCCTCTAAAAGCACATTAAAGATCCCATGGTGCCACACTCAAAGACATTAAGAGGATTTCTCACTGGTCTAGACCCACAATTAGCCCTTAACCAACTTCAGTAAAATGGATTCACTTGTCATTATCGTAATACCTTGGTAGCTTTGCTGAATTTAAATTGGCAGCTACATTTCCCACATTGTGGCAGTGACTACATTTCAATAATGGTGTAATTGGCTGTAATGTATTTTGGGGCATCCTGCTGCTATGAAACACGGCAACTGAAAGCCTGAAGTAATGTTAGTCTTCCATCACTCGAAAAATGAGACAACAGTTGTCTCAAACATACTGAGTATTTCTTTAATTAAGATGCTCTAGAGTGGTTCACCTAAAATCCACATCAGCTTTGTTTTGTTGCATAACAGTTGAATGTGACAGCCCTGGCCAGGCAAAAGTTCACAGACAGTAACACTGGCCGCTTCTTAAACTGTTCACTCACATTAAATCAATCAGCTTGAGTAAACACGCGGCTGGAAAAGCAAGCAACAGCTTCAGCTGGTACACAGCGCACTTATATTGAGGTCAGTCACCTTCAATCTAAGTCAATGGGCTTTCAACCCAAGTCAACCAAGCAATATCACACAGGCTTAGAAGTGAAAGAAAAACCGCTCAAAAATATGCGCTATGGTGAGATGCTTACAGCCCGACTGCAATTGAGAAAATGCACCTGACAGACTTTTTTTATTTTGTGAAGGTGAGTGACAGAACACCCAACAAACTGGGAGTCATTTTCTTTTGCTGGATTCACATTTAATTGTGAATCACAGAAACAAGCCATTTGATTCATATTGGCGCTTATACTCCACTTGTGTTTCCTCCAAGTAAACCCGTTCATCACATTTTATACAATAACAATCTAGATGAAGTAACTGAGGGCATCCTGACTAAGTTTGCAGATGATACAAAGATTGGCAGAGGGACAGATGGCATTGAGGAGACTGCAGAAGGATCTGGACAGGTTTGGAGAATGGGCAAAGACGTGGCTGATGGACAACAATGTGGGAAAATGTGAGGTCATACATTTTGGTAGGAAGAATAGAGGCATGGACTATTTTCTAAATGGGGAGGAAGTTCAGAAGTCTGAAGTTCAAAGAGATTTGGGAGTTCTAGTCTAGGATTCGCTCAAGGTAAACTTGCAGGTTGAGTCAGTAGTTAAGAAGGCAGATGCAATGTTGGCATTTATTTTGAGTGGACTTGAATGTAAAAGCATGAACGTACTTCTGAGGCTCGATAAGACTCTGGTCAGACCACATTTGGAGTATGGTGACCAGCTTTAGGTCCCATATCTCAGGAAGGATGTACTGGCTCTGGAGTGCTTTTGGAGAAAGTTCACGAGAATGGTCCCAGGAATGAAAGACTTAACATATGAGGAACGTTTGAGGATTCTTGGTCAATATTTGATGGAATTTAGAAGGATGAGGGATGATCTAATTGAAAGGTAATGCTGAATGGCCTGGACAGACTGGATGTTGGGAAAATGTTTCCATTGATAGGAGAGACTAGACCCGAAGGCATAGACTTAGAGTAGAGGGAAAACCTTTTAGAATGGAGATAAGGAGAAATTTCTTCAGCCAGAGAGTGGTGAATTTATGGAATTCACTGCCACAGCTGTCTGTGGGGGCCAGGTCATTGAGTATATTTAAGACAGAGATAGATAGGTTCTTGGTTGTCAAGGGGGATCAAGGGTTATGGGGAGAAAACAGGAGAATGGGGTTGAGAAACTCATTAGCTATGATGGAGAAGACTAGATGGGCTGAATGGCCTAACTTCTGCTCCGATGTCTCATGGTCTTACCATCTTCAGTTCTGAGGAAGAATAGCTCGATCTGAAATGCTAACTCTCCATGGAATTCTCTCCATGACTGCTGCCAGACCTGCTGAGTTTTTCCCGCAATTTTTGTTTATGTTTCAGATTTCCGGTGTCCACAGTTCTTTCAGCTTCTATCTTTTTATCCCTTTGACTTGATTTATTGTTGACACAAATACCTAAGTACAGTAAAAAGCTTTGTTTTGTAAGCATTACAGGCATATCATAGCAAACAAGGGCATAGAGTGCACGGACAGAGCGAGA
Organism: Hemiscyllium ocellatum; assembly: GCF_020745735.1. Lineage (NCBI taxonomy): Eukaryota > Metazoa > Chordata > Chondrichthyes > Orectolobiformes > Hemiscylliidae > Hemiscyllium > Hemiscyllium ocellatum. Next base: position 7,632,747 of record NC_083416.1, read on the forward strand.
CATATAGGGTTACGGCTGCACAGGAGATGTACAAAGCAAGATCAACGTTATGAGGTTAGAGAGGTCTATTCATTGGTCTAATAACAGCTGGGAAGAAACTGTTCTTGAACCTGCTGGTGCATGTTTTCAAGCTTCTGTATCTTCTGCCTGATGGAAGAGGTTGGAAGAGAGTATTACCAGGATGATGTTGGAAACTGTTCTGAGTTAATAGAAGTATAAGTGGAGTCCATGGATGGGAGGTTGGCATCTGTGATGGACTGGGCCGTGCACATGACTTTCTGTAGCTCCTAATGGTGCTGGGGCAGAGCAGTTGCTGTACCAGGCCATTATGCACCCGGGCAGTACGTATTCTGTGGTGTGCCTGTAAAAGATGGTGAGGGTCCTTGTGGACATGCCGAATTTCCTGAGCCACTTGAGGGAGCAGAGATGTTGTTCTATCTTCTTGATCGTCGCATCTACATGGGAGGACCAGGACAAGTTGTTGGTTATTGCCACTCCTCGGAACTTGATGCTCTCCACCCTCTCAACCACAGCTCCATTGATATAGATGGGGGGGGGGTGGGGGGGGGGGTGGTGTCCTCCTCCTTGCGTTCTGAAGTCAATGATCAGTTCTTTTGTTTTACCGACATTGAAAGAGAGAGAGATTATTATCACTGCACGATGACACCGAGCATTCTATCTCCTTTCTGTTTTCTGACTCATTGCTGTTTGATATCTGTCCTATCCTGGTGGTGTCGTTAGAAACATTGTAGATGGCATTCACTCAGAATATAGCCACACAGTTGTGGGTGGAGACAAAACAAACTGTAGATGTTGGAATCCAAACTGGACAATCAGGAAGCTGGTAGATCACAGCAAGCTAAGGGGCTTAGACAGAATCTTGGGGGGGGAGGGTTCCAGTGTTGAGTGTTATTGTGGAGGAGGTGCAGCTGTCTATCTTCACTGATTGCGGTCTGTGGGTCAGAAAGCTGAGGATCTCATTGCAGTGGGGGTAGATGAGAGCAGTGTGGAGAGGAGAATGTTGTTGATGGTCGATCTGTAGTCGATAAATAGGAGTATGATGTAGGTGTCCTTGCTATCCAGATGTTCCAGGGACGAGTGCAGGGCTAGCAAATTGTCACCCCTTGTGGACCTGTTACATCAATAGGCGAATGTAAGGGATTGAGACAGGCTGGGAGGCAGGAGTTGATGTGGGCCATGACCAGCTACTCAAAGCACTTGATGATCATTGAGGTCAGAGCCACTGGGCGGTAGTCATTAGGGCACGTTGCATGTGCTTTATCAGGTATTGGGATGATGGTGTTCTTCTTGAAGTAAGTGGGGACATCGGCTTGTTGGAGGGAGAGGTTGAAGATGTCAGTGAATACTTCCACCTGCTGCTCCACCCAGGATTTCAGTGCTCGGCCGGTGACTCCATCCAGGCCTGTCACTTTCCTTAGATTGACTCTCAGGAAGACCGATCTGACATCGGCGGCAGTGACGGAGGGAACAGGTGAGTCCAGGGCTGTCAGAAAAGGTGACACTCTCATAGTTGCATCCAGCTACCTATTAAATGCATCTGTGTTAACTTCCTCTGCTGTTCCATTTGTTAGGGAATTTTCTATTCTCAACACCGTCTGTGTAGAGATTCTTACTTATTTTTGTTGTGCACGCTGCATAGTGTTGAGCTGTGCTTCTCTGAGCTGTTGCATGACTCAGCATTTGTTACAAATCTTCATTCCTCACAGATGAGAAGCCCATACACTGAGTGTGTCCAATTAATTTATTAATGATGAGAGCATTGCAGTGAAAGGTCAGTGTTGCTCTTGCCTGGCATGTGCCTCAGGCATGGCTCACAGGATATTGACCTAGGCATAGCTGTCTGGGAGCCATTTACCCCACCTTAACCCAGGCTTTCCAATCACTGTTGAGAATGTGTTGCTGGAAAAGCACAGCAGGTCAGGCAGCATCCGAGGAGCAGGAGAATCAATGTTTCGGGCATAAGCCCTTCATCAGGAATGAGGGTTATGGGTCGGGGCTGAAAGATAAATAGATGGGGAGTGGGCCTGGGGGGAAAGTAGATGAAAATGAGATCAGTGGATTAAGATGAGGACAAAGGTGATAGGTCAGAGAGGGGAGTGATGGGGAGGTCCAGAGGAAGTGCCAAGTTGGAGGCTTGGGACTGGGATAAGGTTGGGGGGGGGGGGAATGAGGAAGCTGTTGAAATTCACATTTATTCCGTGTGGTTGCAGGGTCCCAAGGCAGAATATGAGGTGTTCCTCCTCCAGGCGTCAGGTGGTAATGGTTTGACCATAGAGGAGGACAAGGACCTGCATGTCCTTGATGGAATGGGACACTTCAATCCCCCTCCCGACCACCCGACCCCAACCCCCTCCCATTTATCTCCCGGCCCACAAGCCTCATTCTCCTGCTCTTCAGAAACTGCCTGACCTGCTGTGATTTCCAGCACCACACTCTCGACTCTGATCTCCAGTGATCTCCAATCACTGTTCATGGCTTTGATTATTAAGAAGGCAACGTGAAAGAGCAAGGTTTATAATGCAGCATGTCACCAAATCGAAGAGAATAGAGCACCATAGAATCCTTATAGTGTGGACCCAGTCCATTCAGCCCATTGAGTCTGCACTGAACCTCTGAAGAGCATCCCATCCAGACACCGCCCCCACCCCCCACACCCCACCCCACCTATCCCTGTATCTCCCATGGGGAACCCACCTAGTCTGCACAGACCTAGACACTATGGGAAATTTAGCAGGGTCAATCCACCCAAACCTGTACATGGTTGGACTGTGGGAGGAAACTGGAGCACCAGGAGGAAACACAGGGAGCAGACGCGGGAGGAATATGTATGATCCACCCAGGCAGTTGTGAAGCAACTGTGCTAACCACTGAGCCACCATGCCAATCCAATAGCAGGATGATGCAGTGGTCATTAGATGCGAGGCTTGAGATTTATTGAGGAAGAGAAACTGACAGTTAAAGAATCCTGTTGGTCTGTGATCTCCTGAATGTGAAGTTTACTTGCTGGTGGAGCGAGGGATCAATACGGCGTCTGGCGGCAACTGGTGTAAGTGAGATTGATGTGATTCAAAGGGAATTGGCCAAATCTAATAAAATCATCTGTTGTGTCTCGACATCTAAAGCAGTGCTGTGGCCGGATGTCAGAGCCACTCTTGTGCTATCTGTGTTTTGCCTTTTTAATGTGATTTGCAGCCAAGATTGTAAAGAATATTTGTCATCTTCAAGAAGTCATCATTCCAATCCCTTATCCCTTTCAAATAAGTCTGGCACAGATGATTTGTGCAAAAGCAAAAGCACCATAACTTCCTGCTAGACAACAATTAATTCATAGTGCGAGGAAGTTGTAAATTAAAATGGTAGACAGTCTTTTTAGTCGCATTCTGCCTTTAGCCACAGAGCTGTGATTGTTAATAATTGGGGGAAACCAGTCATGTTGTTGCACTGTGAAGGCCCATGTATTGTTGCTGCTGCACAGAGGGGAAGTGCTGGGTTGGGGACATAAAGAGCCAGCGACCGATTTACTGCACATTGACAAAAGCAGCAAATATTCTCGACATAACTGGCCTAAAATGTGGCAGCCCCTCTACTGATGTTGGCCATGCATCTATGTTCAAGGTTGTCTGTGACCTTCTGCTAAAATGAGTGTTCTTCATTCAACAACAAAGTACCTGTGATGTGTGATGTATAAATCTCTGACTTTAAGCTTCTCTCATCCTGCTGGCTAGCTTCACTAAACTGAGTGAGTCATCATCATGGTTAGTGTATTAAAATTCCAGCAATGACCTTCTCAATTGCTAACAGGTGAGAAACAGCCTGGGTCTTTGGATCATAGAGTCATATTTTGAGGTCTTTGGTCATTTTGAGGTATTTCTGAGGTAATTCGTGGAGTTACAGCTGGGAGTAAATACAGAAATGCCTTCACCATCATCTTCACCCTCACCCTCAGCCGCCCTCTCTAATAAGTTCAAGAGTTAGTCAGCATAACCTCCTGTCAGAAGGATGTTGTGAAATTTGAAAGGATTCAGAAAGTATTTACAAGGGTGTTGCTATGGTCGCAGGATTTGAGCTTTAGGGAAAGGCTGAATATGCTGGGGCTAGTTTTCCCTGGAGCGTCAGAGGCTGAGGGGTGACCTTATAGAGGTTTATAAACTCAGGAGTGGCATGGATAGGATAAATAGACAAAATCTTTACCCTGGGGTGGTGGAGTCCAGATCTTGAGGGTATAGGTTTAGGGTGAGAGGGGAAAAATTTAAAAGGGACATAAGGGGTAACTTTTTCACGTTAAAAAGTGGAGCGTGCATGGAATGAGCTGCCAGAGGAAATGATGGAAACTGGTGCAATTATAACATCTAAAAAGCATTTGGATGGGTACATGAATAGGAAGGGTTTAGAGGAATATGGGACAAATGCTGGCAAATGGAACTAGATTAAGTTGGGATACCTGGTTGGCATGTTTGAAAGATCTGTTTCCATGCTGTACATCTCTATTACAAAGAATCAAACATCTTGGATGCTGAGCCATTAGACTGAGTGGGATATGGGCCAAGTGCAGGCAAATGGGATGAGATGAATTTAAGATATCTGGTTGACATAGATGAGTTGGACCGAAGAGTCTGTTTCTGTGCTGCACGTCTCTATGCCTCTAAGTTAACAATCCACTAGCTAGTTAATGTGCAGGTCAGATTAATGCCAACAGCGTGCAGTTGGATCCTCATTCCAGCTGATGTTGACACAGGGGATGTCTCTATCCCCAACTCACAGTGAAAAGAACCATGGAACTTTGCTGTGTTTATGTGAATAATTGCCAAGAATCTGCCTTTGGGCAGAGACCAGAAGCGGTTGAGTTACAATCTCTCTGGTTGCATGCTTTTGCACAGCTGCATTTGTTTTCTTTAGGGGATAGATTTATTGTCCAACTAAGTTGAATTGAATCATCCAAACCCGTTGTTCCATTAAAACAGTTTCAGCTCTTTCTGTAAGGAAACATTTGCAGTGGACACGGCTGGGAGATTTTAATCTGATCAATATAACATTGATTCAAACTCAGATCTTACAATTTAACCAATAATAGGTTAAACCTACTCCATCATTGACATCTACATGTATTTGACTTGACCCCTTTCTCCTTCGATTTCAGCAATGGGTTCTGCAATATAAATTGGCCTTAAGATGACCTTATCTGCCTTTGACTCAGTGATGTCAACATACATCATCTTCAAAGCACCTTTGAATGGAACTGACAATCTTGTATTAAGGAGCAGTGCTCTGCTGTTTGAAAAATCCTTTACGCATCCCAGACACCTTTTCATAGCGAAAGCGAGCACTGCGCTTTTAATACAGTGCATGGCTCAGACCTTTGAGGTTTCGCTACGGTTTGCTGCACATTGTACAGAAGGATTTTCACTTTGATGGCCTGACAAATTCAATAAAGTTGCAGGCAGAATCAGCGGGTTTGCCTGTTACATCAACCACTGCAGGTTCGCAAACATAGAGCAAAATGCAAAGTGCCACTTCTGGAGCAGATAATCTTTCAAGATGGAGTGTACTCACAATGAAAATCTTATTAAGATGTAGTCAGGCTTTCAGCCTGTTTCCCTCCTAGAGTCTATAATTCACTTTCATATTACAATCAAATAAAGGATTTGAGAGCAATTTGTTGACACAGCGGGCAGTGGGAACGTTAAGCGCAATGTCATGTAAGTGGAGTATCTTTTTTAATTCATTCATGAGATCAGGGCATTATTGGCCAGGCCAGCATTTATTGCCTGCTCCTAGTTTAGGGCAGCATGATAGCTCAGCGGTAGCACTGCTGCCTCATGGTGCCAGGGACCCAGTTTCAATCCCATTCTTGGTGACTCTTTGTGTGGAGTTTGCACATTCTCACCGTATCTGCGTGGGTTTCCTCTGGTTTCCTTCCACAGCCCAAGGTCTGGTGGCTTTGGCCTTAATCTCCACCATGCTGGCTCACTCACTGGTCACGTGGGGCTTCCTCGTCTCCATGTTGGGTCTACATTCCTCCATGGCTAAAATGGGTGCTGGAAGTTAGACTCAAGTCCTGTTGAATGCCCGAAATGTCAATTCTCCTGCTCCTTGGATGCTGCTTGATCTGATGTGCTTTTCCATCACCACTCTAATCTTGACTCTACTCTCCTCCATGCTGAGCGCACTTGAGGTCCGCGGCCAATGCCATCTGAGCTCAAGAGGTAAGTAAAGAAGATGGAAAGAAATAAGAAAAGAGGAGCGGATGAGCTCTGGCTTAGAACTTACTCTGCTACCATCTCGCAGAGGTTTGCAGCAAGGGTTCTGATGTTTATCTGGTGGCCTACACTAGGTATTTATCCAAAGCTAAAACATGAGTCCATAAGGCACAGAAACAGAAATTAGGTCATTCAGCCCATCGAGTCTGTTCCACCATTCAATCATGGCTGATGGGTTTTTCATCCCCATTTTCCTGCCTTCTCCCCATATCCTTTGAACCCCTTGGTAATCAAGAACTTATCTATCTCTGCTCAATGAGCATTGTACAATCATTGGTGAACATCCCCACTTTTGACCTTAGGATGGAGGGATGGCCATTGTTGAAGCAGCTGATGATGGCTGGGCCTACGACTCTGCCCTGAGGAACTCATACAGGAGTTGTTGTGATGCAATGCCTGTGTCCCTGTCCCTGAGCCAGATGGTATGTTTCAATTCCTCCTGCTCCAGAGGTATGCAATAACATCCGTGAACAGATTGCTTCACAAAACCCTACCCTGCGAGGTACTGGAGCTGACTTGTCACAACCACAAGCACCTTTCTCTGTGCCAGGCGTGACTCCAAACATCATAGAGCCTCCCAGGAGAAAGTGAGCACCTCAGATGCTGGAGATCAGAGTCGAGAGTGTGGGTGCTGAAAAAGCACAGCAGGTCAGGTAACATCTGAGGAGCTGGGGAAACGACATTTCGAGCATAAGCCCTTCATCAAGATTCCCCTGCTTCATCAGATGCTGCTTGACCTGCTGTGCTTTTCCAGCACCCACACTCTCGACATCATAGAGTCTCCTCGCTGGTTCCCATTGACTCGAATTTTGCCAGGGTTAACTGATGCCATGTTTGTTCAAATGTAGGCTTGCTATCAGGGGCAGTCACTTTCACCTTTGAATGAAAACTGTCACAAAGCCAGGAGCTGAGAGGCCCGAGCAGAACTCAAACTGAGCAAGCTGTTACGAAGCAACTGCTGCTTGATAGCAATATTGACGATAACTCCCATCTCTTGATTGATGATTGAGAGTAGACAGATGGGGTTCTAGTCGGTTGGATTACATTTGTCCTGCCTTTTGCATACAGACATACGCGGGGGACAGCGTTGAAGGGGCTAGGGGGCATAACAGAATATCTTGACAATGTATTCATCATCATCATTTGACTTTTAATTCCAGATTTTTTTTATTGAATTCACCAATAATCCATCTTGGTCATCCTCCCACCCCCACCCCAGGTAAATGCGATAGTCAGAACAATGGGCGGCATGATGGCTCATTAGTTCGCATTGCTGTCTCACAGCGCCAGGGACCCTGGTTTGATTCCAGGCTCGGGTGACCGTCTCTGTGGAGTTTGCACAGTCCCCCCATGTTTATGTGGGTTTCCTCCGGGTGCTCTGGTTTCCTCCTACAGTCCAAAGATGTGCAGGTTAGCTGAGTTGGCCATGCTTAAAAGTACCCATCTGTGGATTAGGCACATTAGTCAGGAGTAAATGTGGAGTAATAGATTAGGGGGATGGGTCTGGGTGGGTTACTCTCCAGAGGAGTCTCCCCACTACTCTTGACCCATTTCAATTTGCCTATTGGACCACAGATCCATGTCAGATGCCACATCACTTGCCCTTCACTCCTCCCTAGAACAGATTGACACCAAGAACAGCTATGTCAGAATCCTATTCATTGACTACAGTTCAGCCTTCAACGCTATTAACCCCTCGAGACTGATTACTTAACTTAGTGATCTCGGACTCAGCCCCACTCTCTGCAATTGGATCCTCAGTTTCCTGACCCACAGACCACAATCAGTGAAGATTGGGGACAGTATTTCATCCTCATTAACACTCAACACTGTAGCCCCCCAGGGGCACATACTCATCCCCCTACTGTACTCACTGTATACCCATGACTGCATCGCCAAGTACCAGACTAATGCCATTTACAAGTTCACTGATGATGCCACCATAGTTGGATGAATCTCAAATGGCGATGTAACAGACTACTGACGGACATGGAAGACCTGGAAAAATGGTGCACTGAGAACAACCTAGCTCTCAATGCCAGCAAAACCAAGGAACTCATCATTGACTTTCAGCAGGATGTTATTCATACACAACCACCTCCCCCACACCCCCACCCACCCACTCCCCCCCTCCCCCCAACACACACACACACACACACACACACACACACGCACACACACACACAAACACATTAACAGCACAAAGGGTGGAACAAGTGGATAGTGTCAAGCTCCTGGGAGTGGTCATCCACAACAAGCTCTTCATGTGGACGCACTGGTTACAAAGGCCCAACAACGTCTCTTCTTCCTCAGGCAGCTGAGGAAATTTGGCATGACGGCGAATACCCTTGCCAACATTTATAGGTTCGCCATCGGGAGCACTCTGTGTGGATGTATCACTACCTGGTATGGCAACTATACCATTCAAGATCGGAGACGATTACAGAGAGTGGTGAACTCAGCCTGGACAATCATAAAGGCCAACCTCCCATCTATAGAATCCATCTACCAGCTGTCAAGGAAAGGCTACCAGCATTCTCAAAGATCCATCCCACCCTGACAATGCTTTTCTACAACCTCTACCATCGGGGAGAAGGTACAGAAACCTGAACACACCCCAGCCGGTTTGAATCAGTTTTCTACCCTCCTGTTGTTAGAATACTGAACGGATTCACAAACTCTTAACATTCACCTGTACCCGTGCTTTTATTTTTGCCACTGTTTACCTATTATCTACTATATATGCTACTCAACTCTGTGATCTGCCTGCATTGTTCACAAGACAAAGCTTTTCACTGTGCCTCGGTACACGTGACAATAAATTCAATTCAATTCAATTTAGACTTGTGGGGCTGAATGACCTGGTTTCACACCATAGGGATTGTATAATTCTGTATTTTGTGCACAGACATACCTGGGGCACAACGTTGTATTGGCTCGGGGGCATAACAGAATATCGAACTATTTTGAGCACTATTGTTGGAGTGTGCATTAGTGAACCAAATGGACTTTCAATGACTTCACCAACAATCTGTACACCGCACCCCTCCCCCCCACCCCCGCCCCATGTAGATGCAACAACCACAACAACACCTCTTCTTCCTCGGGAAAATAAGGAAATTCAGCATGTTCGTAAAGCCCCTTACAATATTTTATAGATTAGATTAGATTACTTACAGTGTGGAAACAGGCCCTTCGGCCCAACAAGTCCATACCAACCCGCCGAAGTGCAACACACCCAGAGCCATTCCCCTACATTTACTCCTTCATCTAACACTACGGGCAATTTAGCACGGCCAATTCACCTAACCTGCACATTTTTGGATTGTAGGAGGAAACCGGAGCACCTGGAGGAAACCCACGCAGTCACGGGGAGAATGTGCAAACTCCACACGGAGAGTCGCCTGAGGCAAGAATTGAACCTGGGTCTCTGGCGCTGTGAGGCAGCAGTGCTAACCACTGTGCCACCGTGCCACCCATAGAAAGCATTTGACCTGGGTGCATCAGGGCTTGGTATGGCAACTACTCTGCCCAGGTTCATAAGAAACCACAGAGAGTTGTGAACACAGCCCAGTCCATCACGCAGCCAATATTCCATCCACTGACTCCATCTACACTTCTTGTTTCCCAGGGGAGAATGTGCAACATCATCAAAGACCCCTCCCACCCCGGTAATGCTGTCTTCCAATCTCTTCCGTCAGGCAGGGGATACAAAAACTTCAACACCCGCACCAAGTTCAAGGACAGCTTCTTCATCACTGTTATCAGACTGCTGAATGGACCTCTCAAATTTCAAGTCTAATGTCGATCTTGCATTAGTACACCTCCTGTGCAGATGTAACTTTGTATGCTTCGCTCTGTTCAATCACACGATGATCATGTATGTTACGATCGGCCTATACTGCATACAAACAAAACCTTTCACTGTACTTAGGTACATGTGACACCAATAGCTACCCTCAGCTCTACACAAAACAAGATAATTTCACTTGTCACGCAATGAGCAAAGTTCCATTTTAAATGGCTTATGATGGAATGAAGTCCTGACATAAAAACAAAGATCAATTCAAATCTATCATCTGGCCAAGGTGAGATTCAGTCCTGAGTCCCAACTCTGGATTATTCATCCAATAATAAAGCAGTACTAGACCCGTGGTTGAAGTCAATAGGATTGAGGTATACATGAGAGGGAATACCAGTGTGAACAACATTGGCAGTTCCAGAAAGAGTTAGTTACGGTAGTTGAGACTCAAGTAGCGAGTAAACAGCAGCATTGTCCAAATGTGCTCTAAATTTGTGAAAGGTGTTCACCCTGTATTGATTTCTCTGTTGCTTATAATCTCAGAAGTGGAATTGGTTTCTTGTGTGTGCGTGCATATGTGTGTGTGCGTCTGTGTGCGTGTGTCTGTGTATGAGTGTATGTGTGTATATGCGTATGTGTGTGTCTGTCTGTGTATGTGTGTGTGTATATGCGTGTGTGCGTGCGTATGTGTGCGTATATGTGTCTGTCTGTGTGTGTCTCTGTGTATGAGTGTGTGTGTGTATATGCGTATGTGTGTGTGTGTGTGTGCGTATGTGTGTGCCTGTCTGTGTATGAGTGTGTGTGTGTATATGCATATATGCGTGTGTGCGTGCGTATGTGTGTGTCTGTCTGTGTGTATCTGCCTGTCTGTGTGTGTGTGTGTGTGCCTGTGTATGAGTGTGTGTGTATGAGTGTGTGTGTGTGTAGGGCGGGGGGATGGGGGTGGGGAGACCTTGATATTTGACACATGATATTCCAACTATATTTTTCAATCCCCAAAGAGGCTCTGTCATGCACATCATGTTAACATGTTTTTAATCAACTGGGCCTTGCCGACAATTGACTTCCATACCGAGTGAGCTGACTGATCCCGAATTGAAAACTTGGCACTGGTACAGGACTGCAAGCTTGGTCACTGCAGAATTTCAGAAGTGTCAAAGAACTGGTGAGGCCACGAACATAGGCAATCAGCTGTAAGTGTCTGACTTCTCCAGGAATCAATAGCTACCCTCAGCTCTACACAAGACAAGATAATTTCACTTGTCACGCAACGAGCAAAGTTCCATTTTAAATGGCTTATGATGGAATGAAGTCCTGACATAAAAACAAAAATCTTCCACAGGACCTACAGCACATAATTAAACATTAGGATGCGCTGAAGGAACAGTAGGATGCTGTTCAGAGTGTAAATAATCAAAGCCATTCTTTTTCTTTCAATTTGCATAATTGTCTCCTGATGCTTTCGGAGACCCATTTTGTAACCATTACAGACAGCTTTCAGTATCCTGTTCACATTTTCAAAGAAATAAACATGACAGTAAGTGACAATGAAGGGGGGAAAGGCTTGATTGTGGAAAATGCTGACAAAGTTGTTGCAGGCAGTTCTTCGACTGAAAAGATTTATGTTAAGGCATACCTATTCCAGGCAACATTTGTCAATTAAATCCATTCAGCAATATGTTCCAAACATAGTTTCAGTCAGATAAGGACAGGTTGAATGGCTATGTCCACTCTTTGCTTTACTGCAATGAGTCTTTTTTAAAAGAATATATTTGCCATTTGAGTCCGTGTTCTATTGTGTACATGCTATGACAACAAAAGACAAACACATTAGGTTTGCTTGAACATTCAGAAAAGGAAAGAACAGCTTTTAACACATTTTAATGCAGTCTAAACAAAAATTAAACCCTTCAAATTTAACACACAATCAAACAAGCACATACACAAATGCTTTAACGATGTAGACAGGCAATTTAACTGTTCATCTGATGATAACAACTGTGGTGTTCGGTTATTTTTTAAAATTCTGTCTGCGGATTATAAGGAGTCAAAAAAACAGTAGGCAGCATTCAAGATTTGCTAATTATCCAGAGACAGATGGAGAGAAAGAGACCATGAGCAACCCACAAAGGATTTTGCTTCCTTAGCCGCTCATTGGTTTGTGTTCATCCGTAGAGAAATAGGTGCTGAAACGCACAAACAGTTAGCTGGTTTTCACATGACCCTTTTTTTTTAGATTAGATTACTTTAGATTAGATTACTTACAGTGTGGAAACAGGCCCTTCGGCCCAACAAGTCCACACCGACCCGCCGAAGCGCAACCCACCCATACCCCTACATTTACCCCTTGCCTAACACTACGGGCAATTTAGCATGGCCAATTCACCTGACCCGCACATCTTTGGACTGTGGGAGGAAACCAGAGCACCCGGAGGAAACCCACGCAGACACGGGGAGAACATGCAAACTCCACACAGTCAGTCGCCTGAGGCGGGAATTGAACCCAGGTCTCTGGCGCTGTGAGGCAGCAGTGCTAACCACTGTGCCACCGTGCTGCCCCAGTGGACTTTCTCGCCGACAGTCCACTGTCAAATCCAAATATGATCAGGGATTGTATATCAAAGTTGTAAGTCAGAGATGTATAGCACGGAAACAGATCCTTCAGGTCCAACTCGTCCATGCCGACCAGATATCCTCAATTAATCTAGTCCCATGTTGTGTAACAGAATGATTCAGAAAGGGTAATAATAAAAATTGCATTAAGCTCCTCGTAAGCTGATTTTCTCTGAAGGACTTGTGTGAGGAAAGACCAAATAATTCTGGATCTCCCAGTAGTCAACCTCATAGTCTTAGCACAAATATCGAAATACAAATGTAACTTATGCCTGATTGATGTACTGAAAGAAAACAACATGGAGTCATAGAGTCATGCAACATGGAAACAGACCCTTCGATCTAACTCATCCATGTCAACAAAGTTTCCCAAACTAAACGAGTCCCATTTGCTTGCATTTGGCCTTCAAAAACTGTAGGAAGCTAGTGAAGTGACTGCTGGGCCCCTTGCTAAGATATTTGTATCATCAATAGTCACAGGTAACATGCCAGAAGACTGGAGGTTGGCTAACATGGTGCCACTGTTTAAGAAGGGCAGTAAGGATGAGCCAGGGAACTATAGACCAGTGAGCCTTACCTCGGTGGTGGGCTGGTCGTTGGAGGGAATCCTGAGGGACAGGATGTTAATGTATTTGGAAAGGCAACTACTAATTAGAGATGGTCAACATGGCGTTGTGTATGGGAAATCATGTCTCACAAACCGGATTGGGTTTTTAGAAGAAGTAACAAAGGGAATTGATGAGGGCAGAGTGATGGACGTGATCTATATGGACTTCAGTAAGGCGTCTCATAAAGTTCCCCATGGGAGACTGGTTAGCAAAGTTAGATCTTAGCCATTTGGGAGAACTAGCCATTTGGATACATAACTGGCTCAAGGGTAGAAGACAGAGAATGGTGGTGGAGGGTTGTTTTTCAGACTGGAGGCCTGTGATGAGTGGAGTGCCACAAGGATTGGTGCTGGGTCCTCTACTTTTCATCATTAATATAAATGATTTGGATGAGAGCATGAGAGATATAGTTAGTAAGTTTGCAGATGACACCAAAATTGAAGGTGTAGTGGACAGCAAAGAAGGTTACCTCAGATCACAACAGGATCTTGATCAGATGGGCCAATGGTCTGAGAAGTGGCAGATGGAGTTTAATTTAGATAAATGCGAGGTGCTGCATTTTCGAAAAGCAAATCTTAGCAGAACATATCCGCTTAATGGTAAGGTCCTAGGGAGTGTTGCTGAATAAAGGGACCTTGGAGTGAAGGTTCATAGCTTCTTGAAAGTGGAGTCGCAGGTAGATAGGATAGTGAAGAAGGCTTTTGGTATGCTTTCCTTTATTGGTCAGCGTATTGAGTACAGGAGTTAGGAGGTCATGTTCCGGCTGTACAGGACATTGGTTAGGCCACTGTTGGAATATTGCATGCAGTTCTGGTCTCCTTCCTATCAGAAGGATGTTGTAAAACTTGAAAGGGTTCAGAAAGGATTGACAAGGATGTTGCCAGGATTGAAAGATTTGAGCTACAGGGAGAGGCTGAACAGTCTGGGGCTTTTTTCGCTGGAGCGCGGAGGCTGAGGGGTGACCTTATAGAGGTTGATAATATCATGAGGGGCATTGATGGGATAAATAGACAAAGTATTTTCCCTGGAGTAGGAGAGTTCAGAACTAGAGGGCATAGGTTTAGGGTTCGGCCCACTGGCTCAATTGATCAATATCTCATTGCAATCTTAGATCATTTTTTATCGTGACCAATACACCTCCAGCTTTGCTTTCATCAGCAAACTTACTCACTATGCCCCCTATATTCTCATCCAAATCATTTAGAAAATGACAAACAACAATAATTTCTTCTCTTTAGACAACCTAGTTTAGCCCTACCTACCTTCTTTGGACCAAGGAGGTCCTCGAGACTGAAAAATAACAAGGGAGTGGTGGCAATGATCTATCCAATCACACCTTGGCAATGGTTGGCATTACATGGCCATATGACATGGTAGACAGTGATGTGGATCCTGATGAAGGGCTTATGCCCGAAATGTCGATTCCCCTGCTCCTCGGATGCTGCCCGGCCTGCTGTGCTTTTGCAGCACCACCCTTTCGACAGTGATGGGGATTAGAAGATGACTTTGCTTTCTGGAATTAGTTCCAGAGAACGCCAAAGAAATTTTAAATATTCCAGGCAGACAATCAGCAACAAAACGGAACTGAACAATTAAGCAACCTGCATCCCACAAGATTGCAGGAAGAGTCTACGAGGGAGTATCAGCATTCAAGTGGAAAAGAACGTCAGACCTGGCAGAAGAAGTAAGTGTGAGTTGAAAGTTCCATGGAGCTGTCACGGCAGTCTTACTTGGTTATGGCAAGTTGCAACAGAAACAGACAAATTTTAGGCACTGTCCCAATTACAGCTTCAGCCATTATGGGTCTTTAGGTACTCGTGAGTTAATTCGTGACCCCCACAGTTACTGGATAATTAGCCTCATAAAGAGGTCCTGGGGCTATTGCCAAACAAACAAATCTTGGAGTGCAGTTCATAGTTTATTGAAGATGGAGTCGCAGGTCAACAAGATAGTGAAGCCTGCCTATGTTGGTCTGTTTATTGAGTACAAGAGCTGGGAGGTTATGTTGCAGCTGTACGGGACATTGTTTAGGCCACTTTTAGAATATTGTATTCATTTTTGGTCTCGTCGCTATGCGAAGAATGTTGTGAAATTTTAAAGGACTTAGAAAAGATTTACAAGGACGTTGCCAGGGTTGGAAGGTTTGAGCTATAGGGAGAGGCTGAATAGGCTGAGGTAATTTTCCCTGGAACATTGTGGGCTGAGGGATGACCTTATAGAGGTTTATAAAATAATGTAGGGCATGGATAGTATAAATAGTCAAAGTCTTTTCCCTGGGGTGGGGAAGTCCAGAACTAGAAGGCATAGGTTTAAGATGAGAGGGAAAGATTTAAATGGCATCTAAGGGGCAATTCTTTTCACACAGAGGGCAGTGCATGTAATGGATTGAGCCGCCAGACAATTCCTAGCAGCATGACATTCCAACTGGAACCCTATCAACAAACACATTGACCTGGATCCCATTTACCACCCCCTCAGAAAAAGAAGAGGAAATGACATCATCCTAGAAAATGATGTCACCATAGGAAATGACATCACCAACCCAAGGAAACCCTAACATATAAATAGAAAGCAGGAAACACTAGCAGTGCTTCATCCGGAGGCTCACTGAAAATGTTACTTAGTATGGTGACAAAACATCTGAAAATGAACTTTCCAACTCAGCAAGCAAACCGATATCCAGAACCTTAACCTGAGCTACGAATCTTCTCAAAACTCCCTAACACAAATTAAAAGTTTCCTGGTGCTGAAATTGTCCAGTGCCTGTCCTTTAGTTGTGGCTGGTTCAACTTGCAGATTTCGACAAAGCAGAAGATTTGTCCAAATCCCAGGATCTTCAGCTGGATTCGATTATCTTAGCAGCAGAAACTTTGATTCTGCCCAAATGAATAAAGAAGCTATTCCCCTGCTTCTCATCAGATCCTCAAAGTAGATGAAAGCTAAGCCATCTATGTGCTAGCAGAAAGAATGAATTGAACTGAAATGAGGTTTGACCAGCAAAAAAACACACTAGTCTTTACATCTCCTTAGAAGACAGCATGCAGATGATCAGAATAAGATGATCTGATCTTACATAGTAACAAACTAAGTTTATCATGAAGAGACAACATCAAAGGGAAATATAGCACTGTTTGGGGTTGGTAGAGGTCCTCAGAATACCTCTGTTCTTTTTAAACATAGAGTCATAGTCTAAACATAGAGTCATAGTCTAAACATAGAGTCATAGCCATAGCCATTGCAGTGTTGCAAGGATTTTCTTGAGATATCCCTGAACCTTATGGACAAGTCAATTGGCAAGGCACTGAGAAAGAGAGAAATCACTGAGAGAGGCAGAGAAAATACTGCTCATGTAAGTTACCACAAGGAATGTGGTTAGAAGAACTCAGATTGAAGAGATCAAGTTATTAAGGCTGTAAACAAGACTGGAAGTTTTGTCTAACTTTTATCTATCACAGTGAAAATTTTGTTAGGGATTTTATATGTCCAGTTGAAAAGGATATAACGCATCAGGAGCTGAGGATAGTTTTGGACTGGTTTATGGGGAACGTTTCTTGGGACTGAGTAAAACAAAACCATGAAAGGGGATTTTCTGATATTTTAAAAGTCAAGATTACAGGTTGTCTAAAGAATTGTGTTAAGATAATATTGTTTTAAGATCTGAAGTCTTTCATAGAATCATAGAGTCACACAGAATGGAAACAGAACCTTCGGTGCAGCCAGTACATACCGAGATGTTGTGAAACATGTAAAGGTTGAGAAAAGATTTATAAGGATGCTGCCAGGGTTAGAGCTATTGGGAGAGGCTGAATAGGCTGGGGTTGTTTTCTCTGCAATGCCGGAGGCTAAGGCGTGATCTTGTCGAGGTTTATAAAATCATGAAGGGCATAGACAGGGTGAATACTCAAAGTCTCTTCCCCAGGGTAGACGAGTTCAAAACTAGAGAGCATGGGTTTAGGGTGAGAGAGGAAAGATTTAGAAAGGACTTAAACATCCTTTTCATACAGAGAGTGGTGCATGTATGGAATGAGCTGCCAGATGAAGTGGTGGAGGCTGGTACAATTACAATATTTAAATGGCTCTGGATGGGTATATGAATGGGAGGGTTTAAGAGAAATATTGGACAAGTGCTGGCAAAGTGTACTAGATTAATTTAGGATATCGGGTCAGCCTGGAAAGGTTGGACTAAAGGGTCTATTTCCGTGCTGTACATCTGTATGACTCGAAGTTGTTTACTCTATTAAAAGTCTTAAAAATTGAATTTTTTTCAATGTGACCCTTCCGGTCAGCTATTAGAAATGTGAACATCTAAGGTGTTTCAGTCTCTACAGGGTTTGGAACAATACAAAGCTTCACATTCCAAAGTATACAGCAATGTGTTGAAAGCTCAAAGTTTCTTGTGCATGATAATGGTCGGGGGAAACTCTTTCAAAGATAGGTCAACATTTCGAAATTCCCAAGTCGAGAATGAGATATTCCAGTCACAAATACTTCTCTTTTGAATACTTTTTATTGGCAGTCCATTTTGTCTCCGAAACATTTGGGATAACTTATAAGAAGACGGAATTTGTGCCAAAAATATGAATAGGTGTGATAAGAGAAAAGGCAAAGCAAAGAGTTCAACTGTTACATTTCAGGACCAACACCCCCATCCTCCACACAGATATTGTTGGAATTGGATAACTATTTTGTCAGTGGGACAAACATGCGGCAAAGTTTAACTTTGAAACATTGTCAGGATTTCTCTGCCCATAAAATAGGAAGCTAATGTTGACTGTCCTGTCATGGAGGAAAAGTTGTTCATACACGAGAAATTCCCATTTGCTTTTGGTTCGATCCTCGCAGCAAAGGAATAATGACTGATTGTGGCATCTTCCACAATGTCAGGATATCTGAAAGTGATTTCCAGAAATGAAGCATTTTTGAAGTATGATCATTGCAGTGATTTGAAAAGACAGCAACCAATTGATACACAGCAATCTCCCAACATCAGGAACATAATCATTGCTAAGAGAATCCTTTTTAGTGAATTTGGATACAGTGTAAAACTTATGGAAGATTACCTATTCTTTATCTGTGCTTTGTACATCTTAAAAGGGCCTCCTCAAAATGACGAGAGGTTTTTTTTGTTCACATGGTCATGGTATTTGTTCTTTTTTATTCATTTTTGTTGGTACGGGAGTCACTGACTGGCCAACATTTATTGCCCGTCCTTAGTTGCCCCTTTGAGAAGGTGGTGGTGAGCTGCCTTCATGAACTGCTGCAGTCCACCTGCTGTGGGTTGACCCACAATGCTAGCATGGAGGAATTTCCTGGATTGTGACCCAGCAACAGTGAAGGAACGGTGACATATTTCCAAGTCAGGATAGTGAGTGATTTAGAGGGGAACTTGCAGGGGGTGGTGTTCCCATGTATCTGCTGCATTGTCCTTTCAGATGGAAGTGGTCATGGGTTGGGAAGGTGCTGTCTGAGGATCTTTGGTGAATTTCTGCAGTGCATCTTGTAAATAGTATATACTGCATATATGATTATAGAGGAAGTTGAGGAATAGGTCATTTGCCATGCAAGGATAATATGAGTTAATGGCTTGCAACAGCTTGAGAAAATGCCGTTATATTTCAGTCTCGAGCTGATAGAGTGGCTACTTCTGTTCCCAGATTCTAATAGTTCTGTGTCTGTGCCGGAGAACAGAATGATAAAGACATGTGGGTGGCACAGTGGCACAGTGGTTAGCACTGCTGCCTCCCAGCGCCAGAGACCTGGGTTCAATTCCTGACTCAGGCGACTGACTGTGTGGAGTTTGCATGTTCTCCCCGTGTCTGCGTGGGTTTCCTCCGGGTGCTCTGGTTTCCTCCTACAGTCCAAAGATGTGTGGGTCAGATGAATTGGCCATGCTAAATTGCCCGTAATGTTCGGTAAATGGGTAAATGTAGGGGAATGGGTGGGTTACGCTTCGGTGGGTTGGTGTGGACTTGTTGGGCCGAAGGGCCTGTTTCCACACTATAAGTAATCTAATCTAAACATAAGTTTGAAGCATCCGCCTTGCATAAAGTCTCTTCCATAATTTATAACAAAGATTTCACAGAAATCATGAAACGTAATTGTGAAATGCATTCAATGCACGTCTGCAAGATTACTCCTCATCAAATTGTACATCAAACCAGTGCTAAGCACAGGATTCCTAATTATAAATAAGATGCTGTACATCAAACTGTTGGTTTGAAACTGTAGCTGTTAACACCACAAACGCAGAGTCAGCCCTATTAATCAGTGACAGAGCCAAACAGAACGCCAAGAGAAGGCAGTTTTACTGGGACATGTTCCAGAAAGAGGTTGTAAATTGTCTCTGATCTAACGGGTTGTATATTAATTGTAACACCCGTGTCTTTGTGATCAGATCTGAGTGAGCTTTCTCTCCAACATAACTGCTGGCATTAGCTGCTAATGTCTAACTTTGAGCTAGAAGAGTCAGCGAAAGTGGGGATGGGAGATCCTGGAGATCAGGGTCGAAAAGAGTGGTGCTGGAAATACACTGCAGGTCAGGCAGCATCCGAGGAGCAGGACGAAGGGCTGATGAAGGGCTTATGCCCGAATCATCATTTCTACTGCTCCTTCATGCTGCCTGACCTGCTGTGCTTTTCCAGAGCCACACTTATCAACATTGAGTTAGAAGAATCTCTACGAAATGGGAGCAGAAGTAGGCCATTCAGCCCACTGAGTTTGCTCCACCATTCAATGAGATCATGGCTGATTGAACAATGCTCGACTCTACTTTTCTGCCTTACCCCCATAACCCTCGAGTCCCTTGATTAGAAATTTGTCTACCTCAGCCTTGAATAGATTTAATCATCTAGCCTCAACAAACCTGCTGTAGTGAAGAATTCCACAGATGGACTAGCCGCTGAGAAAAACATAATCCCCTCATCTCTGCCATAAATGGGTGGCCCATTACTCTAAGATTGCAGCCTCAAGTCCTCGACCCTCCCTTAAGAGGAACCAACCTTTCGGAATTACCCTTTTAAATCCACAAAGAATCTTCTGCTGAGATGAGGAAGAATCTCTCTACCCAGAGAGTTGGGAACCTGTGGAATTCTTTCCCACAGGAAACTGTTGGGGTCAGTTCATGAGCTGCATTCACAAGGGAGCTGGACGTGGCTCTTGCGAGTAAAAAAATCAAGGAGTGTGGAGAGAAAGCAGGAATGGGATATTGAGATTGCATGATCAGCCATGATCATATTGAATGGTGGGGCAGGCTCGAAGGACTGAATGGCCTACTCCTGCACCAATTTTTCTGTGTTTCTATGTCATGTGTTTCAATAAGGTCTCTTCACATTCTTCAATACTCCAATGAATACAAACCCAACCTACTCAACCTCTCCTCATACAATGCCTCCATACCTAATATCAGCTTCTCTGGACTTCCTCCAAAGCCAGTATATCTTTCTGTGGATAAGGGGCCCAAAACTGTTCATAATATTCCAGGTGTGGTCTGACTGGTGCCTTATGTAGTGTTAGCAAGACACCTTATTTCTAAACTTGATTCCCTTTGAAAAAAAGGCCAACACTACACTCATCTACCTGCTAAACCTGGATGATAGTTTTTAGTGATTCACTCACAAACGGTTGCTGAGTCTTTTATTGTATTCACTTGCAGGATGTAGGTGTCCCTGGCTGGGCCAGCATTTATTGCCTGTCCCTATTTGCCCCGGAGAGGGTGATGGTGAGCTGCCTTCTCGAACCGCTTCAGTCCATGACCCACGGTGCCCTGAGGGAGGGAGTGCCAGGATTTTGAAATGTGAAGGAATAACAATATGTTTCCAAGTCGGGATGGTGAGGGCCTTGTGGGGGAACGTGATCTATCAGAACATGGTTTGCCTAATTTGGTTTGGAAGTGACAAGACAGGTGGATGAAGGTTGAGCAGTGGATGTGGCATATATGGGCTTCAGCAAGGCATTTGATAAGGTTCTCCATGGTAGGCTCATTCACAAAGTCAGGAACTATGGGATACAGGGAGACTTGGCTATCTGGATTCAGAACTGGTTGTCTGACAGAAGGCAGAGAGTGGTTATAGATGGAAAGTATTCTGCCTAGAAGACAGTGTTGAGTGGAGTCCTGCAGGGCTCTGTTCTTGGGCCTCTGCTCTTTGTAGTTTTTATAAATGACTTGGATGAGGAGGTTGAGGGCTGGGTTAGTAAATTTGCAAATGACGTAAAGGTTGGAGGTGCCGTCGATAGTATAGAGGGCTACTGCAGGCTGCAGTGTGACACAGACAGGATGCAGAGCTGGGCTGAGAAATGGCACATGGAGTTTTGGAAGGTCAAACTAGAATGCCGAATATAGGATTAAAGACAGGATTCTTGGCAGTGTGGAGGAACAGAGGGATCTGGGTGTGCAAGTACATAGATTCCTCAAAGTTGCCACCCAAGTGGATAGGGTGTTAAGAAAGCATATGGTGTTTTGGCTTTCATTAAAAGGGGATTGAGTTTAAGAGCCATGAGGTTTTGGTGCAGCTCTACATGTCCCTGGTGAGACCACACTTGGAATATTGTGTCCAGTTCTGGTCGCCCTACTATCGGAAAGATATGGAGGCTTTGGAGAGGGTGCAAAGAAAGTTTACCAGGATGCTGCCTGGACTGGAGGGCTTGCCTAATGAAGAAAGGTTGAATAAGCTCAGACTTTTCTCTCTGGAGAGAAGGAGGAAGAGAGGAGACCTGATCGAGGTGTACAATATAATGAGAGGAATAGATAGAGTCAATAGCCAGAGACTTTTCCCAAGGGCAGGATTGTCTGGTACGAGGGGTCATAGTTTTAGATATTTGGAGAAAGATATCAAGGGGGACGTCAGAGGAAGGTTCTTTACACAGAGAGTTGTGAATGCATGGAATGTGTTGCCAGCGGTAGTGGTGGAAGCAGAGTCATTAGGGACATTTAAGTCACTGCTGGACATGCACATGGATAGCAGTGAATTGAGGGGTGCGTAGGTTAAGTTACTATATTTTACATTAGGATTAGTCCTTGGCACAACATCATGGGCCAAAGGGCCTGGTCTGTGCTATACTTTTCTATGTTCTTTGTTCTATGTTCTGTATCCCAGTATCGGTGTTGATGCGGGTATGCACCGAGCTGCTAAGTCCTGCCATGTCTAACGTTTTCAGGAATCCGAAAATGATGTTGTGGGCAACTAAGGAACCATTGGCAGACTGGAGATGCTGAAAGAAAAACCCATGCTTCATTGTCTTATCCATTGTGTGTGGAGGTGCAGGTGAATTTGTGGCAGATATGGAAGGATCCCTTGGGGTCTTGGAGGGAAGTGAGGGGGGAGGTGTGGGCGCAAGTTTTGCATTTCTTGCGGTTGAAGGGGAAGGTGCCAGGAGTGGAGGTTGGGTTGGTGGGGGGTGTGGACCTGACGAGGGAGTCACGGAGGGAGTGGTCTTTTCGGAATGCTGATAGGGGAGGGGAGGGAAATATATCCCTGGTGGCGGGGTCCGTTTGAAGGTGGCGGAAATGACGATGGATGATACAATGTATATGGAGGTTGGTGGGGTGGTAGGCAAGGACCAGTGAGGTTCTGTCCTGGTGTGATTGGAGGGGCGGGGCTCAAGGGCCCTATCCCCCTTAGTCCAAGACAATGCATTGAGTCAGTGATGTTAATACCATTGCACATCATGGAGTGATGCTTAGTTTCTGTATTGCTGGAGATGATCATTGCCTGGCTCTTATCTGGCTCAAATCTTACTCTCCACTTTGAAGCCCAAGCCTTGATATTGTCCAGAGAGATTGGGAGGACTGCAGATGCTGGGGAGTCAGGCTCAAAACATGTGAAGCTGGAAATGCATAGCAGGTCAGGCAGCATCTGAGGAGCAGGATGGCTGATGAAGAGCTTATACTCAAAAAGTCGACTCTCCTGCTCCTCGGATGCTGCCTGACTTGCTGTGCTTTTCCAGCAACACACCTTTCAACTTTGATGTTGCCCAGATCTTACTATATTTGAATATTGAGTCATAGAGATGTATAGCATACAAACAGCTCTTTCAGTCCAACTCATCCATGTCAAACAGATATCCTAAATTAATCTAGTCCCATTTGCTGGCACTCGGCCCATATCCCTCTAAACCCTCCTTATTCATGTACCCATCCAGATGCCTTTTAAATGTTATAATTGTACCAGCCTCCATCATTTCTTCTAGCAGTTCATTCCATACATGCACCACCCTCTGCATGAAAGATTTGCCTCTTTAGTCCCTTTTATATCTTTCCCCTCTCACCTTAAACCATTGCTCTCTAGTTTTGGACTCCTCTACACTGGGAAAAGACCTTGGCTATTCACCCTATCCATATCCCTCATGATTTTATCAACCTCAGTAAGGTCACCCTTCAATGTCTGACACTCCACGGAAAATAGTCCCAGCCTACTCAGCTTCTTGCTTTCGCTCAAACTCTCCGATCCTGGCTACATCCTTGTAAATCTTTCCTGAACTGTTTCACGTTTAATAACATCTTTCCTAAGGTAGGTAGATCAGATTTATATGCAGTATCCCAAAAGTGATCTAACCAATGCCCTCAACAGCCACAACATAATCTCTCAACTCCTTTACCTAATGCACTGACTAATAAAGGCAAGTATACCAAACACCTCTTCACTATCCTGTCTAACTGTAACTCCACCTTCAAGAAGCTATGAACCTGCACAGCAAGATGCCTTTGTTCAGCAGTACTCCCCATGACCTTACCATTAAGTGTGCAAGTCCTATCCTTACCAAAATGCATCATCTCATATTTTTATTTTTTTTTAGATTCTCTACAGTGTGGAAACAGGCCCTTCAGCTCAACCAGTCCACACCAACCCTCTAAAGGGAAACTCATCCAGACCACTTCCCTCTGACTAATGCACCTAACACTACGGGCAATTTAACCTGGCCAATTCACCTAACCTGCCCATCTTTGGACTGTGGGAGGAAACCAGAGCGCCCGGAGGAAACCCATGCAGACATGGGGAGAATGTGCAAACTCCACACAGAAGCTGCCTGAGGCTGGAATCAAACTGGGATCCTGGTGCTGTGAGGCAGCAGTGTTAACCACTGAGCCACCATGTCGCCCCATTAAACTCCATCTGCCATTCCTTGGCCCATCTGATCAAAATCTAAAGAGGGAACATTCGTTGCTCTCCACTACACTGTCAATTTTGGTGTCATCTGCAAACTTACCAACCATTCTTCCTACATTTGTACAATCATTTGTACAAATAGCAACAAGCAGTGGACCCAGTATCGATCCTTGCGGCACCTGATCACAGGTCTCTAGTCTGTCAAACAAACCTTCCCACTCCCACCCTTTGCCGCCTACTCCGAGACCATTTTGTATCCAAATGGCTAGGCTCTCCCTGGATTCCACGTGATCTAACCTTGCTAACAAATCTACCATGTGGAACCTTATTGAACGCTATGTTGAATGGACTGCTTCAGTATATCAGGAGCTGCAAATGGTGCTGAATCATCAGCAAACATCCCCACTTCCCTCCTTATGATAGAGGGAAGATCAATCCTAGAGCAATGGTATCGCACTCCTGACAAATCATTGATTATTAAACTAACATTCTGGGGTGTATTCAGCCCAGATCTGTGAGGTACTTTGACGAGCAAAGATCAAAGGGACCGAGAGGTAACCTTTTCACACAGAAGGTATGCGTGTATGGAATGAGCTCCCAGAGGAAGTAGTGGAGGTACAATACAACATTCAAAAGGGAACTGGATGGGTACATGAATGGGAAGGGTTCAGAGGGATACAGAGCAAGTGCTGGAAAATGGGACTTGGTCAGATTGGGATGTCTGGGGGGCATGGATGAGTTGGACCGAAGGGTCTGTTTCTGTGCTGCATGACTCTCTGACTCAATGGCTCTATGTGTCTATGACTCTATGACATGACCAACCAGGTCCTTGACCAGTGAGCATCCAGCTCCCTGAGTGATGATGCAGGATTCCTCTGACAGCTGGTGAGGGCCCGAAGGGACTGACCATTGCTCACTTGTTGGACTGAAGACAGACATATCCCCTGACCTTGTGTGGCCTACAAAGGCAAATGAGCCCAGGGCCAAGCCCCTGGACTGTGTGGGGATTGTGCCTTGAACTGAGGGTACTCTTGAGTGGACTAAGTATTAGCCTCCCCACCCCCACCCAGTTTCTGACATGGCAATGTGGTTAAATAAACACGCAGTGCACTTGCTGTGGGTGTTAAGTTGACTTCTCAGTGTGTCATTTAGTCAAGATGTACTCCACATCCCTCCACAGACAGATACCTACTGATAAACATGATAAAGATCTCAAGAGTGTGGGGCCTTTGGGAAGGGCTGAATTACCAATAAGGCAACTGGCAAGGCTAGACATGGATGCTACGAGCATGTAGATAGACACTGAGAAAACGAATAATCAACCCTAACATGATCCAGTCTGTGAGCTGTCTACCTGCCTAAAGTGTGAAAAGAGCCTTTCAATGCTAGCTGCTAGAGTACCCTGCAATGTGCTTCCTAAGAGTGTTGTGATGGTCGTGAAGGGTAGGCAAATCTCGGATGCCAATGTCCATGTACAAGGCATATGTGCAGCTGGTATCTGGGGATAAGTGCTGTATGGTGATGAACCACATGGAAGATGGTCACAGCCACTCTGACTTCCATGTTGAGAATTCTCAACATCTAGGTCCGTCACATTTGGCAAGTTTGGAAGGTGACTTTTGTAAGTTGCAGCGTTAGTGAGGCATTTGACAAGCTGTAATCTCTCTTAATTGGCAACTCAGTTCTGCCTGGTGAGAGTCATATCTCATCGCTCAGCAAATGCATAAAAATCGGAGATAAGGTTTCGCCCATTTTCACACACAATTCTGTCACAAATCTCACCAAAGCCTTCATCCTCCAGACCCTTAATAGTATCTTCTCAATTTTTAAAAAAAAATTACCACAGACATTCTCTGCATAGTCTTGGTAAACATTCTTCAGCATCACCAAAAATATGACAATACTGACAATGGATTGAATTGTTTGATTTTATAGATGGGCATGTGGTGCATCTAACTGCAAAACAATCCTTACCAGTGATGGCATATCTACTTACACACACACTCACACACACTCACACATATAATATCTTGGCTGGTGAATGAATTCTCGAATAGATATGCAAATGACTTTGAAAAGTCAATGATTCTTTTATATGGGATGGACAGTCCATTGCAGATTGCCTTTAGTTTCTTTGGTAAGGACTGACATGCCAAAATTCAAAATATCTGAAGGTAGTCTGAATATGCAGGAATTTTCATGCATGAGCCAGGATTCCCCCCATCCCCATTTTCCCCATCTACAAATTTCAGTTCGAATTAAGCAAAAGTTAGACAGCATAGAGAAAAGGGAGTATGTTATGCTTGCCTACATTAGTCAGTTCATTGAGTATAGGGGTTGGGAGGTCATGTTGCAGCTATTCAGGATATTGGTTAGGCCACTTTGGGAGTACTGCATTCTGATTTTCCTGCGATCGGGACAATGTTGTGAAACTTGAAAGGGTTCAGAAAACCTTCAGAAAAGGCTGAAGGATTTGAGCTATAGGGAGAGGCTGAATAGGCTGGGGTTATTTTCCCTTAAGCATCAAAAACTGAGGTTCATAAAATCACGAGAGATGTGGAAAGGGTGAATAGCCAAGGTCTTTTCCCTGGAGTGGGGGAGTCCAGAACGAGACAGCGTAGGCTTAGGGTGAGAGGGAAAAGACTTAAAGGGATCTAAGGGGCAACTTTTTCACACAGAGGGTGGTGCATGTATGGAATGAGCTGCCAGAGGAAATGTTGGAGGCTGGTACAATTGCAACATTGATAAGGTATCTGGATGCGTATATGAATGGGAAGGGTTTAGAGGGATATGGTGCAAATGCTGGCAAATGAGGCTAGATTAATTTTGGATATCTGGTTGGCATGGATGAGTTGGATCAAAGCGTCTGTTTCTGTGCTGTACATCTCTATGACTCTGACTCTATGACAAAGAATCAAACATCTTGGATGTTTAGCCACGAGGCTGAGAAAATCAAGGTTTCCAAGGAG
Source organism: Hemiscyllium ocellatum (assembly GCF_020745735.1). Taxonomy (NCBI): domain Eukaryota; kingdom Metazoa; phylum Chordata; class Chondrichthyes; order Orectolobiformes; family Hemiscylliidae; genus Hemiscyllium; species Hemiscyllium ocellatum. Next base: position 7,660,119 of record NC_083416.1, read on the forward strand.
ACTAGCTAGTTCTATCTTAGATATCTCAAATGAAGATTCATCCGAAATTTACGAGTTAATCTCAAACAAGACAAGCATGAGTTTCTTCAACATGTTGAGAGAATTCTTAACTTTTGTTGTGGGGGCGAACAATAGGGTGGGCAGAATGTGTCCAGTGCCCAGCTTTTGTTGTTGCCATGGGACAGCAGTTCAGCCTCACACTAATACAGTGAACTACACGGGCTCAGTTGTTGGGTTAATACAGCCTCGGGTAAGGACAGGAGATGTACTGATTCTAATTCAGAGGTAGTCGAGAACCTGGGATTTGACAAAAGGGAGGAGACCATTCAAGGGCTATCCTTGGTCCTTCTGGCTTCACTAAAATTGAATATGTAACAAGCCCAATTTTCCAGCAGCCCTCAGTTGTTCTTTAAAAAAACCATTGACTGGATTATTCTGAATCAATGGACACAGCCCACATTCAACATTTCCCTGTTGAAAGTGAGGTACTATTTGGTGAGAGATCTCCAACTTTTAAGAAATATGGTCTCCTGCCAAACAGGCAGACATCCAACAGTGAACAGTTACCACCTGTGGCCAACAAACAGTTAAAATTACACTCAAATTATTTACTTTTCACTGCATCAACTGACCTGCTCGATGAGATGATGTTAAGATAATTTCCTGTTAAGAACAAGTCAGAAGAGTCGGTTTAATAAAAGTCCACTCAGATGGCTACAACAAAGATTGGGTCTCTTTTTGGAGAGAGCTACACAGAAATAACTCCGCAGAGGCTCGTATCCCATCATCAAGTCACCCTTTACTTACATGTGCACAGTACTGGACACTAACCCAGCTCTCAGAGTGAGCAGAACCTCTGACACTCCTGTTTCTTTTTTTTTCCCCCTCTCTCTGTCTCTCTCCTTCTTCCACTCACTCTGAATTAACTCCACAGAGGCAAATTTCCCCTTTATTTACACATGAAAAGTCCTTGACACTGATCCAGCTCTCAGTGTGAACAGAACTCCTGACTGTTGTGTTTTTTTTTCTTCTTTTCTGTGTGTGTGTGTGTGTGTGTGTGTGCGCTCACGCGTGCAGGTCCGAGGGTGCACTACATCGGGTCCGAGCACCGTCATTTTAAGGCGTCAGATGGCGGTGGTCACGTACCGGACGTCTACCGCGGCCCTGCTCGCTATGTCTTGCCGCAACATCCAGCCCAGGCCCCCGGCAGCCAGCACGTCCCCGACCCTGGTCACCCTCGCCGCCACAGCCCTCCCCTCCGACAGCCACTCGAACCCGCGAGCACGGAGGTGCTGATTCCTGAGCAACGGCTCCCTGACGACAGCCACTACTCCTGCCGGAGGGTTGGCATGGCGCGATTCGACCATGTTCCAGACAGTGATCAGGTCCTGGTAAAAGACAGGCAGCACCTTGAGGGCGACCTCCAAACCGTCACGATCGACGAACAGGAGCTGCGTGTCATAGTTGAGGTTACGCACCTGGCGAAACGTCGCGACCTGGGTGCGGACACACACCAGACATTCATGTTTCTTTTTTTTTCTTTCTTTTTTCTTCTTTATTTATTTTCTTTTTTTTATTATTAACCCTCACACTACCGCCTAACTGCAGTAGTGCTTATTTTTTCCCTAGCATCCATGGTGTGTGTGTGCAGGTGATTCCTGTTTCTTTTTTTTCTCTTTTTTTTGTGTGTGTGCGTGTAGTTGTGAGACGCAGTGAGAGACACAATTTGCACAAATCTTTATTCAATTTCCACCACCAGGAAGACAGGAAAACACCCGAGTGGCCAGTGACAAGCAGTGCCCTTCACGTCAAAGGGCAATGCTGCGTGATCAAACAGTGAAGGGGAGGGCAGGGACTAAATCAAAATAGAGTTGGAGGGGGAAATGATGCACTCCACTCCCTGTGGCGCCCACCTCTCCCTGAACAACTCCAGGGTGTTGGTGGACAACGCGTGCTCCTTCTCCAAGGACACCCAGGCTCGAACGTAACCACAGAAGAGAGGCAGGCAGTCAGCCCTCATGACCCCCTCCATGGCCCGCTGCCTGGACCTGTTTATGGCCAGTTTGGCCAGGCCCAGGAACAGACCCACGAGGAGGTCTTCAGACCTGCCCTCCCTCCTCCGTACCAGGTGCCCGAAGATCAGGAGCGTGGGACTGAAGTGCAACCAAAAGCAGAGGAGGAGGTTTTTGAGGAAATCAAAGAGGGAGTGCAAACGCCCACACCCAATATACACATGGTCCACGGACTCCACAGCGCCACAGAACAAGCAGTTGGGCTGGGAGTCCATGAACCACCGGAATCTATGGTTGCAGGGGACTGCTGCGTGCAGCACCCTCCACCCCAGATCCCCGAGAGAAAGGGGGAGGACTCCTGCGTAGAGGGCCCTCCACTGGGGATCCCCACCGCCCGGTGGCAAATGGGCACGCCAGGGCGTGTCCGGGCAGTGGATGAGGGAGAAGAGGTGGACGATGTGCAGCAGCAGTTGATACAAGGCTCACCTTTTCACCCCCTGATAAGAAACAAAATTAAAATTTCGGAGGCGGCTCAGGTTGTGGGGCACAGGCTCCTGCAGGAAGTACGGGACCTTGGGGCCAATGTGAAATTCCGTCCGGGTTGGGGTGAGCGTGGACGGGATCCCACCGCACACCTGAGTGTCCTCCAACTGGTGCACTATGCCGGGTCAGAGCACTGCCATTTTAAGGCGTCGGATGGCGGTGGCCACGTACCGGATGTCTACTGCGGCCCTGCTCGCTATGTCTTGCCGCAACGTCCAGCCCAGGCCCCCAGCACCCAGCACGTCCCCAACCCTGGTTACCCTCGCCACCACGGCCCTCGCCTCCGATAGCCACTCGAACCTGTGAGCACGGAGGTGCGGATTCCTGAGCAACGGCTCCCAGACGACAGCCACTACTCCTGCCGGAGGGTAGGCGCGGCGCGATTCAACCATGTTCCAGATAGTGATCAGGTCCTGGTAAAAGACAGGCAGCACCTTGAGGGCGACCTCCAAACCATCACCGTCGACGAACAGGAGCTGTGTGTTGTAGTTGATGTTACGCAGCTGGCGGAAAAAAATACGTCGCCAGGGCGCACCACCTAGGAGGAGGCTCGACGTAAAGGTATCGCTGCAAGGTCTGAAGGCGAAACGTTGCGACCTGGGTACGGACGCACACCAGACATTCATGTTTCTTTTTTTTTCTTTCTTTTTTCTTTTTTATTTATTTTCTTTTTTTTATTATTAACCCTCACACTACCGTCTAACTGCAGTAGTGCTTATTTTTTCCCTAGCATCCATGGTGTGTGTGCGCAGGTGATTCCTGTTTAATTTTTTTTTTCTCTGCGGTAGTGTTTATTATTTTTAACCCCAGCACCCATGGTGTGTGTGTGTGCAGCTGTGAGACACAGTGAGAGACATAAAGTGCACAAATCTTTATTTAATTTCCACCACCAGGAAAAGTAGGAAAACACCCGAGTGGCCTGTGACGAGCAGTGCCCTTCACATCAAAGGGCAATGCTGTGTGATCAAAACAGTGAAGGAGAGGGCAGGGACTAAATCAAAATAGAGTTGGAGGGGGAAATGATGCACTCCACTCCCTGCGGCGCCCACCTCTCCCTGAACAACTCCAGGGTGTTGGTGGACACCGCGTGCTCCTTCTCCAAGGACATCCGGGCCCTAACGTAACCGCGGAAGAGGGGCAGGCAGTCGGCCCTAACGACCCCCTCCACGGCCCGCTGCCTGGACCTGTTTATGGCCAGTTTGGCCAGGCCCAGGAGCAGACCCACGAGGAGGTCTTCAGACCTGCCCTCCCTCCTCCGCACCGGGTGCCCGAAGATCAGGAGCGTGGGACTGAAGTGCAACCAAAAGCAGAGGAGAAGGTTTTTCAGAAAATCAAAAAGGGAGTGCAAACGCCCACACCCAACATACACATGGTCCACGGACTCCACAGCGCCACAGAACAAGCAGTTGGGCTGGGAGTCCGTGAACCACCGCAATCTGCGGTTGCAGGGGACTGCTGCGTGCAGCACCCTCCACCCCAGATCCCCGAGAGAAAGGGGGAGGACTCCTGCGTAGAGAGCCCTCCACTGGGGATCCCCACCACCCGGTGGCAAATGGGCACGCCAGGGCGTGTCCGGGCGGTGGATGAGGGAGAAGAGGTGGACGGTGTGCAGCAGCAGTCTGTACAGGACCCGCCTTTTAACGTCCTTGAACGGGACAAAACTAAAATTACGGAGGCGGCTCAGGTTGTGGGGCACAGGCTCCCGCGGGAAGTACGGGACCTTGGGGCCGATGTGAAATTCCGTCCGGGCAGGGGTGAGCGCGGACGGGATCCCACCGCACACCTGAGCGTCCTCCAACTGGTGCACTACGTCGGGTCCGAGCACCGCCGTTTTAAGGCGTCGGATGCCGGTGGCCACGTACCGGACGTCTACTGCTGCCCTGCTCGCTATGTCTTGCCGCAACGTCCAGCCCAGGCCCCCAGCACCCAGCACGTCCCCAACCCTGGTTACCCTCGCCACCACGGCCCTCGCCTCCGATAGCCACTCGAACCTGTGAGCACGGAGGTGCGGATTCCTGAGCAACGGCTCCCAGACGACAGCCACTACTCCTGCCGGAGGGTAGGCGCGGCGCGATTCAACCATGTTCCAGATAGTGATCAGGTCCTGGTAAAAGACAGGCAGCACCTTGAGGGCGACCTCCAAACCATCACCGTCGACGAACAGGAGCTGTGTGTTGTAGTTGATGTTACGCAGCTGGCGGAAAAAAATACGTCGCCAGGGCGCACCACCTAGGAGGAGGCTCGACGTAAAGGTATCGCTGCAAGGTCTGAAGGCGAAACGTTGCGACCTGGGTACGGACGCACACCAGACATTCATGTTTCTTTTTTTTTCTTTCTTTTTTCTTTTTTATTTATTTTCTTTTTTTTATTATTAACCCTCACACTACCGTCTAACTGCAGTAGTGCTTATTTTTTCCCTAGCATCCATGGTGTGTGTGCGCAGGTGATTCCTGTTTATCCTTGTGGGGCAGGGGAGTTCCCTGATTGGACCAGGTTAACAGCCCCAACCCTGGAACTCATATTCTGTTAGGTCCACCAGGCTGACCTTGTTACAATCATTACAATACCTCACTTCAATTCAGTCATAGCTCAGTAGTATACCAGCATTGAAGTTGAGATGCCAATTACAAGAATATTTGAGTTAAGAAGGTGATATTTCGTGAGGTGTTGGGTTTAACCCTGAGACTGCTATTATTTAATTGATGACTTGGATACTTAGCAGGAGTGAAATGTGTAGATGTCTTTGAATTCTTGGTGGATGGATGGCTTTCTGGTTTATCTTTGTACCAGAAATCATCTTCCTGGAGGCTGAGGGAAAGCAGGAAGATACAAAAAACAAGCCTATAGTTGTGCTGTTAATAACCCATCAGTCTTCTCTCTCTCTCTGATCTGCCCAAAAGTGGTTGCCTAAAATATAATTTTTTTGTAAAACATTCATTTACAGGATGAGGGCATCACTGGCTGGACTGTATTTATTGCCCATCCCTAATTGCACAGAGGGCAGTTAAAAGTCAACCACATTGCAGTGGGCCTGGAGTCACATGTAGTCCAGACCAGGTAAGGATGGCAGGTTCCTTCCCTAAAGGGGATTCGTGAGCCAGATGAGGTTGGTCCTGACAATTGATTCACACACATCATGAGACCCTTAATTCCAGACATTTGTTGAATTCAAATTCCATCGATTGCTGTGGTGGGATTGGACTCCAGGTTCCCAGCGTATTACCTTGGTCTCTAGACTAACAGTCCAGTGATAACACCACTAGGTCATTGCCTCCCAGTTCTTTTGCGTATTCTTGTGTCTGACATCATTTCTTTTCTTACATAGTGGATAATCTACAAGCGACTTTCATCACAAGATTGAAACTTTTGGGAAGGAGTAACTCAAACCGCAGATATGGTTTGACTGGCTGGCTTTTTGATGAAATATTAATTTAAATCAGTCTGGCTTTTGCTTATTGATGGCTTTTAAAAGAAAAAATTAATTGAAGGTCCCAAAGTTCAAAAATCAGATGATGGAAGTCAAAGATTGCCAGTCCCATTTTATCAATGTGTCAGCAGTAAGAATTGCAGGGGGTTGTGTGTAAGTTCGCTGAGCTGGGAAGTTGATTTGCAGACATGTAGTTTCCCCTGTTTGGCTGGTATACTGGGTGCTGTGGAACCTCCGGTGAAGTCCTGCTGGACTGTGCCTGCTGGAATTTATTTGGTTCTGTTCCTGTTGCTTCCGGGAGCCAGTTCTGATTGTTCATTGTCGTGGCGGGTGTATTTGGTCAACGTCTATGTGTTTGTTGATGGAATCCGTGGACGAGTGCCTTGCTTCTAGAAATTCGCTGACTATCCTCTGTTGGTCTTGTTCTATTATTGTTGTGTTGTCCCAGTCGAAGTTGTAGTCCTTGTCATCTTTGAGTAAATATAGTAAGGACAGCAGGTCGTGGCGTTTAGTGGCTTGACGATGTTGTCTGCCTGTTTGGCCTGTAAAGTGTTTCGTGCAGTCCCTGCATGGAGTCTTGTACACCACGTTTGTCTTACACATTTGTCTATTTCAAGAAGCAAGGCACAGTGTGCTCTGGACAGCAGACCTGGCAGAGTCTGGAGGGGAGGTCGGGTGCAGTCTGGAGCAGAGGAATAGTGCTGTCTGGCGGGGGGCCCGGTGCTGTCTGGAGGGGAGGAATAGTGCTGTCTGGAGGAGAGGCCCGGTGCAGTCTGGAGGGGAGGCCGGGTGCAGTCTGGAGGGGAGGCCCGGTGCAGCCTGGAGGGGAGGCCCGGTGCAGTCTGGAGGAGAGGCCGGGTGCAGTCTGGAGGGGAGGCCCGGTGCAGTCTGGAGGGGAGGCCCGGTGCAGTCTGGAGGGGAGGCCGGGTGCGGTCTGGAGGAGAGGCCTGGTGCGGTCTGGAGGGGAGGCCGGGTGCAGTCTGGAGGAGAGGCCGGGTGCAGTCTGGAAGAGAGGCCCGGTGCAGTCTGGAGGAGAGGCCCGGTGCAGTCTGGAGGGGAGGCCCGGTGCAGTCTGGAGGGGAGGCCCGGTGCAGTCTGGAGGGGAGGCCCGGTGCAGTCTGGAGGGGAGGCCCGGTGCAGTCTGGAGGGGGGGCCGGGTGCAGCCTGGAGGAGAGGCCGGATGCAGTCTGGAGGAGAGGCCGGGTGCAGTCTGGAGGAGAGGCCGGGTGCAGTCTGGAGGAGAGGCCGGGTGCAGTCTGGAAGAGAGGCCCGGTGCAGTCTGGAAGAGAGGCCAGGTGCAGTCTGGAGGGGAGGCCCGGTGCAGTCTGGAGGGGAGGCCCGGTGCAGTCTGGAGGGGAGGCCCGGTGCAGTCTGGAGGGGAGGCCCGGTGCAGTCTGGAGGGGAGGCCGGGTGCAGCCTGGAGGAGAGGCCGGATGCAGTCTGGAGGAGAGGCCGGGTGCAGTCTGGAGGAGAGGCCGGGTGCAGTCTGGAGGGGAGGCCCGGTGCAGTCTGGAGGGGAGGCCCGGTGCAGTCTGGCGGGGAGGCCCGGTGCAGTCAGGAGGGGAGGCCCGGTGCAGTCTGGAGGAGAGGCCGGGTGCAGTCTGGAGGGGGGGCCCGGTGCAGTCTGGAGGGGAGGCCCGGTGCGGTCTAGAGGGGAGGCCGGGTGCGGTCTGGAGGAGAGGCCGGGTGCAGTCTGGAAGAGAGGCCCGGTGCAGTCTGGAGGAGAGGCCAGGTGCAGTCTGGAGGGGAGGCCCGGTGCAGTCTGGAGGGGAGGCCCGGTGCAGTCTGGAGGGGAGGCCCGGTGCAGTCTGGAGGGGAGGCCCGGTGCAGACTGGAGGGGGGGCCGGGTGCAGCCTGGAGGAGAGGCCGGATGCAGTCTGGAGGAGAGGCCGGGTGCAGTCTGGAGGAGAGGCCGGGTGCAGTCTGGAGGAGAGGCCGGGTGCAGTCTGGAAGAGAGGCCCGGTGCAGTCTGGAGGAGAGGCCAGGTGCAGTCTGGAGGGGAGGCCCGGTGCAGTCTGGAGGGGAGGCCCGGTGCAGTCTGGAGGGGAGGCCCGGTGCAGTCTGGAGGGGAGGCCCGGTGCAGTCTGGAGGGGAGGCCCGGTGCAGTCTGGAGGGGGGGCCGGGTGCAGCCTGGAGGAGAGGCCGGATGCAGTCTGGAGGAGAGGCCGGGTGCAGTCTGGAGGAGAGGCCGGGTGCAGTCTGGAGGGGAGGCCCGGTGCAGTCTGGAGGGGAGGCCCGGTGCAGTCTGGCGGGGGGGGGGGGGTCGGCGGTTCTGTCTGGCGGGGAGGCCCGGTGCTGTCTGGCGGGGAGGCCCGGTGCTGTCTGGAGGGGGAGGCCGGGTGCAGACTGGCGGGGAGACCCAATCTGCTCTGAAGGCAAGGCGCAGTGTGTTCTGGAGAGGAGGCCTGGTTTGGTCTGAAAGTGAGACCTGGTGTCGCCTGTTTTAATGACTGTAATGCTGAACATTTTTTATTTCTTTATTTTCCTAATTTCTTCCTAAGATCCTGTATCTGGGTTCACTCCCATCAATCTCAACAACATGATCGGGTTCCCCTTGTTCCCACTTTTCGGCCCACCAGCATTCGCCTCAAAGAATCATTTTCCGCCATTTCAGGCAACTCCAGGAGAACGCCACTACCAAACACATTTTCCCCTCACTTCCCCTGTCTGCAATTTGCAAGGATTGTTCCCTCCAGGACACCTTAGTCCATTCCATAACTGTCATGACCATCCCCCATCCCATGGCACCTTCCCATGTAGTTACCGAAGGTGGAACCCTTGCCTCTTCCCCCCCCTCCTTGCTCACCATCCAATGGCCTAAACAGCCTTTCCAGGTGAAACAGCATTTCATCTGTATCTCCTCCAATCTTGTGTATTGTATTCGTTGGACTCAGTATGGCCTACTCTACTTTGGAGAAACCAAACGCCGACTGGGTGACTGCTTTGCAGAGCACCTCCAGTCCATTTACAAACATGACTCCACCTTCCTGTAGCTAGTCATTTTAACACAGCGTCCTGCTCTCATGCCCCACATGTCTGTCCTTGGCATGCTGCAGTGAACCATAGCACAAACTGGAAGAACAGTATCTCGTCTTTGGACTGGGCACTTTACAACCTTCTGGGGTTAATATTGAGTTCAACACCTTCAGATTGTGAACCCACTCCCATTTCCTCCCCTACGTTTTGCTTTACTTATTACATTGTTCATCACCATGTTCTCTCTCCCCTCCCCCCGCCCCAGTGGGACTATCTGGCTGTTAGACACACCATTGTTCTAACACTCTCACATTCCGATCACTTCATCCGAAGTATCAACATCCTCTCTTCCCTAGCACTTCAACCACCCCACCACCCCCGTCCTCCAACAGCTACAGGTTGCTCTGCTACAACACGCATTTCATTAATGTGAATGATGAATTCGGGACTCTGTTTCTAAAGTATGAACTTTTAAAATGCGTGTTGGTTGTAACCTGATTACATCACCAACGCTTTAAGCGCTGTTTCTAAAATGTGATTTTTTTTATAACGCGGGGTTGCTCAAGAACACAACCATTGCATTATGGAAGAACTTCCAGTATCGCATAAACGCTGCCCCCTCCTTACTTCATTCAGCTCTAATGAACACTCATCTAGACTTGAAACATTAGTGTGCTCTCTCTCCATAGCCAACAAACAGAAGCTGGCAGAACACAGCATTCCAGGTAGCACCACGAGGTAGAAAATTCAACATTCCCAGGTATAACCCTTCTTCAGGGTGTGCTGTGTTCTTCCAGCCTCCTGTTTGTTTACTTTGGATTCCGGCATCTGCAGTTTTTTTAGATTTTTTGTTCAGATTCCCTACAGTGCGGAAACAGGCCCTTCGGCCCAACAAATCTACACCGACCCTCCAAAGAGTAACCCACCCAGACCCATTCCCCTCTGACTAATGCACCTATCACTATGGGCAATATAACATTGCCAATTCACCTGACTTGCACATCTTTGTGACTGTGTGAGGAAACTGGACCACCCAGAGGAAATTCATGCAGACATGGGAGAATGTGCAAACTCCATGGAGATAGTCGCCCGAGGCTGGAATTGAACCTGGCACTGTGAAGCGGCAGTGCTAACCACTGAGCCACCATGCCACCCTGTCTCAACTTTTCTTCCCTATGGGTGCTGCCTGACTCATTGTGATCTCCAGTATTTTTGTTTACAGTTCAGATTTCAGCATTTGTAGTTATTTGGTGCTACAATGGCACTTTATGTGATGACTTTGTAAACTTTTTACTGCACACATAAGCATATGAGACAATAAGCCTAATTCAGTTCAATTTTGTATCTGATTAGATCTGATTTTGTAACTGTGGAAACAGGCCCTTCAGCCCAACAAGTCCACACCGACCCTCTGGCGAGTAACCCCCCCCCCAGGCCCATTCTTCTACACCATTTTTACCCCTGACTAATGCATCTAACACCAAGAGGAATTTGGCTTGGCCAGATCACCTGATCTGCACATGTTTGGATTGTGGGAGAAAACCCATGCAGACATGAGGGAGAATGTGCAAACCCCACACAGACAGTTGCCCAAGGGAGGGATCAAACCCGGGTCCCTGGCGCTGTGAGGCAGCAGTGCTAACCACTGAGCCACTGTGCCACCTAAAGAACTATTATAACTCACTGGGGTGGTCAGCAATGATGGTTCTTTGTTATATGTCAGAAAGAATGTGATCTATAACAAATGTTGCTTCAATCTGAGGCACTGGCATATGCTGAATGGGGAAAGGTCACTGATTTCCTCTGTTTCTGACCAGTTGTGTTTTTGAAAGCTCACCTCTGTTTGCCTCCCAGTGCTCTCCGTCTGCCCTTGCTAATGAATCTCCGGGCTGGGACATGCCGTTTCCGTGCCCCATATTTATCAGATGATGAAAAAGTCTTTGTCGCTGTATTAACTTTCATCGATTCATCATCCACATTGATGTAATCTCCTTAACGTTAGACAACAATTGATTCTATCAGACTGTGGGTCAGACTACAGACTACAGAAAATGTTGATGAATGAGAATAGATAGGTCAGAAGACAGGAGCAAAGACAAGGATCAGATTCACATCATTGCACTGAACTCTTCAACTCTCCTGAATATAGAAACTAACAGTTACCATCAAACTGGACCTAGTTTCACCCTTTTTCAACAACTTTACATGAAGGTCAGTGAATAATTACCCACACAGCCTTCACAGGGTCACCTTTCCCCCTCTCTCTCTCTCTCTCTCTCTCTCTCTCTGATGGCTTGAGAAGTTCTCGTGAATTAGGGACGCCTGTCTAAAATATACTTTATAACTACTTTGAAGTTCATCCAGGGATAGAAGAAAGTAAATAATTACATCAGGCTGGCCACAGGATGCCAAAGGATATTTGCTGCTTTCACTTTGAAGATCAGTGCTGGACATCAGTATGGAGAAGCTAGGTATCACAGATGCATCTCGCGGCTTAATAGGCAATGAATTAAATTCAGTCCAGAAACTCATGAGGCATGAACTGTGTGTCAACTATTTATTTGCCATGGATCACTTCTCTGACTGAACGTTGGATTAACCCTGCAGATACCATAATGAAGAGCAAATGAGGAAACCTGTGGTGTAGTAAGCAATGGAGTTGAATTTATTTGAAAGTTCTGTTGATTGCTGGTCATAGCATTGGCGACACGCCGGGGTTGCTGATATTTGGAGGACTGCTCGAGGCCAAGGCTCCAGTCATGGTCACGGACGATCTCACCCAGACAGCACGCAAGGCCTAGGGTGGACAATGGAGAACAGATTAGATTACTTACAGTGTGGAAGCAGGCCCTTCGGCCCAACAAGTCCACACCTACCCACCGAAGCGCAACCCACCCATATCCCTACATTTACCCCTTTACCTAACACTACGGTCAATTTAGCATGGTCAATTCACCTAACCTGCACATCTTTGGACTGTGGGAGGAAACCAGAGCACCTGGAGGAAACCCATGCAGACACGGGGAGAATGTGCAAACTCCACACTGTCAGTCGCCTGAGTCAGGAATTGAACCCAGGTCTCTGGCGCTGTGAGGCAGCAGTGCTAACCACTGTGCCACCGTGCCGCCCACTTTGGGATGCTCATCTAGGCCATGGGATAGCCCATGTATCAAGTGTGCTAGTGCTTGGTTTTTTCCTTGGGGATTGGTCACAGCTGGTCACTCACAGCGCCAGGGACGCGGCTTCGATTCCGCCCTCGGGTGACTGTGTGGAGTTTGCATGTTCTCCCAGTGCCTGCGAGGGTTTCCTCCGGGTTCTCTGGTTTCCTCCCACAGTCCAAAGATGTGCAGGTCAGGTGAATTGGCAAATGCAGGGTTATAGAGTAGGGGGTGTGGTTCTGGCTGTGATGATCTTGGGAGGGTTGGTGTGGCCCGACAGGCTGAATGGTCTGCTTCCGCACTGTAGGGATTCTAGGATTCTATGATCATAGGATCAGACTGATCCCTCTGTTTGGTGCTTTCCTGAGCATTTAGACCAGTTGATAGTCTGCTGCTATTGGTGCTTCGAGATCCATTTCCAGCCTTTCCCAGTACCTTTTGTCCTCTGCCTTGTCCTACAGGAACACTGAATAGACCAGCTTTGAGATGCTCTGAACACAAGCAAGAGTGTGCCCTCCACTGAGTCCCAGACCAGCACAGTGACTCAGTGATTAGCACTGCTACTCTCAGCACCAGGGACACGGGTTCAATTCCAGCCTCAGGTGACTGTCTGTGTGGAGTTTGCACATTGTCCCTGTGTCTGTGTGGGTTACCTCCCCCACAGTCCAAAGATGAGCAGGTTAGTTGAATTGGCCATGCTAAATTGCCCCATTGTGTTAAGGCATGTGTAGTTTAGGTGCTTTAGTCAGGGGTAAATGTAGAAAAATATGGGAATAGGTCTGGGTGGGTTACTCTTTGGAGCTTCGGTATGGACCTCTCGGGCCGAAGGGCCTGTTCCACACTGCCAAGGGTTCTATGATCAAACTCCTGGACCCTCTCAATGAATTCCCTCATCGTGGTGGGAAATTCCTGCAATGAGAGTTCTGCTCTTCCTGCTTCTGAGATCACCCTAGTCCTCCCTGTGATCTCCCCTCACTTGCTGAAATCATCCCCGAATTTGTGGAAATCTTCCTCATCCTCCCAAGATCATCTTGAGATCACCTTTGACCACCCAAAAGTGATTCTTGCAATGATTCAGAGCATCTTCTCCCATCTTCCAAGAAACCGTCAGAGTTTGAATGGGTGCTAACGCCACCTGCCCTCTGGCCTGTTCACCACCAGCTTTAAACCGTTGGGAATCTGAAAGTCTATAACTTAGAAGATATAGGAGCAGAAGTAGTCTACCGAGTCTCCTATGTGAAATTCTGGGCCTCAAACTTAATTCCAAAGCTAACATCAAAGTTCCGTGCTATTAATAAACAATAATGATATGCAAACCAACTGTGTTTTCTTCACAGTCCTGTAATAATCCTGGCTTTATAACCCAGCATCAAAGAACTGGCACAGCTCCACCAGCGTGACTCAACACTACTCCTCCTCCATCCAATACCTGATTTCCTAGGCCAGCACCCACTGCTCTGTCGAAATGTTAAGTTGTAATGATTGGCCACTCAAGTAGATCGGGTGGTAAAGAAGGTTTTCAACTAGGAGAAAGTGGATGCTGGAGAGATCAGAGTCGAAAAGTGTGGTGCTGGAAAAGCACAGCACATCAGGCAGCATCTGAGGAGCAGGAGAGTCAATGTTTCATGCACAATCTCTTCATCAGCAATCCATCATTCCTGATGAAGGGCTTATGCGCGAATCGTCGACTCTCCTGCTCCTCAGATGCTGCCTGACCAGCTGTGTTTTTCCAGCACCACACTTTTCGACTCTGGTAAAGAGGGTGTGTGACATGCTTACCCTTATTGATTGGGGAATTGAGTACAAGAATCAGGATGTCATGTTGATTATGCCGCACTTAGAGAATTGCGTTCAATGCTGGTTGCCACATTACAGGAAGGATGTGGAGTTTTTGGAAGAGGGTGCCAAAGAGGTTTACCAGGGTGCTGCCTGAATTAGAGGGTATGAGCGAGAAGGAGAGGCTAGAAAGACTTGGGTTGTTTTCTCTGGAGTGGTAGAGGCTGAGGGAAGACCTGATAGAGGTCTATAAAATTATGAGAAGCATAGAAAGGATTGACAGTCAGAATCTTTTTCCCAGACTTGAAATGTCTAATACCAGGTGGCATGCATTTACGTTGAAAGGGGGACAGTTTAATGAAAATATGAGGAGCAAGTTTTTTACACAGAGTGTCTGGAACACAGTGCCATGGGTGGTGGTGGAAGCATGGAATATGCAAGAAATGGAGAGATATGCACCAAGGGCAGGTAGAAAGGATTAGATTAATTTGGCATCTTTATCCCTGTGTCTGTGTCGTTTTCCTCCAGGTGCTCCAGTTTACCCTCACGGTCCAAAGATGGGAAACAGAGTTATAGAGTTGGGGAGTGGTTCTGGCTGGGATGTTCTTGGGAAGGTCAGTGTGGGCCCAACAAGCTGAATGGACTGCTTCCATACTGTAGGGATTCTATGATCCTATGATCAGACTGATCCCTCTGTTTGGTGCTATCTTGAGCATTTGGACCAGTTGACGGCCTGCTGCTATTAGTGCTTTGGGATCTAGTTCCAACCTTTCCCAGTACCTTTCCTCCTCTGCCTTGTTCTCCAGGAGCACTGAATAGGATTCAGCACAGCATCGTGGGTGGAAGGGCCTGTTCCTGTGCTGTACTGTTTTACATTCTATGCTCTGTCAGTTAATAAGCGTGGGAGTTTACCTGGGTATGATTTACAGCAGAACCATGAAATCAGTCACTTCAGGCTGTGATTTATTCCAATGGTGTGAAAGCTCTGAATATCTTTGAACATCATAAATTTGTGAGAAGAATGCTTGTCCTTTTGCAAAGCTCCGTGTAAAATTGCATTTAAACCATTTTTAAAAAAAGACATTGCTAGATGATGTCATTAATAAGGGCTACACCATGATTCTGTGACCACACACGAAACACTAATGATGGCTGAGAGAGTCAGTCATGCACAACAACCCTTTTTTTCAGGAATCAGAAAAGATTAAGTTCTCCTGACACAAGTGAGAGCTTTTTTTGTTATTATTTTAGTCATTATTCCCTTCTCGGGATTTGGAGTCATAGAGTTGTACGACACGTTAACAGACCCTTCGGTCCAACTTGTCCATGCTGACTAGATATCCAAACCTAATCCAGTCCCATTTACCAGTACTTGGCCAATATCCCACTAAACCACTCCTATTCACATACCCATCCAGATGCGTTTTAAATGTTGCAGATTTTAAAACAAAACACTGAGCTGTTCTCCCACTGTGAGCAGGAGACAGTGAGGTCTGCAGATGCTGGAGATCAGAGTTAAGAGTGGTGCTGGAAAAGCACAGCAGGCCAGGCAGCATCCGAGGAGCAGGAAAATTGACATTTCGAATCTGATGAAGGGCTCCGGTCTGAAATATCGATTTTCCTGCACCTGGGATGCTGCTTGACCTGCTGTGCTTTTCCAGCACCACACTCTTAACTCATGCAAGGGTTTCCTCAGGTCAAATAAACACAGGTCTGGGTAACAGGGAAGTGTTTTTTTAGATTAGATTACTAACAGTGTGGAAACAGGCCCTTCAGCTCAACAATTCCATACCGACCCGCCAAAGCGCAACCCACCCAGACCCATTCCCCTACATTTACTCAACACTACGGGCAATTTAGCATGGCCAATTCACCTAACCTGCACATGTGCAAACTCCACAAAGTCAGTCGCCTGAGGCGGGAATTGAACCCGGGTCTCTGCCGCTGTGAGGCAACAGTGCTAACCACTGTGCCACCGTGCTGCCCCACAAAGTGTTAAGAGATATACAGATTCCCTTTCCTCTCCCGTTCCCCACCCCTACCAATTGATTTCTCCAGTGTGAAGCTGTCTCCATACTTCACGAGGTTATTTTCCTGCTTCCATTGTATCTCAGTAAATGAAATGGCCTTGAACCTCATTTGTTCTCTTGTGCCCTGTCAACTGGCTAGGGTCACACAGCAGAGGTGACAGAAAGTACTCGTGTGTTCGCCTTTTCTGTGCGCTGTTGGGATCCATTATTAAGGTTAGGCAGTGTAAGAAACTTTATTGTTAGGTAGTGCTCACGTAAGGTAGTATTAGCAAGTCTGGAACTTGTTAGCTTCACTAGACAACAGTAAGCCATTATGTTACACTAAGAACAGACTGAAAAGCTGATGGCATAGCCTGAAGGGGCCCCAGGGAGGGTGAACAGATAACAGGACATTGGAACCGTGTTAGATTGCACGTAGCTCATACTGAGGTAACAGAATGTTATCAGCTTGGGACCAATCCCACAAGAGTATACCGTATCCTACCAAATAAGGATGTAGCACTGGGATGCGAGGGGCTAAAAAGCTAGACAAAGAGAACAATAGATCAGAAGGCGCTTTCTCCAGTGAGCAGAAAACACCTCACTGTATTTTGTACGGCTCTCTCTCATTAAACCAGCTTATATTTTGAATCAGATCCAGTGTTCCTCTCCTTCAAACGAACACGGGGACGGTAGCCCGTCCTAACAGCGCCAAGGTTCATTCAGAAACTTTCTGCTAAGTGCCCCACTTTTCCTCTCCCACTGCAGAGGTACAGTTAAGCAGCCTATGTTTGCCAGGGCTCTGGATAGGAACTAGGTACAATGAGACAAAGCTGGGAAATGCAACATTCTGTAGGACAGGAGCAGAACAACTGACTTACAACACCAAGCATGATCTATCCTGGCAGCATCCATGGAGGGAAATCAGAGTCAACGTTTCAGGCCCATTGACCCCTCCTCAGAACTCTGAACAGAAGGGACACTGAATCCAAAGCATTAACTGTGATTTCTCTCCATAGATGCTGCCAGACCTGCTGAGCTTTTCAAGCAATTTCTGTTTTTGTTTCTGATTTCCAGCATCTTCGTTTCTTTCAGTTTTTACGATCTATCTTTGTCTTCTGTCCACCCAGCACTATTCGTTTAACAATATCAGTTATCCTAATCCCTTCTGTCTTCTTGGTTTGTATGTAAACGCATCAATGTTCCAAATACACAGCAGAGCTATAAATAGAAAAGACCAGATAAAGTTCAAGCAAGAATAGAAAGTGCAGGAGAAACTCTGGATCTGGCAGCATCTGTGCAGAGAAAAGCAGAGTTAACCTTTTCAGTCCACTGTTACTTTGTCACTGCAACAGATCATTGAGTCATAGAGTCATATGACACGGAAACAGACCCTTCCGTCCAACTCATCCCTGCCGACCACATATCCCAACCCAATCTAGTCCCATTTGCCAGCATTTGGCCCATATCCCTTTAAACCCTTCCGATTCATATACTCATCCAGATGTCTTTTTAAAAGCTAAAATTGTACCAGCCTCCACCACTTCCTCTGGCAGCACATTCCATACATGCATCATCATCTTTGTGAAAAAGTTGCCCCTGAAGTACCCCTCTCACCTGAGACCTATACCCTCTTGTTCTGGACTCTCCCAACCCAGGGAAAATTGGCTATTCATCCTATCCATGCCCTTTATGATTTTATAAACATCCATAAGGTCACCCCTCAGCCTCCAATACTTCAGGGAAAACAGCCCCAGCCTGTTCAGCCTCTCCCTATAGCTCAAATCCTTCAACCTTGTAAATCCTTTCTAAACCCTTTCAAGTTTCACAACATCTTTCCAATAGGAAAGGAGACCAGAATTGCATGCAATGTTCCTAACCAATGTCTGTACAGCTGCAAAATGACCTCCCAACTCCTATACTCAATACTCTGACCAATAAAGGAAAGCATACCAAATGCCTTCTTCACTATTTTATCTTTCTGCAACTCTACTTTCAAGGAACTATAAACCTGCACTCTAAGGTCTCTTTTTTTCAGCAACACTCCCTAGGACCTTACTGTTAAGTGTATAAGTCCTGCTCTGATTTACTTTCCAAAAGAGCAGCACCTCACATTTATCTAAATTAAACTTCATCTGCCACTCCTCAGCCCATTGGCCCATCTAATCAAGGCCCTATTATACTCTGAGGTAATCTCCTTCTCTGTCCATTACACCTTCAATTGTGGTGTTATCTGTAAACTTAATCACTATACCTCCAATGGTTGCACTCAAATCATTTACATAAATGATGAAAAGCAGTGGACCCAGCACCAAGTCTTGTGACACTCCACTGGCCACAGGCCTCCAATCTGAAAAACATGGTTGAAATCATGTTGAACATGAAATCATATTCCGTGTGCTCTTGCCCTTGGTCCATGCCTCTATGCATTGACGAAGTAATTGATGGAAGAAATGATTCTCAAGAGACAGAAAATAACAGATTTTTTTTCCAAGATTATATTCCGTTCATAATTTAGTTATGTTCTGGAAAGACTCTTTCCTGAGGACAGAGGCCCTTTAACAGTACATGCACATTTGAACCATATATTAAGGCACTATAAAAAAAAGTCTTATGCCTATTTGTTATGGTGATGTGTAGAAACACGTGTTACTGAAGTAAACAGGCCTATTTTGCAGGATGTTATCAATGGGAAATCCTGTAAGGACATGCAAGAGCTACGTTTAGCTATGGTTTGTAAAGTTATTAATTCTCTTTAGGGTGTATTATTAAGAAGTTGTGATGGAACAACAATGCAAAACATCATGTCACGTGGTGCAAGGGTACGTGATGTCGCTGATCGTGTTTTCCGGGTCCTTAAGGGGGAGGGGGAGCAGCCCCAGATCGTGGTCCACGTTGGCACCAACGATATAGGTAGGAAGAAGGGTGAGGATGTCAGACAGGCTTTCAGGGAGCTAGGTTGGAAGCTCAGAGTTAGAACAAACAGAGTTGTAGTCTCTGGTTTGTTACCCGTGCCACGTGATAGAGAGTCGAGGAATAGGGAGAGAGAGCAGTTAAATGCGTGGCTACAGGGATGGTGCAGGAGGGAGGGATTCCGGTTTCTGGACAACTGGGGTCCTTTCTGGGGAAGGTGGGACCTCTATAAAAAGGATGGGCTACACCTGAACCTGAGGGGCACCAGTGTCCTTGGGGGGAGGTTTGCTAGTGCTCTTTGGGAGGGTTTAAACTAACTCCGCGGGGGCATGGGAACCAGGACTGTAGCTTTAGGGTACAGGACCTTGAGTGTAGGGAGGTTAGGAATAATGCAGCGATCTCTAAGGAGGGTGCCTGTAACCAGAAAGGTGGATTGAAGTGTGTATACTTCAATGCCAGAAGTATAAGGAATAAGGTAGGTGAACTTGCAGCGTGGGTTGGTACCTGGGACTTCGATGTTGTGGCTATTACAGAGACGTGGGTAGAACAGGGACAAGAATGGCTGTTGCACGTTCCAGGGTTCAAATGTTTTAGTAGGATCAGACATGGGGGTAAAAAAGGGGGAGGCGTGGCATTACTTGTCAAAGACAGTATCACAGCAGTGGAATGGACGATGGAAGAGGACTTGCCATCTGAGGTAGTTTGGACTGAGGTTAGAAATAGGAAAGGTGAGGTCACCCTGTTAGGTGTTTTCTACAGGCCTCCTAATAGTCTTAGAGAAGTAGAGGATAATATTGCGAGGATGATTCAGGAAAAGAGTGAAGGTAGCAGGGTGGTTGTTATGGGGGACTTTAACTTCCCAGATATTGACTGGGAGAGCTATAGCTCGAGTTCATTAGATGGGTCGGTGTTTGTACAATGTGTGCAGGAGGGTTTCCTGACACAATATGTCGACAGGCCAACAAGAGGGGAGGCTATATTGGATTTGGTTCTAGGTAATGAACCAGGCCAGGTGTTAGACTTGGAGGTAGGTGAGCACTTCGGGGACAGTGACCACAACTCGGTGACTTTTACTTTAGTGATGGAGAGGGATAATCGTGCGCCGCAGGGCAAGAGCTATAGCTGGGGGCAGGGAAATTATGATGCAGTGAGGCATGACTTAGGTTGTGTGGATTGGAAAAACAGGCTTCAAGAGAAGAACACTAATGAGATGTGGGGATTGTTCAAGGAGCAGCTACTGCGTGTCCTCGATAGGTATGTACCAGTCAGGCATGGTGTAAAGGGCCTTGTGAGGCAGCCGTGGTTTAGTAAGGAATTGGAGTCCCTTGTGAAAGGGAAGAAGGCGGCATATGTAAGGATGAGGCATGAAGGTTCAGTAGGGGCGATTGAGAGTTATAAGGTAGCCAGGAAGGAGCTAAAGAGGGAGCTAAGAGAAGCGAGAAGGGGACATGAAAAGTCTTTAGCTGGTAGGATTAGGGAAAACCCAAAGGCTTTCTATAGGTATGTCAAGAATAAAAGGATGACTAGGGTAGGTATCGGTCCAGTCAAGGAAAGTAGTGGGAAGTTGTGTGTGGAGGCGGAGGAGATTGGAGAGACATTAAATCAGTACTTTTCATCAGTATTCACTCAGGAACAGGACACTGTTGCTGATGTGAATATGGAATCACAAATAATTAGAATGGATGCCCTGGAAATATGCAGGGAAGAGGTTTTGGGAATATTGGAAAGGATGAATATAGATAAGTCTCCTGGGCCTGATGGCATTTACCCCAGGATCCTATGGGAAGCTAGGGAGGAGATAGCAGAGCCATTGGCCTGGATTTTTATGTCGTCATTGTCAACGGGAATAGTACCAGAGGACTGGAGGATAGCGAATGTGGTCCCATTGTTCAAGAAAGGGAGTAGGGATAGCCCTAGTAACTATAGGCCAGTGAGTCTGACTTCAGTGGTGGGCAAAATCTTAGAGAGAATGGTAAGGGATAAGATTTATGAACATCTGGGTAGGAATAACGTGATCAGGGATAGCCAGCATGGTTTTGTGAAGGGCAGGTCGTGCCTCACAAACCTTATTGAGTTCTTTGAGAAGGTGACTATGGAAGTGGATGAGGGTAAAGCAGTAGATGTTGTGTATATGGATTTTAGTAAGGCGTTCGATAAGGTTCCCCATGGTAGGCTAATGCTAAAACTTCGGAGGTATGGCATTGAGGATACATTAGAGGTTTGGATTAGGAATTGGCTGGCTGGAAGGAGACAGAGGGTAGTAGTTGATGGATTATGTTCATCTTGGAGCGCAGTTACTAGCGGTGTACCACAAGGATCTGTTTTGGGACCATTGCTTTTTGTTATCTTTATAAATGATCTAGAGGAAGGACTTGAAAGCTGGGTAAGCAAGTTTGCGGATGACACAAAAGTCGGTGGAGTTGTGGATAGTGAGGAAGGAAGTGGTAGGTTACAGCGGGATATAGATAAGTTGCAGAGCTGGGCGGAAATGTGGCAAATGGAATTCAATGTAGCTAAGTGCGAAGTTGTTCACTTTGGTAGGAATAACAAGATGATGGATTACTGGGCTAATGGTAGGCTACTTGGTAGTGTGGATGAGCAGAGGGATCTTGGTGTCCATGTACACAGATCTCTGAAAGTTGCCACCCAGGTAAATAGTGCTGTGAGGAAGGCATATGGTGTACTGGGCTTTATTGGCAGAGGAATTGAGTTCCGGAGTCCTGAGGTCATGTTGCAGTTGTATAAGACTCTGGTGCGGCCTCATCTGGAGTATTGTGTGCAGTTTTGGTCGCCATACTATAGGAAGGATGTGGAAGCTTTAGAACGAGTGCAGAGGAGGTTTACCAGGATGTTGCCTGGAATGGTAGGAAAATCTTATGAGGAAAGGCTGAGGCACTTGGGGCTGTTCTCATTGGAGAAGAGAAGGTTTAGGGGAGATCTGATAGAAGTGTATAAGATGATTAGGGGTTTAGATAGGGTAGATACTAAGAACCTTTTACCGCTAATGGAGTCAGGTGTTACTAGGGGACATAGCTTTAAATTAAGGGGTGGTAGGTATAGGACAGATGTTAGGGGTAGATTCTTCACACAGCGGGTTGTGAGTTCATGGAATACCCTGCCCGTATCAGTGGTGAACTCTCCTTCTTTATGTTCATTTAAGCGGGCATTGGATAGGCATTTGGAAGTTATTGGGCTAATATAGGTTAGGTAGGACTCGGTCGGCGCAACATCGAGGGCCGAAGGGCCTGTACTGCGCTGTATCCTTCTATGTTCTATGATCTTTTGATAAGTCTTCCAGTGACTAATAATTCTCTCCACTGTTGTCCAGCTGTCTGGGTCTACTCTTATCTCTTTCTGTTATTATCCATCTGTTTAGAGGCAGGGAGTCACTTGCAATGTTTTCTGTTCCTGCTCTCAGACCGTTCCTTCTGGTGACCCTTCAAAAATCTGTTCTTTGTTCTTCCCTATTTGGGGGCGTTGGTGATCTAATGATGGTGGTCTAGTAATTCAGAACATCAGTCAAATGTTCTGAAGATGTGGGGGCAATCTGAACACGGTGAAATTTAAATCTGATAAAATTCTGGAATGAAAAGGCTAGCCTCTTGTCAGGTAGCCACTGTCAATTGCCGTAGAAGCTCACATGGCTCATTATTGTCCTTCTAGGAAGGGAATCTGCCATCCTTACATGGTCTGGCCTACATGTGACTCCACGCCCACAGCAATGTCATGGAGTCATAGATATGTATAGCACAGAAACATACCTTTCATTCCAACTTGTCCATGCTGACCAGATACCCTAAATTAATCCAATCCCACCTATCAGCATCTGACCCATATCCCTCTAAATCTTTCTTATTCATGTACCCATCCAGATAACGTTTAAAACGTCCCCCTTTGGGCAAGCCAAGCTGGGCAACAAATGTTAGCCTTGCCAACAATAATCTCGTCCTGTGAATGAATAATCATAAAAAATTCTTTATCTATGTACTGTCTTGTGGATATATTATCCAAAGACACAACATGGTCTGTAATGCCCCAGACAATCTTGAACGAGGGAATAACATTTGCCACCCTGCACTACTCCAGTGAACAGTGAGGACACAAAGATCATTACCAAAGGCGCAGCAATCTCTTCCCTCCCTTCCCATTGTAACCGAAGATATAACCCATCCAGCCCAGAGGATTTATCTACTCTTATGTTTTTCAAAACTTTCAGCACATCCTCCTTCTTAACATCAACCTGTTCGAGTGTATCAGCCTGTTTCATGGATTATTTAATGCTTAGAGTGCAGGGGGTGAAGATTATTCAGGCCAACTAGCCCATCCAAGTGAGGCACCCATACGAGCTGATGTTAGCAAATTGGGCCAGGTTAGTGAGCTTAACTTAAAATGAGTTTGGAAAAGTAAGGTCTAGATAAAGGGGAAAACTAGAAAGAAACGGTAAAGGAGTGGAACCTGAAGCACATGTTTGTTGGGCAACAGGAAATGATCCTGAGAGGTGACAAGAGGAAACTGGAACGCAAAGGGGAGAATCACAGTAAAAGGGGCAAGGGGTCAAGAAAAGCTACAACTTCAGAGCAGAGACAAACAATGAGATATTTAGATGCTCTGGGGTAAGGGGGTAACCAAGTGAATGGTATAAGGGGTAATGTTAATCTAAAGCTGGGCATGTGAATTTGGATAGATGTGGGATCAGGTGGAAGAGCAGCTGGCATGATTTCTTGGGTAAAACACTTCCAGTTTTATACTCAGGTCGTTCTGCTATAACATGTATTTTGTCAACACAAATTCTCTGCAGCTGAAAATGTGTTGCTGGAAAAGGGCAGCAGGTCAGGCAGCATCCAAGGAGCAGGAGAATCGACGTTTCAGGCATGGGCCCTTCTTCAGGAATGAGGAGAGTGTGTCCAGCAGGCTAAGATAAAAGGTAGGGAGAAGGGACTTGGGGGAGGGGCGTAGGAAATGTGACAGATGGAAGGAGGTTAAGGTAAGGGTGATAAACCCTTTTCGAATGCCCCTCCCCCAAATCCCTCCTCCCTACTTTTTATCTTAGCCCGTTTGACACACTTTCCTCATTCCTGAAGAAGGGCTCATGCCCGAAACATTGATTCTCCTGCTCCTTGGATGCCGCCTGACCTGCTGCGCTTTTCCAGCAACACATTTTCAGCTCTGATCTCCAGCATTTTCAGTCCTCACTTTCTCCTACAAATTCTCAGTAGCACGACTGATGAATTGGGGACACTGTTACGAAAGCACAAACTTTTAAAATGTACATTGCTTACAACGTGATTACATCGCCAACACTTTAAGTGCTGTTTGTTAAAGTGCAATTTTCCTGTAATGTGGGGTTGCACAAGAACACAACCATCACTTAATAGAAGAACTACCTATCATCTGAGTGATGTTTTATTTTTAGCTCATATAACACATAGTACAAAGACAGGGTTGTCATTGAGATAGATGTCTTGAAGTTTATTGAAAATACTATTTACATTGCTATAACATTACAAATGTACACAATGCCTGGGTTCCAGGCTTATTGCTTTTGCTGTACGTTACATGGAACGTTGCTGGAAAATGTGTTGCTGGGAAAGTGCAGCAGGTCAGGCAGCATCCATGGAGCAGGAGAATCGACGTTTCGGGCATAAGCCCTTCTTCAGGAATGAGGAAGGTGTGCCAAGCAGACTAAGATAAAAGGTAGGGAGGAGGGACTTGGGGAAGCGGCTTTGTGAATGCAATAGGTAGAACGCCTGGAGGAAGCTTGCCTCATCTTCCGCCTAGGAACCCTCCAACCACAAGGGATGAATGCAGATTTCTCCAGCTTCCTCATTTCCCCTCCCCCAATCTTGTCTCAGTCCCAATCCTCGGACTCAGCACCGCCTTCTTGACCTGCAATTATCTTCCTGACCTCTCCGCTCCTAACCCTTCTCCGGCCTGTCACCCTCACCTTAACCTCCTTCCACCTATCGCATTCCCAACGCCCCTCCCCCAAGTCCCTCCTCCCTACCTTTCATCTTAGCCTGTTTGGCACACCTTCCTCATTCCTGAAGAAGGGATTATGTCCGAAACGTCAGTTCTCCTGCTCCTTGGATGCTGCCTGACCTGCTGCGCTTTTCCAGCAACACATTTCTCAGCTCTGATCTCCAGCATCTGCAGTCCTCACTTTCTCCTCCATTACATGGAACGTTACTGACTGACTGAACACATGACACAGACACTGAGCGAGTGATTAAAGGTGAAGGACTTAACTTTGTCATGCAATGTCTCATAGTGTGATGGTAAAAGCTATTTTAAAGATACAGGCCTGTTGTGCCTGGAATCTCTGCAATGACACAACATTCACCCTTTTTCCTTTAAAAAATGGGAACCCTTTCTTGATAACATCCATGAATACATTGATTCTGAACATTTTCACTTGAAATAATACCTTGGTGGATGCATGACGCAACCAATCCAGCCCTTACTCTATCAGCACTACTTTGCTGTTGATCTTGACTCTGTAATGTGCTGTCATTGCAGATGGATGTGTATCATTTGTTGTCGATGTGTGATTATTGTCTGACATATCGCCTATTTCTTCACTGGACTTGATCTTTGCTCATTACAGCGTCATACAATAAGCTATCACAATTTGAACCAGGACAAATTGAGATTTCATTCAAAGACAAGAATTTGGGGAAAGATACAATCTAGTATTCAGGAGGGAGAAAGTGAGGACTGCAGATGCTGGAGGTCGGAGTCGAAGAGTGTGGTGCTAGAAAAGCACAGCTGGTCAGGCAGCATCCGAGGAGCAAGAGAATCAACTTCAAACATAAGCCCTTCATCAGGAATATGTTGTATTCAGCTGAGGTCACGTGATGCTATAATAAGCAATGGTCAAGTTGGGCCATTTGTCCCCTGTGCTTTTGGATGATGAGTGAATGGAAAGAACGAACTGTTTGAATGCGTCTTCTAAACATGACAGCTGCAGGTGAGGCTAAACCATTACCTCAGGAAGAAGCATGGAATCTCTGGCATAACTGTAATCACCAGAATGTGATCATCAGCCTACTCTAGACAGATCACACGCCAGAGTGAATGCATCGGTACCAATGAAGGATGGGGAAGTTAGCCTTCAGAATGTATCCTTTTGAGGTTCATGACTGTTCTTCCACAAAGATGCTGCTTGAGAGGGTGGTTGATGATACATGTGGGGCATGGATCTCTTTTGGATCTTTTTTTGTCCTGGATTGGGAGTCAGAGCATGCATAATAAGACAGAAAGATCTCTTCATTTGACCAGACATGACCTTTACCCAATATTTCATTGAGATATTGCTGCTTGATGTGTGTAGCAGGTTAGAATATTTCTGAAGCAGATAGCTATAGATGTTTTATCTCCCATCATTACAAAAACAGTCCTCTTGCTCTCCTGACATTTAACAGCTTGCTTCTTATTGGGAGAGTGAATCCTTAGGGCAAGCATTTCCAGCCATCCCATTGGCTGTGAGGAGTCTCGCCTATTGTGCACCTTCCCCTCATCTATTCATAGAAGTACTAAGAGCCATTAGCAAGGGTACTGAGGCAGCAGGGTGGCTCAGTGATTAGCACTGTTGCCTCACAGTGCCAGGGGCCTGGCTTTGATTCAAGCCTCAGGTAACTGTCTGTGATTAGTTGGCATGTTCTGCGTGGATTTCCTCCAGATGGTCCAGTTCCTTCCCCTTCTCAAAGATGTACAGGCTAAGGTTGGAATTGGCCATACTGAATTGCCCTATAGTGTCCATGAATGTGCAGGTTGTCTGGATTGGCCATGCTAAATTGCCCTATTGTGTCCAGGAATGTGCAGGCTAGGCGGATTGGCCATGCTAAATTGCCCTATAGTGTCCAGGAATGTGCAGTTCAGGTGGATTGGCCATGCTAAATTGCCCTATTGTGTCCAGGAATGTGCAGTTTAGGTGGATTGGCCATACTAAATTGCCCTATAGTGTCCAGGAATGTGCAGGTTAGTTGGATTGGCCATGCTAAATTGCCCAAGAGTGTCCAGGGCTGTGCAGGTTAGGGTGGATTGGCCATACTGAATTGCCCCATAGTGTCCAGGGATGTGAGCTCATTGGGCCGAATGTTCTGTTTCCACACAGTGGGGATTCTCTGGTTCTATGGATACATGAGCACTTTGCCTGCATTATTATGTACAAATGGTGTTGTCAATTCCTTGAGCTATGATTGTGCGAGTGTATTACTTATACAAAGATTATGATATGGAGGGCCTAAAAACTCATGAATGCCTCATGATTCAGTCTTGTCAAAGAGCCGATAAAAAACAATAAATGAATTATAATGTGTATAAAACTAGGGTATCTGTTCAATGTAAATCTATTTGTTAGTGCTCTGTCTTTGAACTGCATAAGCCTTTGGCAAAAAGCTATCAAATAAACACATTCTCCTAGTTATTATCAAGGGTTACTGAGCTGCTGAGGGTGGTATTTCCTTTTTATGTCTGGCAGATAATTGAGAGACAATAGTGAAGCCAGTAGTTCTACATTGGGAGGTGCAATTAAATATCAGACATTGAGCACAAGGTATCTGATGGGAATGCCTGTGTTACATCACACTGGGTAAAAAGTGCGGTCTGCAGATGCTGGAGATCAGAGCTGAAAATGTGTTGCTGGTTAAAGCGCAGCAGGTCAGGCAGCATCCAAGGAACAGGAAATTCGACGTTTCAGGCTAAAGCCTTCCTGATGAAGGGCTTTAGCCCGAAACGTCGAATTTCCTGTTCCTTGGATGCTGCCTGACCTGCTGTGCTTTAACCAGCAACACATTTTCAGCTTACATCACACTGGGGCAATTTACCATAAACCAAGCCTTGTTATTTCCAGATATCATACAAAATGTTAAAGGTTTGTGTGCACAAACCCCAGTTTTCCTCACTTTAAGACCCAGGCTGATAGAAAGCGTGGGCCATGTTTCTATACTCAACAAGAGTGATTACTGTTCTTTCACAGTTAACTAAATTACAGCTAACCAATTAAAAAGATTTAAACCATTAGTGTATAACACCACCAACTAAAGCTTGAAACTTCTTAAAAAGCCACCTCTAGTTCCAATGTTGAAATGATCCTTCTTCTGCTGGTTCGACCCCTTGGCATTCAGATGTCTTTCCCTGGATATTTCCAATGGTTTCTAACATACAGAATGGCTGATTCACCTGAAAAGTATCTCTAATTTATTAATCCAATAGTCACAGCTTACAGCAACCGTTATAAAAAAGGCAACTGGTTTACTTTTAGATTTAAATTGAGGTTTTGACTGCAGAGAACAGACAACTTATGGGCTAGGAGAAGGACATTTCTTTTTCTCCCTCAATGGGACTTGTTTCCAGTTCCAAGCTGGCCAACTGTGCAAAATCCAATCACAGTGTTAGCAAGCAAAGGATCTCTGGCATTAACGACTGTCACTAGTCCACAGACCAATCAACTTCTTATTTTCAACAGGAGCTGTATCAGAGAGTCTCTACAGTGTGGAAGCAGGTCATTCAGCCCATGAACTTCCCACTGACCCTCCAAAGTGCATCCCCTATCCTATGCCTGTAACCCTGCATTTCCCCACAATTAATCCACACAGTCAGCACATTCCTGAATACAATGGCAATTTAACATGGCCGATCACCTAACCCACACATCTTTCGACTGTGGGAGGAAACCGGAGCACCCAGAGGAAACCCATGCAGACATGGGGAGAATGTGCAAACTCCACACAGGCAGATGCCCAAGGGTGGAATCAAAGCTGGGGCCCTGGCGCTGTGAGGCAGCAGTGCTAACCACTGAGCCACTGTGCTGCCCATTGGTCTACATTGTCTATAACCTGAATTTAAGTTCAATTGTTTTCAATGCCTGCCTTGATATCAGGTTAATTATTTTCAAAACTGCAACCAGTCTTTCAAATACCTTTTTTGTCAAAAGCAGTTCTTTCTCATTTCAGTCCCCAGTTTTCAAATACATAAAAATGAAAAGACTTGGTCCTTATACCTGTTAGCCAACCATCTACATGATAACTCTCTGCAGTGGAAAATGTAAAAGCTTCATAACCTAAAGTTTGATTTAACATTGAGTAAACAGTGGTACATCATCTGACAGAATACACCCTCTTTCAACACTTACTGCCAGGTTCTGCTGAACAGGTCATGAACACTGACCTCTTGATGTACCTCTGTCCAGGCTGGCTTCATCAGTCAAGGTGGTCCCCGTTACTATTTCTAGAGAAAAGAGCATCCATTTTCCTCGACAGTCAAAGAGCAATGAACAAAGAACAGTACAGCACTGGAACAGGCCCCTTCACCTATCAAGACTGCAAATACACATGATGGCTTTCTAAACTAAAATCCTTTTTCCTCTACATGTTCTGTATCTTCTATTCCCTGCCTATTCATGTATCTGTCAAGATGCCTCTTTAACATTGTTATTGCATCCACCTCTACCACCTCCTCTGGCAGTGAATACCAAACACTTACCACCTTCTGTGTAAAGTACACTTGCCTCTCACTTCTTTAAAAATACTCCTTTTACCTTAAAAACAATGTCCTCTAGAATCTGATATTTCTACCCTTGGAAAAAGACTCCACAATAATCTAATTTATTCATACCTCTCATAATTTTATAAACTTCCATCAGGTCAACCCTCATCGTTCAATGTTCAAGTGATAACAGACCAAGTTTGTTCAATCTCTTCTCATAGCCAATATCGTTCATACTGGGTAATATTGTCATAAACCATTTCTGCGCTCGCTCCAAAATCTCCACATTCTGCTGATAGGGTAGCAGTCAGAACTTTGTATAATATTCCAAACGCGGGTGGTTTAAAGTTCTATATAGCAATATGTTTTGTCAATTTTTATATTTCACATCCTGACTGATAAAGGCAATCGTGCTTTTCTCCTTCTTGACCACCTTATTCAATGTTGCAGCCACTTTCAGGGAGCTGTGGACCTGTATGCCTCAATCCCTCTGTATGTTGATGCTTCCAAAAGAGTTCTGCCATTTATCGTATACTTCCCCCGATCCAACCAGTACATGCTGACCAGAACCCAAGCTAAATGCATCACCTGGCATTTGTCAGGATTAAACTCCACTCCTCATGAGACCATCTTGGGATACATCACTGAATATGGTGATGCTTTACCTTGTTCTCAAATAATTCAGGGGGCACGTTTGTAAGGTGAGAGGAGAGAGACATAAGTGGCTTTGAGTTACTCCTTCCCAAAAGTTTCAATATTGTGATGAAAGTCACTTGTAGATTATCCACTGTCTAATAAAAGCAATGATGTCAGATACAAGAATACGCAAAAGAATTGGGAGGCAATGACCTAGTGGTGTTATCACTGGACTGTTAGTCTAGAGACCAAGGTAATACGCTGGGAACCTGGGGTCCAATCCCACCACAGCAATCGATAGAATTTGAATTCAACAAATGCCTGGAATTAAGGGTCTCATGATGTGTGTGAATCAATTGTCAGGACCAACCTCATCTGGCTCACGAATCCCCTTTAGGGAAGGAACCTGCCATCTTTACCTGGTCTGGATTACATGTGACTCCAGGCCCACTGCAATGTGGTTGACTTTTAACTGCCCTCTGTGCAATTAGGGATGGGCAATAAATACAGTCCAGCCAGTGATGCCCTCATCCTGTAAATGAATGTTTTACAAAAAAATTATATTTTAGGCAACCACTTTTGGGCAGATCAGAGAGAGAGAGAAGACTGATGGGTTATTAACAGCACAACTATAGGCTTGTTTTTTGTATCTTCCTGCTTTCCCTCAGCCTCCAAGAAGATGATTTACACAGAGGATGGTTTGCGTGTGGCATGAGGAAGTGGTGGATGTGGGTACAATTGCAATATTTAAAAAACATCTGGATCAGTACATGAATAGGAAAGGTTTGGAGGTATATAGGCCAGGAGCAGGCAGGTGGGACTAATTTAGCTTGGGTTGTGGTCAGCATGTACTGGTTGGATCAAGGGATCTGTTTCCATGCTGCATGACCCTATGACACTCCGACTCTATGGATGCAAGAGCTGACTGATCCTCCTGGCTTGCAGATTTGGCATTTCTGGGAGAAAGTGATGACTGCAGATGCTGGAGATCAGAGTCAAAATGTGTGATGCTGGAAAAGCACAGCAGGTCAGGCAGCATCCGAGGGGCAAGAGAATCAATGTTTCAGGCATAAGCCCTTCATCAGGAATATGATTTAGCATTTCTCTCTAACTTAAAGGGATGAAATGACATGATAAAAACCCAACCCGTGCCCAAGCAGCAGTACCTCCTGCTTTGATGCCCTCCTTATAAAATAAGGAGATTCCACCCAATATTCCGAGAAAAAAGCCTTCAGCTTTCACACACAATCCAGTTACAGTGGAACATTCCAGAAGCAGTGTAGCCAATTGACTAACAACTGCACTCGAACATTGATGTTTGAGTTTATTGTGTCTAAGGTGCCTGAAACATATAAGACCCAAAGCAAAGAAAAACATGATATCTTAACAAGGCATGCGTCAGTTAGCTCTGTTGCACTGTAGTGTGATGCCAGCAGCGTGAGTTCAATTCCTACACCAGCTGAGGTTACCATGAAGGACTCCCTTACTTGAGCTGTGGTAACCTTCATTTTAAACCATCACCAGTTATCCCTTTCTAATGGGAGTGGGGGTCTATGGTGACTTTACTCTCCACCCTCCCTCGAAACACCAGTAATAGCTGCAGTTGGAGTAAAGAGGATCATCAGTCATACATTTGAGACCATCCTCCAGTCTCAGGCAAGAATCGTGATCTCAAATGGAGTCAGTCATATAGGTATGAAGGGAGAGATCATCATAGAATCCCTACAGTGTGGAAGCAGGCCATTTGACCCATTGAGCCCACAGCGACCCTCTGAAGAGCATCCCATTCAAACTCATCCCTATCCCTGTAATCCTACACATCCCTGGACACCAGAGGCAGTTTAACATGGCCAATCCATCTAACCTGCTTGCACTGGCTAGGGTCAAATAAACAAATAAGCTAGAAGACATGGCAGTAAGTAATCATTGAAAAAACAAATTTAAAATGTTCACGAGAATACTTCTACAGCTGGATTCTGTGTATTAAATCTAATCTCTATCTATTCTCATTAACCATCTAAAAGCAATGTCTTTTTTCCCCTGCTTTCAAACAGTGATGATATATTTCCACACTCCTCCTGCTTGTGGGCTCTGACTTTTAAGAACATTACTGTTAAGTTAAATGAGTAATGGGGTTTATTTCACATATTTGTTGATGTGGTTTATGGAGAGTGTTCTGGTGAATACTTCACGACGTGGTTACATTTGCAAACATAAAAGAAGAGACCAAATTGAAATGGGTGAAAGTTGACCCAGATTATTCAACTCGCACAAAATTCAATACAAACTGAGGGACATTAGTTTATCAAGTCTCTGCATTAAACATGGAGTCCAAAAGTCCAAAGCTAGAGTTTGCTGTCTGAAATTCCTTTAACTGGGCCATTGTTAATCTCGCAGAATGTTCAAGAATCATGCACAGCTTTCTTTTCTTGTTCTGAGGATTTTGCTGAGATGCATTTGCTGAATTTACTAATTTCTGGTTGGCTGCTTTGACAAATGAAGACCGATTGCTGGAGACTATACAAATGGTAGCTGAGTTTGATAGGCCAGAGACTTTACCTTTGTAGCCAGTGTTCGGGCAATTGATATCATCAGCAGATGTTGTATGAAACAGATTTAATCCCGTAACTGACTGAAACTTCAAGGTTGTACAGTTAAAATTGGGTTCAGCACTGTGGCAGTCATATAACCAAACTTCCTTGTATTTGGGGATGCAAAGTTAAAAATCACATAACACCAGGTTACAGTCTAACAGGTTTAATTGGAAGCAGTAGCTTTCAGAGCGCTGCTCATTCGTCAGGTGGTTGTGGAGGACACAATTGTAAGACACAGAATTTATAGCAAAAGTTTACAGTGTGATGTAACTGAAATTATACATTGAAAAATATCTTGGTTGTTAAGTCTCTTATCTGTTAGAATGACCACGTTAGTTTCACTTCTTTCATATGTAAATCACTAAACTTATTTTAAAAGTTACATTCTCAGGTTAATTTTAACAGTTGGTGCCAGCCCAGATAATGTGTTGAAGGTGTTAGCCCCCTGTGTTCTCTGTCTGTGCCATAATGTTTAGACTGATTCTAATCTAATAAAATGAGTTAACAGAGTCTTACATGGATTCATGCAATTTTTGAGTAAAGTACAATGTAACTCTGCAAGTACAAATTCACCCCACAAACATATATATGTATGTGTGTCTGGGGTGGGGGCTTGTGAGTGTCTGTCAGAAAGTGTGTGTGTGTGTGTGTGTGTGTGTGTGTGTGTGTGTGTGTGAAGTGGTCTAAGCCTGTAAGAGGCTGTTTTGGGAATAGGGAGAGAGTGAGGGCTGCAGATGCCAGATATCAGGGTTGCGAGTATGGTGCTGGAAAAGCACAGTCGGTCAGGCAGCATCTGAGGAGCAGGAGAATCGACATTTCCAGCATCACACTCTTCAACTCTGTTTTGGGAATAAGGAGAAGATGTCCAAAAGCTTGATAATAATGGGAAATTGAAACGTGGGATCGCTGGGAATGGAATCAAAGGCAGCTACTCACAATGCCAGCAGTAATCCCAGTTTTCCTACTACATCTCATCTCTTAACTGCCTCATAGATGGAACAGGAGTGATTAAGGTCCTTTTCCTGTACTAACTAGAATTTATGTACAGTGGGCCTCCCTGAGCATGAATCATGAATGGGTGTATGTGGCTGTTATTTAGTCTTATCATCTGTCCTTAGAAGCTGCCTCGGACCCATACTGAGGCTTAAGTATTACCCACACTGGTGAGGGATGGAGCCACAGAGTCATACGGCCTGGAAACAGACCTTTCAGTACAACTAGTCCATGCCAGCAATAATCCCAACTAAACTAGTCGCACCTGTTTGGACTTGGCCAATATCCTTCCAAACATTTCTCAGTTATGTATTTAAACAAATGTGTTTTAAACACCATAAGTGTACCCACATCCATCACGTCATCTGGACGTTCATTCCACACATAAACCACTCTCTGTGTAAAAAAAATTGCCCTGAGTGTCTTTTTTAAATCTTCCTCTTCTCACCTTAAGAATAACCCACCTTAAAAATTTCCCTACTCTGGGGAAAAAAAAACACCTGCCGTTCATCTCATCTATGCTCCTCATGATTTTCTCAACCTTTGTAAGGTCACCCCACAACGTCCTATGCTCCAGTGAAAAATATCCCAGTCTTTCCACTCTCTTTTTATATCTCAAACTCTACGTTCCCGACAACATCCTGGTAAATGTTTTCTGAACCCTCTCCAGCTTAATACTATCCTTTCTTTAGCAGGGAGACCAGAGCTGTACAGAATATTCCAGAAGAGGCCTCACCAATGTCCTGTACAACTTCAACATCAAGCCGGAACTCCTATACTTACTGACCAGGCTTCAGTCATTTAGTTGGGGATTAGAGTGGTGCTGGAAAAGCACAGCTGTTCAAGCAGCATCTGAGGAGCAGGAAAATCGACGTTTCGGGCAAAAGCCCTTTATCAGGTATTCCTGATGAAGGGCTTTTGTCTGAAACATCGATTTTCCTGCTCCTCCGATGCTGCCTGAACTGCTGTGCTTTTCCAGCACTACTCTAATCCAGAATCTGGCTTCCAGCATCTGCAGTCATTGCTTTTACCTTATTCAGTCACTTAGTTGGGCCTATCGTTTTCTTCTGAACTCCAAGCTCAGGATCCTTTATCTGCAATGGCCTTTCCTAGGTTACACTGCCGATATCTTCAAATTATGCTTTCCATTGAAAGTTCCAGCAAGGTCAACTCCTGCTCAGAACCTAAGATCATCATCTAAGGGCCATACATATCTGTTTCATTGTCTTTGGGTTGGTCTTTAATTGAGTAACTTTGACAACCATGAAGGTCAGGCATCCTTTTAGCAGTCCTCATCACCAGATTCCTTCTACCCTGCTGTTTGCTTTTGTTCCTGTGAAGTTGGCCACTTTTTACGATCATCCTTGCAGAGCTGTAGCTGTTAAACGTTCTGGTACAGTGTAGGAATTCAGACTCATCCATTTGAGTACACAGTCATGCATTTAACCCCACAACATAGAACATAGAACACAAAACATAGAATATAGAACTGTACAGTACAGGAATGTGTTGAGGATGATGCCAAATTAAACCAATCCTTTCTGCCTGCCCTTGGTCTATATCCCTCCAGTCCTTGCATATTCATGTGCTTATTTAAAAGCCCCTTAAATGCCCCTATCGTATCTGCCTCCACCACCAGCCCTGGATTCCAGAATCCTACCACTCTCTGTATAAAAAACTCACCCCTCACATCTCCTTTGAACTTTTCCCCCTTTCACCTTAAATGCATGCCCCCTGGTATTAGACATTTCAGCTCTGGGAAAAAGATTCTGACTGTCAACCATACCTGTGCATCTCATAATTTTATAGACTTCTATCAAGTCCCTCCCCTCAGCCTCCGTCGCTCCCAAGAAAACAACCTGAGTTTTTCTAGCCTCTCCTTTAGCTCATACCCTCTAAACCAGGCAGCACCCTGTTTAATAATGTTAGTGGTCTATAAACTGACCCTTATGTACCTGGGAGATGTTTTCCTGAAACTGTTCTCTTTGAGCACAATGCACTGTCCTTACCTTGAGACCTGAAACTGTGGAGCCCAATAGCCAGGTTATCACTCAACAGGTTTAATTGGAAGCACTAGCTTTCGGAGTGCTGCTCCTTCATCAGGTGGTTGTGGAGTATAAGACTGAAAGGCACAAAATTTATAGCAAAAGTTTACAATGTAATGTAACAGAAATTATATATTGAAAAAGACCCGGATTTTGTTAAGCCTCTCGTCTGTTTGAATTACCATGTTGGTTTCAGTTCTTTCATACAAAAATCACAAAGCTTTTTTAAAAAGACACTCCTACACACACACACACACACACACACACACACACACACACACACACACACACACACACACACACACACACACACACACTCACGCAGACCCTCTCTCATACGTTCACACTTACCCTCCCACACTCACACATGCATCCTGTCACAGACCTATACCCCTTTACACTCACACACATGCACACACTCTCTCACAGACACCCATAACCCTAAATGGCTCAGTCACATTTGGAATACTGTGCACAGTTCTGGTCGCCACATTACCAAAAGGATGTGGATGCTTTGGAGAGGGTGCAGAAGAGGTTCACCAGGATGTTGCCTGGTATG
This sequence comes from Hemiscyllium ocellatum, assembly GCF_020745735.1. NCBI lineage: Eukaryota > Metazoa > Chordata > Chondrichthyes > Orectolobiformes > Hemiscylliidae > Hemiscyllium > Hemiscyllium ocellatum. The sequence goes on from NC_083416.1 coordinate 7,696,245, forward strand.
GAGGGTGCTAGCTATGAAGTGAGATTGAATATATTCAGATTATTTTCATTAGAAAGACGGGAGGTTGAGCACACACACACACACACACACACACACACACGTTTGTGGGGTGAACCTGTCCATGCAGAATTACATTTTACTTTGCTCAGAAACTGCATGAATCCATGTAAGATTCTGTAAATCCCTTTTTTAGATTAGAATCAGTCCGACCATCGTGGCACAGACAGTCTCACACAGGGAAGCTCACACCTTCAATACATTATCTGGGCCAACATGACAACAATTGTTAAAGTTTACTTGAGAATGTAACTTTCAAAACTTTTAAAAGAACTGAAACCAACATGGTCATTCTAAAAGATGAGAGGCTTAACAAACAATCCAGGTCTTTATCAATATACAATTTCAATTACATCACATGGTAAACGTTTGCTATAAATTCTGTGTCTTACGACCATGTACTCCACAACCACCTGGTGAAGGAGCAGCGCTCTGAAAGTTAGTGCTTACAATTAAACCTTTTGGATGAAAACCTGGTGTTGTATGATTTTTAACTTTGCAAAGGGAAGAAGCTGTTCCTTAACCTGTTGGGGTGTGTGTGTGTGTGTGTGTGTGTGTGTGTGTGTGTGTGTGTGTGTGTGTGTGTGTGTGTGTGTGTGTGTGTGTTCAGGCTTCTGTATCTTCTGTGAGACAAAGAGGTTGTAGGAGATCAATACTGGTGGGAGGGAGGGGTCCTTGATGATGTTGGCAACCTTTCCGGGTGGGACGTTAGCTTCCACGATGGTCTGGGCTGTGCACACCACCCTCTGTAGTTCCTTACGGTTCTGTGCAGAGCAGTTCCCTGATGAAGGGCTTGTGCCCAAAACGTTGATTCTCCTGCTCCTCAGATGCTGCCTGATCTGCTGTGCTTTCCAGCACCATCCTCTCGACAGTTGCCATATCAGTCCATTATGCACTTGGACAGTATGCTTTCAGTGGTAAATCTATAAAAGTCAGTGCGGGTCCTTATGGACATGCCAAGTTTCCTGAGACACCTGAAGAAGAGGCGTTGTTGTGCCTTCTTGACCATCACATCCACGTGGGAAACCCAGGACAGGCAAAGGGGTCAAAAGAACAATGAAATTTAGCTTCATTAATAAAATATAAGTATAAAGTATGGTAAATATGCATGTACTGGCAGCATCTGAGAAGAGGTTTACAAAAGTCTAGCGTGAGAGTGTAAATAAGACTAGATAGAGGGTTCTTTTCCCTGAAAAATATTGACTGACGTAAAGAGGGGGATGGACGAACATTTAATGAAACATATGAAAGCCCATCATCAGAACGTTAAGGGAGCCCTTTAAGATATCCAAGTCACTTTTTTTGTGTGTTTCAGTACAACACGGACATCCAAATATGCGGAAAAATGGTTTTCTTGCCTCAAACATTCAATTAACAGTTCGGGCTGCAGTCAGCTTTTTGGAGCAGTTGGCACTATAATCAAATGCAGGATCTCACCATCATGACCACATTCAAGGCTAAGCCAAGATTATCTTTCAAATATAGAAGCTCATAAAGTCCTGATCCTGCATTAGCCACAGCAGCTGATTCTGAATGTTCCTTGCATTCTCTAGAATATTAAAGGATGGTATCCATTTTAATAACTTGTTGTCTGTCAATTATAGAACATAGAACATAGAACATAGAAAGATACAGCGCAGTACAGGCCCTTCGGCCCTCGATGTTGCGCCGACCGAATCCTACCTAATCTACACTAGCCCAATAACTTCCAAATGCCTATCCAATGCCCGCTTAAATGACCATAAAGAAGGAGAGTTCACCACTGCTACTGGCAGGGCATTCCATGAACTCACAACCCGCTGTGTAAAGAATCTACCCCTAACATCTGTCCTATACCTACCACCCCTTAATTTAAAGCTGTGTCCCCTAGTAACAGCTGACTCCATTAGCGGTAAAAGGTTCTCAGTGTCGACCCTATCTAAACCCCTAATCATCTTATACACCTCTATCAAATCTCCCCTAAACCTTCTCTTCTCCAATTACTTGAAGGATGGTATAACTACAGAGGGCCTGAGCTGCACTGATGGTAACACTGTTCATAAACTACATTATTGGGTGCAATTAATATGTCTGCGTCTCTGTGCAGCTGTAATGGAAGTTTGATCTTTCAGTCTACATGCCTTAATAAGATCAACTGAATTATTTATTTGATTTCCTCTTTATCTTCCATTATGCCTAAAGAAGTTGCTATCAAAACAACAGTAGCTTAACGTTTGCCCAGCATGTTTAACATTGGAAATCATCACAATACATTTCTCAGCGGTGTCAAAGTGGGAATCATAGAATCCCTGCAGTGTGCAAATAGGCCATTCAGCCCATCAAGTCAACACTGAACCCTCTGAAGTGCATCTCACCCAGACCCACCCTGCCATTCCCATGGCTAACCCGTCTAGCCTACACTCCCATGAATGCTACAGGGCAATTTCCCATGGCCAATCCACTCCAACCTGCACATCTCTGGACTGTGGGAGGAGACCAGAGCACTCGGAGGAAACTCACACAGACACGGGGAGAATGTGCAAGCTCCACACTGTCATCAGAAGGTGGAATTGAGCACAAGTCCCTGGCACTGTGAGGCAGCAGTGCTAACCACTGAGCCACCGTGCCACCCATGTCAGAAGGGTGACTAAAAGTGGTGTGTTCTCAAAAGGATCTTAAACTCAGAGTGGGACTGAGAGGAACTATTGCAAAGAGTGCATCAAAGGGATTGAAGGCATGATTGCAACTGGTGAGAAGGATCATGGAGGCGGGTTTGTGTCCCCATCTGTAAGCTCCAGATGTCCATATGTGAGCTGATGGCTAGGTTCAGGATGATGTATGAGCACCTGACTCACAGCATGTTAGCACCTCCAGTGAGCATGGGCAAGCAGCTGCAGGGCATGAACTGTGATGACACTGTGCCTTTAAGTCCTGCTTCTGCTGACGATGGAATTTTCATGGTAGCACATCAGTGTTTCCTCTGTGAATATCTTTGTGTTTCGCTCTGATTCAGTGCATAGGACTTTGGCTCAGTCACATTTGGAATACTGTGCACAGTTCTGGTCGCCACATTACCAAAAGGATGTGGATGCTTTGGAGAGGGTGCAGAGGAGGTTCACCAGGATGTTGCCTGGTATGGATGGTGCTAGCTATGAAGTGCGATTGAATATATTCAGATTATTTTCATTAGAAAGACGGGAGGTTGAGGGGAGACCTGACTGAGTCCTTCAAAATCATGAGAGGTATAAACAGGGTGGATAGCAAGACATTTGTCCCCCCCAGAATTACTCAATTACTAGGGCTCATGAGTTTAAGGTGAGAGGGGGAAGGTTTAAGGGAAATGCACATGGAGAGTTCTTTATGCAGAGGGTGGTGGGTGCCTGGAGCGTGGTGCCAGCAGAGGTGGGCCCAATAGCATCATTTAAGAGGTATCAAAACAGATACGTGAATGGGGTAGGGAGCAGAGGGATACAGATCCTGAGAAAATAGGGAACAGGTTTAGGTAGAGGATCGGGATCAGTGCAGGCTTGGAGAGCTGAAGGACCTGTTCCTGTGCTGTAATTTTCTTTGTTCTTTGTTTCTTTGTTAAACTACCACCTGCCAAGTCTGTTTCTATAATGAGAGAGCAGGGTATGGTACAATACTGTACTATGGCTATATTACCTTTATTCATTGTAACAAAATCTGCCAAGAGGCCTTCACAGAATATGAGTTCCCTGACTGGGGCTGTTAACCTGGTCCCATCAGGGACCCCTGGCTGACAGATAGAAACAAGAGTGCCAGAGGTTTGGTTCACTCTGAGAGCTGGTTCTGAAGAAGCCACAGTGTCAAATATTAGGTATGTGTAAATAAAGGGTGACTTGGTGACGGGATTATGGCTGTTGTGGTGTTATTTCATTCAGGAATTTAAATGATGCATAGTATTGAAAGTAAAAACCACCTCAGGACAGCATGATGGCTCAGTGGTCAGTGCTGCTGTCTCAGAGCACCAGGTCCTGGATTCGATTCCTCCCTCAGGTAACTGCCTGTGTGCAGCTTGCACATTCTCCCGTATCTACGTAGGTTTCCTCTGGATGCTCTGGTTTCCTTCCACAGTCCAGAGATGTGTAGGTTAGGTGGATTGGCCATGCTAACTTGCTCATTGTGTTCAGGGATGTGGAGGTGAGATGGATTAGCCATGGGAAATGTGGGTTATGGATATAGGATGGGAGGCTAGGGTCTGAAGGGGATGCTCTTTAGAGAATCAGTGCAAACTCAGTGACTTCTATTGCACTGTAGGGATTGTACCCTTGGTCCATAGTAATGATATAGATTTTTAGTACCAAAAAGACAAATGAATGTCATAATTAAAGATAAATAAAATAGTGGAGAGGACGAGGCCCAAATGATGATCAGAGCCTTTAGTGGATATTTTATTCCATTTTGGTAAAGATTTTGCACTCATAGAGTCAGAGGGTCATAGAGATATACAGTACAGAAACAGATCATTCAGCCCAATGTGTTCGTATTGACCAGATTTCCCAACCTAACCTAGTCCCAATTGCCAACATTGGCCATAGCCCTCTAAACCCTTCCTATTCATATACCCACCCAGGTGCCTTTTAAATGCTGCAGTTGTACCAGATTGTATCACTTCCTCTGGCAGCTTATTCCATACATGCACCACTCCCTGCATGAAAACTTTCCCTTCTCACCCCAAACCTATGCCCTCCAGATCTGGACTCCTCCATCCCAGGAAAAAGACCTTGTTTGTTTATCCTATCCATGCCCGATTTATTAACTCTGTTATGTCACCCCTCAGCCTCTAATGTTCCAGAAAAAACAGCCACAGACTATTCAGTCTCTCCCTATAGCTCAAACTCTCCAACCCTTGCATCATTTTTGTAAATCTTTTTTGAACCATTTCAAGTTCCACAACATCTTTCCGATAGAAAGGAGACCAGAATTGCACACAATATTTCAAAAGTGGTCTAACCAATGTCCTGTACAGCTGTAACATGACCTCCCAACTCTGATACTCAATACTCTGACCAATAGAGGCAAGCCTTAAGGTTAGATCAACATGACTCACCCACGTGCGGTGTCTCCGAACAGAAATACTCTCCACAAGAATGAGTCTTCCTCAGCCCAGACTATCTGACACTCATCGTGGAATCATTGATGTACCTCCTCCCATCCCACTCTCCAAACTTTTCCAGAACACTTCAGAATAAATAACTGCCCAGGGATCCTCCTATGAATCCCAAATGCAGTCTCCCCCTGCCAATATTCACTGGGTGGGTTGTGGAGCAGATTAGATTTAGATTCATGTGGAAAGGCTGAATCAACTGGGTTCGTACTCGCTGGAATTTAAAAGACTGAAGAGGGACCTCATCGAAACATATAAAATCCTGACGGGACTGGATAGGCTAGATGTGGGAAGAATGGTCCTAATATTAGGGAACTCCATAATTAGGGGACACAGTCTAAGAATAAGGGGTAAGCCATTCAGGACTGAGATGAGGAAGAATTTCTACACTCAGAGAGTTGTGAACCTGTGGGATTCTCTCCCCTAGGAAACTGTTGGGAAAATTCACTAGATAGATTGAAGAGGGAGCTGGATGTGGCCCTTGCAGCTTAAAGGATCAAGGACTGTGGAGAGAAATCAGGAATGGGATATTGAGATTGCACGGTCATATTGCATGATCATATTGAATGGGCATACAAGCTCGAAGGACCGAACGACCTATTTTCTACATTTATATAATTTACAATGTAATTGGGTGTTTGAAACTATACAAAGTGAAAATCTACTTGGGTCTCTGGTGAGCTGCATAGCAATACAAACCCAGCAGTTGAGTCTAATGTTGCCTTATAAGGAAAGCAGATATTGAATGTCCTGGTCGTAAACTACGGGGGAACTGTTTTCTTTCAAGCTGGATTTAAATTATTCAAGGTTTTAATTACAAGTTCATCTGATTCCGAACTGCTGAATGTACTATGCACAATTCGATTACAGTAAGATCAGGATCAGCAATAGCATTGATTGCTTTAATATTCAGGTCAGTCAAGAAACAGCATTACATTCAAACCTTTGCTGACATAAACCCTCACCTCTCGGAAAAACAAAAGAATATGCAGCACCTCTCAAAATATATACATTTAAAGAAAAAAATGTGCAGTCAACCTCTTTAAATACCATAATGTAAAATTTGAAATCTGTCCTCAGCTTACATCCACGTGTTTGTAAAACGATGAAGGCAACATCTGGCTATTCCTGCTTTGATTCCTGAAGGCAGAACATTGCTAAATAGTATTACTGATCTGAAAGATGCAGTTTAATCAAGCATTTTATTTGCTAATTGATTAATGCTGCAGAGGGAAAAGAGAGAAAAACTTGCATTTTAATGTGCTTTAATAACCTCAAGATATCCCAAAGTGCCTTACAAATCTTTTGAAGTCTAGCCAATAGAGTCTACAGCACATAAAAAAAGGGTCTTTGGGGTCCATCAAGTCTCTGCTAGTCAACAATAACCAACTAACTATTCTAGTCCCACTTTCCAGCCCTCTGGAAATGAATGGAGAATTAATGTCACAATTCCAGTGACTCTTCATCAGAACGGCCAGTTGGAATATTTAGATCAGCTTACATTGAATCATCAGCTGTGAAGAAGGGGCAACTAGACCCGAAACATTAACCTGATTTCTCTCTACCCCCACCCCCACCCCCACCCCCACAGATTCTGTCCAGATTGTTGAGTTTTTCCCTGCAATTTCTGGTTTTGTTTCTTGCATTGGGCTCCTCAGGCTCACTGCAACAAGTAACAGACATTACGCTGGGAGATCGATTTAGTTTTTTGTGGCACATTCAGCAGTGCTATACTATCTCAATACTGAATTCCCTCATCACTCCTGAGCTTTGAGGTCAGAATCTGGAGAGGGATTTGAACTAAGAACCTCACAACTCAGAGGCACAAGCGCTACCAATTGAGAAATAACCACCATAGATTTAACTTTCTATTGAAGATATATACAGAAGAGACACACATATAGCCATTACACTAAGGAAATATTTTTGAATACTTTGTTTCATATCAATCTGTGGTCATTATTTTAGCCACTGACGAGAAAAGGGAAGCTTTCTGACTTCATCTTTAATGGTTGCTTACACATTTATGAACACCCAACAGTTAACATAGGGTGCTGGTGAACTAGTTCACTTTGACATGAGGGTTGAACTTAGATTTGATTCCATGCATAGAATTTTCCCATTTAAAGTATAACGGTCATAACATAGGAATTGTAAAATCAAGGTTTACACCAAAAGTGACTTGACTGGCTGAAAACCAGTGGCCAGGATTTAGAAGAATGAAGCAGTTATTTGAAACAGCAGCTTACAAAATGGTTGAACATTTACATTACTTTGTATTTTCGAAATCCGTTGAACTGCAGTTGCCCGGTGTAGCAAACGTCAATAAAGAACAGCTACTTTGAAGTCGCGTGAATGGGATCATTGGCTAGTCCAGTCGCGCAACATCCAGACAATCAACAGGCTGCTCAACAAAGTGGGGATCAAGAATTAGACATAAACTCTTTGAAGAATGAATACTGGCCGCTGCAAGGAATTCATCCAGTCACCATCAAATCATGTGAACCAGGAGTCTGGAATTGATAAGCCATGTCCATGCTTAGGCAACAGGTCAGACAAACAGAGACAATTATGTGACAAGCCAGCTCTTTTGTGCTTAAGAAACTGAATATTTTTCACCAAGCCAGCAAGTAGCAGAAGGAAGGCTGAGAACCAGGATCAATGAGTGGGTCTCTCCTTTTCTCTTCATCAAACCCATACTTGAACCTTCTATTTTTCAACCATTCACCTGCCTCTGGACAAATCGTCCTTAACATATACAAATCCCCTCAACACCAAAATCAAAGGGATGATTAGTCTGAAACCATCCAAGTCATTAATTTGCAAAATGTGGAAACTTTTAGCTCTGGCCATTTGGCGCATCGAGTTCACACTAACCCTCCGAAGAGCCAGGGTCTCTGGCACTGTGAGACAGCCATGCTAACCATTGAGCCACAGTGCCACTGTGTCTGTGTTTTAATGGTAGTGGAAAAATAAAGTGTGTTTTGCTTATCATCAAGTAGATTGACAAGTCATAGAGTCACAGAGATGTACAGCATGGAAACAGACTCTTCGGTCCAACCCGTCCATGCCAATGAAATATCCCAACCCAATCTAGTCCCACCTGCCAGCACCCGGCCCATATCCCTCCAAACCCTTCCTATTCATATACCCATCCAAATACCTCTTAAATGTTGCAATTGTACCAGCCTCCACCACTTCCTCTGGCAGCACATTCCATGTACATATCACCCTCTGTGTGAAAAATTTGCCCTTAGGCCTCTTTTTTATCTTTTCTCTCTCACCCTAAACCTATTCCCTCTAGTTCTGGACTCTCTGACCCCAGGGAAAAGACTTTGACTATTTACCCTATCCATGCCCCTCATAATTTTGTAAACCTCTAGGGAAAACAGCCCCAGCCTGTTCAGCCTCTCCCTATAGCTCAAATCCTCCAACCCTGGCATCATCCCTACACTTAAATCCATCTTTAAAATAAGAAAAAGTTAGAACATAGAACTTGGAACATAGAAAAGTACAGCACAGTACAGGCCCTTCAGCCCACGATGTTGTGCCAAGGATTAATCCTAATCTAAAATAAAATAACCTAACGTAAGTACCCCTCAATTCACTGTTGTCCATGTGTATGTCCAGCAGTTGCTTAACTGTCCCTAATGACTCTACTTCCACCACCACCACTGACAACACATCCCATGTGTTCACAATCTCTGCATAAAGAAGGGTCTAGACTATCTTCTGAATATATTTTGAGGGGGTTTGGTCTGGCCCATTCAACTGAGAATGGACAATAAATGTTGAATTTTACAGCAATGCTCACATCCTAAGAGTGAATAGTTCCCTAAAATATTAAATGAATACCTTTTGATTCAGACTAAGATATGAACATAATAGATAATCAGAAAAGAGAGCACCACTCTGTTTAAGCTAAGCACCACCATCTCAGCCACAACGAGAAGGAACAATAGCAAAAGGTCCCTTTCAATGTAGCAGGGAGTGATCATCTTTGAGATTATATGTATTGATCTATCCTGCTGAGCTGCTAATTAAGACTGCAATTCACAATTACTGAGATTAAGCTGCTTAATCTACTGTGAAGAGTAAACGCTGTGTGTGGCTTTTGGAAGATAAATCCCTGATAAGCTAAGTCGACACTATGAGCAAACTAGTCACAATAGAAATTGCTACTATTCCATCAAGCCCACCCTGTCCAGGCTCTGTGCACATTTATTGTTTCCCTGTTTACTCATTCATTGCTCTGGCCCTAACTCAAGGGTCCAGCATCACTACCGAGGGCAACTTGCCAAAAACAAAAACCAAGTTACTTTACTTCTTGTTAACCTAACGATGGTTTATTCATCAATGCCCTTTCCGAAGATGGATGGAGCTAACAGCTCCAAATACCCTTTGTGATAAAAATAAACAGGGCAGCCACTACCCACACCCATTGGGCATGATATTCCTATTGGAGCACAGTCAGTATTCCGAGCCAACATTCCGGTTTCTGCCTGTCAGCATCCAAATCCTATTGAATGCAAAACAAACAAAAGAACTGCGGACGCTGGAAATCAGAAACAAAAAGAGAAATTGCTGCAAAATTTCAACAGGTCGGGCAGCATCTGTGGAGAAAAATCAGTGTTAATATTTCGGGTCCATTGACCCTTCCTCAACCGGACCCGAGACGTTAATTCTCATCCCTCATAGCTCCAAGGAGGCTGCCAGAGCTGCTGAGTAATTTCTCTTTTTGTCCCCAAAGTCCTACTGTCTCAGAGGTGAGAATGCTAACAGCAAACCAAAGACCTTGCTACCATGTATTCTACTAGAAAAATGATTACTTCTTCAGCAGAATTCTTAATTCAAGGAACACAAAGTTCCTTCCACTCAAAGGAAACCTCGTTTTGCTATAAATATCTCCAAGGCTTTGTCCCCTTCTTTTTCCTGAATATCACACAAGTTTCTTTTCAAAGGCTTTGAATGAGATAAAATCAATGACTTTTGCTCCACATGTTAGTTATCTTCTGTCATCTGTCATCTTCTTTGAAGCATGTATCATTCCCAGTGCAATACAATCATCCAAGTTAAATAACCAGTGGATTCAACCATATCTGTTTCTTTCCTTATTTTAAAAGAGTTGGAATGGAACCAATTCACAAACTGAAGTAGCTAGAATTTATTGATGGAGAGAGAAAAAAAAAGCTTTAGTTTCCTTTATGTCGTGACAGGAAGTACCACTGCTGATCTGCAAAATATTATCTGAAATGGGAGTGAATATTTCTGAAAACTTTTCAGATACTGATCCAACTCACAAGCTATCTTGACCTACGCCTATATTTCCATGTTCTCCCTGATGCAGACCGAAATTCCCTACCCAATGTCATTGTGGTTACATTATAACCACAAGGACTGTGGCAGCCTATGGAAAAAGCCTATCATTACCTTCTCAATGCAACCAGAAATAGGCAATTAATGGGGCCTTCTCAGTGATGTCAAAAACTCTGAAGTCAAATAAGAACAAGCAAGCGACTTTGCTGAGGAAGAAATAAAAGGGTTGTCTGGCTCTGAGTGATTTAGCTGCTATGTTCCTGTTGAACAGCTAGGTAAGGGGTGAAACAATAGCTCACTTCTTTACCCAATCCTCATTTGACAAGATTTTCTTCACAAAAAGGATATGTTTTCCAATTCAACAAGTGTATATCTTGTGCTGTATTTGTCAAAGACACAGAGACAAATTTCCTTACAACTTTTTTTTTAGAAAAAGATAGTATTTATTGTATTAAAAATTGAACTTAAGTAAAATAATGAAAACATTCTGCACATACACACACAAGTAAGTTAAAAATCACGCAACACCAGGTTATTGTCCAACAGATTTATTTGGAAGCACTAGCCCAACACCGGCACCTCCACATCATGACACACAAGTAAGCTACAGAGTGGAAGCTGGACAGACTAAGAATTATTGGAGCTCAGTGGCTCACTGCTGCCTCACAGCGTCAGGAACCTGGGCTCGATTCCAACCTGGGGCAATTGTCTGTGTGTAGTTTTCACATTCTCCTTGTGGATGTGTGAGTTTTCCCCAGGTGCTCCAGTTTCCTCCCATAATCCAAAGATGTGCAGGTTAGGTGGATTGACCGTGCTAAACTGCCCATAGTGTTCAAGGATGTGTAGGTTAGGTGCATTCATCAGGGAGAAATGTAGAACAATAGGGTAGGGGAATGGTTCTGGGTGGGCTACTCTTTGGAGGGTCCGTTCGACTTGTTGGGCCAATGGCCTATTTCCACACTGTAGGAATTCTATGATGAAAACAAAAAGAATTTGCTTAACTGTAACTCTATCAAAATGTTTAACAAAATAATCATAGAACATAGAACATTACAGCGCAGTACAGGCCCTTCAGCCCTCGATCTTGCGCCCCCCTTTCATACCAATCTGAAGTCCATCCCACCTACACTATTCCATGTACATCCATATTCCTGCCCAATGACGACTTAAATGCACTTAAACTTGGCGAATCTACTACCGTTGCAGGCAAAGCATTCCATACCCTTACTACTCTCCAAGTAAAGAATCTACCTCTGACATCTGTCTTATACCTATCTCCCCTCACTTTAAAGTTGTGTCCCCTCGAGTTTGCCGTTCCCATACTTGGAAAAATGCTCTCCCTGTCCACCCTATCTAACCGTCTGATTATCTTGTATGTCTCTATTAAGTCACCTCTCAACCTTCTTCTCTCTAACAAGAATAGACTCAAGGCCCTCAGCCTTTCCTCGTAAGACATTCCTTCCATACAAGGCAACATACTAGTAAATCTCCTTTGCACGTTTTCCAAAGCTTCCACATCCTTCTTATAATGCGGTGACCAGAACTGTACACAATACTCCAAGTGTGGCCGTACCAGGGCTCATGCCCGAAACGTCGATTCTTCTGCTCTTTGGATGCCGCCTGACCTGCTGCGCTTTTCGAGCAACACATTTTCAGCTCTGATCTCCAGCATCTGCAGTCCTCACTTTCTCCCCGTACCAGAGCTTTGTACAGCTGCAGGATAACCTCCTGGTTCTGGAACTCAATCCCTCTATTAATAAAGGCCAAAACACTGTATGCATTCTTAACAATCCTGTCAATCTGGGTGGCAACTTTCAGGGAACTGTGTATATGGTCACTGAGATCTGTCTGCTCATCTGCTCTCCCAAGAATCTTACCATTAGCCCTGTACTTTGCATTCCGATTACTCCGTCCAAAGTGTATCACTTCACACTTGTCCACATTAAACTTCATTTGCCACCACTCAGCCCAGCTCTGCATCCTATCTATGTCTCTCTGCAACCTACTACATCCTTCGCCACAACTCCACCGACCTTAGTGTCGTCCGCAAATTTACTAACCCACCCTTCTAAGATTTCATCCAGGTCATTTATAAAAATGATGAACAGCAGTGGACTCAATACTGACCCTTGCGGTACGCCGCTAGTAACTGGACACCAAGATGAACATGTTCCATCGACTACAACCCTCTGTTTTCTTTCAGCAAGCCAATTACTGATCCAAGCTGCTGTGTCTCCCACAATCTCATTCCCCATAGTAGGCTATTATTTTGTATAATAGCCTACTATGGGGAACCTTATCGAAAGCCTTGCTGAAATCCATATACACCACATCAACCGGTTTACTCTCATCTACCTGTTTGGTCACTTTGTCAAAAAAGGCACGACCTACCCTTCACAAAACCATGCTGACTGTCCCTGATCAGATTATTCTTTTCTAGATGGTTATAAATCCTATCTCTTAGAACCTTTTCCAACACTTTACCAACAACTGAAGTGAGACTCACTGGTCTGTAATTACCAGAGTTGTCTCTACTACCCTTTTTGAACAAGGGAACCACATTTGCTATCCTCCAGTCCTCAGGCACTATTCCTGTAGACAATGATGATTTGAAGATCAATGCCAAAGGCTTGGCAATCTCTTCCCTTGCTTCCCAGAGGATCCTAGGATAGATCCCATCCAGCCCAGGGGTCTTGTCTATTTTCACACTCTGCAGTATTTCTAATATCTCTTCCTTGTGAACCTCAATCTCTTCTAGTCTAGATGCAAGTATCTCTGTATCTTCCTTGCCAACATTTTCATTTTCTATAGTGGACACTGCCGAAAGATATTTATTTAGTGCTTCCCTTATCTCCTCTGACTCCACACACAACTTCCCACTATTATCCTTGATTGGCCCTAATTCCTGATGAAGGGCTCTGGCCCGAAACGTCAAATTTCCTGTTCCTTGGTTGCTGCCTAACCTGCTGTGCTTTAACCAGCAACACATTTTCAGCCCTAATTTAACTCTCGTCACTCTTTTATTCCTGACATACCTATGGAAAGCCTTAGGATTCACCCTGATCCTATCCGCCAACGACTTCTCATGTCTCCTTCTAACTCTTCTGAGCTCTCTTTTTAGGTCTTTCCTGACTTCCTTGTAACCCTCAAGCGCCATAACTGAGTTTTCACATTTTGTCCTAACATAAGCCTTCTTCTTCTTGACCAGGAATTCCACTTCCTTAGTAAACCACGGCTCACGCATTCTATACTTCCTCCCTGCCTGACAGGTACATACTTATCTAGGACACACAGGAGCTTTTCCTTGAATAAGCTCCACATTTTTAATGTGCTCATCCCCTGCAGTTTTCTTCCTCATTCTAAGCTTCCTAAATCTTTCCTAATTGCATCATAATTTCCCTTCCCCCAGCTGTAACTCTTGCTCGGTGGAGTACACCTATCCCTTCCCATCACTAAAGTAAACCTGACAGAATTGTGATCGTTGTCTCCAAAGTGCTCACCTACTTCCAAATCTAACACATGACCAGGCTCGTTACCCAGTACTAAATCTAAAGTGGCTTCGCCCCTTGTTGACCTGTCTATATACTGTGTCAGGAAGCCCTCCTGCACACACTAGACAAAAACTGACCCATCTATAGTACTCGTACTATAATGTTCCCAATCAATATTTGGAACGTTGAAGCCCCCCATGACAACTACCCTGCCTCTCTCACTCCTATCGAGAATCATCTTTGCTCTCCTTTCCTCTACATCTCTGGGACTATTGGGAGGCCTATAGAAAACTCCCAGCATGGTGACTTCTCCTTTCCTGTTTCTAACCTCAGCCTATACTACCTCAGTTAACGAGTCCCCAAACATCCTTTCTACAACTGTAATATTGTCCCTGATCAACAATACCACACCTCCCTCTCTTTTACCATCTTCTCTGTTCTTACTGAAACATCTGAATCCTGGAACCTACAATAGCCATTCCTGTCCCAGCTTTATCCATGTCTCCGTAATGGCCACAACATCGAAGTCCCAGGTACCAACCCATACTGCCAGTTCACCCACTTTATTTTGGATGTTCCTCACGTTCAATCCAGGTTTTCACTTGCCAGTGTCAGATCCTTGATTTGGGAACTCCCTACTCTCATCCTCTTCTATACAAGTCCTACAATTTTGGTTCCCATCCCCCTGCTGTATTAGTTTAAATCCACCTTAATAGCTTTAGCGAATTTCCCACCCAGGATATTGGTACCCCTCTGGTTTAGCTGAAGACCATCCTGCTTGCAGAGGTCCCATCTAGCCCAGAAAGAGCTCCAATTATCCAAAAACCCAAAATCCTCCCTCCTGCACCATCCTTGTAGCCACGCGTTCAACTCCTTTCTCTCCCTATTCCTCACCTCACTAACATGTGGCACGGGCAGCAAACCAGAGAACAGTGGGCGGCACGGTGGCACAGTGGTTAGCACTGCTGCCTCACAGCGCCTGAGACCCGGGTTCAGTTCCCGAATCAGGCGACTGACTGTGTGGAGTTTGCACATTCTCCCCGTGTCTGTGTGGGTTTCCTCCAGGTGCTCCGGTTTCCTCCCACAGTCCAAAGATGTGCGGTCAGGTGAATTGGCCATGCTAAATTGCCCGTAGTGTTAGGTAAGGGGTAAATGTAGGGGTATGGGTGGGTTGCGCTTCGGCGGGTCGGTGTGGACTTGTTGGGCCGAAGGGCCTGTTTCCACACTGTAAGTAATCTAATCTAATCTAATCTAAAATAAGTCTGTTTGTCCTAGCTCTAAGCTTCCATCCTAGCTCCCTGAATTTCTGCCTCAAGTCCCCATCTCTCTTCCAACCTATGTCGCTGGTGCCAATGTGGACAATGACTTGGGGCTGCTCTCCCTCCCCCCGAAGGATCCCAAAAACATGATCAGAAACATCACAGACCCTGGGCACCAGGGAGGCAACACACCAACCTTGAGTCTCTCTCATCCCCACAGAACCTCCTATCTGTCCCCCTAACTATCGAGTCCCCAGTGACTACTGCTCTGCTCCTCTTCCCCCTTCCCTTGTGAGCAGTAGGTGCCCCACTGCTTTCCCCTGGTAAGTCATCCCACCCAGTATCCAAAATGGTATACTTATTGTTGAGGGGAATGGCCACAGGGGATCCCTGCACTGCCTGCCAGTTCCCTTCTGTCCCCTGTCACCCATCTGTCTTTTTCTTTTATCTGGGGAGTGACTACCTCTCTGTAAGTCCTGTCAATAACCTCCTCTGCCTCCCGAATGATCTGAAGTTCATCCAACTCCAGCTCCAGTTCCCTAACGCAGTTTTCATGGAGTTGGTGTTGGGTGCACTTCCCAGAGATGTAGTCAGCAGAGACACTAGTGGTGACCCTTACTTCTCACATTCTGCAGGAGGAACATTTCACTGCCCTAAACTCCATTCCCACTTTCCTAACTCCCGAAGTGACTACTGAAAAAAAAGGATTAGGAAATAAACTAGTTACCTTACCTTGTTAATCTGGCTCCCACAACTTTTTTTTTAAGGTTAGAGGAGGAGGATGGGTGGGAGACACTACTTGAGTAGTGTCTCGGATAACGCAACCACACAAATATATAACTGTTCTACTTACCCTTCCTAGAAGTCCTCTGCTAGCTCCTCCCTCGCTGGCCTGAAGGTAAGAAGTTTTAATATACTTACCGGCCTTCCTGACAATCACCTCGCACCAACATACCCTCCTCCTGGCTCCCCCCTCTCGCTGCTCCGAAGTTAACTACTGTTAAATAACTGTTCTAAATTGGTAACAACCCATAAACACACCCTTGGCAAAAGGTAAAATTCAGTAATTCTCCAGACCAAGAGGAAAATCATCAAGACAAAACTCTGAGAGTGAGAGATGTACTGTAGTTTCCAAACACAGGTTCAAGACCCCAACAACAACTGCTACTGAAAAACTAAAACTAAAGATCCTGGTATTGTGGGAGCTTGACCTAACCCATTCAGGCTGCTTCTATTGTTCCAACCTCAGAAAAAAAAAACAAGCCTCACAAGCTGTTTGGCTTATAGGCTTTGAAGCAGACCACTTGTCACCTCTAATCTTAACCAATCTACGTGCAAAAATAACTGAACAAAATGCATCTCTGGAAGCCATAGTATTATCACATCAGTCATTCTCGAGAAAGTCTTCTTTGGAATATTCTGAACATTGTTCACTTTACTCAAAACATTGACTCTGCTTTCTCTGCCAGACCTGCTGAGCTTCTCCAGTAGTTTGTTTTCATTTCAGAGTCAACTATATTGGTTTGGGATTCACTTACTGTATAGGCCAGACTTATTTTGCTTTATCCATTCACAGGATGAGGGCATTTGGTGGTTGGACCTGTATTTATTGCCCATCCCAGCAGGCAGTCGCTTTCCCTAAAGGGCATTAGTGAACCATTTGGGATTTTCCAACAATGGATTCACTAGACTTTTAGTTCCTGATTTTTATTGAATTCAAACTCCACCACCTGCAGTAGTAGGATATGAACCCAGCTCCCCAAAACATTACCTGGGTCTTTGGGATAACAGTCCAGCAGCACTATTGTTAAGCTTCCTGCAGCACAGTGCAGAAGGACAGTAGCCCCCTTTAGCTAGAGAGGACCTTAGCAAGCCATTTTTCTGGCAATCCAACATTTCCTGGTCACTTTCGTCAATGCCTGTTTCTAACTCTAACTTTATAATTAGGCTCAAAATTCTCACCTTGCAGTGAGAAATGACTGACGATTCTTTGATCATTAGTTCAATAACATACATAATACGAGGAACTATCAATTTGAGTGCTTGGCAACATGTCTGTGATTAAGCTTCCCAAACACATAGCTTTTCAAAATCCTGAGAGTTTGGAAGCAATCAACCTATAACAGTGTGTGCAGCCAGCTCAGTCCAGCCGGTGAGATTGAGGTAAAATCCTTTTGTTTCCACTACAGTTGTGTCAGCCTCACAGACTAACCTCCATATCTGCTAACATTTACATGAGCATGATTAACAATGTGATAGAATCCCTACAGTGCCTAAGCAGGCCATTCAGCCCACACTGACCCCCTAAAGAGCATCCCACCTAGACCAACTCCTCTACCCTATCCCTAACTTGCATTCCCCATGGCTAATCTACCCTGCCTGCACATCCTTGGACGTGATGGGCAATTTAGTTCAATTACCTGACCTAATCGTGGGATGAAACTGGAGCACCCAGAGGAAACCCACACAGACATGTAGTGATTGTGCAAACTCCACACAGACAGTTGCCTGAGAGTGGTACCGAATGTGTGTCCCTAATGCTGTGAGGCAGCAGTGCCAATTACAAAGCTACCATGCCACCCCAATCATTAATTGTTTTTATCAGTTGACTGAGAGATAGATATTGGTCAGGAAACGTAGGTCTACTCCACTCTTTATCTTTGAATGTCACTCTGTGATCTTTGTATCCACCTGAGCAGGCAGATGGGACCTTATTTTAACATCCCACTGAAGAACAGCATCTTCGATAGTGCATTGCTCCCAAATACAAGTGTAACCTTGTATTTCGGTATGCAAGGAGAACGTGAGGACTGCAGATGCTGGAGAGTCAGGGTCAAGAGTGTGGTGCTGGAAAAACGCAGCACGTCAGGCAGCATCCGAGGAGCAGGAGGAGTCAACGTTTCAGGCACAAGCCCTTCACCAATTTCAGAGGAAAACTCTTTCTGCATTAGCAAGTGAAAGACCTTAACACTTTGATTAATCGTGATCGTCATCCGACCAATTTATTTTTATATATGTAAATGGCTGAGCAAAGTGATGTTTGGTGACCTAAGAAGAGATGTCCCAGCATCAGCATTTTTATTTTTAACCCAGTCCATAGTTCTACACAACATTGCTCTCTATTTAATACTAAGCAGATTCCAGTCTGCCTTTCCAATCCTCTTGGCAACATCAGGCTGACCACACAATGTTCTATTATATGATGTTCAGTACAACACGGACATCCAAGTATGTGGAAGAATGGTTTTCTTGCCTCAAACATTCAATTAACAGTTTGGGCTGCAGTCAGCTTTTTGGAGCAGTTGGCACTGCAATCAAATGCAGGATCTCACCATCATGAGCACATTCATGACTAAGCCAAGATTATATTCAAGTCTGATGCCTCATGCATCCTCTACACTGTTCAACACTGCAACCATTGTAATTCATGTTCTGGTCAAATTATATTAATATTTGTCAATTAATGAGTTGCATCTCCACACTTGCGCAATATATCATTATTACTTTATGACTGCCAGATACTAACTTTGTTAATATATAATTCTGGGAAACAAAATACCATCCAATCCCTTTGTGATGACAAGGAGATTTGGAGTTTTCCCTTCACCAATTTCAGAGGTGACGTCAAAGCCTTTGACAATAAGAAACTTCTCCATAAGCAATGTGAAAAGGTATGATGCTTTCCGGATTGTATTTTGTAGAATATTTCTCTCATACAGTGCAGACAAAAGCCATCAGCCCATTATGCCTGTGCTGGCTCTTCAATAGCGTCCTACAATTCGCTCCAATGCTTTAACAAAAACCCATTAGGTCTGGCAGCATCTGTGAAGAGAGAAAGCAGAGTTAATGTTTCGTGCCCAATGACCCTTCTTCAGATCTAGTCACTAGACTGAATACATTAACTCCGTTTCTCTCTCTGCAGGTGCTGTCAGACCTGCTGTGTTTCTCCAGCAAGTTTTGCTTTTGCTTTAGTTTTCTGAGGTTTTCCATTTTATTTCAGCTGCAATGCCTTGTCAATTTCTGAATATTTGCCTTTTAACGCCCATATCCAACTATCGTTTGAAAATTACTGAATCTGCTCTCACCATCTTTTCAGGCAATGTATTCATAGAGTCTTAAAGATTGTATAGCACAGAAACAGACCCTTCGGTCCAACTCGTCCATGCCAACCAGATATCCTAAATTAATCCAGTCCCATTTGCCAGCACTTGGCCCATATCCCTCTAAACCCTTTCTGACCATGTACACATCCAGATGGCTTTTAAATACTGTAATTGTACCAGCCTCCACCACTTCCTCTGGCAGCTCATTCCATACATGCACCATCCACTGCATGAAACTGTTACCACTTTATAAATCTTTCCCCTTTCACCTTAAATGTATGTCCTCTCATTTTGCACTCCTCTACCCTGGGAAAAGGACCTTGTCTATTCACCCTATCCATGCCCCTTATGATTTTGTATATGTTGAGGAGGTCACCCCTCAGCATCCAACGGTCCAGGGAAAACAGCCGCAGCCTATTCAGCCTCTTGTTATTGCTCAAGCCATGCACTGGGATTTTGGCAGATCCTGGCCTGACTGTAGTTTTATTACTGTTTGAAATTGGCAATTAAACAATTTTTAAAAATTAAGCTATCAAATAAGCTTTCCCAATCTTGGTGGCTGGGTGGTGATTTGGGGGCTGGTGGCTATGAGAGACAGACCCTCTTACTTCCTGGAAAATCTTTTCGTAGAAGTTTTAAAAATGACAGTATTGGTTGGCAGTCACGATCCAATGGGAGTGAAGGAAGAGACAGGAAAATTGTGGAGCTGCTTTGAGTCAGGACGTTATGTGGGAACACATTGACATGAGCAGAATGGGTTTCTGCCACATTTCTGGTGGAGCAATGCTGGATCGATGGAAGTAGCTCCAAGGATATTCCTGTCCTTACTCTGAGATGGTCAACGGAGTATGGTCACTGTCATCATGTTGACCAACAGAGTGGCCAAATTGCACAGCTCAAAGATCTAACCATGAAAGGCATAACCTTGGGTGGTGCAGTGGCTCAGTGGTTAGCACTACTACCCCAGAGACCCGGGTTCGATACCAATCGCGGGTGGAGTTTGCTCGTTCTCTCCGTGTCTGTGTGGGTTTTCTCTTGATGCTCTGATTTCCTCCCATAGTCCAAAGATGCCTGGGTTAGATGAATTGGCCACGTGAATTTGTCCAGAATGTGTAGCTTTGGTGCATCATTCAGGGGCAATGGGTCTTGGTGGGTTACTCTTTGGAGGTTTGGTGTGGACTTGTTGGGCTCAATGGCCTGTTTCCACAGTGTAGGGCTTCTATGAACTAGTTGATGTGTTTTATTTGGTATCAATTCAGGATAAAATGGTGACCAGGAGAACTCTCTTGCCCATTTTCTAACCGAAGTAAGTGGAGAGGTTTTCTAAAAGTGGAATATAATTCAAAAACCAATGGTTTCAACCTACTTGTTGAAGAGTCATTAATAGTGCCACAATGGAGGAGCCTCAGTGGGGATTAATTCCTATTAGATAGCTTATTGTCAGCGATGGGTCTTCCCAACTCTATTAAATACTATTTTCATCCAGATGTCCTGGCATGAGGTAGACATCCTGACTTCGGGAATGTTGGCCAGAAGCTTACCAGTACTGACTCAAGATATGTGCGCTGTGGGTACCCATCTCTGGAGTCCCCAGGCCAAGATACATGATTGTGAATCACCCAGGAGCCAGCTAGTGAGGCCCCAGTGGGATGAGGGGTGATAGAGATCATTGCAAAGGGTTTCCCAATTGCCTGTCCAGTTCCATTTGTAGGTTCTCTTGTTCTGTTCATGATGCTGATGAAGAAGCCACATATCCAGAAACCGGGGCATGGGAACATCCACTAGGATTCTCCTGGTGATTTCCCACATGCCGTTCCACTCACTCACTGCCAGTTAGGGATCAGTGAGGTAAAGATCAATTAAGGATCTCATTTGGCCTCTGTAGAGGAGGCCATTCTTGAACCTTCTAGCTATGGACTTAATCACAAGATATCGAGAAAAATAAGGGGTCTTCAGTCAGAATTTCCTCATGTCATTACAGGGCTGTAGTCTCTTTTAATTGACCTGCACAGGACCATTACATTCTATTCAACATCTTATTTGAAAGATGACACCTCTACCAATGCAGCATCATTTCAGTACAGCATTGAAATGCTAGTTCAGATTATATGCACAAATGTAGGAATGGATTGAGGCCATAGCTGAAAATGTGTTGCTGGTCAAAGCACAGCAGGCCAGGCAGCATCTCAGGAATAGGGAATTCGACGTTTCGAGCATAAGCCCTTCATCAGGAATGAGAGAGAGTAGCCAAGCAGGCTAAGATAAAAGGTAGGGAGGAGGGACTTGGGGGAGGGGCGATGGAGGTGGGATAGGTGGAAGGAGGTAAGAGTTTCTGTGCAGAGGAGATGACCTGGGGGGTGCAGTGAGAGAGAGACTCACTGAAATCCTTGTACCTACTGCGAATCCTCTTGCAAGGATGCCTTCCTTGAAGAAGCTCTCTTCCTCCCTCTACAAGGATTTCAGTGAGTCTCTCTCTCACTGCACCCCCCAGGTCATCTCCTCTGCACAGAAACTCTTACCTCCTTCCACCTATCCCACCTCCATCGCCCCTCCCCCAAGTCCCTCCTCCCTACCTTTTATCTTAGCCTGCTTGGCTACTCTCTCTCATTCCTGATGAAGGGCTTATGCTCGAAACGTCGAATTCCCTATTCCTGAGATGCTGCCTGGCCTGCTGTGCTTTGACCAGCAACACATTTTCAGCTGTGATCTCCAGCATCTGCAGACCTCATTTTTTACTCGATGGATTGAGGCCATGCCTACATGATTCATGAGAGATGGAGTCAACGTGTTTCTCCTTGACTCAGTCAGAAGAAATACAAATGGGTCTTGTGTCCTAAAATCAAAGGATCATTGGATTAATTACAACCTAACAAGATCACTTGTTGATAGAGCCCAGGAACATTTCTGGTGACTCACCCAAGCCTGGACGTCAGGCTGCCAAATGATAATGCAGGGCTAAAGGGAAGAGGAGGACAAGCAGAGTTTGGTGTCAGCGGTGGACATGTGCAGAGCAAGCTCTGAACAATAGACGAGCCTTATAACTGTTTCTGATCTACTGTCTGCAGTCCACACTTACCTTGTGCCAGGATTGTCCCTTGGTGGGAATGCAGGTGTGAAGGCTTGAGCAGGTCAAAAGACAAGCATGTTGCTGAAGTGATTTGCATATGCAAGCAAAAATTCCTGCCGGGTTAGCAGATGGGAGTGGGAATTCTGATGCTGCCAGGACCTCCTTGGAATGGTACAATGAAAGGCTGTTATGGAACGGCTGCAGGATGGTGGATCCTTGAAAGGGGTATTGGAATTGCCATGGATTCCTTAGTTTTTGTTAGAGCGTGTCTGTTACTGCCAGCAGGCTTAACCCGGTGGCTCTCTCCCTCTCAGGTCGGGACCATATGTTTGTGAGTCTTGTAGCACAGTAGCAGTATCTCTACCTCTTAGCTACGTGACCTGGGTCCAAGTCCAACCTGCTCCAGAGGTGTGGAGCAACACCTCTGAACAGATCCATCAGAAAATATGTGTAATGGTTATTCAGGGACCACTGTACAATCACAACACCATCAGTATATCCTGAGAGGGTCTTGATGACTTGATAGCTACAATTAAACTGACAACAAGCCAGGTAGTGGCGAGAAAGATATGTTGTAAGTACCCTTGTCTGGCTGCTTTCCATTTGACAAAGGGACTTAAAATTGTGGTCAATCTAACAATTTGCTCCTGTCAGTAACAAACTGAATGAACAGGCTTGTGTTACATTAAAAGGAAAAAAAATATTAATCACACAGTGTCATCTTGGCTCAAACATAGCACTTTGATATCGAAAGTTCTGCGTTCAGTCGATAGCTTTGAGCATGTAATCCAGGGCTGAAGGACACTGCATTGTTCGAAGTAATGTTCTTCCAGTAAGATATTGAACTGTGAATTCAATTTACAGTCAAGTAGACATTTAAGAGCCAACAGCATTGCGTGAGACATCAGGAGTGCTCCAGGTGTTCTGACCAACCGTCATCTACCTCCAACCCAACTCAGATTAACTACTCATTTACCTCACCTGCTGTTTGTCAGACATGAGCCCATCAGACATAAGAGCAGAATTAGGCCATTTGGCCCACTCAGATGTTTTATCATTTAATCATGAGACAAGAAAACTGCAGATGCTGGAATCCAGGGTAGACAGGCAGAAGGCTCAAAGAACAGGCAGCATCAGGAGTTGGAGAAGTCGACATTTCAGGTGTAACCCTTCTTCAGGACTGGGAGTGAGTGGAGGGGTGGATTGCAGATAAAGGGGGTGGAGGGGCCAGGGTGGTGAAGTGGGGATATGTGAAGACATAGAGATGTACAGCACGGAAACAGACCCTTCGGTCCAACACGTCCATGCCGACCAGATATCCCAGCCTAAACTAGTCCTACTTGCCAGCTCCCTACCCATGTCCCCTAAAACCCTGCCTATTCATATAACCATCCAGATGCCTTTTAAATGTTGCAATTGTACCAGCCTCCACTACTTCTTCTGGCAGCTCATTCCAAACATGCACTATTGTCTGGATGAAAAAGTTGCCCCTTAGGTCTCTTTTTTATCTTTCCCCTCTCACCCTAAACCTATGCCCTCTAGTTCTGGACTCCCCCACACCAGGGAAAACCTTTGTCTATTTGTCCTATCCATGCCCCTCATAATTTTGTAAACCTCTATAACGTCACCCCTCAGCCTCTGACGCTCCAGGGAAAACAGCCCCAGCCTGTTCAGCCTCTCCCTATAGCTCAAATCCTCCAACCCTGGCAATATCCTTGTAAATCTTTTCTAAACGCTTTCAAGTTTCAAAACATCCTTCTGAACCTGCACTCCAAGGTCTCTTTGTTCAGCAACACTCCCTAGGATCTTACCATTAAGTGTTTAAGTCCTGCTAAGATTTGCTTTCCCAAAATGCAGCACCTCACATTTATCTAAATTAAACTCTATCCACCACTTCTCAGCCCATTGGCCCATCTGGTCCAGATCCTGTTGTAATCTAAGGTAACCTTCTTTGCTGTCCACTACACCTCTAATTTTGGTGTCATCTGCAAACTTACTAACTACACCTCATATGTTCACATCCAAATCATTTAGATAAATGATGAAAAGTAGTGGACCCAGCACCGATCCTTGTGGCACTCCACTGGTCACAGGCCTCCAGTCTGAAAAACAACCCTCCACCACCACCCTTTGTCTTCTACCTTTGAGCCAGTTCTGTATCCAAATGGCTAGTTCTCCCTGTATTCCATGAGATCTAACCTTGCTAATCAGTCTCCCATGGGGAACCTGGTCAAACGCCTTACTAAAGTCCATATAGATCACGTCTACTGCTCTGCCCTCCTCAATCCTCTTTGTTACTTCTTCAGAAAACTCAATCAACTTTGTGAGATGTGATTTCCCACGCACAAAGCCATGCTGATTATCCCTAATCAGTCCTTGCCTTCCCAAATGCATTCCAAAGACAGGCAGATGGTATGACCTGGTTGATGAATGGTTGGCCATTTGATCATGATGGATATTTTTCTCAACCCCATCCTTTTGCCTTTTTCCCAGAATCCTTCATCTCTTTACTAATCAGGAATCTATCTAAATCCATATTAAATACACTCAATGACTTGGCCTCCACAGCCTTCTGCACCAATGAGTTCCACAGATTCACCACTCCCTGGCTGAAGAAATTCCTTCTCATCTCAGTTCAAAAGGGTCATCCTTTCACTCTGGGGCTGTCCCCTTGGGTTCTAGTCTCTCCTAGGAGAAAGTGAGGACTGCAGATGCTGGAGACAGAGCTGAAAATGTGTTGCTGGAAAAACGCAGCAGGTCAGGCAGCATCCAAGGAGCAGGAGAATCAACGTTTCGGGCATGAGCCCTTCCTGAAGAAGGGCTTATGCCTGAAACGTCAATTCTCCTGCTCCTTGGATGCTGTCTGACCTGCTGCGCTTTTCCAGCAACACATTTTCAGTTCTAGTCTCTCCTACCAGTAGAAGTATGTTCTCCACATCAGTTGAGGAGTGGTTGAGGACTCTGGGTCTAAATTTGATGGAGTTTAGAAGGATGAGGCAATTGAAATTTCCAGAACACCAAGCAGTCTGGATATAGCAGATGTAGAGAAGTACCACTGTTACCAATCAGGACCCTATATATATATCCATATTAAATACACTCGATGACTTGACCTCCACAACCCCGGATTTGTTCTGGTAAACCTCCTCAGGAGTGCTCCACCTGGGGCCCCAAGCTCCACATATTTGCTGTGAACATATTTGCCGCAAGTTAACTGAGATTGTATTTCAGTTGTAGATGTGCATTTTCACTGGGGAAGCAAGTCTATTGTCCACCACACCATCCTACCAAGGAGCCATCTGTGCAATTGGTTTGACTCAGAAAGAACAGGAAATGCGATGATGCCACTGCAAAGCCCGACCCATTGAATGGAAGTGAAATGGAGGAATGAGCATGATCCAGTTATTAAACAGGGAAGGTCACATATAATGGGATCATTTCTTTTGTGAGCTACCAAAACTGAACATACAAACAGAGTCCTCTTCAAGGGACATTGATCTTTCAATGTTCCTTGGCATTGATTACTCCCGATTCATTGGGATCCTATTGACAGCATGGGACTTTGATTTGCAGAAGCTAATGAGGCTCCAAGTTGTGTTCACTGAGTGCCGAGATTGGCCTTTTGAACTGGCAGTGTGCTAATCATTATGGTGGCATGGTGGCTCAGTGGCTAGCACTGCTGTCTCACGGGATCTGGGTTCGATTCCACCCTCGGTTAACTGTCTGTTTGGAGTTTGCACATTCTCCCTGTGTCTGTGTGCGTTTCCTCTGGGTCTTCTGGTTTCCTCCCACAGTCCAAAGATATGCAGGTCAAGTGGATTGGCCGTGGGGATTTAGGGGTGGGTCTGGATGCGATGCTCTTCAGACGGTCGGTATGGACTTGATAGGCCAAATGACCTGCTTTCACACTGTAGGGATCCCATGAATTGGCAGGAATGAATACTCGGCACTTGGCTGCCATTTCCAATCAGCTATGATGTTTCCACCCAGCAGAGAGAATGGAAATCATTGGTAGTTGTGCAGGGTTCTATATCAATACCTGATCATTCTTTCTTCCTTTAGAAAATACTTTAAGCATAATTTAATGCTTTGCCCTTTGCATTGATGCAAAAGTAAAATAATATTGTTATGCTCACTGAAACTAATGATTTCTGAACGTACGACACATAATATTTACAATACTATTACAATTATACAATTCAATATAGCACAGCAACAGGCCCTTTGGTCCAACAAGCCTGTGCCAACTCGTAATCCTTATTTAGACCGACTACTTATTGCCCATGTGGCTTCTATCCCTCCCGTTCATGTGCCGAGAGTCATGTTTCAGAAACTAAGCTGATCCTGGAGTCTGCTCATGGAAATCAGGTATGATCGTACCTGATTAGCCAGCAAGGCTGGAAGAGCAATCTCCAGAATCCTGTTTCTCACTGTGCGCTGTTGCTCTGTTGGAATTGTCACACAAAGTGGAAAAGCATTTGCTTCTTGCTGATGATGGGGTACCTGGATTCACACATTCCCATCTCATTGCATAAATATCCAAGATGGCTCAGTGGTTAGCACTGCTGCCTCACAGCGCTAGAGACCCGGATTCGATCCCAGTCTCGGGTGACTGTCTGTGTGGAGTTTGCACATTCTCCCCATGTCTGTGTGGGTTTCCTCCAGATGCTCCGGTTTCCTCTCACAGTCCAAAGATGTGCAGATTGATTGAACTGGCCATACCAAATTGGCCATAGTGTTCAGGGATGTGTAGGTCAGGTGCATTAGTCAGGGGAAATGTAATCTAATAGGGTAGGGGGAGTGGGTCTGAGTGGTTTACTCTTCGGAGGGTTGGTGTGGACTTGTTGGGGCCATATGGCCTGTTTCCACACTGTAGGGATTCTATGATAATAGGATATGTCTCGACACATACATAGTAAATCAATCATTTGCATTGTGCGCAGTTAGCACCAGGCATTTAAGGCCTGAAGGGAACCATGCATAGCAACATCTTCACTCACCTCCTCTGAGCCCTTGCAAATCTTCTGTTCCGCATTTTAATGTGAACAGCTGTACCGATGCGATTATACTGCTGCTTGGCTATAAACACCCTGAAATTGGCGATTCTCTTTCACTGAGTGAGCATCGAGCATTGGCTTGACAGCAGCAGAGCAGTAATATCACATTCCCATGTTACGTTAGACTGACTCTGTTGGCTCCACTCCCAAACCAATGTTCCCTGACACTTCCTTTCGTCAGAACAACTGCTAAGACTCTGGTTGTCTGTCACGCCTGAGAAAGTGTTTGGGTTTGGTGGTGTTGGATCTCGAAGATTCAAGATGGCAGCTGCAGACGAGACAATGTCCAGGCTCCTGTGCCTGGGCTTGTCCCCTTTCTTCCCTTCTTCTTTTCTTTCCTTTCTCCCTTCATTTTTTCCTCAGATTTTTGTTTGTCTGCGATTATACTGATCTTCTAAAGGGAGCTCTTCGGCAGGAAGGCAACTCCGAAGGGCTCCAGAGCAGCGGCAGTTTCGGAGACAGCGTAGCTGCGGCATCGGCTGGGCTTTCAAGCCTGGAATGGCCGTTTGGACTGGCACCATGGCATGGGCTGGCATAGTCCAGGATGGGCCTTTGGTAGCTGGTGTAATCCAGATCAGGCCTTTGGCAGCAACATGGCATGGGCTGGTGTAGTCTGGAACAGGCCTCCGGCAATAACATGGCATGGACTGGTGTAGCCGAGAGTGGGATTGTAGCGGCTGAGAGGCAAAGTTGGCCTCTCTTCAAGTTATCTTTATTTATCATTTTATTTGGTGTTAATGAGGATGGCATGGCTACGGTGTAATCTTATTGCTGTACTTTGTATTAAATACCTGTGACAATAAATCATTCAATTCAATCCAGTTCCTCCAGCCATTCAAAATACCATTATTGCTTCAGAACCAGCACGGATTAGCTTGGAAAATTAAACGGGTGAGCTCTGCTCCTTATTTGGAGCGAAGAAATATGGCACGGCCGTTATCCTAAAGTTTTACCTTCATGGCTCTAGGCTGTAGATGAGCTATTTAGGGTTCAAGGTAACTTCAAAGTGACAGGGCTAGGAGTGGACATTTAGAATCAAGCCATCCTTCTGTAGTAGTTCAGATTGGTGAATATAGCCACTCTGCAGTCTTCCACTGTACTGCTGATAATAGGTCACTCAGGTGATGGTTGACAAACACAGAGTCATAGAGTCATAGAGCTGTACAGCACGGAAACAGACCTTCTAGTCCAACTCGTCTATGCTGACCAGATATCCTAATCTAATCTAATCCCATTTGCCAGCACTTGGCTCATATCCCTCTATGATGAGGGATACGAGTTATGGACATGAGGATATTGAGAGACTCAAATAGTTGTGGTGGCCAATGCCCTAGCTAATAAGGGATAAACAGTTAGATGTGCCAGGACTCTGTTTCACTTGTGTTCACGTTTCTCAATAGTTAAGCACAAGAACTTTCCCTCAGACACATTCTCAAGCTTGTAAATGTAGTCTCCACTGTTTTAAGGATGAAGATGTTCACATTTAGTCAGAGTGCTATCCAACATCGCATTTGGACAGTCAGTGTCTGGTCGACAAAAAGTCTTCAAGTCTCGATTAACCAGCTGGTGTTTCAGAGACTTGGGGAAGGAATCTTTTTCATGAACCATTGGATTGCATTTCAAGCACTTTCAGCTGCTTGACCATTCGTACTGTTGTGTCAGTCTGTGATTAGTCTCTTTGTATCAGGTGACTTTTTTTATTCAGTTGTGAGTCTTGGGCGTCGCTGGCTGGCCAGTTTTGATAGCCCATCCCTATTCACCCCTTGAGAAGGTGGTGGTGAGCTGCCTTCTTGAATCGCTGCAGCCCACTTGCTGTGAATTGACCCACAATGCCATTAGTGAGGGAATTCCAGGATTTTGATCCAATGACAGTGAAGGAACAATGATATATTTCCAAGTCAGGGTGGTGAGTGGCTTGGAGGTGAACTTGCAGGTGGTGGTGTTCCCAAGTACCTGATGCCCTTGTCCTTCTAGTTGGAAGTGGTCATGGGTTTGGATGCTGTCTAAGGATCTTTTGTGAATTTCAGCAGTTCATCTTGTAGATAGTATACACTGCTGCTACTGAGCACTGGAGGTGGAGGGATTGAATGCTTGTGGATGTGGTGCCAATCAAGTAGACTGCTTTGTCCTGAATGGTGACAAGCTTCTTAAGTGTTGTTGGAGCTGCACCCATCCAGGCAATTGGGGAGTATTCCATCACACTCCTGAATTGTGCCTTAAATGGTCGATAGACTTTGAGGCGTCAGGAGGTGAGTTATTTGCCGCAGTATCCCTAGTCACTGGCCTGCTCTTATAGCTACTGTGTTTATGTGGTGAGTCCAGTTGAGTTTTCTGGTCAATGGCAAGGACATTGACAGTGGAGGATTCAGTGATGGTGATACCATTGAATGTAAAGGTGCGGTGGTTTGAGTGTCCCTTATTGGTGGTGGCCATTGTCTGGCATTTGTGTGGCATGAATGTTACTTGCCACTTGTCAGCCCAAGACTGGATATTGTCCAGATCTTGTTACATTTGAGCACGGACTGCTTCAGTATCTGAGGAGTCACTAATGGTGCTGAACACTGTGCAATCATCGGTGAACATCCCCACGTCGACCTTATGTCAGAGGGAAGGTTGTTGATGAAGATTGTTGGGCCTAGGACACTACCCTGACAGACTCCTGCAGAGTTGTCCTGGAGCTGAGATGACTGCCCCTCCACAACCACAACCGTCTTCCAGGATGGCAAATGAGATGGATCTCGGCCTTTGTTTCTCCCCTCTTAGTGTGACCTTCCTGTAGCCGGTCACTTTAACACAGTGTCCTGTCCAGTCAGCGAATCAGAATTCAAATCTTGTTTTCAGCAAACCAAAGATATACAACCCAAATACTCAGTCCAATCAAACCAAAGCATACCACGGCTTTTTGACAGTGCAGTGATAGTGTTGCTAGTGTTGCAGTGACCAGTTCAATATGTCCCACTGCCTTGAGCCAGAGACAAATAACTTTCTTTCAAATGGACCTCTCTCACAATGCATCCAATTCAGCTGCAGCAAGAGCTGCTTGAACTCATTATGTGCTGACTGCACAGGGAACAGCCAACACTGAGAGCAGGAACCTATATTCCCCACATCCAAAGCTTTATTTGGAAAGAAAGCTGAAAGATGCTACCTTACTTATTCAGAATTTCAGGTAGACACAAGGGGTATTCAACGAAGGGGAATTCAAGTTATAAGTCGACTGGATCTTATCCGGCCGTTCAGTCACCTTCCCTCTAGATTGTCGGTGATCAAATTAGATTGTAGCACATTCTTCACTTGCAAAAGTATTATTCCTGGTGTTCATCCACAGGCTGGTGGCCTTGAAGATAGGGTAGGGGCACTTTAAACCCAGCTGGTGGTTTGCCAACAGCCATGCCATTAAGCATAGAGAGAAAGGGAGGACTGCAGGTGCTGGAAAGTCAGAGTCGAAAAGTGTGGTGCTGGAAAAGCACAGCAGGTCAGGCAGCATCTGAGGAGCAGGAGAGTCGATGTTTCGGGCATAAGCTCTTCATCAGGAATGTCAATGGTATTAAGCATAATCAGTTTATTCCCTTCCCAGAATCCTTCTACCAGACTGGGGTATATCTGATCTGGGAGTTGTTCGCTTTTTTAAAAAATATCTTCCATTATTTATCAACCATCTTCTCCCAGTTCCTTCACCGACACACTGTATCTGCGCCACCTTCCAAAACAGCGCTGCGGACACAACTGGATTCTTCCATGGCCATGGTTTCCCACTCCCTTGTGGCTGACTGGGCCCTCACCCGTATCTGACCTATCCCCCATCATTCCACCCTTGCCCCTTCCCATCACTCACATCAATGTGATCGGGTCTCCCCTTGTCCTCACCTTTTGTCCCACCAGCCTCTGCATTCAAAGGATCATTCTTCACCACTTCATACAACTCGAGCTGAACGCCACCACCAAACACATCTTCCCCTCACTCCCTCTGTCCGCATTTCCCTGGGATCGTTCCCTCCTGGACACCTTAGTCCATTCCTTGATCATCAACACCAGCTCTCCCCCAATCCCACAGCACCTTCCCATGTAACCACAGAAGGTGCAACCTCTGCCCCTTCCCCTCCCCCCTGCTCACCATCCAAGGGCTTAAACAGTCTTTCCAGTTGAAGCAGTATTTCACCTGTAGCTCCTCCAATCTTGTGTATTGGATTCGCTGCACCCAATGTGGCCTACTGTACACTGGAGAAACCAAATTCAGACTGGGTGATCGCTTTACAGAACATCTCCAATCTGTATGCAAGCACGGCCCTGACCTTCCTGTAGCCGGTCACTTTAACACAGCGTCCTGCTCATGCACCCCCTTGTCTGTCCTCTGCAGTGTTCCAGTGAATCCCAGCCCATACTGGAGAAACACCATCTCATCTTCAGACTGGGCACATTACAGCCTTCTGGACTTAATATTGAATTCAACACCTTCAGATTGTGAACCATTTTTTCCTTTATATTTTAGCGTGTTATATTCTGTATTCATGTCATCTCTCCATCCCCCACACCCCATTGGACACAGTCTATCCTTTCCAGTCTGGCAGTTAGACACACCGTTATTCGGCCATTCTCACATACTGATCACTTAGCTACCTACATCTTTTCTCTACCAGCACCTTACACCCACTTTACCCATACTGCCCCTGAACTGTAGCTAACTGCTGACCTCCTCCACACTTCAGTTCTGATGAAGAGTCATCTAGACTTGAAGCGTTAGCTTGCTCTCTCTCCATGGATGCTGCCTGACCCACTGTGATCTCCAACATTCGTTGTTATCTTTTCTATAACTTCCTTTCCTAGACTACTCCAATCAATTCAGCCCTCATTCCTCTGGCATTATCTTTTTTTGAGTTTAGCAATTGTTTCCAACTCAAATTTCTTAATCTCAAACAGAACGTTAAATTCTACCATGATAAATGTGAGGTGCTGCATTTTGGGAAAGCAAATCTTAGCAGGGCTTATACGCTTAATGGTAAGGTCCTCGGGAGTTCCGCTGATCAAAGAGATTTTGGAGCGCAAATTCATAGCTCCTTGAAAGTGGAGTCGCTGGTAGATAGGATAGTGAAGAAGGTGTTTGGTATGCTTTCCTTTATTGGTCAGAGTATTGAGTACAGGAGTTGGGAGGAGAAAGTGAGGTCTGCAGATGCTGGAGATCAGAGCTGAAAATGTGTTGCTGGAAAAGCGCAGCAGGTCAGGCAGCATCCAAGGAACAGGAAATTTGATGTTTCGGGCATAAGCCCTTCATCAGAATTCCTGATGAAGGGCTTATGCCCGAAACGTCAAATTTCCTGTTCCTTGGATGTTACCTGACCTGCTGCACTTTTCCAGCAACACATTTTCAGTACAGGAGTTGGGAGGTCATGTTATGGCTGGAGAGGACATTGGTTAGGCCACTATTGGAATATTGCACGCAATTCTGGTCTCCTTTTTATTGGAAAGATGTTGTGAAACTTAAAAGGGTTCAGAAATGATTGACAAGGATGTTGCCAGGGTTGGAGGATTTGAGCTATAGGGAGAAGTTGAATAGGCTAGGGTTGTTTTCCATGGAGCATCAGAGGCTGAGGGGTGACCTTATAGAGATTTATAAAATCATGAGGGACATGGATAGGATAAATAGGCAAAGTCTTTTCTTTGGAGTGGGGGAGTCCCAAACTAGAGGGCATGGATTTAGGGTGAGAGGAGAAAGATATAAAAGAGACCTTAGAGCAAATTTTTCAGTCAGAGGATGGTACGTGTATGGAATGAGCTGCCAGTGGAAGTAGTGGAGGCTAATTGCAACATTTAAGAGACATCTGGATGGGTATATGAATAGGAAGGGTTTGAAGGGACATGGTCTAGGTGCTGGCAGGTGGGATTAGGTTGGGTTGGGATATCTGGTCAACTTGGACGAGTTGGACCAAAGGGTCTGTTTCCATGCTGTACATCTCTATGACTCTATGTTCCAGACATTATTTCAGAGGTAGTCATTTATTCTGAGATATTGATTATAGCTAACTCATTAAGTATTTCTAGATCCAAAATAACTTAACCCTTGACTATATCCACAACATATTGTTCTAAGAAACTTTTCTGAATGCCCTCAACTAATTCTTTCTTGTTGTAATTTCTGCAAATTTGATTTCCCAAACAACATTGGTTAGTATCACTTCTGATTAGCGTGCTGGTTTTTTTTTAACATACCCTCATTATCTCTTGACTTGTTCTCGGTCTGACAGTGAAGCTACCATTCGGGCCCCAGTACTCCAACCAGTGCCTTTGTTTCCTTGTTATTTCTTCCTTGCACCCAAATATCATATAAAGAAAGGTTGAGGGAGCTAAGGCTTTTCTCACTGGAACAAAGAAGGGTGAGAGGTGACTCATTAGAGATGTACAAGATGAGAGGCATAGATGGAATGAATAGTCAGAGACATTTTCCCAAAGCAGAAATGGCTATCATAAATTAGATTAGATTACTTACAGTGTGGAAACAGGCCCTTCGGCCCAACAAGTCCACACTGACCCGCCGAAGTGCAACCCACCCATACCCCTACACTTACCTCACACTACAGGCAATTCAGCATGGTCAATTCACCTGACCTGCACATCTTTGGACTGGGGAGGAAACCGGAGCACCCCACGCAGACACGGGAAGAACATGCAAACTCCACACAGTCAGTCACCTGAGGCGGGAATTGAACCCGGGTCTCTGGTGCTGTGAGGCAGCAGTGCTAACCACTGTGCCACCGTGCTGCCGTGCTGCCCACAAGGGGGCATAATTTTAAGATGTGTGGAGGAAGGTTTAGAGGAGATGACAGAGATAGGTTCTTTACACAGAGAGTGGTGAGTGTGTGGAATGCACTGCCAGCAGTGATAGGAGAGTCAGATACATCAGGGACATTTAAGTGACACTTGGATAGGCACATGGATAATAGTAAAATATTGAGTATGTAGGTTAGTCTGATCTTAGAGTAGGATAAAAGGTCAGCACAGTATCAAAGGCCGAAGGGCCTGTACTGTGCTGCACTGTTCTATGTTCTATTTTCGAAATGAATTCTACATCTTCTGATCCAAGATCATTTCTTGCTTTTGCATTTATTCCTACCTACTAACAAATCCACCCCACCAACCTTTTCCTCTTGCCAATCCTGTTGAAGAGTCACACATGCCTAAGTATTTAGTAACAAAAAACAAAATGTGATGGAAAAGCTCAGCAGGTCTGGCAGCATCTGTGGAGAGAAATCAGAATTAACATTTTGAGTCCAGTCGCCCTTCCTCAGAACTCTCCATGGAAGGGTGACTGGACCCGAAACGTTAACTCTGATTTCTCTCCACAGATGCTGCCAGACCTGTTGAGTTTTGCCAGCAATTTCTGTTTTTGTTTCTGATTTACAGCTTCTTCAGTTTCCTTAAGCATTTAGTTCCAGCTTTGGTCTCCTTGTAACCATGTCGGAGTGGTCTCTATGAGTTAATATACAGCACAATACTCAAACCGTTTTAAATTGTCAGTGGGGTTTGACTCGTGAAGTCATATCAATTGCTACAGTGGGGTTTGAACTCTAGAAACTGGAAATGTTTTTGTGCCTGGAAACTGCTCAACAATGGGAAGGCCGATTAAAGCTGAAATGAGTCACTTTCATTCAGGACAACTGATCACTGCTGAAGGAATTCCAACCAAGCATTAGGTCCAATCGTTGTACATGTTAATGGTAACATCTGTTTCATTAACAAGATGCTTAAATTTTTCCTTATCTCAGCATGGCAGACAATACACTTTGGACACATAATGAGATAGGAAGCAAGAGAGTGGAGATAATGGATACGCAGTCTAAATGGCACCATTTGAGTAGTGACATCTCATGGGAATCTGTACTGAGTATCAGCATTTCTCTATATTTATGAATGGTTTGGATGAAGGAATAGAAAGCCAAACATTCAAATGACAGTACCAAAGGAGCAGGAAGGATATAGAAACATTCTGAAGGATGGAGAGTACGAGAGCAGAGCAGATTGTAAATACAAGGCAGGACTTTGGGAATTCCAGTGACAGCAGATTCCTAGGGAAAAGCACTGAGCGTTGGTCCAGCTGCCATTAGGTTGATGTTAGATGATTCAAATCTGAGTCCAATGTTTGGATAATTATGAAGATGAATGTCTCCATCCCACCCCACCCTGGAACTTACTGCACACTCCAACTATATCTAGCCACACCCTCCCTTCCCCACACCCCACACCTTCCCTCCCCCTCAACATTCACACCCTCCCCTTCCATCCACACCCTCACTCATCCACACCCCTCACCCTCCCTCCTCCACACCCCCACACCATCCCTCACCTCAACACCCATACCCTCTCTCCCCCTCAACAATAACACCCTCCCCCCCCACAGCCCCACACACTCTCTCCCCCTCAATATCCACACTCTCCCTCCCCACGCCCCACACCTTCCCTCCCCACACCCCACACCCTCCCTCCTCCACACCCCCACACCCTACCTCCCCCTCAACATCCATACTCTTTCTCCCCTTAACACCACCCTCCCTCCCCTACTCTCCATACCCTCCCTCCTTCACCCCACAGACTACTTCCCTCTCAACACCCACACACTCCCTCCCCCACACCCTCACACCATCCGCCACCACCCCCACAGCCTCCCTCCCCCTCAACATTCACATCCTCCCTCCCCCACACCTCCACACCCTCCCTCTCCTCCACACTCCAGACCTTCCCTCCCCCACACCCCCACAACCACCCTCCCACTTAACCTCCACACCCTCCTTTCCCCTTCACTCCCCTCACACCCTCTCCCCCATCCCCCACACCCTCCCTCCCCCCACCTGCACACTCTCCCTCACCCCCACACCCCACCTCCTCCCTCCCCTACACACCCACACCCCACACCCTTCCTCCCTCCACCCCTATCCCCCACACTCTCCCTTCAACTCAGCCGCCACACCCTCCTTCTCCCCACCCACACATTCTCCCTCACCCTCTCACTCTGACACCCTCCCTCTGCTCTTTCCTCACACCCCCATCCCCCACACCCTACATCCCATCAAACTCCGCACATCCTCCCTCCACCCAAACACTCGTCCACCAACTCCCACACCCTTCCAGCAGTGTGGCCCAGCAGCACAGACTGGAGGTGATGGCATTAGAGATGAATTTAGGTTCGCAGCAACCTCTCCATCAATGAGGTGGTCTTAGTGCCGATCTATGGCTGCTGCGGTGGATGTGAGTTTGGGTTCCTGACGGCATCAGCTTCATGGAGGTGGTGATGGGGGTGAGTTTGGGTATGATATGAGACCCAGAGATATCAGAGGCTGTATGGGTGAGGGTGGGCCTGATGTAGACTCATGGAGATGGCAGTGTCTCGTTTAGGCCAGTGTGGTACTTGGCAACATGGATGTCATCTGCATTGGCGTGGTCCAATGAGGACTCATAGTCATGAGGTAAGACAGTGCCAAAAAGTGGGCGAGGTTTGTCACATCGCCAGCCGTGTAGTGAAGGAGACTCGTGCCTGGCCTCCAGACCATGGCCTGTGAGGAAACATTTATCAAAAAGCATTGTAAAGTTGGACATTTTCTTCATTTCTTCATTTCTCAGCCTTTGGTTTGGTTCAGTTTCCTGTTTTGTAAGATGGCACCAAGAAGTGGCGACACTATACAATACTTTTCACTGTATTTTGTAACAAGATACACTTGACAATAAGTCAATCGATCAATCACAGTGCAGTGATCGGGCACGTCCACACATGAACAGCAATGGGTGTTTAATTTGGCTGCTCATATGACGTAAGATCTCCAGAGTCAGCTGGAAGCTACCTGCCCATGTAGGACCCTCTGCTTGACAGAGGGAACCATCAGCAAGGAAGAACACTCCGATGATTGGGCAAGCACTTCAGATCAGAGTTAAGAACTCCACACTGAAGGAGAATGAAGATGTCCATCGCAGATTCAGGCTGCACTGCGAGACAATGATTTACGATGGAGGTCCTGAGTCAGAGGCTCTGTGAGTCACACTTTAAATCCCTGGTGTTCCAGGCAAATCCTGAAAATGGTGCAGTAATCGAAGCTGGTAACGCAAGAAGTCAGAAAATGATTCATAACTCCCAGCAAGTGCTGCTGGAACAGTGAGTAGGAAACGTGATAGAGGCACAGGAACAGGAATAAAGTGACATGAAAGTAACATTGATTCAGGGTCACAGACTAAGAGGTACTGCAAAGTCTGGTTCTGAAGCGATATTGTTGGGCTGTTTACTGGGTCTTTTTGAAATCTTTAACGAGACAACAGAAATGATAATCGATCTGTAGGGAATCTAGTCTAATGTAATCTTTTACAAGTTCTACAATTAAACCATGAGGAGGGAGAATCATCATTCAAACCACGATTAAAGCAGTAATCACTTATTAAAGCCATTAATGGCGAGATCATACAGTGATGGTTCATTAGAGGTGGAAGTCCTCCACCTGAAGCACAAGATGCAGGCATTATAGCAGCAAGGCTGCTGTTATAATGAAATAATAGTTTTTTAAGCAAGCAAAACATATAACCATGTTAGGAAGACAAGACGTCAGAAATAATATTGTCACAAATACTTAATTTCAGAGATGGGCCAAATACAACACAGAATTAGATATTTTGGAGAAAAAACATTCAGAAATACAGAATAGTTGCCAAATTAGACATTAAATCTGAAAGTAAATAGTTGATACACTTCTAAACACAATTGGAAGTAAAGTGGATGATGTTATAACACACCAAGGTCTAAAGATGCAATGGTCTAGGAATGTTTTTACTGGACGCTTAATCCAAAAAGTCAGCAAATACACCACATTCAAATCCTGCTGTGGTCATTGGTTGAATTTGAGTTTTAAAAAAAGTTAAGAATCTAATTATGACCATGGGACCGTTGTTGATGTCAGGAAAAATGCATCTGGCACACTAATGACCTTCAGGGAATAAAATGTACCATCCTTGCCTTGTCTGGCCAAATATGTCTCCAGACCCATAGCAATAAGACCATAAGACCATAATGTCAACTAATGGTCAACGACAGAGTCAACCATTGCCATCAGAAATGGCCTCGCAAGCCATTCAGTAGTATTGATTATTAGGAAGTCTCAAAGAAATAAAACCAGATGGACCACCAAGCATCAATCTAGACACCTGAAAATGATAGCCACAACAGTCACTAATTTTATTTGATGTATTTGTGCATTTTGTTATAAAACAGAGCGGAAAGTGTCACCACTCTCTGACATGATCTTGAAACGCTGAAAATAAACCAATGCTGACAAAGGCAGAAAAACAAAGAAGCAACATTCAGATTTCCAGTCCATCCTGTTAAGTGCACAGCCACCCTGAAGCTGAGACAGTCACCAGCCTGAAGCAGCCAACCCGCAATGGGTCTCTTCCCCTTGTAACCGCTGGAATCACAAGTTGCCACTCTTCAGCGCCATCTTGCCTCCAGTGATACTACTAACGTCATGGTGAGTCAGGCAGGGCCGACCCCACAGATGCCGACTAATGCGCCAGGCCCAAACCCCACTCTGCCACTATCTCTGTGAGTACACTCCAAGCCCACCAACTGATGCAGCCGTTCCTGGGTCCCGCGGACCTGGTCCAAACCCCACTCCGCCATTAATGCAGATGTTATCTTCATCACATCTTGACTACAGCCTCATCAGCCTACAGCCCGGAGGACTCAACATAGAGTTCTCTGATTTCAAATAACCTCCTTTCCCATTCCCTGACTCCCTTCCCAGCCCCTTCCCCTTCCTTCCAATCCTCCCAGTCACCAAGTGGATTCATTCCTCCCATTGACCAACCAGGCCGTACCCTCTACCTGTCTTCACCTATCCTCACTTCACCATTCTGTTCCCACCATCCCCTTCCCACACCCACCCCCAGTCCTGAAGATGGGTTATACCTGAAACGTCGATTTCTCCAACTCCTTATGCTACCTGGCTTGCTATGTTCTTCCACCCTTCTGCTTGTCTACTGCAGATGCAGATGTCACTAAGAATGCTACCATCTAAGCATCTAACATCTCATTAACAGCCAAAGGTAGGAGAGCTGTCTCACAGACTGGTCAAACAACAGCCTGGCGTGCTCATACTCACAGAATCATATCTTACAGACAATGTTCCAGACACCACCATCACCGTGGAGAAAGTGAGGACTGCACATGCTGGAGATCAGAGTCAACGTTTCAAGCATAAAGTTTCCTGATGAAGGGCTTATGCTTGAAAAGTCGATTTTCCTTCTCATCAGATGCTGCCTGACCGGCTGTGCTTTTCCAACACCACATTCTTCGACCACAGTCACCATCCCTGGATCTGTCCTGTCCCACTGGCAGGACAGACCCAGCAGCATAGTGGTACACAGTTGGGAGAGAGTTGCCTCTCGACTCTGGACCCCAGGAAATCTCATGGTCTCAGGTTGAACAGGAGCAAGGAAACTTCCTGCTGATGACCACAAGCTCCTCCAGCACAGCAACGGCACTGACAGCTACCCAGCAATGTAGAAAATTGACAGTCAATAAAGTGTGGTGCTGGAAAAAGCAAGTCAGGCAACATCTGAGGAGCAGGAGAGTTGACATCTCAAGCGTAACCCTTCATTAGGATCTGCTGTGCTTTTTCCAATGCCATACTTTATTGACTCTGACTTCTCTAGCATCAGCAGTTTACACTGTCTCCCAATACAGAAAATTGCCCAGTTATATCCTGCACACAAAAATCAGGACAAATCCAATCTGACTAATTAACGTACCATCAGTCTACCCTCGGTCATCAGTAAAGTGATGGAAGGGGTCATCAACAGTGCTATCAGGCAGCACCTGCTCAGCAATAACCTGCTCAGTGACACACACTTTGGGTTTCACCAGGGCCACTCAGCTCCTGATCTCATTACAGCCTTGGGTCAAACATGGACAAAAGAGCTGGATTCCAGAGGGGAAGGGAGAGAGTCTCAGTCCTTGAACATCAAGACTGCATTCAACTGAGTGTGGCATCAAGGGCCTTTGCAAAATGGAATCAAAGGATATCAGAAGGCAAACTCTCCACTGGATTGGCTCAACAAGTGCCATGAAAGCAAGAGTTAAGTTCCCAATTCATGACCACATTCCACAGCAAGTACTTTATCACTTCACGGCTGTGAGATCAAAGGGACCCTGGGGGCAAACTCTCCACTAGGTGGAGTCATACCGGGTACAAAGGAGGATGGCTGTGGTTGTTGGAGGGTCCGTCATCTCAGCTCCAGGACATCTCTGCATGAGGTCTTCAGGGTATTGTCCTAGGCCCAACCATCTTCAGCTTCTTCATCAGTAACTTACCCTCCACAAAGTCAAAAGTGGAAATGTTTGCCCAAAATTGCACCATGTTTAGCACCATTCATAACTCCTCAGATACTGAAGATGTCCGTGTTCAAATTCAACAAGACCTGGACAATATCCAGGCTTAACATCCAGGCATCAACATCACTGAACCCCTGCTAGCAACATCCTTAGGTTTACCATTGACCAAAAAACAACTGGACTCACCACATAAACACAGTGGCTAGAAGAGTGGGTCAGAGGCTAGGGATACTACAAGAAGTAACTCACCTCCTGATATCCTAAAGCCTGTCCACCATCTGCAATTCACAAGTCAGGAGTGTGATCCTGGATGGGTGCAGGCCCAACAACACTCAAAATGCTTCATAGATTGGTACCACATCCACAAGTATTCACTCCTGTCACCACTAAAACTCGGTAGCAGCAGATGTACTATCTATGGGACGCTCTGCAAAGATTCATCACAGATCCTTAGACAACCAATCAAGGAAGATCTCGACAAAGAACAGGCAGTAGAAGTTTTGCCAGGGCTGCCATGGCTCATTGAACTGACTGATCTTTGAGGTCTGAATCTTGCTCCGATAAAAAACAAGTTCGCTCTTTCAAAGATACAAATGATTTCTTTCTGAAATGCAGAATTCTAACTGTGGCTTTCTTTGGAAGTACTACTCTCCTCATGACACAAACTTTCCAGTCTCGGATAAGCTTCCTTGGAGCATCAGAGGCTGAGGGAGTGACCTTATAAAGGTTTATGAAATCATGTGGAGCATAGATATAGGCCGTTCTGCTATAATGTGACAGTTGTGTTCCTCTGTGACCTCACTTGATGTATTTAATAGAGTCAGACAGCACGGTTACAGGCCCTTCCGCCCAACTCGTCCATGCTAACCAGGTTTCCTGGACTGAACTAGTCCGACTTGCCTGCGTTTGGCCTTGTGTTTCAAACTTCCAGCTCAGCACTGTCCCCATGACTTATCTGGACTTGTCCGACCTGCCGGGCTTCTTTTCCACCTATCCATTCCACCCTCTCCTCCCTGACCTATCACCTTCATCTCCTTCCCCACTCACCCATTGTACTCTATGCTACTCTCTCCCCACCCCCACCCTCCCCAAGCTTATCTCTCCACGCTTCAGGCTCACTGCCTTTATTCCTGATGAAGGGCTTTTGCCCGAAATGTCGATTTCGCTGCTCCTTGGATGCTGCCTGAACTGCTGTGCTCTTCCAGCACCACTAATCCAGAATCTGGTTTCCAGCATCTGCAGTCATTGTTTTTACCTCTATCCCTATTAACCTTTCCTATCCATGGATCTGTCCAAAGTCTTTTAAATGTTTTAACTATGACCACCTCTACTATGTCCTCTGGCAGCTTGTTCCTTGTCGACAGTACCAGCATCTGCAAGTTATTTTGTCTCCACACAATTTTTAGACGTTTGAGCTATACTTTGTTGGTCAGCAATGTAATTGCAATCTTTAGGCTGCTGGGCTGTGTGGTTGGAGTTACAGAATTAAAGTATGCTTTGATGGAATGTCATCTCTAGAAAGGGCAGAAGTATGTCCTCTGTGGATTTATCTTTGCAGTGGGAGAACTCCTTCATTTTGACTTTGCAGACAAAGCAAATCATACCCGGGTAATGGAAAAAGCCAATAACCATTTTTAGCTTTGTTTGTCAAATTATTGATTCGTGACCACACTAAATATTTTACAGTAACCTTGAGATCCTTGAATCCTCTCCATGCCCAGTTGATGATTGTTTTGATTCCTCACTGTATCGCTGTAGGCAAGGAATGAAAGGGGCGAAAGTGAAGGACTGAAGATGCTGGAGATCAGAATCGAGAGTGTTGCGCTGGAAAAGCACAGCGGGCCAGGCAGCATCCAAGGAGCAGGACAGTCGACATTTTGGGCAAAAGCCTTTCATCAGGAATGAAAGAGACTAAAACAGAAGGAACGAACACAGTCTTCAGATAGCAGGGTAAGATGAAAACTAAAGGAAAAAGAGTCAATAGGGAGCAACAGTGCATTTTGTGGCAAGCTGGAAACTGTCTGAAAATGACAGGAATCTTCAAAGCAAAGTAAGCAGATTAGTAACCAGCGAGAGAGAAAGCAATGAATTGAAATTGAAATATCAGCAGAAGCAAAGTGTAGAATAAATTGTGAGAGGTCAGAAAACTTAATTTATTAAAGATTGAGGGTTTATTACCAAACTGATTTTTGTCTACGTGATCAGGGATATGTGAAATGTTTAGTGTTGTTTCTCCTGTGGCTGGTGATTCACCGGTTGGCACCCAGGGTCATGGGTTCGATTCCAGCTTCAGGTGACTGGATGGAGTTTGTACATTCTCCCCGTGTCTGTGTGGGTTTCCTCCAAGTGCTCCGGTTTCCTCCAAAGATGTGCAGGTTAGGGTGGATCGACCATGCTAAATTGTCCATAGTGTCCAGGAATGCGTAGGTTAGGTGGGTTAGCTATGGGAAATATTGGGTTACAGGGATAGGATCAGGGTGTGGATAGGATACTCTTAGGAGGTCAGTATGGACTCGAATGGGCCAAATGGCCTCTTTCCAGACTGTTGGGGCTCTCTATGATTCCTTAACAACTTCCAAGATGAAATTACCAGGATAGTCCCACTGATTACACCTCATAGAAATAATCCAAAGTAGGTCAAGTACAACAATTTGCTTTTTGTTGGACTTCAACTGATATAAGTGCTAATGCAGCAGTCA
Organism: Hemiscyllium ocellatum; assembly: GCF_020745735.1. Taxonomy (NCBI): domain Eukaryota; kingdom Metazoa; phylum Chordata; class Chondrichthyes; order Orectolobiformes; family Hemiscylliidae; genus Hemiscyllium; species Hemiscyllium ocellatum. Next base: position 7,739,758 of record NC_083416.1, read on the forward strand.
CTATGTGCATAGGAGGATTGTATAATTATCACTGGGAAAAGTGAGCAGTGAGGTGATTGTATAGTGCAGTGTCACTAGACCAGTAATCCAGGAGCCCAGGCTGATGCTATAGGATATTTGTTCAAACTCCAACTAAGCTGGATAGTGAAATTAGTTAAGAACTAATATGTCTACAGTGAAAAACTAGACTATTGGTGACCATTGTCAATCATTGTAAAAATCCATCAGGCACACCGATACCCTTAGGGAAGGAAATATGTGAGGCTACATCTGGCTTCAGCAGTGAGTCTTACCAGCCCTTTGCAATGGCCTAGCAAACCACTCACTTAGCTGAGTACAGCCCAGGAGAGTAAGGTGCACATGGGGGTAACCTGCAACCATTCAGGAGGGTCTGTGGTAGGGTGGTCTCACCCTTCCTGCAAGTGGCAACCAATCAGTGTAATCCTTTCCCATTCATGAGTACAGAATTTGAGAATCCACTCCTCCAATCTGAGATCCCGTCTCTCTCTCTCTCTCTCTCTCATGCTTCCCTGATCCACCTCCACTGTTTCTCACTCGCATTGGCTGATGCACTTTCTCATGAGGCAAAAGTGAGGACTGTCAATACTGGAAATTAGAGTCAAGAGTGTGGTGCTGGAAAAGCACAGCAGGTCAGGCAGCATCCGAGGAGCAGGAGAACTGACGTTACGGGCAAAAGCCCTTCATCAGGAATGAGGCTGGGAGCCTTGGGTGTGGAGAGATAAATGGGAGGGGGTCGGGCCTGGGGGGAAGGTAGCTGAGAGTGCAGTAGGTGGATGGAGGTGGGGGTAAAGGTGATAGGTCGGAAGGGAGGGTAGAGCGGATAGGTGGGAAGGAAGATTGAAAGGTGGGGTGGGTCATGAGGGCTGTGCTGAACTGGAACATTAGAACTGGGATAAAGTGGAGGGAGAGGAAATGAGGAAACTAGTGAAATCCACATTGATGCCATGGATTTGAAAGATAAGGTGTTCTTCCTCCAGGTGTGGGGTGGTAAGGGAGTAGTGAAACACTCTCAGCTACCTTACCCCCAGCCCTACGCCCTGCCATTTATCTCTCCACCCTCCGAGGCACCCAGCCTCATTCCTGATGAAGGGTGTTTGCCCAAAACATCAGTTTTCCTGCTCCACTGACATTTTTTCATGAGCCTATAAACAACCAGTGGGAGAAGTAAACCCGCCGTGTGATTGGAGCAGGGGCAGGCGACTGGAAATGTCAGCGTTTGCAGTGAGCAAGCTAGTGGGGTCGCTGAGGGTTAGGTCCGCATGATGTTACCATGGGTCAGTCACCTGCAGGCGGGAAGGATGGCAATGGCTCTACAGAGGAAAGAGGAGGCTATAAAGGAAAGAGAACTGATCTAAACCTGTCAGCAAACAAATACTCTACTAATTCTGAGGCTTGGAACCCCTATCACTGATGTAGTGAATAGCCAATACAAGCAACCACACCTTTTTGGTTTTGGTCTATGGACCGAAAATGAGTAACATGGACCCTGCTTTCGCATCTTGAAGAAATGAGTGAACTGAGCTGATTAATGTGAGGTCTTCTGCAACAGTTCAAGCAGGCAGATCATTACTACCTTCTCAAAGGCAACTAGGGGGAGGCAATAAATTCTGGGCCAGCACACCCCATGAGAGAAACTAAAATAAAAGTTTTGTGGACCTTAACTCCAGATGAACTGATGCCACTTGTTGTGGCATGAGGAGGGCTCGGCTTAGTAACATCCCTCTGATTGGTCAGTCTGCAGCTCACACAGACCCTATGAGACAAATGAAAAGAGAGAAGCAAGAAAGTCTCCAGAGGTTGGCTGTATTGGTATCTGGGGGACAGTGAGGACTACAGATGCTGATGAAGGGTCCTGACCCAAAATGTCAACAGTCCTGCTCCTCTGGTGCTGCTTGACTAGCTATGCGTTTTCCAGCTCTACACTTTATTGACTCTGTATCGCTTTTTCTCCCAGTCACCTTACAACGTAAAGTTATTGTCTCCAATTCGCTTCTGCAAAAGCAGGAAATTCATAAACAAAGACTGGAGTGACTGGGCTAACTTCAGCCTAGTAAACCTCATAGAATGTCCTGATTGGTCCAATCAGGGAGCCCTGGCTGATAGATATAAACAGGAGTGTCAGGGGTTCTATTCACTCTGAGAGCTCGCTCTGTGGAAGCCAGTTTGAAGTACCTTGCATGTGCAAATAAAGGGTACAAAGTTAAAAATCACCCAGCATCAGGTTATAGTCCAACAGGTTCAATTGGAAGCACTAGCTTTCGGAGCGCCGCTGTGGCACAACCACCTGATGAAGGAGCGGCGCTCCAAAAGCTAGTGCATCCGATTAAACCTGTTGGACTATAAACTGGTGTTGTGTGATTTTTAACTTTGTACACCCCAGTCCAACACCGGCACCTCCAAATAAAGGATGACCAGGATACCGGTCTCTGTGGAGTTATTTCTGAGACATTGCCAGAAATAATTCTAAGACCGAAAGGACAATAACAGACCACAGGTTCGACCAATCAATCAGTGAACTAAAGACCAGACATTATTCAACTGATAATATTGAAGGAACACTAAAGAACCAAAAGGACTGTCAAATTAACTCATGCAGTTTTTGTTTTATTTAGGCTGGTGATTTAGCACAGCGTTCTCCTGACAATTTGACATCCATCCACCGTGTTTGTCTCTTGTCTATGTCCCTTTTGTGTCTACATATGTCTGGGAATGTAAAAGGGTAGAACTTCAGCAGTAACCAGAACTTATCTCCCCCACCCCCCTCCCCCCCGCACCACCCCCCCCATCCCCCACCAAACACACACACACACACACACTTTTTATCTGCCATTGATTAAAAAGACACATTTGGTTATAATAAATAGGATTTTTATTGTTGATGATAAAACCTAGTGTATACTTCCTTTCACCCAAATCAAACAGCCAGGTATATATTTTTTTTGGGCAGATTAATTAAATGTTGACCTTTTCAGTGACTCCAGGAGCAGTGGAGCCCAAAATTGGTGCATTGTCTCAAGCAAGTGATGACACTTGAAAATGAATGTGGAAACGCGAATTGAAGGCCACGTAGATTCAGGTGAAACTTTGCATTTGGAAAGCTACTTGATACAATTCCAAGAAATACTTTTTACATTTAAATTTTGGGTTGAGATCCGAGCCATAGGAAACTTGGTAGGAACTACCAGGTTAAGTCTGTCAGTTTTATACAATTGTGATGGAAATGTTGCAATCTAGTGAGCCTGCTGAGAATGGTTTTGTCTCTTTTATACCCAGAAGTGCACATCATTCGATTTGAAAATAAACTTTTGTTTCTAACACATGCCTTTTGTCTTGTAATACTGTGTTGCCTTATGCTTTTCTTGTGTAATGTGTCATTAAGTTTGCAGAGGAGTTGCTCATTGGCAGTATTAATGAATCTAATCATATCATAGAGTCATTGAGATATACAGCATGGAAACAGACCCTCTGGTCTGACTCGTCTATGCTGACCAGATATCCTAACCTAAACTAGTCCCATTTGCCAGCACTTGGCCCATATCCCTCTAAACCCTTCTTATCATGTATCCATCCAGATGCCTTTTAAATGTTGTAATTGTGCCAGCCTCCACCATTTCCTCTGGCAGCGCTCACTCCAAGAGACAGGCAAACCGAGCTGAGAGAGCTCATCTCCTGGTCCGCGTTGAGGCTGAGAGTCTGAGTCTGTGCTGAGGCCAAGAGTCAGGAAGTCCCTAGGAAGAAAGAAGATAGAAAAAAAAACACAGAAGGAGTAAAAACAAAAAAGAAAAGAAAATGAAAATGGAGGAGTGAGTGGCCCCAGCTCAATGTCCTACTCTGCTGCCGCCATCTTAAGTTAGAGACTCCACATTCATTTTCATGTGTCGTGACTTGCTTGAGACATTGGAGGATTGACATGGGCCTTGTGTGCTGTCCTACTCTATTTTAAAGGACCCAACGTACATCAACTAGGTGTTTGACAAAACTGTCAAGGGATAAATGTGAGGAGGTGGTGAATAATGGACCCAGAAACAAAGGAAACATGAGGATCCATGAGTTTCTTTCCTCACTCTAGATGTACCTAGATACCAAGGTCTACAGCAATTCAAGAAAATATCTCACCCCGACCTTGTCCAGGCCAATTAGATGAGGGCATAAATGCTGGTCTAATCAGCAATACTCTCCAGGGGATGTTTAAAAATGACTTTGTTGATTATGAAAACAATAGGAAAGCTTGCAACTCTTCCTGCAAATGAGACAAGCTGATTTGACTAATCACCATGGGAGGCACAGTCACAGCGCCAAGTTTGATTCTAGCCTCAGGCACCTGCCTGTTTGGAGTTTGCATGTTTTCCCCGTGTCTGTGTGGGTTTCCTCTGGTTTCTTCCCACAGTCTCCAGGTGTGCAGGTTAGGGGGGATTGGCCATGGGAATTGTCCAGGGGTATGTAGATTAGGCGGATTAGCCATGAGAGATGTTGGGCAGGATGGTCGAGTCTGGGTGGGATGCTCTTCGACACACCAGTGTGGACTCGTTAGGTCGAAAGACCTGTTTCCAAACTGTTGGGGTTCTATGGTTGGGAGGATAAAAATGTCGCAATAATGGAAAATATGTGCAATCAATTTTCGGCTTCCACAATCTGATTTTCATTCCCAAACCCTTTGGGGAATAAAATAGTCCTATAAAGGAAAAAGACCCTGGATGTAATCTGGCCACCTAACCACAGAGTAATGCAAATTCAGAAAAACAGTTTGAAATAAAAATAATCATTCGAACTAAAATTACCATTTAATCTAAAGATGTTGAAGCAAGCCAACTGAGGCAGACATCAAGATCTTCTGTTTTAATTTACACTTGCATGAAAAATTGCATATAGAACATAGAACATTACAGTGCAGTCCAGGCTCTTCAGCCCTCGATGCTGCTCCAACTTGTGAAACCAATCTGAAGCCCATCTAATCTATACTACTCCATTTTATTGGATATAAAAGGATTGCCTGCAGCCTTTCATCTTTGGAAAACAATGAATGGGAAGACTTGGGACGCACAAATGAACCATATTTCAGTGGTGGCTTTGCAGAGCAGTGAGAGAGAGAAGTGAAGGAAACTGTTTGGTAATTTCATCTATCTCTCCCGACATATTTCCCAACATCTCAAAAGTCAGCAATGATTACAAAACAAAATATCCATCAACCAAGCATTCAGGGATCCTACAAATTTTACAAGACTGAAAAGAATGAGAGACTAAACTGCTTTTAAAGCCTCTAAGAACTTTTAAACGTCGTATTCTTTATCTTCCTATCTTATTATACACTCACTTTTCAAAAGGTGTTTGTGTGAGTGTCCTATTTTTAATTTGTGTGCTGGAGAAGGAGGGGTTGTTCTGATAATGCTGTCACTTTAAAAGGTCAGTTTGTTCCTGGTATTTTTTTGAAGAGAAGCTATAAGGCAGAGGTACAGAGCAGTCTGCCAGAGCCCACTTAAGTAAATAATTTGTGAGCCCTTTTTTTAAAGTTGGAACAATAGAAGCAGCCTGAATGGGTGTGGCCTGCCCTCACAGATCCAGAATTCTAGGTTTTGGTTTTTTATAGTAACATCAGAAGCTGTTTGGGGTCTCGTAAGAATTAGAACCTTCAGTTAACGTCTCTTGGCTGCCACACTCTCAAAGTTTTCTCTTGATGTTCATCCTTATTAATTGGAGAGCTGCTTGTGAGAATTTGTGTCTGAATTTTCCTTTCTGCCAAGGGGTGTGTTTATGGCATGTTATTATATTGGAACAGTTAATTAGCAATTGATACTGTATCCATTATTCAGTTAAGTTTTCGAATAGTTGTTATTCTAAATTCCTCTTTTGTTTGTATTTTAATTATTGTGTTTAAATAAATTGTGTTTTGCTTAACATCGTATCTGGAACACAGCACTTCACATTTACCTATAAAATTAGAAATGGTTAGGGTCCACGCTACCTTCTTAAATATATTGAGGGGGTCCATAACATTGTGATGAATAACATTCATCTTTCTTTCGCTAAAGAGAACCTTGCTATTGGCTCCTAAATTTTTATAAATATTACGTTGTACTTAAAATGTGATATAACTGCCTGCTAAAATAATTAAAAATAACTGTTGTAACTTGAAAAGTGGGAAGCTGACAATTCACAGATGGAAAAATTCATCTGTGGAGCACTGCATTTTCTCGCTGTGGTAAATGAGTTGCTGAATATTGGTCCATTTCTGACAGTGATAGCAAGTTGCCATATAATGCCACAGAAGCCTCCACAATATTAATGATTGATGAATTCCTGTAGTTCCTGTTTGCAAATTGAAATTGCGTCAATGCTGCAGGGAGAATTGAATGGCCAAACAATGAAGATTGACTTCCTTTGGATATTTGCTAAAGTGTATTCAATCACATTGACAGAAACCTCTGCCATTGAGAGATATTTTCATTGCATTGCAATGTATCGTATATGCCCAAGGTCTTAGAGAGACAATGCTGCAGGAACTTCAGTCCCTCAACATTAACAAAGACTCGTTGTATTCTCACGTGATGAGGTCAATCCAATGTAACATATTTTGTAGGAGTAATGGGGATTGTGATTCAGACAGTTCTTGTTTATGCCTCCCTCAGAGTTCAGATCAGCAGTATTAAACAACAAGGCAATAAAATTTGTCAAAAAAATGTGAAGAAAAACAATTTCATCTGGGGTTTATATGCAAACAATAATCCATCAGACCGGTCTTAGAAACATCACACTGTTAACTTGTAGCATTCCCCAGATCTTTCTAGGAATGGTTAGTTGAGAACAGGGATATTACACTGTATTGTTGGGAAAATTATAGTTGGAAGAGTTTTTTTATAGCAACTGTTTCTTCAAGCACAAACAGGAAGTGCTGAAGACATCCCACAAGGCAGGCAAATTTGTTAGAGTGTGAAAAAGAATTTAAGGGATTCCACTGTCATGTACAGGTAGGGGACTGGATAATGCAATTAAAACAAAGCCACACAACCAATGGAGGCAGTCAATAGGGGAACAGGGCTCTGAACAGCGATTGGAGGAGGTCAAATGCTAAAGCTGAGGCACAGTGGCACAGTCGTTGGCACTGTTGCCTCACAGCGCCAGAGACCCGGGTTCAATTCCCACCTCAGGTGACTCTGTGTGGAGTTTGTGCATTCTCCCCGTGTCTGCGTGGGTTTCTTCTGGTTGCTCCGGTTTCCTCCCACAATCCAAAAAAAAACTGTGCAGATTAGGTGAATTGGCCATGCCAAATTGCCCTTAGTGTTAGGTGAAGGGATAAAAGTAGGGGAATGGGTCTGAGTGGGTTGCGCTTCGACGGCTTAGTGTGGACTTGTTAGGCCGAAGGGCCTGTTTCCACACTGTAAGTAATCTAATCATAAAGGCTCATGGTTGTGAACAGTTGGACCAGGGACTGCTAAAGGTTCAGGACTGTGATCAACAAGGGAAGTCGCAAGATGTGCAGTCTAGGTGGATTGGCCATGTTAAATTACCCAAGGTGACCGGGGATGTGCAGGTTAAGTGGATTGACCATGCTAAATTACCCGTGGTGTCCAGGGATGTGCAGGTTAGGTGAGTTAGCCATGGGAAATGCAGGGTTCCTGAGATAGAGTCGGGCAGTGGGTCTGGGTGGGATGCTCTTCAGTGGGTAGCTGTGGTTTCAATGCGCCAAATGGCCTGGTTCCACACTGTCGGGATTCTATGTAACCTTTTTAAAGATTAGAAGCTATTCTTCTCGAAACAACAGCCCTCCTGTTTGCTAGTAAACTGGCTCCAACAAACAATAGCCACACATGTTAAGTATTTCCGGTCTGAAACCCATTAACCGGAGAACTGCCAACATTTCATTCAGGATGAAACCAAGTCAATATTTTTGTCAACAAGCTTGTGGTTTAGAAATCCTCATAAACTTTGGAAAACATGTCATTCAGGAAAGTGAGGACTGCAGATGCTGGAGAGTCAGAGTTGATAAAGCGTGACACTGGAATAAACACAGTCTGACCGGAAGGTAATACATGGCTTGGAAAGGGTGGACGCTAGGAAGTTGTTTCTGTTAGGCAAGGAGACTAGGACCAGTGAACACAGCCTTAGAATTAGAGGGGGTCAATTCAGAACAGAAATACGGAGACATTTCTTCAGCCAGAGAGTGGTGGGCCTGTGGAATTCATTGCCACAGAGTGCAGTGGAGGCCGGGACGCTAAATGTTTTCAAGGCAGAGATTGATAAATTCTTGATGTCACAAGGAATTAAGGGCTACGGGGAGAATGCTGGTAAATGGAGTTGAAATGCCCATCAGCCATGATTGAATGGTGGAGTGGACTCGATGGGCCGAATGGCCTTACTTCCACTCCTATGTCTTATGGTCTTACGGCTATACTTTCCCAGGACTGTGCTTTATCAAAGCATGTCATTCACCAGTCTTAGGTTGAGGTACCTTGTATGCAATTCCTGGAGCGAGCATGGAATGTCAATTGTCACTCCTGAAAATCCTTTAGATGCTTCCTGAGACCTTAAGAAGGGAAATTTCTCCATTCAGATTTCACAGAAGTAATTTGCTAAAAGCTCTTTTATGAAACTCAATTCTTGAACAATTTTCATACGCAGACTTTCACATTCTTAAGTGCATATGGTGGCGGTAAGAATGGCCAATCTTTGAAGCCACTTCATATGGGACAAGCATCTTTTCTGATGAATCCGCCTTTGTTATTAGGGGTCAATTGAGTAATTACGTGACATGTTGCTACAGTCAAAATAACCTGAAGTTGAGAAAGCGTGGCTCACTGCTGCCTCACAGTGCCAGTGACCCGGGTTCGATTCCAGCCTTGGGTGACTGTCTGTGTGAAGTTTGCACATTCTCCCCGTGTCTGTGTGGGTTTCCTCCAAGTGCTCCAGTCTCCTCCCACCATCTGAAAATTCGCAGGTTAGGGTGAATTGGCCATGCTAAACTGCTCCATAATGTTGGGTGCATTAGGAAGGGGAATGGGTCTGGGTGAGTTACCCTTCAGAGGATCAGTGTGGACTTGTTGGGCTGAAGGGCCTGTTTCCACACTGTAGGGAATCTAATCTAAAAATTACCAAAAAGTAAGATTTCTTGGGACATTTACTGTTACCCAGAAATATATTTTCAAAACAGACAGGGTTGGATTCTTGTTGAATAAGGGAGTGAAAGGTTATCAGGGTTGGGCAAGCATGCAGACTTGAAGTTATGCTCAGCTCAGCTGTGATCTTATTGAATGGCAGAGCAAGCTTGGGAGGTGGCATGGCCTCCTGCTCCCAGCTTGTATGGTGCTATATAAGTACAAGGGAGTCAGGGAGATCAAATGGTCGATTTCCAAAGCGGGGTTGCATTAACAGTGCATAGTTCAATTCCCGTACTGACTAAGGCCACCATAAAGGTGCTGCCTTCTCATTCTCGCCCTTTGCCTGAGGTGGGGTGACCCTCTGCTTACATTCATCATCAGTCAAATCTCTCTCTCTCTCTCTCTCTCTCTATCTCTCTCTCTCTCTTTCTCTTTCTCTCTCTATATCTTTCTCCCATGGAGAAAGTGAGGTCTGCAGATGCTGGAGATCAGAGCTCAAAATGTATTGCTGGAAAAGCGCAGCAGGTCAGGCAGCATCCAAGGAACAGGAGAATCTACATTTCGGGCATAAGCCCTTCATTAGGAATGAGGAATGTGTGTCCAGCAAGCTAAGATAAAAGGTAGGGAGGAGGGACTTGGAGGAGGGGCGATGGAGATGTGATAGGCGGAAGGAGGTCAAGGTGAGGGTGATAGGCCGGAGTGGGGTGGGGGCGGAGAGGTCAGGAAGAAGATTGCAGTTTAGGAAGGCGGTGCTGAGTTCGAGGGATTCGACTGAGAAAAGGTGGGGGGAGGGGAAATGAGGAAACTGGAGAAATCTGAGTTCATCCCTTATCATTTTGAGAGTTTTGTTGGTTATGAGGTTTGCTATCATGCAAATTTAGTTTCAAATCCTCTTATAGATTTTAAGTTTTCAATAAAGTTAGCACTGACTGATGTTTGTCACATGAGTTCCATGCTTATCATCTTTGGTGTGGCAAAATCATAGGGTCAGGCAGCATGGAAACAGACCCTTTGGTCCAACCCAGTCCATGCCAACCATAATCCCAACTAAACTAGTCCCACCCGCCTGTTCCTGGCCCATATCCCTCCTAACATTACTTATTCAAATATTTTTCAATGCTGTAACTATATCTGCATCCATCATTTCCTCTGGAAATTCATTCCACACACGAACCACGCTCTATGTAAAAGGTTGTTCCTCATGTCTTTTATAAATCTTTCTCCTCTCACCTTAAAAATATGCCATCTTGTCTTGAAATCCCCCATCCTCGGGAAAAGGCACCTTATTTTTATAAACTTCTGTAAGGTCATCCCTCAACTTCCTACATTCCAATAGAAACATATTCCAGCCTATCCAGCCTCTCCTTATAAATCTAATCCTCCCTTCCTGGCAAGACCTTGGTGAAGATTTTATGGATCCTCTCCAGCTACTATCCTTCCTACAACAGGGAGATCAGAACTGCATGCAGTACTCCAGACGAGGCCTCTAAATGACCTCAACATAACGTCCCAACTCCTATAAAGATCTGAGCAATGAGGCAAGCATGCTAAATGCCTTCTTAACCACCTTAGCTATCTGTGATGCAAACTTTAAAGAATTATAAACCTGAAGTGTTTCCTAACCTTTCATCAATGGGCATGAGCCTGATTTTACAGTCATATCTTCCTTTCCCATACTCACCAAACAGTAGAAAATCTTTCTCTGACTGCACTTACTACAGTTGAAAAGTGCAGCGATGGAGAAGCATAGCAGGTCAGGCAGCATCCAGGGAGCAGGAGAATCGACATTTCGGGCATAAGTCATTCATCTGGAATGTACACTCTGACTCCAGGACTATGTGCTGAAGGACGCACTGGAGCTTGGGGCAGCTGCTGCCAAGGCGCGGTGGGGAAAGACCATTGTGTAAGCTCTGCCTGCCTAAGCAGAACAGGGGGCCCACTCAGTAATCGGGCTCCATTGACGCCTCAGCAGAATGTCTGTATAGTCAATGTATAGATTTGTACATACGAATGATTAATTCCAATCTCTGTATGTAAAGAAATGGAATGTATATGTATGTATGGCATCACCAATCATATAGATAACAAAATAATTTTATGAATAAAGTATATTTTTGAAACAAAAAAAGGAATGTACACACTGACTACATTAACTACACTCTAACTGCATAACTACACTGACTACATTCTAATTGCACTAACAAGATGGCAGCACTGGCAAGGTAGCAGTGTTCAGGGTCCTGGGCCGATCCATTCCAGGTGGTCGCTTCCTCCTTTCTTTCCTTACCCTTTTTGTCTTCTTTCTTTTTCTTTATCTTCTTCCTGTCATCGGCAGAGGCGGATGGGGTGACATGGTGAAGGAGAGAGGCTGGAGCGGGACTCTTGGTGAGGCGATGGCCTGGCAGTGAAGCCAGGGATTTCTGGTTGTACTGGGCCCGGAGCGGGGACTCCAGAAATGGGGTGAGGCAGCGGCTTCAGCAGCGGTAGCATGGTAGGCCCGGAGCTAGGGAGGTGGGGGTGAGCAGACCCTGGGGGTTCCTGGCTGCGGTGGAGAGTGTGGGTCCAACACAGGTCCCGGCATCAGCAGCTCGTGGGCAAGGCGAGCCCAGTGACAAACAGATGGCACCTAGTGACTCTAACAGTGATCAGCGCTCAGAATTCATGATGGAGTCAGTGGAGTGAAGATGGAGGTTCTTTCAGCTTTCTCGTTCTGTTCATGAAGTACTCACATGGTTCTGGATTGAATCGCCTGTTCAAACATTTCACTGTACAGGTCACTCTGCTCTAACGACGACAGTGGTGTTCATCTGCAACCTCGCGCTATAGAACATCACACTGTAGAAGATCGCTATTAGAAAATTGCTCTTCCCATTCAATTCAGTATGTGTCATCCAAACATCATCAATAACTCGTTAATCGCATTATAGCTAATTTGTGTTGGTGAAACGCACATTATAGCAGGATGACCTGTATTTTACTGTGCTGTTCACTGTCAAGTAAAAAGTGAGGTCTGCAGATGCTGGAGATCAGAGCTGAAAATGTGTTGCTAGTTAAAGCACAGCAGGTTAGGCAGCATCCAAGGAACAGGAAATTCGACATTTCGGGCCAGAGCCCTTCCTGATGAAGGGCTCTGGCCCGAAACGTCGAATTTCCTGTTCCTTGGATGCTGCCTAACCTGCTGTGCTTTAACTAGCAACACATTTTCAGCGCTGTTCACTATCAAGTACAAGTGACAATAAAACACCTTCCATCCGTTCTGTTGTTGTTGTAATTATTAGCTTTGCTGTCATTCTGTTGTGAATTTTCTGCTCTTTTTTGTGGGACGGGAGAGGTCTTTCCTCTGCAAATAACTGGCTAATTGTATATACTTGGCGACAAGCCATGTAACCACAGTGAAGTTAGGCTATTGTTATCTGCACTAGAGTTGTCTCATAGCATTCAACAAATCAAGTGCATGTTGCTGTTGCCCAAGTTCAACCTGCAGGTTTATTGATGTTATTGAGAGTCCCAAATCTTCAAATTACCATTGTGTGTTCCCTTCAATACATGCGGTACTCCTGTTCAAACTTATCCAGTTAAATACATTGAATGAAATGTGAGCAACTACGCTCTTTTCTTTGCACTCTTGCAAAACAAAGTCAAAGTATACCATCCTTTCAAAAAGGGCTAACAGTGGTTGATCTATTCCTTCATCTATCCTATAATATTTTGAAGAAAAAGTAATGCAAAACTGCAGAAGCTGAAACAGAAACAGGAATTGCTGGAAAAGCACAACAGATCTGGCAGCATCTGTGAACAGAAAGCAGAGTTAATGTTTTGGGTCCAGTGACCCTTCTTCAGAAACATTCTGTAATGTTTGTCTTTGTTTCCCATAATTTCTTGGATGTTTCAATTTAAGATCATTCAGTGCAAGTCACATTTTCTCTGCCTGTACCAAGTTGGCATATGCTAATGTGAAGCATGCACTTTATGGGTGCATTGAGTAAGTTAGATGTATATATGCTGTGCAAGATAACCAGGAAGTATTTTGTTTTACTGCACATGAACTTCAATACAGAAGAGATGACGGGTGTGTGGTTTCAAGTGACACCAATCACACAATTTTCTTTCAAGTCCCAGCTGTGGTGGACTCAGAACCTGCCTCCTCACCACATCCTTTAGTGTGGAAGGTGACAACTCACCACGACTCAAGATAATGGAGCACTGTGGGTGGCACGGTGGCTCTGTGGTTAGCACTGCTGCCTCACAGCCCCAGGGACCCAGATTTCATTCCAGACTCGGGCAACTGTCTGTGTAAAGTTTGCATGTTCTCCTGGTGTCTGTGTGGATTTCCTTCCACATTCCGAAGATGTGCAGGTTCGGTGGACTGGCCATGCTAAATTACCCTTAGTGTTCAGGAATGTGTAGATTAGTCGCATTAGTCAGGGGCAATGTAGAGTTATAGGGTAGGGGAATTGGTCTGGATGGGATGCCCTTCAGAGGATCAGTGTGGACACGTTGGGCTGAAGGGCCTGTTCTCACACCGTGGGGATTCTAACACTCACGGTGAAACTTCAGTCAACAATGAGCCTTAGACCTGACTTCGGCCAGAGTTCTTTTGAACAATCCAACAGAACAACGTTCAATTATTAAATTATTTAAGTTGGAAAATATTGAAAGTAAATATCGCCTTTAGATGCATCCTCAGTGTATGAAAGCCTTAGTTACCATTTGTCACTCAGCTTCCCCACAATTTCTTTGCTTGGCCACTTTGCTTTTTCAAAAATTCTCATGTAGTGAATCAATCATATTCATTTCTACAGGAATATTGTGTACAGCGACACAAATATTGTGCAAATCAGACAAATTTCCAATCAAATTTCTCTTAGTCATGTTGGTTGAAGAAGTTAATTGGCCAGGAAAGCAATAGAGTCCTAGGGGTATACAGCAAGAAAACAGACCCTTCGGTCCAACTTGTCCATGTTGACCAGATACCCGAAATGTATTGAGCCCCATTTACCAGCATTTGGCCCATATCCCTCTAAACCCTTCCTCCACCATTTGTACCAGCCTCCACCACTTCCTCTGGCAACTCATTCCATCGAATGCTTTGCTCCTTTTAGTTTAAAATAGATTACATACAGTGTGGAAACAGGCCCTTCGGCCCAACAAGTTCACACCGACCCGCCGAAGCGTAGTGTTATAGTTGGAGAATCTCTGAGAATGTGACAATGCTCTCCCAATGTTGTTAGCATACCAATAAAGTTACAGCAGACCAATAAGGTTAAAACCTATACAAGAATGGGAGTGATATCAACTGTTAATAATTAGAGGATGCATTGCTCTTGTTTAAGATGAATTCCTTTGTCTATTGAGTAATAAATATTTTAAATAAAATTAAATAATCTAAATCTTTCTCACGGTATCAATTTGACTTGTCCATTGTTTATTTAGCTTCATTAAGTTATCGAACACATCGACCTCCATACAATTCCTGAAGTGACACATGTCTAGAAATATGACTTCCTTTTCCTTCTCTCACTTCCTTTCAGATGTAACCTTTTCTCGTCCCCACCAATCCATCTTGTCTGAAGTATTCGCAATATTAATTGATTCTTTTCTTACTGGTTGGACATCCAAATTTCCTGCTCATCTCTGTATTTGTTATTTGGTGTTAGTTTTCTGCACAGTTGAGTTACGTTAGAGTAGAGTGCCCAGATTCATGATGAAGGGCTCCACCCCGAAATGTTGATTTTTCTGCTCCTCGGATGCTGCCTGACCTGCTGTGCGTTTCCAGCAACACACTCTCAACTCTGAACTCCAGCATCTGCAGACCTCATTGTCTCCCAGAGTGCCCTGATCCAACCCACACAAACTGGACTACACATTTGTTTGGAAAACAGAAGAGTTGTGATCTGTAACATCCTGCAACCCAAGGTCAACTTAAAATCATTGTTTCCGTGCTGAATGAGTCTATGGAGCTTGAGCTGCAACTTATTGACGTTTACAAAATCATGAGAGGTATAGATAAGGTAAATGGGAGGTGTATTTTTTCTAGGTTGGGGGATTTCAAGACTAGGGGACAGATTTTTAAGGTGAGAGGAGAGAGGTTTAAAAAAAGTGATGGAGCAAATTTTTTTACACAGACAGTGGTTCGTGTGTGGAATGAACTTCCTGAGGAAGTCTGTGGCACAGTGGCTCAGTTATGCTGCTACCTCACAATGCCAGGGACCTGGGTTTGATTCCAGCCTCAGGTGACTGTCTGTGTGGAGTTTCCACATTCTCCCCATGTCTGCTTGGGTTTTCTCTGGGTGGTCCAGTTTCCTCCCACAATCTAAAGATGTGCAGGTTAGATATATTGGCTCTGGGAAATTGCCCAGTGTACAGAGATGTGTAGGTTAGGTGCAGAAGTCAGGGATAAATATAGGATAGTAGGGGAATGGGTCTGGGTGGGTTACTCTTCGGAGGGTCAGTGTGGACTTGTTGGGCTGAAGGGCCTCTTTCCACACTGTAGTGATTCTATGATATTATTATTTGATTAAATGTGTCCTAATGCTGGTTCAGGTGCTCTCAACAGAGACTGGAGAGACTTGAATTACTATTTCAATTTGGGGACTCGGCAGCCTTTTCAACTCAATATTGAATTCAATAACTTTTGGGCCTGAGCTCCTCCCATGTTCTTACCCCAACCTTCACATCCCAGGCCTTGTTATCACACAGTCTGCTATTGCACACAACCCACTGTCAGCCACTAGCAGTCTCCATTAACAGCTATTCATTCTCCTAGCCTGATCAGAATCCATTCCTTTAACTGTCTAATAGTTCTCCTCTTTCTTTGGGCTCTCTCTCCACCTATAGTTTACACTTTACACCCTCCCTGAGCCCTATTTTCTGCATATAAAACCACCATTTTCCCAGCTACCAGCGGTTCTGAGGAAGGGTCACTGGACCTGAAATGTTAACTCTGATTTGTCTCCAAAGATGCTGTCGGGACATACCAAGCTTATCCAGCAATTTCTGGTTTGGTTTTTGAGTCCCTTTGAATCACTCAGCTGTGATTTTTAAGCTGTGGATATGCCCTCTGGCCTCCCCTCTTCAAATATTGGAGACTTGGCTGGGAACTTGTGTTGGTAGGACAAGCAGACGATGCAATCCTTTTGCTTCCATGTTCAGGTAGCATTTGGTCCTTTCCCCCAAACAACATCTTCAAGTTGGCCTTTGGGCTTTGTTATCCAATGGCTGTCCCATGAACAAGTTGGCATTGCCCACTCAGGGGAGCAAGCATAACAACAAATTCTGCAGTTTTTCCACGTTACCAATAAATTTAGAGGATTGTGAGCAATTTTGGGCCCCATACCTCAGGAAAGATGTCTTGGCCCTGGAGCGAGTCCAGAGGAGGTTCGTGAGAATGACCTCGGGAATGAAAGGCTTAACGTATGAGGAAAGTTTGAGGACTCTGGGACTGTGCTCAATGGAGTTTAGAAGGATGAGGGGGTAATGTGATTAAAACTTTCAGAATACTGAACAGCCTAGACAGAGTGAATGTTGGGAAAATGTTTCCATTGGCAGGAGAGACTAGGACCCGAGGGCACAGCCTTAGCATAAAAGGAAGACTTTTTAAGAACAGAGATAAGGAGAAATTTCTTCAGCTAGAGACTGGGGAATCTATGGAATTCATTGCCACAGAAGCCTGTGGAGACCAGGTCATTGAGTATGTTTAAAACAGAGAGACGTAGGTTTTTGATTGCCAAGGGGATTAAAGATTACAGGGTGAAAGCAGGAGAATGAGGTTGAAAAACCTGTAAGCCATGATTGGACTGCAGAGTTGACTTGAAGGGTCGAATAGTCTAATTTATGCTCCTATGTCTTATTGTCTACAATGACCCACCAGATTGATACTTTATTTTTGGAGTCAAGTTGACTCAAAAGAAAGAGGAGACTTGCTGCTATTCTGTTCCCCATATTTCTTCCCCGGCTTCATTCCAGTCAGGCAGTTATTTTCATATTATGCAATTATACACCTGCTTAGTACATGCTGTTAATTATGTACAGATTCACTTAAGTTTGACATGATAAATTGCATGAATGAATAAGCAGATTACTTCTTTGGTAATTGGGATGCCGTGCAGATAAAAGATTCCATGATCAGAATAATTACGATGCTAGCTAGCTGCCAAAAAGCGACTTTCAGTAGTTTGACCCCACTTGCAACATGTCAACAACAAGCGAAGTTAATATGTGAGCAGTGCAGCCATCTTCACAGGGCACTCCAAAACAAACACAGTAAGACTGGATACCTTCCACACTTTACATTTACCAAATGTTAGAGAGTTTTGAGATTTCTCAGCAACAAACCCAAACACGCAGACAAAACGCATCCAGCAATCTTTGCCAATCGTCCTTACATCAAAGGCATCTCGGATGCTGCCAGACTGTTCAGAACTCTTAGCGTCATGGTAGTCCATAAACCCACAGACACACTAAAACAGCAGCCAATGAACTTAAAAGACCCTGTAAAGACAACAAGCAAAATGAATGTTATTTACAAAATACCTTGCAAGGACTGTATCAAACACTATATTGGACAAACAGGCAGAAAACTAGCCATCAGCATACCTGAACATCAACTAGCCACAAAAATGCATGACCCACTATCAATAGTATCCTTACATACAGATGAGGAAGGACGCCACTTTGACTCATTCCTGATGAAGGGCTTATGTTTGAACCATCGATTCTC
Source organism: Hemiscyllium ocellatum (assembly GCF_020745735.1). Classification (NCBI taxonomy): domain Eukaryota; kingdom Metazoa; phylum Chordata; class Chondrichthyes; order Orectolobiformes; family Hemiscylliidae; genus Hemiscyllium; species Hemiscyllium ocellatum. The sequence continues at coordinate 7,757,587 of NC_083416.1, forward strand.
CTGCTCCTTGGATGTTACCTAATCTGCTATGCTTTTCCAGCACCACACTCTCTACTTTGACCAGGCCAACACATCCATCCTAAGACAAGCCAAACAGAGACGCACATGAGAATTCCTAGAAGCTTGGCATTCCAGCTGAAAATCTATCAACAAGCACATCAACATGGTTCTCATCTACCTCCTTTTGAAAAAAAGAACAGGAAATGACATCACCAACACAGGAAATGACATCATCGACCCAACAGAACCTAAACACATAAATAGAAAGCGGGACATAACACCAGTGTTTCATGATAGGCACACTGGTCATGTTACCTAGTATGTTGATGAAATGTCTGAAAACAAACATTCCAGCTCAGTGAGCAAACTTATATCCATTTACCAAATGTCATTAGACAACCCCAAATTGTTTATTGGGCTGAGGAGAGCACCAAGTCTGTTGCAGATGATCCTAGCTCCTAAATAAGAACAATCTACTTCCCAAATACCTGGTACCACTAGCCGTCAGGCACAGCTTTGCAAATATTATCCCAATGTCTCTGCTGCTTTCATAAGAGAGGTCCTTGAGAAGGTGGTGGTAAGCTGCTGAAATTTTCCTTCTGAAATTTCCATTTCGATCCTTCCTTCCTGACAACCTTCAAATAAGGAGAAAGTTAGGACTGCAGATGCTGGAGAGTCAGAATCGATAAAGTGTGGTGCTAGTAAAAGCACAATAGATCAGGCAGCATCAGAGGAGCAGGAGAGTCGACATTTCGATCATAAGCCCTTCATCAGGAATGTGACCTCCAAATAAGGCCAACAAAGTTTCAGAAGCTCCTCATGTTAGCACGAATGCTCACAGATTCGAAGAATGCTGCATTTTCCTGGAGGTTTGACAAACCCCCTCATCATTCTAATGAACACTGAGTCCAGCAAGATGAGAACCTAGCATAAAGGTCAATCCCTAATTTATTTAAACTTTGAATGTAAATGATTGACATTGAGTTAATTAACCAAACTGTTACACCTCTTCTCGAGTGAGCAGCATGACTAGCTGAAAATAAAGAGCTAGTTTCATGAAATTAGATCTTAGAACATACTCCTGACAGTGTGGAAATAGACCATTCAGCCCAATAAGTTCGTACCAACTCTCTGAGGAGCATCTCACCCAATCCCAGCAATTCCCATAGCTAACCCACCTAAACTGCACATTCCTTGACACTATGGGCAATTTAGCACAGCCAATCCACTCAACCTGCATGTCTTTGGAGGAAACTGGAGCAAACCCACACAGGCAGTCACCTGAGACTGGAATCGAACCTGGGCCCTTATTGTTGTGAAGGGGCAGTGCTGGCCATTGAGCTGCCGTGCCATTCCAGAGTCAGGGGGCTGAGGTTTTGTTAAGCAACTAACATAATTAACGTCCCTTACACTCCATTAATAATGATTTCAGACATCCATGCCCATGCTCAGTAATACATCTGATAAAACAGATGTATTATCAGATCTCCCTCTCTCTGTCATGAATGATGAGGGCAGCATATTTCCCTCGGGGGTGAGTCGAGTGTACTTTTGACTGCATTGGCAACGTAAGAGTGATAAATTCAGATTCTCCATGGCGAGAAACATTTTCCCTATTCTCCCCTCAAACCTTAAAAGGCAATTTCAGATGTCCTTTCAGGAAGGAAACTCTAGCCTTGTCCTGGTATGGTCTACACATAACTGTAGGCCCACAGCAATGTTGCTGACACGTAACAGTCGAATCAGCAGTAAGAGTTGGTCCAGCCAGTGATGCTCACATCTTGTGAATTAGCTTTTTTTTCAAGAAAAAGCCTCGCAAAGTCCCGCTACCAAAGTCAGAAGTGGGAATGTTGGCCAATGATTGCATCACAATCTGCACCATTCACGACTCCTCAGATACTGAAGCAGTCTGTGCTCAAAAGCAACAAGATCTGGACAATATCTAGGCTTGGGCTGACAAGTGGCAAGTAACATTCATGCCACACAAATGCCAGGCAATGATCATCTCCAATAAGAGACAATCTAACCAGTATCTCTTGACATTCAATGGTATAACCATCATTGAAATTCCCACTATCAGTCTCCTGGCAGAAAATCAACTTGACTCACCACATTAACATAGTAGCTACAAGAGCAGGTCAGAGCCTATGAATACAGCAGTGAACAACTCACCTCCTGACTCCCCAAAGCCTGAACACCATCTACAAGTCAGGGGTATTGCAGCTCCAATAACACTCAAAAAGCTTGACACTATCCAGGACAAAGCAATCCATTTGATTGGCACTGCATCCACAAGAACTCACTCCCTCCACTGCCAATGTTCAGTAAGAGCAATGCGCACCAACCACAAGATGCACTGCAGAAATTTTCACCAATTCTCCCTTGACAGTATCTTCTAAACTCATGACCACATCCATCTAGAAGGACAGGGCAGCAGATGCACGGGAGCATCACCACCTGCAAGTTCCCCTGTAAGCTATCTTCCATTCTGCTTTGGAAATGTATCACCATTCCTTCACTGGGACAAAGTCCTGGAATTTCCTCCCTAAGGGCATAGGGGGTCTACCTACAGCACACGGACTGCAGCGATTCAAGAAGGCAACTCACCACCACCTTGTCAAGGGGCAACTAAGGATGGGCAATAAATGCTGGGCCCAGCCATTATTGTCTCCAGCCCACAAGTGAATAAAAACAAAAACACACTGAAATGATTCACATCCAACAGATTCATCTGCTCATGGAGTTCAAATGGAGAACAATATTGTCAGGTTATATGGCCTTGGTGCAGCTCCAGAAACAGTGGAGAAGGAGTTGGGGATTATGGGAACTTCCATCAGCCCAGCCTCCAGCAGGAGAAGCTCAGGAGAAGAGGAGAATGATGAGGTCCCACGACTATGGAATATTGTTTTCCAACCTGGGCATCATTGAAGGGTGTCTTGCGGAAGAATTGAACTTTGTGATCTGCCAGAGGAGGGCTCACGCTTAGAAAGATTGGGTAGCAATCCCACTCCAGTGGCTATCAAAGTCACAATTGCAATGGTATTTTATTTCACTAGTGGAACAGCTGAGGACCTGTTTGGTATCTCACAAATCCCAATCTATGAATGCACCCGGGATGTTACTCTTAACGGCTTTCACCAGTGCACATCCTCCTTATCATCTTTCCTCATGGTAATGGATGACAAGTCACAAGGGCACTCGTATTTATAATTACGGCTTTTCCCCAAGATCGAGGTGCTATTGATGGCACTCACCTTGCACTGAGAGATGTACCTTACCACAAACCTGCAGAGTCTGTCAATTGAAAATCCATGATGGTTCAAATGATATGTAACCATCGATGTCAAATTCCAGAGATGTGCCTCAGGTATCTTATAAACTGCCATTATTCTGAGATAGTAAAGGATGAACATGGCGCTTGGGCCATACAGGGATGGCTGCTGGGGGACAAAAGGTTTCAGCTTCCAAATGTGCTTCATGGTACCTTTACGAAATAGACTGGAGCAGAATGAAAATCCGTCCCTGTCGATTGCATCGATTATAGCCATAGAGCAACAGACAATGCTCTCATTTAGAAAACGTCTTGATGCCAGGCAAATTTTGACATGGCCTTGCAGTATATCCTAGAGAGATAGTAAGGACTGCAGATGCTGGAGAGTCAGAGTGGATGGAGAGTTGAGCTGGAAAAGCTCCGGCAGGTCAGGCAACATCAGAGGAGAAGGGGAGTCGTCGTTTCAGGTCCTGATGGAAGGTTCCACTCTTTATCCACTCAGGGTATCCTGGAGCACCATCGTCACAATGCAGTGCCCTTCACAACCTTGACTGACAAAACGGGGAGTTTACCGAATAAGGGATAAGTATCAATCTTCCGAGGCTGATGATGAGGTTAAAAGCTCAGTTCTGTAATTGGGTGGGCTGTCCCAAATGCCATAGCAGAGCACAAGAGTCCACAGAGAACTCCATTCCCTCTCATCTCCAGGATAAATCAATTATAATTGTCCCTAATCTGCCCCTCATTAGTGTAAAGCGTATGTAGAGCTTGTTTCTTTTCGTGGGTGCTTGATTTATCTTGTTGTTCAATCAATGTCTCATTATCCATGTGATTGTACATGTTATTTTTGGATGATTGCACTTTTGAGTGTCAACACATAGCACATCCTCGCTGACCATGATTGGTGTGGAGAGGGAAAAGCAGCAGTCAGTGAGACTGGTCATTTACATTGGATGGTACTGAGGTTAGGTAACTCCTGAGGCATCTATAAGGACAAGATATCAGAGTGCTACATTGAGCGTCTTCATGCTGGTCACCAGTGTACTGATTGTAATTAGGTCAACCAGGTGGACCTTATAGATTATGAGTTCCCCGATTGGGGCTATTTACCTGGTCCAATCAGGGAGCCCTGCCTGACAGATATAAAGAACAACCTCAATTATCCAAATGTGACAGGCGTGGAGTACCTTGTTCGGATAACTGATCTGATTGGAAACAAAGGAAGCTATACGGAACATTCGAACTGGACTTTCTGTCCACTCAGGAGCAGGCTGTGTTCGTGCCAACTCCTGACCAGTGACTGATGTCAGATGTCTTTCAGCCCCTCAACACTTTGGATTAGGGCAAGAGCAAATTAAAACTTCATGAACTCATTCATGCAGTTGTCTGTGTGTGTGTGTGTGTGTGTGTGTGTGTGTATGTACGTGTGTGTGTCTGTATGTATGTGTGTTGTGTGTGTCTGTGTGTGTCTGATGTGTGTGAGTGTGTGTATGTCTGTGTGTGTGCATTTGTGTGTGTGTGTGTGACTGTGTGTGTGTCTGTGTGTCTATGTGTGTGTGAGTGTGTGTATGTCTGTGTGTGTGCATTTGTGTGTGTGTGTGTGACTGTGTGTGTGTCTGTGTGTCTATGTGTGTGTGAGTGTGTGTGTCTGTGTGTGTGACTGTGTGTGTGTCTGTGTATCTATGTGTGTGTGAGTGTGTGTGTGTCTGTGTGTGTGACTGTGTGTGTGTCTATGTGTGTGTGAGACTGTGTGTGTGTGCGTGTGTGTGTGTGACTGTGTGTGTGTGTGTCTGTGTGTCTATGTGTGTGTGAGTGTGTGTGTGTCTGTGTGTGTGTCTTTGTGTCTATGTGTGTGTGAGTGTGTATGTGTGTCAGTGTGTGACTGTGTGTCAGTGTCTGTGTGTCTATGTGTGTGTGAGTGTGTGTGTGTCTGTGTGTGTGACTGTGTGTGTGTCTATGTGTGTGTGAGACTGTGTGTGTGTGACTGTGTGTGTGTGTCTGTGTGTCTATGTGTGTGTGAGTGTGTGTGTGTCTGTGTGTGTGACTGTGTGTGTGACTGTGTGTGTGTGTCTGTGTGTCTATGTGTGTGTGAGTGTGTGTGTGTCTGTGTGTGTGACTGTGTGTGTGTGTCTGTGTGTCTATGTGTGTGTGAGTGTGTATGTGTGTCTGTGTGTGACTGTGTGTGTGTGTGTGTGTGTCTGTGTGTCTATGTGTGTGTGAGACTGTGTGTGTGTGCGTGTGTGTGTGCGCGCGTGCATGCAAAGGTAGAGGACAAAGTGAGTGGGTTCTGCTGGTGAGGAAAAACAACCCCTGTTTAGTTGCAACGAATGAATTTCAGCCCCTGCCCCGCTCTCCTGGTGGAAATGACCAGTCAAGAGAGGGAGAGGGAGAGGGAGAGAGAGATGGAGAGAGAGAGAGAGAGAGAGTAGAACAAGAGAGAGAGGGAAAGAGAGAGGGGAGCACAAGCAACAAGGTGGAAAAAAAATCCAACATTAGTGCATGTGGCATTACAGATTGGGACAGGTGCTAAAGATTCTGGAAGAATAAAAAACTTTAGGTTGCAGTTCAGGTTTTCTTTCTGTTTTGTTTGCTGTTGTTGTTAATGTGTGATCTTAAATACTCGAAATAGCTCCGGCAAAGCCCAGGGAGGTTTATAAACCTTTCCGTATCAGGATGTTTGAGAAAAAAATTGTTTGTCGTCCTGGTGGATGCTCTGTGTGTGATTGTGCGTATATGTCTCTCTCATGGTGTGTGTTTTTATATGGAGTTCATAACAATTTAGGGGACCTCGAGAGCTTGTTCAGATAATCCGAAATTCAGATAATTGATGTTCGGATAACCGTGTTGTTCTGTAAACAAGAGTGTCAGGGGTTCTGTTCACTCCGAGAGCTGGCTCTGTAGGAGCTGGATCAGTGTCACGGACTGTCCACGTGTAAATAACGGGTGACTTGGTGACGGCATGCCACCCTCAGTGGGCTTACTTCAACCAGGTTGGCAGAAACCCGAAGGAATCTTAATGTTAATCGTTGGTAGCTCAGTGAAACATTTGAGCATTCTCTAAGACAGGATTGAAAGTGAGAGGGACAGTGATTGTGATTTGCTGCCATGCTAGAAGGGGTGTGTGTGAGCTGCCCATTGAACATCTCCCATCCCTGAATATCAGGGCACTTCTTTGACAAGCTGATATGTAGAATGAGTATTTCCTTAGTGAAGATATTTGGAATCATCACTGATGCTGTATTGTCACTCATAAAGTTGGTGCGTGACTGGAAATGGTGTGTGCACAGACCAGGCCCCAGCATATCTCTTGCACATTGCTTGTGGACTCAGTGTTGCCCTCATTAAAGTGCAGCACCATGGTTGAAGTCCTGAACATCATGGATCAAGGATCACTGATGCCTGCAGTCTAGCAGTTGGATTCTGGTGAGGGATGAACAATGCTTGGCCATTGCAACTTCATTAATCATTAGGGCATCTGAAAATGCAGCTCACCTCTCACACAAGACAATGGATAGGATCATAGAGATATACAGCATGGACACAGATCCTTCGGTTTGACACATCCATCACTAGATACTCCAAAACCAATCTAGTCCCACCTGCTGACACTTGGCTCATATCCCTTCAAACCCTTCCTGTTCACATACCCATGCAGATGTCTTTCAAATGGTGAAATTGTACCAGCCTCCACCACTTCCTTTGGCAGCTCATTTCTTACACACACCAACCTCCGTGTGATACAATTGCTCCTTAGGTCTCTTTTATATCTTTCCCCTCTCACCTTAAGCCTATGCCCTCTAGTTCTGGATGCCCCGACCTTTGGGAAAATATCTTGTTTATTTATCCTATCCATGCCCCTCATGATTTTATAAACATCATTAAGGTCACCCCTCAGCCTCCAACGCTCCAGGGAAAGCAGCCTCTCCCTATAACTCAAATCCTCCAAGCCCGGCAACATCCTTGTAAATCTTTTCTGAATACGTTCAAGTTCTATAACAGGGAGACCAGAATTGACCGCAGTATTCCAATCGTGGCCTCACTAATATCCTATACAGCTGCAACATGACCTCGCAACTTCTATACTGAATGCACTGACCAATAAAGGCCTTCTTCATCACTCTGTATACCTGTCAACCTGCCACTTCACTTTCAAGGAACCATGCACCTGCATTCCAAGGTCTCTTTATTCAGCAACACTCCCCAGGACCCTACATTTAAATGTATTATTTCTGCCCTGATTTGCCTTTCCAAAACATCCCACATTTATCTAAACTAAACTCTATCTGACACCTCTCGAAACATTGATCAAGGTCCCATTATATACTGAGATCACCCTCTTTGCTGTCCACTACATTACCAATTTTGGTGTCAACTACAAATTTATTAACCATATCCCCTATGTTCATATCCCTGGTTATAAAGGCCTACCAACATCTCTTCTTCCTCGGGCAGCTGAGGAAATTTGGCATGATGGTGAATACCCTTGCCAACTTTTATAGGTACGCCCTCGGGAGTATTCTGTCTGGATGCATCACTACCTGGTATGGCAACCGTACCATTCAAGATTGGAGACGGTTACAGAGAGTGGTGAACTCAGCCCGGACAATCACAAAGACCAACCTCCCATCAATTGAATCCATCTACCAGGCCCGCTGTCAAGGAAAGGCTGCCAGATTCTCAAAGATCCATTCCACCCTGGCAATGTTTTTCTACAACCTCTACCATCGGGGAGAAGGTACAGAAGCCTGAACACATGCACCAGCCGGTTTCAAAACAGTTTATACCCTACTGTTGTTAGAATACTGAATGGACCCACAAACTCTTAACATTCGCCTGTACCTGTGTTTTTGTTTTTGCTGCTGTTTACCTATTATTTACTTATCTCTGCTACTTAACTCTGTGATCTGCCTGTATTGCTTGCAAGACTAAGCTTTTCACTGTGCCTCGGTACATGGGACAATAAATTCAGTTCAATTCAAGTTATATAAATGACAAAAAACAGTGGACCTAGCACCGATCCATGCAGCACACTGCTGGTCACAGCCTCCAGTCTGAGAAACAACCATCCTGTGCTGTTCCTGGGGAACATTGTTGAACAAAGAGATCTTAGGGTGCACGCGCATTGTTCCTTGAAAGCGGAGTGGCAGGTAGACAGGATGGTGAGGAAGGCACTTGGTACGTTTGCCTTAATTGGTCAGTGCGTTGCGTCTCCAACTTTCGAACCAATCCTGTATCCAAATGGCTAGCACCCCCCGGATTTCACGTGATCTAACCTTGCTAACCAGCCTCCTATGCAGAACCTTGTCAAACACCTTGCTCAAGTCCATATAGACAATATCTGCCTTCATCAAACTTCACCAGGTCTAACAACAAAAAAAAACTGCGGGAGACATTGTATCAGTGCTAGTGAAAATTCATTAAGAAAAGTCAGAGGCCATTTACAATGGGCTGCATTCATGCCAGTATGTGACTTCATTACACGATTCTCCTCCTGTCCCTCCAACGATGACTATGTGTAAAATCCATGGCTGCGATGGAGGGAGCCTGACCTCTGGGTGGCCTTGCAGGTTTGAAAGTCTTGGGTGGGAGATTTCAAGACCAAAGGTCATATTTTCAAGGTGAGAGGAAAATAGATTTTTAAAGGAGTAATATTTTTCACACACAGAGGTGGTTCATGTATGCATTGAACCTCCAGTAGAAGTCATAGATGCAGGTACAGTTACAATGCTTAAAAGACATGGTGGCTCAGTGGTTATCACTGCTGCCTCACAATGCAGGGGCACAGGTTTGATTCCAGCCTTGAATGATGTCTGGGTGGAGCTTTTGCACATTCTCCCCGTGACTGCGTGGGTTTCCTCCAGGTGTTCCGGCTTCCTCCCACAATCCAAAGATGTCTAGACAAGGTGGATTGGCCATGGGTAAAGCAAGGTTACAAGGAGAGGGAAGGGACGGGTGAGTCTGAGTGAGATGCTCTTCGGAGAATCAGTCTGGGCTCTTTGGGTCGAATGGCCTGTTTCCACACTGTTGTGGTTCTATGAACATTTGGATAAATACATGCATAAGAAATATTTGGAGGGGTATGGGCCAAGTGCAGGCAAATAGGACTAGTTTAGTTTTCCATTATGGTTGACATGGACTGGTTGGGAGGGTCTGTTTCCATGCTGTATGTTTGTATGGCTCTCAGCCACCCCGTTAACCAGCACGTCCAGGATCCTAACCTGAAAGGAAGGAACTAACTAGCCTTTCTGATATCTGCAGGCACAGCAGTGTGATACTTAGAACATAGAATAATACAGCACAGAACAGGCCCTTCGGCCCACGATGTTGTGCTGAACATTTGTCCTAGCTTAAGCACCTATCCATATACCTATCCAATTGCCGCTTAAAGGTCACTAATGATTCTGACCCTGCCACTCCCTCAGGCAGTGCATTCCCTGCCCCCACCACTCTCTGGGTAAAGAATCTACCCCTGACATCTCCCCTATACCTTCACCTTCAATTTATGTCACCTTGTAACACTCTGTTGTACCCGGGGAAAAAGGCTCTGACTGTCTACTCTATCTATTCCCCTGATCATCTTTAAACCTCTATCAAGTCACCCCTCATCCTTCGCCGTTCCAATGAGAAAAGGCCTAGCACTCTCTACCTATCCTCGTACAACCTATTCTCCATTCCAGGCAACAGCCTGGTAAATCTTCTCTGCACCCTCTCCAAAGCTTCCACATCTTTCCTAAAGTGAGGCGACCAGAACTGCACAGTGTACTCCAAATGTGGCCTTACCAAGGTCCTGTACAGCTACAACATCACCTCACGACTCTTGAATTCAATCCCTCTGCTAATGAACGCTAATATACCATAGGCCTTCTTACAAGCTCTATCCACCTGAGTGGCAACTTTCAAAGAACTATGAACATAGACCCCAAGATCCCTCTGCTCCTCCACCTTACTAAGAACCCTACCGTTAACCCTGTATTCTGCATTCTTATTTGTCCTTCCAAAATGGACAACCTCACACTTGACAGGGTTGAACTCCATCTGCCACTCCTCAGCCCAGCTCTGCATCATATCTAAGTCCCTTTGCAGCCAACAACAGTCCTCCTCACTATCCACAATTCCACCAATCTTCGTATCGTCTGAAAATTTACTGATCCACCCTTCGACTCCCTCTTCCAAGTCATTAATAAAAGTTACAAACAGCAGAGGACCCAGAACTGATCCCTTTGCGGAACTCCACTTGTAACTGGGCTCCAGGCTGAATATTTACCATCTACCACCACTCTCTGACTTCGACCGGTTAGCCAGTTCTCTATCAAACTGGCCAAATTTCCCACTATCCAATGCCTCCTGACTTTCTGCATAAGCCTACCATGGGGAACCTTATCAAATGCCTTACTAAAATCCATGTACACTACATCCACTGCTCTACCCTCATCCACATGCTTGGTCACCTCCTCTAAGAATTCAATAAGACTTGTAAGGCAAGATCTACCCCTCACAAATCCGTGCTGGTTGTCCCTAATCAAGCAGTGTCTTTCCAGATACTCATAAATCCTATCCCTCAGTACCCTTTCCATTACTTTGCCTACCACAGAAGTAAAACTAAGTGGCCTGTAATTCCTGGGTTATCCCTATTCCCCTTTTTGAACAGGGGCACAACATTCGCCACTCTCCAGTCCACTGGTACCACCCCCGTTGACAGTGAAGATGAAAAGATCATTGCCAACGACTCTGCAATTTTCTCTCTTGCTTCCCACATAATCCTAGGATATATCCCGTCAGGCCCGGGGGACTTGTCTATCCTCAAGTTTTTCAAAATGCCCATCACATCTTCCTTCCTAACAAGTATCTTCTTTAGCTTACCAGTCCATTTCATACTCTCCTCTTCAACAATACGGTCCCTCTCATTTGTAAATACTGAAGAAAAGTACTCATTCAAGACCTCTCCTATCTCTTCCGACTCAATACACTATCTCCCACTACTGTCCTTGATCGGACCTACCCTCGTTTTCATCATTCTCATGTTTCTCACATACGCATAAAAGGCCTTGGGGTTATCCTTGATCCTACCCGCCAAAGGTTTTCCATGCTCTCTCTTAGCTCTCCTAATCCCTTTCTTCAGCTCCCTCCTGGCTACCCTGTATCCCTCCAACACTCTGTCTGAACCTTGTTTCCTCAACGTCATGTAAGCCCCCTTCTTCCTCTTTACTAGACATTCACCCTCCCTCATCAACCAAGGTTCCCTCACATGACCATCTCTTTCCTGCCTGACAGGTACATACATATCAAGGACACGTTGTATCTGTTCCTTGAAAAAGTTCCACATTTCAACGACATCCTTCCCTGACAGCCTATGCTCCCAACTTATGCTCCTCAGATTGTGTCTTGCAGCACTGTATTTACCCTTCCCCTAATTGTGAAACCTACCCTGTTGCACGCACCTAGCTCTCTCCATAACTTTCTATGCCTCAATAGCATTTATATTGTTGGGCTTCAAATATAGCAGTAAAACCACGTTCCAGAGCCGAAAGCCAAAAGTACAGGTCATTCTGCTATAACGGGCGTGTCATTAACACAAATTCGCTGTAAAGAATTGGGGTTGCTGTTTCGAAAGTGCAAACTTTTAAAGCGTATCTTGGCTGCAACACAATTACCTCGCCAACACTTTAAGCACTGTTTCTAACATGCGATTTTTATATAATGCAGCTTGCACTAAAAGTCAACCATCACATTACAGAAGAACTATCTGGAGTAAGGGCATTTGATTTAGCTCGGTTGGCTGGATTGTTGGTTTGAAGAGCAGTGCAATGCCAAAAGTATGGGTTTGAGTCCCATCACTGGTTTGAGGTCACTATGAAGGACTCTCCTTCGCAACCTTTTCCCTCACCTGAGCTCTGGTGGCCCTCAGGTTAAATCACCAACAGCCTCTTCTCTCTAATGAGAGAGCAGCCCATCTAGTCTGGTGAGAGTATGGTTTCACAGCAACCTGTAGTGAGTGCTTCCATATCTCATGCTCTGGCAATGCCCTGAGAAACGTGCCAAAATGCCTGATTTTACAAATAATTAGGTGGAAATTCACCCTCGGCCTTGGTGACCAGTCTGCCCTGATGTTCACTCACCTTCACACTTTAACCGAAAGCAGAAAAATTTAGCCTTCTGACAAAAGATTGATTCGTTCATTTATACTGAAACATGCAGCTGACGTGATGTTAATTGGTGTTGTACCTACTTAATTGGTGTTGTGTCAATTATGCAAGGAGAGGTTTAGACAATACTTAAACTACTTTGCATTGTGGCAATGTTGGAAAATGAGGAAATTCACACAGGCACACAACAGAAATACACCTGTACACAACAGGAAGACCTCTTTCTGGGAAGGAAGAAGGGATTGGAGTGGAGTTGATCATTCCTTGACGATAGTTCATCAAGAGGTCAGGTTAAGAGCTAAAACAAAGCTCAATAATATTTGGCTCAAACCAAACATTCTTTATCAACAGTTAGTTCACAACTGAATATGCTTCAAAATTTCAAATAACACCTGGCATTCTCCAACAGTATTAACACCTATGCCTGGTGATTGAAACAAACACTAAGATAACTTTGTTCAAATTAAATGGGTTATGTAATCATACGCAACTTTATTTAATTTCATCGCATGCAGTGTCGGTTTGAGTGGATGTGATTGAGGAAACCTTTGTTCTAGTTTGTTTCTAAAAGTCCTACCTGTGGAAGGTAGTCTGTATTGCAGGGATTTGCTCTCCCCTGTTCAACTGATGTGGGTGGGAAAAGCTGCAAAACTTCATGAGGGCATGAAACAGATAAAGAAAGGCAAGGACTGATTAGGGATAGTCAACATAGCTTTGTGCATGGGAAATCATGTCTTACAAACTTGATTGAATTTTTTGAAGCAGTAACAAAGAGGATTGATGAGGGCAGAGTGGTAGAAGTGATCTACATGGACCTCAGTAAGGCGTTCGACAAGGTTCCCTGGGAGACTGGTTAGCAAGGTTAGATCTCATGGAATACAGGGAGAACTAGCCATTTGGATACAGAACTGGCTCAAAGGTAGAAGACAGAGGGTAGTGGGGGAGGGTTGTTTTTCATACTGGAAACCTGTGACCAGTGGAGTGCCACAAGGATCGGTGCTGCGTCCAATAGTTTTCATCATTTATGTAAATGATTTGGATGTGACCATGAGAGGTATAGTTAATAAGTTTGCAGATGACATCAAAATTGGTGGACAGCGAAGAAGGCTACCTCAGATTATAACAGGATCTTGATCAGATGGGCCAATGGGCTGAGCAATGGCAGATAAAGTTTAACTTAGATAAATGTGAGGTACTGCATTTTGGGAAAGCAAATCTTAGCAGGACTTATACACGTAATGGTAAGGTCCTAGGGAATGCTGCTGAACAAGGAGTCCTTGGAGTGCAGATTCATAGCTCCTTGAAAGTGGAGTCGCAGGTAGATAGGATAGTGAAGAAGGTGTTTGGTATGCTTTCCTTTATTGGTCAGAATATTGAGTACAGGAGTTGGGAGGTCATGTTGCAGCTGTACAAGACATTAGTTAGGCCACTGTTGGAATATTGCATGCAATTCTAGTCTCCTTCCTATCGGAAAGATGTTGTGAAACGTTTGAAAGGGTTCAGAAAAGATTGAAAAGGATGTTGCCAGGGTTGGAGAATTTGAGCTACAAGGAGAGTTGAATAGGCTAAGGCTGTTTTCCCTGCAGCATCAGAGGCTGAGGGGTGATCTTGTAGAGGTTTATAAAATCATAAGGGGCATGGATAATATAAATAGAACAAAGTGTTTTCCCTGGGGTGGAGGAGTCTAGAACTAGAGGGCATAGGTTTAGGGTGAGAGTGGAAAGAGATAAAAGAGACCTGAGGGGCAACTTTTTCACTTGGAGGGTGGTACGTGTATGGAATGAGTTGTCAGAGGAAGTGGTGGAGGCTAGTACAATTACAACATTTAAGAGGCATCTGGATGGGTATATGAATAGGAAGGATTTGGAGGGATATGGGTTGGGTACTGGCAGGTAGGACTAGATTAGGTTGGGATGTCTGGATGAGTTGGACTGAAGGGTCTGTTTCCCTGCTCTACATCGCTATGACTCTATGACTCTAAGTAAATGTCTCTATCTTCTTTTGGACTTGATCCTGAACATAAATTCCATTGAGAAGAATATTCGCTAATCTGAGTTAAATTCAAGTGTAATTTCCCGAGTTGTGGAAATTTCTGGTGAGAAAGAGTGTACTAGTTCCCTTTATTCAATCTACCAAATTGATTGCAACAGATGTTTACATAGAGGGTGGTACGTCTATGGAATGAGCTGCCAGATGAAGTGGTGGAGGATGGTACAATTACAGCTTTTAAAAGGCATCTGGATGGTATATGAATAGGAAGGGTTGAGAGGGATATTGGCCAAGGGCTGGCAGGTGGGACTAGATTGGGTTGGGATATCTGATCAGCATGGACATGTAGGACCGAAGGGTACGTATCTGTGTTGTACATCTCTATGATGTTATGACTCTACAAGTCTATCCTTTTCTCAAATAAAAATAGAGTTAATGATTTTTATTGTAAATAATAAAGAGCTAAACACAGGGAACACTTGAGTGAAAGAAAGAACAACTTTATTACTTGCTAACCCTGAGAAAAATAATGAAGGTTTCATGGCAAGCATACAGCTTTTGTGGAGTCATATGAGCTTTCGTTGTGTTAACTGGAACTGGGGTCAGGTGGATCTCATTAAGTATAGTTTCCCTGACTGGGCCAATCAGGGAGCCCTGGCTGACAGACAGAAACAGGAGTCTTCAAAATCCTCCTCACTCTAGACACTGCTCCTGAGGCTAGAGTTCAAGTACTGTGCATGTGTAAATAAAGAGTGGCTTGGTGATGGGATGAGGCCTCTCTGGAGTTATTTCACTCTCACAAAAACATATTGAATTGATTGTCTTTTGAGGCAGAAGGTTTAAGTGTCTAACTGATGTGACAGAAGTTGTAACATTCTGCAGGATTCTTCTGGATATCCATTGTACCTTGGCTGCAGGAACTGCGGAAATCTCAATCAAAGTGAAGATTGTTTCTGCGATGTTTTCAGCATCTGGTCTGCTGAAGTTACAATGGACATTGGAATCACATTTGTAGATCTGTAACACTGGAAGAACATTTGTGGATCTGTAACCCTGTGCTCAGTTAAGATCTCTGTTTTCAACTGAATGTTAGAGCAGGGTTGGTCTTGAACCCAGTACAGCTAAGATGGCTTTTAGGTGCACCAGCATCCCTGGCATCCAATAATTGTTTTGTTTCTGACAAACCTGCTGGGACAAAAGAGTCATCGTTGAGAAGTGTAAGCAAGACGTATACAGTGCAGGATTTCTTTGGAAATGGAAGTTGTCAGCAAGCGTTATGAACAGTGAGGTTGTTACATGAAAGAGATCTCAATTTATGTGTCTGCATTGAATTTCCTTGTAATGTCCACTTAAATTAAAGACAACATTTCTTATCCAAGGCATGTTTCCGGTTTACTGGAAGAAAGCCATTGGCATCTCACTGAAACGACACTGGCATGAGAGACAGATGCCTTACACATGAGTGAAGGAATAGATTGTACCCTTAAACAAATCTCATCCACATCCCGCACCTCCACCCTCGAACCCCACCCCTCCAACCGCAGCAAGGACAAACCCCCCCCCCCCCCCCGGTTCTCACCTTCCACTCACCAACCTCTGCATAAATTGCATCATCCACTAACATTTCCGTCGCCTACAAATGGACCCCACCACCAGAGATATATTTCCTTCCCACCCCTTTCCACTTTCTGCAAAGACTGTTCCCTCCGTGACTACCTGGTCAGGTCCATGCCCCCCAACAACCCACCCTCCCGTCCTGGCACCTTCTCCTGCCACCGCAGGAATTGCAAAACCTGCACCCACACCTCCTCCCTCACCTCCATCCAAGGCCCCAAAGGAACCTTCCACATCCATCAAAGTTTCACTTGCACTTTCACACGTCATTTATTGTATCCATTGCTCCCGATGCAATCTCCTCTACATTGGGGAGACTGGACACCCTTTTTCAGAGACTATCTCCGGGAGACCGGCACCAACAAACCCCACCACCCCATGGCCAAACACTTCAACTCCCCCTCTCACTCTGCCAAGGACATGCAGGTCCTGGGACTTCTTCATCACTGCTCCCTCACCACCCTATGCCTGGAGGAAGAACGCCTCATCTTCTGCCTTGGAACCACTTCAACCCCAGGGCATAAATGTGGATTTCATCACTTTCCTCATTTCCCCTCCCCCCACCTCACCCCAGATCCAACCTTCCAGCTCAGCATGGCCCTCATGACCTGTCCCACCTGTCAATCTTCCTTTCCAACTCTCCACTTCACCCTCCCCTCTGACCTATCACTATTATCCCCACCTCCACCCACCTATTACACTCTCAGCTACCTTCTCCCCAGCCCCACCACCCCTCCTATTTATCTCTCCACCCCCGAGGCTTCCAGCCTCATTCCTGATGAAGGGCTCCTACCTGAAAAGTCGATTTTCCTGCTCCTCGGATGCTGCCTGACCTGCTGTGCTTTTCCAACAACACACTCTCAACTTTGTACCCTTAAAAAGGTCCTGTCTAATTTTTGTATAAAGAATGCGCTGTTCAGCCATCATTACTTAACAATGTTGCTATGAAAATCAGCTTTCACTTAGATTAGATTAGATTAGACTTACAGTGTGGAAACTGGCCCTTCGGCCCAACAAGTCCACACCGACCCGCCGCAGCGAAACCCACCCATACCCCTACATTTACCCCTTACCTAATACTACGGGCAATTTAGCATGGCCAATTCACCTGACCCGCACATCTTTGGACTGTGGGAGGAAACCGGAGCACCCGGAGGAAACCCACCCAGACACGGGGAGAATTATTGATCCTGAATAAGAAGGTTGGAGATTCAAATCTGCTCCTGCAGGCATAAAGTCTGAATTGAGGATTATATTTGAGTAAAACATTGAGGGAGCACTTAAGTGGCAAATGGACAGTGACTCAATAGGCACCACAAACTCACCTCTACCCACCAGTATCTCAAACCAGTCAATTCCATAATCATTATTCAAACAATTGAGTTTTAACAGCTGCTGATCTGAATCTGCTATACATTAATCAATTTCAATCTGACAAGGAGAAGGTTACTGTTGGGTTTAATCTTAATCAGTTTTTATTTTAATTAGTTTGTAGCCAAATCTGTTTGCTACAACAAAAATAATGCAGGCATGGCCTTGAATTGACTTTCACCCATTCCCTATTTCCCCACATCACTCCAACCCTCCACCTCTCTGTGTTCCTCTGTGACCTGAGAAACCGATATGGAATAACACGCTGTAGACGATCGCTAATAGAAAATGGCTCTATTCGTTGCATTATCCAAACAACATTCACAATTTGGTAATCATGTTATAGCCAATTCGCGCCGACGAAATGCATATTATAGCAGAACGGTCTGTACAGCACGGAAACAGACCCTTCAGTCCAACTCGTCCATGCCTACCAGATTTCCCAAATTAAACTAGTCCCACTTGCCTGCATTTGGTCCATGTCCCTCTAAATGTTTCCTATTCATGGTTCTGTCAAAATGTCTTTTAAATGTTGTAACTGTCCCTTCATCTAACAATTCCTCTGGCAGCTCATTCCACACACGAACCACCGTCTGTGTGAAAAGGTTGCCTCTCAGGTCTATTTTAAATCTTTCCCTTCTTATCTTAAGACTTTGCCACTAGGGAAAAGACTTTTGTTATTCCATTAGATATAGCCCTCAGGATTTTATAAACCTTTCTAAGGTCACCCCTCAACCTCCTAATTCCAAGCTTATCTAGCCTCTCCTTATAATTCAAACCCTCCAACCCTTGATAACACCCTTGCAAATCTTTACTGAACCTTCTCCAATTTGATAATATCTGTTCCATAATAAGGAGACCAGAAATAGACACAGTACTCCAAAAGTGGCCTCACCAATGTCCTGTGCAATCTCAATTTCACATTCCAACTCCCTTACTCAACAGTCTGAACAATGAAGACAGCTGGGCTAAATGCCATCATAACCACTCTGTCTACCTGTGATGCAACTTTGAAAGAACTGTGTACCTGAACCCTGACATCTATCTGTTCTATAACACTACACAAGCCCTAAAATTAATTGTTTGTTTACCTCACATTTATCTAAATTAAATTACATTTAGCACTCCTCAGCCCATTGGCCCAAGTGATCAAGATCTCTTTGTAATCTTAGATGTCCTCCCTCACTGTTGGCTGTGCCACCAATGTTGGTGTCATCCACAAATGTACTAACTGGGCCTCTTAAATTGTTAACTGATTAGTTTATCTAACTCTGGCACCGCTGGTCCCAGATATCCAGATCGACAACACAGCCTTCCTCCACCACCCAGTGTCTCCAATCATCAAGCCAATTTTGTATCCAATTGTCAAGCTGTCCCTGAATTCCATATAATCCATCTTTACTAATTAGTCCACAGCATGGAACCTAGCAAAAGGCTTGACTAAAGCCCATGTAGGCAACCTTCGCTGTTCTGCCTTCATCAATCTTTTTGATTATGTCCTCAAAAACACTTAATCAAGTTTGTGAGATATGATTTCCCATGCACAAAGCCATGCTAACTGTCACTAATCAGTCCATGCCTCTCCAAATGCATATAAATCCTTTCTCTTAGAACATCCTTCAATAACTCACCTACTACTGATGTCAGACTCACTGGTTTATAGTTCCCAGGCTTCTCCTTACAGCCTTTCTTAAATAGCAACACAGCATTCGACACATTCCAATCTTCCGGGACTTCACCCGTGGTTATAGATGATACAAATATCTCTCCTAGGGGCCTTGCACTTTCTTCACTAGCTTCCAACAATGTCCAGGGATACACTTGATCAGTTCCTGGAGATTTATCTACCTTTATGTATTTTTAAGACTTCCGGCATTTCCTATTCGGTAATGCGGACTCTTTTCAAGACATCAGTATTCACTTCCCCAAGTTTCCTATCCTCCATTTCTTTGTAAGAGCAAAAGCTGATGCAAAATATTAATTTAGTATATCTCCCATCTCCTGGGGTTCCACAAATAGATGACTTTGTTAATTTTAAGGGGCCCTATTCTCTCCCTAGTCGCTCTTTTGCTGTTAATGTACTTGTAGAATCTCTTTGGATTATCTTAAACATGGCTGCCAAGGCTATCTCTTATCCCCTTTTTGCCCACCTGATTTCCCTGTTATGAATGATTCTGAACCAGGTATGTTCTTCAAGAGATACCCCGATTGTCTATATCAACCACACGACACCCTCTTATTCTTGACCAGAGTCTCAATGTCCTTATTCATCCCATTGCTCCCTAGTCTGACCATCCTTACCCTTCACTCTAACAGGAACATAATCTCTCTGCGCATTTGCTATCTCGCTTTTGAAAACCTCCCACTTGCCAGCCAGTCCTTTACCTGCAAACAGTCTACTCCAATCAACTCTTGGAAGTTCCTTGCTCATACTATCAAAATTTGCCCTACTCCAATTAAGAACTAACTTTTATGGAAGGACTGTTGTTTTCCATAGCTGTTTTAAAACCATTAGAATTATGATCACTGGTCCCAATGTGCTCCCTGACTAACACTTCAATCACTTGCCCTGCCTTATTTCCCAAGAGAAGGTCAAGTTTTGCTCCTTTTCAAACAGGTGCATCTTCATATTGATAAAGAAAATTTTCATATATGAAAGCACTTAGAAAGGGCCTTGTTGTATTAAGCAACTAAAAATGTCCTTAAAATAAGGTTACATATTTTCTAATTCATGTGAATGGTTGACAGAATCTTGATGTATTATCTGCTCAGGCCTGAGTGTGACTCTAGATCCACAGCAATGTGATTAACCTTGAATTGCCTTTGGTGATGTCTTGTGCCCATTTCCTGGTCCATGTCACATCTTCCACTTGGCCTGCTGTGCTTAATATTTCTCATGACTGTGTCAATGGTAAAGTTTGCACTTAAGGCCTGAATGATTTGTTGACCTGCTAGTTTTGTTTTTTATGTCCACCCATCCTTCAGTAGCTCTTCAAATTGTAGGTCTTCAATTTGCCTGTGAAATCTTTCTGGAAAACTTCCATGATAGATATAATCATCAAGTCCACAACTCTGTTTGTTAGTCCTCATCTACTAATGAACCCTTTTCTCAGCATCTACTTGTGAAGTCATCTATTCTGTTGATTAATGTTGATCTTGCTCTCTGTACATTCTCTGTGACTATAACACTATATTCAAATGAAGTGAATTCTTGTCAATGAATGCCAGAAATTTAATCTAACTCTGAAATGATCTTCAAATGTGAAACATGTCTTTGGGAACCTTTTAACTCTTCATTTCATAATCCGAATGTGTTAAGTCTGTGTTGAACTATTTCCTTAATTGCTGAACAAATTTTAATGACTTGCTTTTGAGTTTGAGTTTAAGTTTTATTTGGTGTTGTACTGAGGTACAGTGAAAAGTGTTGTTTGGCATGCTATACAGGCAGCTCGTACTGTACAATTGCATCAGGGTAACAGATCAAGAGTGCAGAATATAGTGTTATAGCAGCAGAGAAAGTGCAGAGAGAGAGAGATCACTATTAACATTTGAGAGGACTGTTCAAAAGTCTGATAAAAGCAGGGAAGAAGCTGTTCTTGAATCTGTTTGTATCTGTTCAGCTGAATGCAGAAACCATATCTCTGAAGACTTTTTAAACATCTTAAATTTTGTTAGGGGTCTGTTGTATCCCATTTTCTTTCATAAAGTTACTTTGTGGACATTTTTCAATATGATTTTGATCTTCCTGTGCTTGTTATTTATCCAGCATGCACCCTAATCACTTGCCTTTCTGGAATGTGTTAAGCTGGTCTCTTAATGAGGATTGTCTGTTTACCAGAGAGCTGTGTTTTCAGTAATCTCCAATGCTGTCGTGGACAGAAACATCTGAAAGTTGTACCATGAACTTCAACATAATTTAACACTGTCAACCATTTTCAGTACCTGTAGATTAATTCACTTGTTAATTACCCAAGTATGATAGGCCTCAGCAGCATGATATTCTCCATCGCTGTTCACCACATCATGTTAATGGTAGTGGTCACTCACTGGAGCTTGAATAACTCCATGAGTTTGTTTATTTAGTGCAGTAAAACACATTGAAAGTTATGAAGCAAAGTAAAAATTGATGGTGCAGTGGACATTGAAGAAGGTTACCTCAGAATACAATGGGATCTTGATCAGTTGGGTCAATGTGCCGAGGAGTGGCAGATGGATTTTAATTTAGATAAATGTGAGGTGCTGCATTTTGGAAAGGAAAATCCAGGCAGGGCTTATACACTTAAAGATAAGATCCTGGGGAGTGTTGTTGAACAAAGAGATCTTGGAGTGTAGGTTCATAGTTCCTTAAAAGTGGTGTCACAGGTAGATAGGATAGCAAAGAAAGTGTTTGGCATGCTTGCCTTTATTAGTCAGAGCATTGTGTATCGGAGTTACAAGGTCATGTTGTGGCTGTACAGGACATTGGTGTGACCACTTATAGAATACTGCATGCAATTCTGGTCTCCCTGTTGTAAGAAGGATGTTCTGAAGTTTGAAAGGGTTCAGAAACGATTTACAAGAAAGTTGCAGGGTTGGAGGATCTGAGCTACAGGGAGAGGCTGAACAGGCTGGGGCTGTTTCCCTGGATCATCAGAGGCTGAGTGGTGACCTTATAGAGGATTATAAAATCATGAGGGGCATGGATAGAGTAAATGAACAAGATCTTTTCCCTGGTGTGAGGTTGTCCAGAACTAGAGGGCATAGGTTTAAGGTGAGAGGGGAAAGATTTAAAAGGGTCTTAAGGGGCAACTTTTTCACGCAGAGGGTGCTGCGTGCATGGAATGAACTGCCAGAGGAAGTGGTGGAGGCTGGTACATTTACAGCATTTAAAAGGCATCTGGACGGGTATATGAATAGGAAGGGTTCAGAGTGACATAGGCCAAATGCTGGAAAATAGGACTAGATTAGTTTAGGATATCTGGTCAGCATGGATGAACTGGACTGACGTGTCTGTTTCCATGCTGTACATCTCTGATTTGTGTGTATATAGCTTGCAGACCCTCAGCAGACTAACTGCCAGACAGCATCACAGCGTTAACGAAAGGTGAACTCTCTGAAAGACAAGGTGTATGCATAACACTTCTGAGCCAGGAACTCTGCGTTTCAGGTCCTGTTGATCAAAGACAGTCTGTTCATGATGTGGTTCAGCAAGGTGATAATCAGCCTGTCAATCCTTCTAATACTTCCCCACTACTCTACCAGATGCAAAAAAGAGTAAATAAGACCATAAGATGGAGGAGCAAACTTAGGTCATTCAGCCCATCAAGTCTGTGTGTCATTTGATCATGGCTGATACATTTCTCAATCCCATTCTCCAGCCTTCTCCCCCTAATCCTTGAACACCATCATACTCAAGAGCCTAGCTATCTCTGTCTCAAATACACTCCATGACTTGGTCTCCACAGCCTTCTGCAGCAATGAGTCCCATAGATACATCCCCTCTAGCTGAAGAAATTCCTCTTTATTTCAGCTCGAAGGGGTCATTGCCTCACTCCAAGGCTACGATCTCTATTCCTGGCCTGTCCTACATTTAGAAACATCTTCTCTGCATCTAGTCTATTCAGGTCTCTCAGTATTCTGTAAATTTCAAGCCGATCCTCTCTCATTTCCAAACTCCATTGAGTACAGACCCAGAGGCCTCAACTGCTCCTAATATGAACCATCCTGAAGAAGGGTTACACCCGAAACATTGACTTCTCCACCTCCTGATGCTGCCTGGCTTGCTGTGTTCTTCCAGCTTCCTGCCTGTCTACCTTGGATTCCAGCATCTGCATTTTTTTTTTGTCTCTCTCTAACCTAACACGACAAGTCCTTCATCCGTGGGATCATTCTTGAAAATCTCCTCTGAGCCCCATCCAACACCAACATATCTTTCTTTAGATATAGGGCTCAAAATTGCTCTCAATATTCCAAATGTGGTATCACCAGAGCCTTATGCAGCTGCTGCAATATATCTCTGTTCTTGTATTCAAGCTCTCCTAAAAAAAGTGCCTTTCATTTGCCTTCCTAACTGCTAACTAAATCTACCTGTTAACCTTAAGAGAATCTCAACATAGGGCATCTTTTCTGAAACCTTTCCCCATTTAGAAAATTGTTTATGCCTCTTTGCTCCCTACCAAAGCACAAAACCTTGTACTTTTTCACATTGTATTCCATCAGCCATTTCTTTCCCATTCCTCAAGCCTATCCAAGTCCTTCTGCAACCTTCCCATTTCTTCAACACTACCTGTCCCTTCACCTATCTTTGTGCTATCTGCAAAGGTGGCAACCATGCCTCAGTTCTTTATCCAGATCATTAATATATTATGACAGGAAGCAAGGAAAGAGGTTTCTTCATCTTTGACGATGATCTTTGTGTCCTCATTGTCCACTAGCATAGTACCAGATGATTGGAGGATGGTGAATGTTATCCCCTTGTTCAAGAAAGGGAATAGAGATAATCCTGCATATTACAGAGTAGATCCTCTTATGTATGTGGTGTGCAAAGTATTGGAGAGTTTTCTGAGAGACAGGATCTATGATTACTTAGAAAACCAGAGTTTGATTAGTGATAGTCAGCATGGCTTTGTAAGGGGTAGGTCATGCCTCACAAACTTTATTGAATTCTTTGAGGATGTGACAAAACACACTGATGAAGGTAGAGCAGTGAGTGTGGTGTACATGGATCTCAACAAGGCATTTGGGAAGCTTCCCATGGTAGGCTTATTCAAAAAGTAAGGAGGTATGGGATACAGGGAAATTTGGCTGTCTGAATACATATTGGTTGGTCCATTGAATACACAGGGTGGTGATAGATGGAAAATATTCAGCCTGGAGCTCGGTGACCAGTGGTGTTCAGTAGTGATCAGTTCTGGGACTTTTGCTCTTTGTGATTTTTATAAATGTCTTGGATGAAGAAGTGGAAGGGTGGGTTAGTAAGTTTGCCAATGACATGAAGGTTGGTGGAGTTGTGGATAGTGTGCAGGGCTGTTGTAGGTTGCAACGAGACATTGACAGGATGTAGAGCTGGGCTGATAAGTGACAGATGGAGTTCAACCTGGAAAAGTGTGGAGTTATTCACTTTGGAAGGTTGAATTTGAATGCAGAATATAGGGTTAAAGGCAGGATTCTTGGCAGTGTAGAGGAACAGGGAGACCTTGGGGTCCATGTCCACAGAACTCTTAAAGTTGCCACCCAGGTTGATAGAGTTATTAAGAAAATGTATCGTGTGTTGGCTTTCGTTAGCAAGGGGATTGCATTTAAATGCTGCGAGGTTATGCCGAAGCTCTATAGGGTCCTGGTTAGACCACAGTTGGGATATTATGTTCAGTTTTGGTTGCCTCTTCATAAGAGAGATGTGGAAGCTTTAGATAGGGTGCAGAGGAGATTTACCAGGATGCTACCTGGACTGTTGGGCATGTCTTATGAAGAAAGGTTGAGGGAGCTAGGGCTTTTCTCATTGGAGTGAAAAAGGTTGAGAGGTGACTTGATAGAGGTATACAAGATGATGAGAGGCATAGGTAGAGTGAATAGCCGGAGACTTTTTCCCAGAAACGTCTATCACGAGGGGACATAATTTTAAAGCATTTGGAGGAAGGTTTAGGAGAGATGTCAGAGGTAAGTTCTTTACACACAGAGTGGTGGGTATGTGGAATGCATTGCCGGTGGTGGTAGTACAGTCAGATACATTAGGGACATTTAAGCGACTCTTGGTTAGGCACACAGATGATAGTATAATGTAGGGTATGTAGGTTAGTCTGACCTTAGAATAGGATAAAAGGTTGGCACAACACTGAGGGTTGAAGGGCCTGTACTGTGCTGTACTGTTTAGTGTTGTGGTCCTATCACGAAGCTATATGGAACTCCAGTAGTCACCGGCTGCCATCCTGAAAAAAACCCTTTTATCTCCACTCTCTGCCTTCTGCCAGTCAGCCAATCCTCTACCCAAGCCAGTACTATGTCTTTAACATCATGGGCTCTTATCTTATTTAGCTGTGTACTGTGCAACACCTTATCAAAGGCCTTCTAGAAATCCAAATAAATCATATTCATTGGCTCGCCTTTGTCTACCTTGCTCATTACCTCCTCAAAGAATACTAACAGAGTTGTCAGGGCTCCCTTTGACAAAGCTGAGCTGTCTCAGCCCTATTTTACAATGCACTTCCAAGTACTCCATCATCTCATTCTTAATAGTGGGCTCTAAGGTCTGATGACTGATCTAGGTCAGTCCCACCAGCGTCACCACCCTCCCACTTATCTCTCTACCTCTCTTGGCTCATAAGTCTCATTCCTAATGAAGAGCTTATGTTCGAAATGTCGACTCCCCTGCTCCTCGGCTGCTGCCTGACCTGCTGTGCTTTTCCAGCAGCCACTCTCTGGACTCTGATCTCCAGCATCTGCAGTCCTCATTTGCTCCTAGGTCAGTCTAGCTAGCCTACAGTTTCTGTCTTCTGCCTCCATCCCTTCTTAAGTATGGGTGTAACATTAGTCATTTTCCAGTCCTATGGGACCATCCCTGACTCCAGTGATTCCTGAAAGATCACTACCAATGTCTCTACAATCTTGTCAGCTGTCTCCTTCAGACCTCTGGGGTATATCCCATCCGATCTGGGTGAGTTATCCACCTTCAAACCTATCAGTTTCCACAGCACCTTCTCATTAGAGATGCCCATTACACTCGCCCCTGTTCCCCCCACACTCCGCCATCTCCTCCACTGCTCTCTTGAAGTTCTGGTACACTACTGGTGCCTTCCATTGTGAAAACTGATGCAAATTGCCTCAGCTCCTCTGCTCATAGGTGTTGTGTGGAGGCCTCCTAACAGCAGTCAGGATATGGGAAACAAAATAAATCAGGGGATAGAAAAGACATGTCAGAAAGGCACTATTGCAATAATTGTGGGGGACTTCAGTAGGCAAGTGGAGTGGGAAAATCAGATTGGTCGTGAGTCTCAAGAGAAGGAATTTGTGGAATGACTATCGATGCCTTTTTGAGCAGCTCGTGGTAGAGCCTACTAGGAAATAAGGATTTGGATATTTAATTCCCAGCTCCTCATGTCTCTGTGATACCCACAACATCATACCAGCCAATTTCAATCTGTATTGCAAGCTCATTTACCTTGTTTCGTTCGGCCTCCTGTGTTCTGTTATGTATGTCCAGTAGGTTGGCCATTGTTTCTCTGGCTAGGGTTTTGTCAATCGATGTGAACAGTGCCATCACGGCAAGAACATCCATCACCAGACACATCGACCTGGACCCCACATACAAACTACTACAGCTGAAACTGATACCCGGAAGCGGCAAGAACAAACCACTATAAATACCAGAAGAAACATCAAAGCAGCGCTTCACAGGCGGCTCCAATAGCACTGATGATGTTCCCTAGCCAGGGAACGAAACGTTTGCAGCAAAAACTTCCAGCTCGGCGAACAGAACCACAACAGATTATCTCTCGTTGACTCATTGCTATGTATGGGACATTATTGTGTGCATATTGACTGTCACCTTTCTTACAACATTACATGTCTAAAGGTCTTGGTTATCAGATGCTTTGGGATATTCTTAAATTCTGAAAGACCCTATGCTAATCCAAATTTATTCTTTCTTAATTTCATCCAATATATTTGGAATGCCTCCTGTAATGAACACAAGGCTGTTACATTGACCTGAATGTCATCTAGAAGGAGGACTATAAGAATTCAAAGTGCATTGGCAAATTAAAAACCCAACTGAAGGATACAAGCTCTCTGCATGGCGTTAGGAATCTGACAGGATGCAGTTTCTGAGCTATAAGGATCCATGATCTGCTTCGGCGAAGTGTGGTGGAGTGTTGAAAGACAGAAGATTCATGAATGTGGAGAGTTATTGATTAAAACATCCTGTTTCACATAGTTGGAGGGAAGACACATTCAGAATCAAAATCTGCGATACTGGAAAAACACAGCCGCTCAGGCAGCATCTGAAGAGCAGGAATGAATTAGCTGTGCTTTTCCAGCACTACACTCTTTGGCTCTAATCTCTACAGTCCTCACTTTCTCCCAGAAAGCATCTTCACTTAATCTAAGCATAGGAATTGTACCTAGGGGCTACATGGGTACAACTGATTTAGAGATCTGCCTGTGATCAGGCCTCACAACAAGGCTTTTATCCTTCTCCATCAAATCTTAGTCTAAGGTAAACCTGACATTCAGCCTCCATACATTCAAAATCTGTTCTAATTTAACTGCATTGAAGCCATTCAACTTTAAAGCCTTTGACATCCATGCTTTCCATGCCAGGTTTCAGAGTGTGTGTTGTCACAAGATTAATAATTCCATGTCTTTCCCATTTTGTTCTTAATTTCTATTGATGATAAAACCTGACATGCTCAAATTAATGGGTTTAGTTTCTCATGGTACAATGTAATATGAGACTCAACTGTTTATGCAACTCCAAAGAACCTTGATTTGGAGATGCCGGTGTTGGACTGGGGTGTACAAAGTTAAAAATCACACAACACCAGGTTATAGTCCAACAGGTTTAATTGGAAGCACACTAGCTTTCGGAGCGACGCTCCTTCATCAGGTGATAGTCACCTGACGAAGGAGCGTCGCTCCGAAAGCTAGTGTGCTTCCAATTAAACCTGTTGGACTATAACCTGGTGTTGTGTGATTTTTAACCGAAGAACCTTGGGTGCCCACTTCCCATCATCAGATCCTTTTGCACAAGGTGGAATATTTATTTTCTATCCTGAACTTTGTACCTTTCCACACAAAATGGCAAAAGCGAATTGTGCTGAGCTGGGCTTGAGTTTCCCAGTGGAGGTGATTTTGTCCATTGGAAAGCTGACAGCAAGCGGAATACTGGGCAAACTGTGTTACCACCCTTTTACTGGATGGACGGTGAACTCCTCATGTGCTTAGTCCTTAAGTGTTGTGATGTCATTTCCACCTGTTATTACAGTTGGAGGGGGAAATGTGAGAACACTGGGACAGGCAGGCAGCATCACAGAGAAGAGCCGGAGAGGTGGGAACACGTGGATAGGCCAGCACGATGGCTCAGTGGTTAGCACTGCTGCCTCACAGTCCAGAGGTTCAGTTCTAGCACTGGCTGACTGTCTGTGTGGAGTTTGCATGTTCTCCCCATGTCTGCGTAGGTTTCCTCCAGTTTCTTTCACAGTCCAAAGCTGTGCAGGTTAGGGTGGGTTGGCCATGCTAAATTGCCCCATGGTATCCAGGGATGTGCAGGCTGGGGGGGCTAGCTATGGAAAATGCAGGGTTAGGGTAGAGGGTTGAGTCTGGGTGGGCTGCCCTTTGTAGGGCCTGCTTCCACACTGAATGCTATGACACAGCTGTACATGTTGGTGTCATGTGACCTCTGCTTCATCAAGTTGTCACGAATAATACTTAACATTGATGATTCTTTAAAAATCGTTTCAATAATTTTCCTTTCACGTGTTTCAATGCGTTTTAATAGGAGGGGATTGAGAATGCTGCAGAGAAACAATTGAGAGAAAAAATATGTAAGATAGATCAGCTGTAGTCTTTTACTTGAAAATTGCACTGCAAATGTCAGACACATACAAACACCACAACTCCTGCATGTGGCTTTGTCAACTATAGACTGTTCTATTTCTGCTGTTCTGAAATAACTTGGAACTTCGAATTAAAAGTGCTCTGAACATTGCTGAAGAAAAGCTAAATAATCTTGTATTTTGCTGTCTTTTCCCTCACAATGTCACTGTCATACGATGGTGAGGGAACTGCTTTTGTCTGTGTTGTACAATATTAAACTAAAATGGCTTTGATTGAAGGATTCATTGCATCACGGTTAATTAAGCAAATAGAGCTAAGGTACATCAATGATGTCTGAATAAACTTGAACACCACAATAGACTAGTCATTGTTGCAAAGTCATCTGGCAGGCTCAATCAACTGTCTGCTGCCAGAGTAATAAATTCTATGATGTGAACATCTCATGAATTAAACATCACTTTGCTCTGGAAAGTATAGACTGGAATATAATTCATATAATCACCAAGCAGAAACAGATACTGTTGAATTTTTCTGTGCTGTGGATTCAACGGAGAGTCATACAGAATGTAAAATGATAACTCCTGCCATTGACATCCAGTTGTTAATAATAGCAGAGTTATTCACTCAATTGTTATTACCACATTAGCCAGGTACTGGGAGCTAATTATTTCCCCAGGTCATGGATCAGTTTTGAACATTCACCATCTTTGTTGATAATGGTTGTGGGGACTTAACATCTCTTCTAATCTTGATTGGACAGTACGTAAACCTGTCAGACTGCTGCCAATGTTACTGATACCGCTCCCACGACCTGAAAGTTAACAGCGACAAATTAAACAACAAGAAATGACATTCAATTAAAAGTAGCCAGAAACATACAGCAAATATTGTAAATATTTCCACTGCAGTTCATTCATGTCTCAACATTGGAACTAACTTGATTAGAAACATTTTACTACATAATCGAGTAATTAAGAATGCATGCTCTCTCAATGGTATAAGGTCAGAAGTCACGTGACACCAGGTTATAGTCCAACAGGTTGATTTGAAATCACAAGCATTCATCACCTGATAAAGGAGCAGTGCTCCAAAAGCTTGTGATTTCAAATCAACCTGTTGCACTATAACCTGATGTTGTATAACTTCTGACCTTGTCCACCCCAATCCAACACTGGTACCTCCACATCATGGTTAACAATACTCTGGCTGTGATTTTAATGGCATGGGGTTAACCCAGTGAAAGTTAAACGGATGGTCATATTACATAACCTTTGTTTGCACAAATGCAGTTATAATGATTGCAATCGAAAAGGTCTAGATTGATAGTCCAGAGAATGGAATTTCAAATCCCCAATGGCAACATGAGAATTTGAATTTGGTTTTAATAAAGAAGCTGGATTTTGCTTGATATGACATTCCTAAGAAAGATCATCATGTGGTTGGATTTCTGCAAAACCTCCAAATGGTTCACTAATATCCTTAAGGGGAGGAAAAATCAGACATCGGCCTCTAGTCTGGGCTATTTAATGTGATGGAAACCTGGTTGACCCTCAAGTCCTTGAAGTAGTTCCTGGTTTGGGGAGGTTAGAGATGGTAAATGCCAGTGACACACACGTCCTGACAACTAGTTCTAAAAAATGATCACTTCTGGGAATTCCTTTGAAGAAACTGCCTCAAAGCTAATCAATAAATTAACTCCAGCTTTTAGGGCTAAAGGCTTCCAAGATGTTGGGGAGGAAGCAGGAACAGAGGACTGAGTTGGGTGATCAGTCATGATCATATTGATTGGCAGAGCAGACTTGAAGGGTCGAATGGCCTACTCCTGCTCCTATTTTCTATGTTTTTATGCCTTGTGAAGATATTGTCACTTTATTTTGTCCCGGCTTTGGTTTTAAGAGCGGTTGCAAGGCAGAGGCACTGAACTAGCTACTATACATGACTTAAGTGAAAAAATTGTGAAGCCATGGGGTTTTTTTAAGGATGTGAATGTAGGTTCGCTCACTGAGCTGGAAGGTTCATTTTCAGATGTTTCATCACCACACCAGGTAGCATCTTCAGTGAGCCTCTGGAGGTGTTATCTCGTATGGTGACAAAACGCCTGAACATGAACCTTCCAGCTCAGTGAATAAATCTTTATCCAGAACCTGAACCTTAGCTGCAAATCTTCTCAAAACTCTGGGTTTTTTTTTAAAGTTAGAACAATGGAAGCGTCTGGGTGTGGGGAGTTTTTTCTAGTTTTAGGTTTAGTTTTGAGCAGAAGCCATTGGGGTCTCAAAAGAGTTGGAATGTCTTGATGTGACTCCAAACCCACAGCAATATGGTTGACTTTTAATTGTCCTCCAAGCAATTGGGGGAGGATAATAAATCTGGCCCTGCCATTGATGCCCTTCCCCTATGAATGAATAAAACAAAATGATAGTATACGCCGTGCAGTTTCAGAGGAGGAAGCTGCAATCAGATGGAACATTATTGCAACTGAGTAAAGGTAACTACATAGACTTGAGGGAAGGGCTAGTCAGAGTTGGTTGGAAGGGGAGCCTAGCAGGGAAGATGGTGGTTGACAGGAGTTTCTGGGTTAACTTGGGAGGCGCCTCATGATATTTTATTTACGTGAATGATAGAAATGACTAATATTCTAGCAACTGTTAGGGACCAGAGCAGAAATTCATCCCAAGGAGCAAGAAATGTACTACAGCAGGATGGGGCAATCAAGGGAAGTCAAGGACACCATAAAAATAAATGTGGTGACGATTATTGAGAAGCAAGAAGATTGGGAAGACTTTAAAAACCAGAAAAGAATAACTTAAAAAAGTAGTAAGGGAGCGAGAAGATGAAAATGAGAGCAAGCTAGCTCATAATGTAAAAGAAGATTTCAAATGTTTTGTTTGAGGTACAAAGGAACCTCGATTATCTGGCAATCGATTATCTGAATATTGGATTATCCAGAAGATCGCAATGTCCCAATGCTTGGCTAAACTATATTATCCAGCATTCGATGAACCAAGTAAAATACTCCCTGCCCATGTTCTTCAGGTATCGAGGTTCCTCTGTATATAAAAGGTGAGAGAGAAGCAAGAGTGGACATTGGACTGTAGGAAAGTGAAGCTGGAGATGTAATGAGCAATAAAGAAATGGCAGATGAACTGAATGGATACTTTGCACCAGTCTTCATGGTGGAAAATACCAGCAGCATGCCAGAACTTCATGAGAGTCAGGGGCAGAGATGAGTGTTGTGGCCAAAGTTCTGAAGGACATAGCTGAGGAGATTGTAGAGTGGCGGTGATCTTTCAGGAATTACTGGATTCAGGGAGGGCCCCAGAGGAATGGAAAATCGCTAATGTTACACCCTGTTTAAGATGGGAGGGAGGCAGAAGACAGGAAATTATAGGTTAGTTAGCCTGACCTCAGTCATTGGTAAGATTTTACAGTTCATTTTTAAGGGTGAGCTTTGGAGTACTTGGAAGTGCATGGTAAAGTAGGGCTGAGTCAGCACGGTTTCGTCATGGAGGTCATGTCTGACAAATACGCTAGAATTCTTTGAGAAGGTGACAAGCAAGTTAAGCAATGGAAGGCCAATGGACATGATCTATTTGGATTTCCAGAAAGCTTCTGACAAGGTCCTGCACAGGAGGTTGCTAAATAAGACTAGAACACATGGTGTTTGGGGCAGGGAAATGGCATGGGTGGTGGATTAGCTGACTGGCAAAAGGACGAGAGTGTGGACAAAGGGATCTTTTTCAGATGGCAGCTGATGATCACTGGAGTTCCACAGAAGTTGGTATTGGGACCACAGTTATTCATGTTATTCATTTATGATCTGGATGAAGGAACTGAGGGCATTGTTGCTACGTTTGGAGATGGCACAATGATAGGTAGAGGGACAGGTAGTATTGAGGAAGCAGGGTGGCTGCAGAAAGTCTTGAACAGGCTGGGACAGTGGGCAAAGAAGTGGCAGATAGAGTATGATGTGGGAAAGTGTGAGATTATTCACTTTGGTTGGAAGAATAGAGGTGTAGACTATTTTCTAATGGGGAAAGTGAGGCACATCAGAAGCACAAAGGGACTTAGGAGCCCTAGTTTGAGATTCTTTTCAACCTGCGGGTTTAGTTGGTAATTAGGAAGGAAAAAGCAACATCAGCATTCATTTTGATAGGGCCAGAATACAAGAGCAGAGTCGTACTACTGAGGCTGTGCAAAACTCCGGTCAGATTGCATTTGGAATATTGTGAGCAGTTTTGAGCCCCGTACCAAAGGAGGTATGTGCTTGTGGGGGAGGGGTCAGGAGTAAGTTTATGAGAATGATCCCAAGGATAAGGGCTTGTCATTTGAGGAGTGTATGAGGACTCTGGGTCTGTGCTCAATGGAGTTCAGATGGATAAGGGCAGATCTCATTGAAAATTGCAGAATACTGAGAAACCTGGATAGATTGGACATGGAGAAGATGTTTCCATTAGCAGGTAAGACCAGGACCCGAGGGCAGTGAAGAGATGACCCTTTAGAACTGAGATGAGGAGGAATTTCTTCAGCTCGAGGGTGGTGAATCAGTGGAACTCATTGCTGCAGAGTTCTATCGAGGTGAAGTCATTGAGTGTACTTAAGACCGAGGTTCTTGATTAGTAAGGGGGTCAAGGATAACAAGGAGAAATAAGGAGGATGGGGTTGAGAAAGATGAATGACAAAAGAAAAGCCATGATGGGCCAAATGGCCTCATTCTGCTCCAAGACCTTGTGGCTTTATTTGATTCTCTCCTGAATAATTGTGCTCTTGTACCTACCTTTCAGGGAAACATCTTGGATTGTTATCTTCAAGCTTGCAAACTTTCTTCAACTGGTATTTCAAAGACAGTGATGTAATTTATGAATTCTAATGTAATTATTTCATGGACATGTTTGATTACATCAGTCCCAGGAACTGCCTAGGCCAGATGCCTGCCTGGAAATGATTCTGAGCAATTTGGTTTATTATTTTGCTTTGTCAATGCCAGAGCAATTTAACTGTATCTCAAGCACAGCCAGTTTTCAATGTAAATGATTATGGTAACATCAGGATCAGGGCAAAACTCATATTCCGCAGAAATATCCCTGTTTCCAGCAATGACAAAGCTTTTCTTTCTGCATCCCTACGTTGTGGGCAGGGGAGAAATATAAATTTAATTTTAATGCTCTAAATAATTTGTAATATATCTATTACGCCCTCTGTGGAAATGATGGACAAAGAAATTTCATAAAATGCATTAAGTTTTGATCATTGCATTTCTAACAATTTAGATCTCTGCATAGTTGCAGGAACACTCTGATGCAATCACACTGATAGATAATACTATAAAAACCGAAATAACTGTGGATGCCGTATATCAGAAACAAAAACAGTGATCACTGGAAAAGCGCAGCAGGTCTGGCAGCATTTGTGGAGAGAAATCAGAGTTAGTATTTCGGGACCAGTCTGAGGAAGCGAACATAAGACCACAAGACATAGGAGTGGAAATTAGGCCATTCAGCCCATCGGGTCTACTCCATCATTCGATCATGGCTGAGAAGTTTCTCAACCGCATTCTGCCGCTTTCTCCCCATAGCCTTGATACCCTTGACAATCAAGAACCTATATAGGTCTGTTTTGAAAGTACTCAATGACCTGCCCTCCACAGCCTTCTGTGGCAAGGAATTCCACAAATTCCCCACTCTTTGGCTGAAGTAGTTTCTCCTTATCTCTGTTCTAAAATGTTTTCCCTTTACTCTAAGGCTGTGCCCTCAGGTCCTAGTCTTTCTTATCAATGGAAACATCTTCTCAACATCCACTCTGTCCAGGCCATTCAGTATTCTGTAAGTTTCTATTGAATTCCACCCCTCATCCTTCCAAATTCCATTGAGTATAATTCCAGAATCCTTAAATGTTCCTCATATGTTAAGTCTTTCCTTCTTGGGACCATTCTCGTGAATGTCCTCTGGACAAGCTGCAGGGCCACTACATCCTTCCTGAGATATAGGGCCCAAAATTGCTCTCAATACTCTAAATGTGGTCTGGTCAGAGATTTATGAAGCCTCAGAAGTACATCCCTGTTTTTATATTCTACTCCTCTCGAAATGAATGACGACATCGTATTTGCCTTCCTAACTATGGACTCAACCTGCAAGTTTACCTTCAGAGAAACCTGGAGTAGGACTCCCAAGTTCCTTTGCACTTTAGATTTCTGAATTTTCTCTCCATTTGGAACATAGTCCCTGCCTCTATTCTTCCTACCAAAGTGCATGACCTCACACTTTCCCATGTTGTATTACATCTTTGCCCACGCCCCTAACCTGTCTAGATCTTTCTGCAGCCTCCTTAATACTACCTGTTCCTTCTCCTAGCTTTGTATCATTTGCAAACTTAACCAAAAATGCCCTCAGTTCCTTCATCCAGATCACTTGACCTGAAACGTTAACTCTGATTTCTCTCAACGGATGCTGCCAGATCTGCTGAGTGTTTCCAGGAAATTTTGCACCTGTTAGGTAACATTTGCTGATTTTCATCATTCTAACGGTAACGTCAAGATAGTCCTGCAGGACTGCACTCTCATTAGAGAGAGATGACTGGAGATGGGCTATTCTGAGAGTCACTACACCTCAGCAAGAGGAGAATTTGAGAAGGTAGATCCCTTATCATATCCTCAACCAGTAGCAGGAATTGAACCCATGCTATTGATATCACAAACCAGCTATCCAGCCAACTGAGCTATGGGCTCACCATCAAGAAGCGCAGCAGGGAATTCAGCAGAAACTCCTTTGTTTAAAGAGTGGGGAGAATGTAGAATTCACTATCACAGGAAATTGCGGTAGCCAACAGCATAGATGTGTTAAAGGAAAAGCTGGATACACATTTGAGGGAGAGGTGAATAGAGGATAATGAAGGTCGATCTGGAACAGACAAGATGGAAGGAAGCTGGAGTGGAACATGGTTGCTAGCATAGACTCATTGAGCTGAATGATCTGTTTCTGTGTCATGTGCTCCATGTAATCTAAAATCTTGCAAGTTGGCATCTGATTCTCATGTCAGCTCCCCAGCCCTATCAAGCCTCCTGCTCCAAACTCCATGGGCTGATGGTGGGACACCACTGACACAGCCCAACAGCTGGTCCAACCGCTGCCAGCTGACAGTGGTTGGCTTCCCACCCACATGTTTTTGGTGATTGACTATTACTGACTATACATTTATCTATATCTTGAACATTTTGGAAGGAACACTTTGCAGATCAAAAGACATTGGTTGCAGCAGGGAAAATTGTTGCATTTGCAAAGAACACAGACTGCTTAACTGCAATCACTTAGTCTACATTATAGGATGTCAAAAAGTGTGGCGCTGGAAAAGCACAGCCCAGTCAGGGAGCATCCGAGGAGCAGGAGAGTTGATGTTTCGAGCATGAGCTCTTCATCAGGAAATGAGTACATTACAGAACGTGAGTTGATTGCGCTCAGGTAGAAATTCATGTCACGCAGTGTCACAAAATGAGCAGCATCTGCTCAGTCATCCTTACTTGATATTTAATTCTATTGACTGCTTTGGGCCGGGATCTCATGCTGTGCAATTAAGGGTGACTGATCAGAAACTGCTCTTTCGAAACAACTGCCTTGGGATCATTTTTTACTCTATTGTCTCTTGACACCCTTCACTCTGCAGTACACCTTTTCAGCGAAAGGGGCAAACTAAATCAAAAACTTGGGCAGCACAGTGGCTCAGTGGTTAGCACTGCTGCCTCACAGCACCACAGTCCCAGGTTCAATTCCAACCTCGGGCAACTGTGTGGAGTTTGCACATTCTCCCTGTGTCTGTGCGGGTTTTCTCCGGGTGCTCTGGTTTCCTCCCACAGTCACAAAGATGTGCAGGTTAGGTGAATTGGCCATGCTAAGTTGCCCCTAGCATTAGGTGCATTAGTCAGCAGGAGGTAGGACTGAGTGGGTTACTCTTCAGAGGGTCAGTGTGGACTTGTTGGGCTGAAGGGCCTGTTTCCACACTGTAGGTAATCTAATCTAATAAGACATGAAGTCTAGGAACTTCAGGCTTTTAAACACCTTACGTTGCTGAATGTTAGTATAAAGCAGCCATATGGAATATCTTTGGACAGCCTAGTCATACTTTATAATGTAACTGCATCTTTAATGTATTGCAGTAGGACTTTAGGAATTAATCGCGGTAGCTATAAATTGCTTGTGAATCTTGGCATAGATTTGCCTGATCATTTGACTGAGTGCTGCAATTAATTTGTGATGAAACATATTATTATGTGAGCAATGATGTGAGATTTCATGGTTCCATGGCACTTCACAATGTCTAACTGTATGACTGACTCACACAACAGTTGTTCACATTGCTACGATAACACACTGTCTGCAATATTAATTTTGACTATTACTGACTAGACATTTATCTATATCTTGAACATTTTGGAAGGAACACTTTGCAGATCAAAGGACACTGGTTGCAGCAGGGAAAATTGTTGCATTTGCAAAGAACCCAGACTGCTTAACTGCAGTCACTTAGTCTACAATGCTTCCACAGAGATCACATGACCCATTTTGCAGGTGTAATAATGTTATTTGATTTGAACACAGAAAGTTACAGAAGTAACTTACCTGGACCAACGATTTTTGCCTTTTCTTTTTCTCTCCGAAACCCCTCTCAAAAGGGTTTATGAGATGAAAACCCACTGGAAGTCTGCGTCAGTACATGAAGAGGCTTCCGAAAGAAGAATTCTAAATTTACTACCACCATAAAAAAACCAAGATCATTTCAACGTAACTGATGCTGGAAGAAATCCGAGAGCTTTTGTGGAAAGCTATAGGGGCAAGCTTTTTTTTTCTAGATGTGATAGTTATTAGGCTAAAGTACTTTTAAAGTAACACTCCCCACAGTGTTATCATTTTTCCCAAACTTGGAAAGAGTGTATACTTTTTTTTAAGAAGAGAAGTTATACACATATTTTCACAGATTAAAAACTTGTGTAATAATATTTACTGTCTTTCTTGGGTAAGAAGTTTGCAATAATTTCATTTTTTAAATTATTTTAACTTTAGGAACCTGGTTGATTTATTTTTGATACTGAGTTACATGTAGTTTTGATGGTTAAATGGTGGTAAAATATGGACCATCAATTTTTAACTTCTAGTACCTGAGGTATAATATATGAGACCTTTCACACACCAACTGTCTTTTTAAAAATGGAAAAATAAACACTGACTTAAGGTGGCTGTAGTGGTTACCTGATCAGGTTGAATCAAGTTGAGATAAACAAGGAGAATCTGAGCCGAAATTAACAATTTATCTAAAGGCACAGAAACTCAGTCAGATATGAAAAGATCTTTATCTATTTTTCATAAATATATCTTTCTACAAGTTTCACAGATCTGGTGAAAGTCATCCGCAGATTATCTAGTCTAAAAAAAAGCAGTGGGAACTTACACAGGAATGTACAATTAAACTATATTTCAGGAAAATAGTTTCTGGGCAGTACAAAGAAAGAATGTGGATTTGTAATTCTAGGAACTGAAAGAGTTTCTTTTTCCCTGTTAACTTTTTGACATCCTGAAAGCCAGAAGTGGTGATAGAACAATTTGGAGAAAATGTGTTTACCTTGAACTCAAGGTTTCTATAAGTTTCGATATTGCTGAAGCTACAAGGCATTTATTGAAAAACTATGATCTCAAATTCAACCATAACAATTCAAAGATTTTCAACTGCATATTCTTTAATTTCCTGGACACTAGACACTCTTCCCTGTCTTTTAAATTCTGTACCTGTGTTTGTGTGCATTTAATGTTGTATTTTATTATTTTTCTCAGGATTAGTAAAGAATAAAATTCCTCTTTCTTCTACTCAGGAAAACCTGGCATTAGCTCTTTCATTATGTTATAGAAATTTACATTTTAATTAATATGTGATTAATTAAAAAGAAATTTAAATATTTGTTGTGACAGACCAAGGTAGTTTAACAAAAAGGAATTGATGCACTTTCCTCATCCGGGTGTGACAGTATGTAATTGGCTATATCACCTTCATTCAAATTTTGTTGTGATCAGTGAAGGATTGGAACAAGGAAAGGAATCAATTCGCCTTCCTAATGCTGTGGTAATAACATTGACTTTCCATAACAAACATTGGCTATCAACCCCTTTTGCTCTTGGACAAGTACAGTCGGTGATTTGATGTTAACATTACTCTGTTAAGGTATACGGTAAATTGATATTATTCAACAATACATCCTAAAATATAACCTGATTTTCCAACTTTTCTTCCAAATTTAAGCCTATTTGTTCAGGTATAAGACTGCATTCAGTCATAAAGCATTCAAATCTGAGTCTGACAAATACATTTAACATTTCATGTATAGAATATAACTGCCACATTGTGTTTGCATGCATAATACTATTGGTATGTATTCAAGGCAATTCACTTGTGATTTTGCAATAATTCCACCCAGAGCTGAAATGATTAATCAGTTTATAATTAGAAGTGGAGGATGGGTAACTCAGTGAGTTTGAATGCTCTCAGTGGTATGCCCTGGCTATGAATCAAATTCACATTTTACAGATGAGAGTTTCCCTGTGCTGGTAAGTATCTTCAAGGGCAAGGGGCTTTTGATGAAAAGATATGTCCAGTTGCCATTGACTCAAGGAGTGGGCAATAGATACTGACCTGGCCATTGATGTTCATAGGAGAAAGTGAGGACTGCAGATGCTGGAGATCAGAGCTGAAAATGTGTTGCTGGAAAAGCACAGCAGGTCAGGCAGCATCCAAGGAGTAGGAGAGTCGATGTTTCGGGCATGAGCCCTTCTTCAGGAATTCATATCCTATGAATAAAAAAAATTGAGATATGTTTGTCATAACTTGTCTTTGATTGTTAAGTTGCCTGTCATTCTTTGCGAAATGCGGATTTGAGATCAATTCATTTGGGATTGCTATTTATTCCATCTTACAGCAAGCATTGCAGAAGAAAAGAAATTTAAAATGCACAGTTTTCATTTCAATAAAACCTTGTTGCATTCTGAGGTTGTTACTTTAGGAAACACGCTCATTGTCATTGTCGTAGTGTGAGTAAACATGGCAGTCAACTGTGCATAGCAAGGGGCAAATCAATAGGTCCATGTGGGATTGGTTAAGGCCAGGTCACTCAGAAAATGGTCCTTTGAGTTAAGCCATTGGGTCTTACATACCACTAGAGCAGGTTTCAAGATCTCAACAGACAATATTTTTGGCAGGGCTGCATTAATTTACTAGTACAAAGAAGTGCACCTTCCTGATGAAGGGCGTATGCCTGAAATATTGATTGTCCTGCTCCTAACCTGCTGTGCTTTTCCAGCGTCAACTTTTCGACTCTGATCTCCAGCATCTGCAGTCTTCACTTTCCCCTGGTGCATAGAAGTGTCATCTTACATTGTGTAGAGGTGGTTATTGTGGGACTTGAAACCCAACCTCATAATTCATTGGTGAGAGTGCCACCAAATTCGCCAAGATCTTAGCTAAATGTGGGCTTTGAGCATGAATCATAAATAACTGGGAAGCACTTGCTGAAACAGGCACATATGTTTTGCATTCGCCAACACTGAATTTGAACCAAACCAGAAATTGCTGGAAAACTCAGCAGGTTTAGCAACATCTGTGGAGAGATATTAGGATGAATGTTTCGGGTCTCTTCCTCAGAACCTTGCCATTTTTAGTCACTCTCTACTACCCCCAAGAGAAAATGAGGTAACACCTTACACAACTGACTCTAACCATGGGGTTCTTATACCTGTGATATAGGGCTACTCTCTCATTAGAGAGAAATGATTGGTGGTGGTTTAACCCTCAGGTTACCACATCTCAGGAGAGGGCAGAGGTTGAGGCAAAGAGTCCTTCGTGGCAACCTCAGCTAGTGAGGAAATTAAACAAAAGATGACATCATTTTCGGTCATGAACTAGTGTTCCACCCAACTGAGCTAAACAACCCCTCCCTGTGATATACAATGGTTACCGGGTGAAAAATCAATAATGACAAAGGGTGTGAACAGCCTCAAACTGAGACAATGACTATGTAGTGATTGGAACCAGGTGGATCATACTGAATATGAGATCCTTGATTGGGGTCGTTAACCTGGGCTTGTCAGGGAGCCCTGGCTGACCAATGTAAATTGGAGATTCAGGGAGTCTCCTCACTTCAGGGACTGACTCCGAGCTGGCTGTCTACAGCTGGTGTACAATATAGGGTGACTTGGTGACAGTAAAGCGACCTTTGTGCAGTTATTTCTGATTATTTGGGAGAAACATTTCCTCAATGCGATGGCTATGATGAAACATGTTCTTTATAGATCGATTTGTGATTTTTTTAAAAATCCTACATGTTCATCAGAATACATGGCCATGTGCACACTACTTCTTGAATAAGTTGAGATGAAAGTACATATTTGAAAGAAGTTAGGCTATACAGCAGATGTATAAAAAGGCAGACAATACCGAATGGGTAAACATGAGAATTATCCATAAATTGCTCCAGTACATTGGAAGTGTACAAAAGCAAATTACTGTGGATGCTGGAATCTGAAACCAAAAAAGAGGAAATGCTGGAAAATCTCAGCAAGTCTTGCAGCATCTGTAAGGAGAGAAAAGAGCTGACGTTTCGAGTCTAACTGACCCTTTGTCAAAGCTGACAAAGCTTTGACAAAGGCTCAGTTAGACTCGAAACGTCAGCTCTTTTCTCTCCTTACAGATGCTGCAAGACTTGCTGAGATTTTCCAGCATTATCCCTTTTTGGTCATTGGAAGTGTACTGTAGTTTAATTCAGACCCTTTGTGCAAACATTCAAGATAGGATAACAGCTGGTTGATAGTTCAACTAAAAGAAAAAAGTCAGGAATTCTTATATAAAAGCTTTTATAAATAACTGCAAGATATCACAAGTTTTTTTTCAGCCAATAAAGCACTCCTGTTGTAATGTGGGAAATGTGGAACACAATTTGCACATGACACAATTTCCTACAAACAGCAATGAGGGAATAACCAGATAGTCTGTGTCAGGCATTGGTTGAAAAAAATAAATATTGGCCGCAGTGTGACATTGAGGCTTTCAAGGGGTTATTTTGTTCTGTTTTTTTTTAAAGTGAGGTTGTAGGGCAGAGCTGATGAGCTATCTCTAAGAAAGTAAACAACTTGTGATGCCTTGGTTTTTTTTTAAGTTGGAAGCAGCTTGGGCGTGGTCAGCTCTTAGAGACCAGGCTTTCTAGTTCTATTTTTAAATTTTAGGTTTAGCTTTAAGCAGAAGCTATTGGGGTCTCAATAGAATTGGAGGCTTCA
This sequence comes from Hemiscyllium ocellatum, assembly GCF_020745735.1. NCBI lineage: Eukaryota > Metazoa > Chordata > Chondrichthyes > Orectolobiformes > Hemiscylliidae > Hemiscyllium > Hemiscyllium ocellatum. The sequence goes on from NC_083416.1 coordinate 7,799,802, forward strand.
GTGAATGTTTCCTTGGCTGCTGCTCTTTCTGAATGTCCCCTTGATGTTTCTTCCTCCTGGATTGCAGAACTACATATGAGAATCTGGTCTGAATGTTCCTTTTTGCCAACTTTGGAACAGTTGATTAGAAATAGGTACTGTTTCGATTGTTTGGTGATGTTTCCAATAAGGTTGAGTTACGCTCCTTATGCACCCCAATCCCATCAGGTCGAGTAGGTTGATAGGGTTGTTAAGAAGTCACATGGTGTGTTAGCTTTTATTGGTAGAGGGATTGAGTTTCGGGACCATGAGATCATGCTTCAGCTGTACAAAACTCCAAACACGACATTTAGTGTATTGCGGACAGTTCTGGTCACCGCATTATAGGAAGGATGCGGAAGCAATTGGAAAGGGTTCAGAGGAGATTCGCTAGGATGTTGCCTGGTATGGAGGGAAGGTCTTCAAGGAAAGGCTGAGGGACTTGAGGCTGTTTTCGTTTGAGAAAAGATGGTTGAGAAGTGACTTAGAGTCATAGAGATGTACAGCACAGTAACAGACCCTTCGGTCCAACCCGTCCATGCTGACCCAGATATCCCAACCCAAGCTAGTCCCACCTGCCAGCACCTGGCCCAGATCCCTCCAAACCCTTCCTATTCATAAACCCATCCAAATTCCTCTTAAATGTTGCCATTGAACCAGCCTGAACCACTTCCTCTGGCAGCTCATTCCATACACGTACCGCCCACTGTGTAAAAAGGTTGCCCCTTCGGTCTCTTTTATGTATTTCCCCTCTCATCCTAAACCTATGCCCTGTAGTTCTATACTTCCCCCCCGCCCCATCCCTGGGAAAAGACTTTATCTATTTACCCTATCCATGCCCCTTATGATTTTGTAAACCTCTATAAATCACTCTTCAGCCTCCGATGCTCCAGGGGAAACAGCCTCAGCCTATCCAGCCATTCCCGAAAGTTCAAATCTTCCGACCCTGGCAACATCCTTGTAAATCTTTTCTGAGCCCTTTCAAATTGAGACATATAAGATAATTAGAGGGTTAGGTAGGGTAGACAGTGAGAGCCTTTTTCTTCAGGTGGTGAAGGCTAACACGAGGGGACATAGCTTTAAATTGAGGGGCGATAGATATAGGACAGATGTTAGAGGGGATTTCTTTACTCAGAGAGTAGTAGGGGTGTGAAAAGCACTGCCAACAACAGTAGTAGACTCACCAAGGGCATTTAAATAATCATTAGATAGGCATATGGATGAGAATGGAATAATGTAGGATAGATGGGCTTCAGATTGGTCACACCGGTTGGCGCAACATCGAGGCCGAGGGGCCTGTACTGCGCTGTAATGTTCCATGTTCTATGTTCTATGATCAAAGCAGTCAACTTAGGTCAGTCAACTTTGATTAAGAAATAATTTAATCCATGAAATATCTCAGCTCTAGCAATCAGCTGATAAAAATTGAAAGTTTCTAGTTCTTATTTCTGACTGTTGTGACATCTGCCCACAATGAAGAATAAATATGAACACTTTCCTTTTTGTTTACAAGGCAGGAGTGCAATGGAATACTCCCCGCTTGTCTGGACGAGTGCAGCTCTACCAATACTCAAGAAAATTTACACAATCCAGGACAAAGTGGCCTGCTTGATTGGCTTAATACCCACAAATAGCCACTCCCTCCACCACTGATGCTCAATAGCAGGAGACTGTACCATGTCCAGGATGCAGAGCAGAAATTTCCTCAGATCCTTAGACAGTACCTTCCAAATCCACAACCACTGCTGTCCAGAAGGTCAAGAGCAGCAAATAAACGGGTACACCACCATGTTGCCCTCTAAGCCACTCACCAGCCTGACTGGAAAATAAATCTTCTTCACTGTCACTGGGTCAAAGTCCTGGAATGTTCTCCCTTACAGCATGGTCTGTCCCGAAAACTGCAGCAGTTCAGCATGGGAGCTTAGTACCACCTTCTCAAGGGCAACTAGAGACACAAAATAAATGCAGTCCCACACCTGAATTAAGAACAAATTATTTCTATGAGGATAGTTGGTGGTATTTTGAGGTTTGCCTTCAGTCAGGTATCTGGACTTGTATCCTGTACCTCACTCTCATTTAATTTTGCATTAACCCAACTGGACTGGTCAAAGTTTGAAACTTGGTTCTGTTCCTGGTTTCCTCATTTCCCCTTCCCCCACCTCACCCTAGTTCCAAACTTCCAGCTCAGCACTGTCCCCATGACTTGTCCGGACTTGTCCGACCTGCCTAGCTCCCTTTCCACCTATCCACTTCACCCTCTCCTACCTGACCTATCACCTTCACCCCCTCCCCCACTCACCCATTGTACTCTATGCTACTTTCTCCCCACCCCCACCCTCCTCTAGCTTATCTCTCCACACTTCAGGCTCACTGCCTTTATTCATGATGAAGGGCTTTTGCCCGAAACGTCGATTTCGCTGCACTTTGGATGCTGCCTGAACTGCTGTGCTCTTCCAGCACCACTAATCCAGAATCTGTTCCTGGATCTCCTATTGGGGAATTCTGTTTTCCTTCACTTGGTGAGAGTGGTATGGTCCCTTCCAATATTTTTCTGTATTTTGGGAATGGATTTTCTCCCCACCTTTTCTCTCGAATAGATCAACCATCAGGTAAATGTTCAGTTCTTATTAGCCTCCCCTAGACACATCCCAGTAGGTGAGGCACCAGCTTCCTGTCCAAGAAATCCTTTGGCCCATTAAGTTTACTATGAAAGCATTGGTTAATGACGTCTCTGACTCTGACCTTCGACCTTTTGTAAATTCCCCGGCCCATTTTTAACCTTTTTTAACAGGTATTGCTCCAGCTGCTTTGAGTTCAGTTCTGTTGACCTGTTCTTAAACCCATTCTTTACGCAGAGAGTTCTGAATGCATGGAATGAGTTGCCAGCTGTGGTGGTGGAAGCAGAGTCACTTTGGACATTTAAGCAACTGCTGGACATGCACATGGGTAGCAATGAGTTGAGGGGTGCGTAGGTTAAGTAACTATATTTTAATTAGGATTAAACCTCGGCACAACATTGTGGACTTTTCCTGTTCTATATTCTAATTCAATCCTAAGCCACCCCAAACCTCACTGGCTGCTGTAGGGTTTCTGAATCCCTTTCAATTCCTGGCCTTTTTGCCATGTCCGTTGACTTTCTCCAGCATTTCCATCATCTCTGTACTGGCCTTTCTGTTTGAGGGAGACATCACACTATCAGGCAAGTCATATCTCACTAAACTATTTGACCCATGCATTGACCACCCTCTGTTGCAAAGTCTATAAGATGTTCACTCTGCAAATAAAGTGGAATTTCTACATACTTTCTCATCAGCACTATTTCAGTATACTGGAATTTCAAATAATTTCAAATCTTCCATGTCCCCCATTGGTAAGGTTGGTCAGCAACTGGTGTCTCAGCAAATAATAATTTCCTCTTCTAGCTATTTAAACAATCATTGGATCATAGAAGCAGGCCACTAGGCCCATTAGGTTCACACTGACCCTCCGAAGAGCATCCCACACATACCCTGTAACCCCACATTTCCCATGGCTAATCCACCTAGCTTGTACATTCCTGAACACTTTGGGCAATTTAGCATGGCCTATCCACCTGACCTGCACGTCTTTGTGACTGTGGAAGGAACCCCCCACACAAACAAGGGGAGAATGTGCAAACTCCACACAGACAGTTGCCAGAGGCTGGAATTGAACACAGGTTCCTGGCACAGTGAGGCAGCAGTGCTAACCATTGAGTCACCATGTGGTCAGTCATCACTGTCCCTTTGCAAGGAAACTCCCAACAGCTATCTGGGTCCACAATTATTCCTAAGAAGATCCTAATAACCCTGAATATTGTAGACACTGCTTTTGCAGCTTGATTTTCTACGGGAAAACCTATCATTTTTCACTACCTGCCCCGGTTTTCCACAGTGGAAGCATTGCTGGTGATTTCCCACCTCCTTCTTATCCAGTTCTCTTCTGTTTCTGTTTCTATTTCTGTTTTCCCTGCCTGACTTCTCTCCAGATTAGCTCTGGGTTATTTACCTCACCCACTCTAGTCTGTGACAGTTCTCAGACTGAAGCTTCCTTGAGTTTATGGCTCTGTGCATTAACTCATTGTCGTCAGTCAGAACTGCTGCCTGCCTGGGTGCTGTTATCCTGCGTTCTTCAACTTATATTCAGATTGGAAAGGAGGAATGAATTTTTGTACTCCCTGGGGAGAATGACATCACAGAGAGTTTTTTGTAGATTTTAAGTGCCTTGGACCCATTGGTCAAAACTGAATGCCTTAAACCATTCAAAGGTGTGTCTGGTCAGGCTGTTTTGTGTGTGGCTCTGTTACACTCTGTGTGTCAGGCTCTGTTACACGCTTAAATTGCATTCTATTCTGGTCTTCACATTACGGGAAGGATGTGGAGGCTTTGGAGAGGGTACAGGAGAAGTTTACCAGGATGCGATCCGGGTTAGAGGGTATGAGCTATAAGGAGAGGCTAGAAAAACTCAGATTGCTTTCTTTGGAGTGGTGGAGGTGGAGGCGTATAGACCTGGTAGGAGTCTACAAAATTATGAGAAGCATAGATCAGGTTGATGGTCAGAAACTTTTTCCCAGAGTAGAAATCTCTAAAACTAGGGGGTATGCATTTAAAGAGGGGAAAAGTTCAAAGGAGATGTTGAGGGGCCAGTTTATTTACGCAGAGAGTGGTAGGAGTCTGGAACACACTGCCAAGGGTGGTGGTGGAGGCAGCTACGATAGGGGTGTTTAAAGGACTTTTAGATAAGCACATGAATATACAAAGGATGGGGAGATATGGACAAAGGGCAAGCAGAAGGGATTACCTTAATTTGGCAAAATGTTCAACACAGCATTGTGGGCCAAAGGTCCCAATTCTATGTTGTATTGTTCTATGTTCTGTGTTCTAAAATAGCTCATTTTGCTGCTTCATAGTCAGGGGCACTCTCCTCATGTAAGGGGGACTCAACTGCATAGGCTTCACCTGTCAGCCTGCTCTGTAATAGCCTTGTCCATGTACTGGATTGGCCACTTCCACTGCCACTGCAGTATGCTCTTTCAATGGATGTTTTATACATTTTGACTGAGCTACACTACTGGCTTTCTCCTTCACACTCCTCCAGAGAGCTGAAAACATAATATGGCAAGATGATGGTCACTAATAAATTGCTTGTTTACGCTGACTGAATCAGTTGGCTTCAATGTGAGGCCCTAAGCTCTTTCTCCAGTCATTAATAATGCAATAAAATGATATTCCATACAGAAGATTGCGGTAAAAGGTGAGCGATTGCATTCAACTAGCAGAGAGCTTCCCCCAAGGACGTTTCTCTGGAGAATGGTATAATTGAACTATCCTTGCCATATCATTCAATAAGTTCATGCATTAAAGATTGATGGAGCACAAGCCTGGTCAATAGTGGACAATGCAGTGAAAAAGTACACCTTGGAGGGAGACATTAGAAAGGTTGCAATGTTACCACATGTAAGACAAGATATGAAAAATTTGGTTAGTAACATATATCTTTATATGTTAATGAAAAAGCTTGCAGCAACATTTCTACAATGTTAAAAAGATGAGATTTACCAGAATGGTGGGATCAAGTGCTTGGTGCTGCAAAAGTGAAGCAGGTCAGACAGCATCCAAGGAGCAGGAGAATCAGTGTTTCGGGCGTCAGCTCTTCATCAGGAGTAACCTTTCCTGATGAAGGGTTTATGCCCGAAACATCGATTCTCCTGCTCCTCAGATGCTACCTGATTTGCTGTGCTTTTCCAACACCACACTCTTGACTCTGATCTCCAGCATCTGCAGTCCTCACCTTCTCCGAGTTGATTTAACGGGATGTTGCCAGGCATGGAGGGTTTGAGTTATAAGAAGAGCGTAGATCGGTTGGGAGTGTAGGAGGTAGAGGGCTGACCTTACAGAGGTTTATAAAATCACCAGAGGCATTGATAAGGTGAATGGCAGGTGGGGCAATTTTGTTTTTACACAGAGAGTCATTTGTGTGTGGAATGAAATTCCAGAGGAAATGAAAGATGCGGGTGCAGTTACAACATTTAAAAGACCTTTGGATAAGGCCATAGATAAGAAATGTTTGGAGGAATATGGGCCAAGTGCAGGCAGGTGGGACTAGTTTAGTTTACGGTTATGGTCTGCATGGATTGGTTGGACCGAATGGTCTGCTTCTGTGCTGTAGGACTCTAATGAACTGCACAGTTATGGAAGATATATACGCACTTGGGTAGCAGGGCTGTTTCAGAGCTACGTGCTATTGGGAAGTAATTGTCCCAGCTTTATCTGAGTTTCTTCATGCTCAGCTGAGGATCCCATAATCAAGGCTATCAGCCACAGCCAATTCTGAGGCCAGGGATCATGGCAAAAAAACTGACAACCACAAAGGACAACAACTGCTTACAGGCAAAGATTCTTCAGTACCAAGACTTTGATCACACGAGAAAAACAAAGGGAAGCTATCTCATATCTTTCTCCAAATCATTATATTTAAGAAGTTAAAAAAGGGAGCCAAAAAAAACAACTGAAGAACACTAGGGCTGTTTTCCCTGGAGTGTTGGAGGCTGAGGGCTGACCTTATAGAGTTTTACAAAATCATGAGGGACAAGGATAGGGTAAATAGACAAGGTCTTTTCCCTGGGGTAGGTGATCCAGAACGAGAGGGCATAGGTTGAGGGTGAGAGGGGAAAGATATAAAAGAGAATTTTCAGGCAGACAGTGGTGCATGTATGGAATGAGCTGCCAGAGGAAGTGGTGGAGGCTAGCACAATTACAACATTTTGAGAGGCATTTGGATGGGCATATGAATAGGAAGGGTTTGGAGGGATATGGGTGGGTGCTGGCAGGTGGGACTAGATTGAGTTGGGATATCTGGTCGGCATGGACAGGTTAGACCGAAGGGTCTGTTTCCGTGCTGTACATCTCTATAACTCTATGACTCTAGATAATGGCAAAACCATGAGGAATGGTGAAATGAGCAGAGAACCTGCCCTTGGGATCATCAACATGGCACATAAGTCTGTTTTTTAAGGAAGGATCATTACAGTATCTGGTTACTTATTACTGGTTACTCCTGCCTCACAGCCCCAAGGATCCAGGTTTGATTCCACCCTCGGGTAGCTGTCTGTGTGGAGTTTATACATTCTCCCCATGTCTGCGTGGGTTTCCTCTGGGTGCTCCGGTTTCCTCCCACAGTTCACCTGTGCAGGTCAGGTGAATTGGCCATGGTAAATTGCCCAGAGTGCCCAGGGATGTGTAGGTTAGGTGCATTAATCAGAAATAAATGTAGGGTAAGGGAATGGGTCTGGGTGGGTTCCTCTTCAGAGGGTCGGTGTGGACTTGTTGGGCTGAATGGCCTATTTCCACACTGCAGGGATTCTATGATTCAATGAAAAATTTTCATATTCCATATGTAGTCCAACAATTTTTATATTATCTAACCTACATCTGTTAATTATAGCAATGTTGCCATTCAAGTTATTAATCTTCATTATTAATAATCTTAATCCTCTCTCAAAGTCCTGCTCGCTCAACGACACAATCTATTGTAGAAACAAGGAGGATTTTTTTTCCACCAAGTGGTTAGAATGTGGAACTCATGTGGTTGAAGCAAATCGAGTTAAAGTCAAAAAGAAATGAAACAAATATTTGTCAGAAAGCAGAGAAAGACACGTTGAAAGGCAGAAATGGTGTAAATAAGAGGAAATTAGAGTATGAACCTCAGGACACACTCGTTGGGTTCAATGGTCTGTTTCTATGTTCTCTGTGGTGGTCATGCTTCACTGATTTTCTGCACCCTGCCAAAAGTGTTCAAAGTTATCCTCCTACGTAACTCTTAGAGTCATAGAACTGAACAGCATGGAAACAGACTCTTTGATCCAATCCGTCCATGCCGACCAGATGCTCCCATCTAATCTAGTCCCATTTGCAAGCACTTGGCCCACGTCCCTCTAACCCCGTCCTGTTCGTTTACGCATCCAGATGCTTTTTAAATGCTGTAATTGTATCAGCCTCCACCATTTCCTCTGGCAGCTCATTCCACACACGCGCACCACCCTCTGTGTGAAAAAGTTGCCCCTTTGGTCCCTTTTATATCTTTCCCCTCTCACCCTAAACCTACGCCCTCTCATTTTGTACTCCCCTTCCCCAAGGAAAATACTTTGTCTATTTATCCTATCCTTGCCTCTCATGATTTTATAAAGCTGTTTAAAGCCACATCTCAGCCTCTGATGCTCCAGGGAAAACAGCCCCAGCCTGTTCAGATTCTCCCTATTGTTTACATTCTCCAATCCTGGCAACATCCTCGTAAATCTTCTCTGAGCCCTTTCAAGTTTCACAACATTTTTCCGATAGGAAGGAGACCAAAATTGCACACAATATTCCAACAGTGACCTAATCAATGTCCTGTACAGCCACAACAGGACCTCCCAAATCCCATACTCAATGCTCTGACCAATAAAGGAAAGCATACCAAACACCTTCTTCACTATCCTATCTACCTGCAACTCCACTATCAAGGAACTATGAACCTATATTCTAAGATCTCTTAGTTCAGCAACACTCCCTAGGGCTTTACCATTAAGTGTATACATCCTGCTCTGATTTGGCTTTTCAAATGTAGCACCTCGCATTTATCTAAATTAAACTCCATCTGCCACTCCTCGGCCCATTGGCCCATCTGATCAAGATTCTGTTTTACTCTGAGGTAACCTTCTTCACTGTCCACTACACCACCAATTTTGGTGTCATCTGCAAATTTACTAACTATGCCTCCTAAATTCACTTCCAAATCATTTATATAATGACAAAATGCAGTGGGCCCAGCACTGATCCTTGTAACACATCACTGGTCACAGGCCTCCAGTGTGAAAGGCAATCCTCCACCACCACCCTCTGTCTTCTACCTTCGAGCCAGATCTGTATCTAAATGGCTGGTTCTCCCTGTATTCCATGAGATCTAACCTTGCTAACCAGTCTACCATGAGAAACTTTGTCAAATGCCTTAATGAGTCCATATAGATCACATCCACCACTCTGCCCTCATCATTTCTCTTCTTTACTTTTGCAAAACACTCTATCAAATTCGTGAATCATGATTTCCCACACACTAAACTATGTTGACTATCCTAATTAATCCTTGACTTTTCAAATAGTGTAAATTCTGTCAATATTCCCTCCAACAATTTGCCCACCACTGATGTCAGGCTCACTAGTCTATAATTCCCTGGCTTTTCCTTATCACCTTTCTTAAATAGTGGCACAATGTTTTCCAACCTCCAGTCTTCTGGCACCTCATCTGTGGCTATCAATGATACAAATATCTTAGTAAAGGACTCTGCAATCGCTTCCCACAGTGTTCTAGAGTACACCGGAACAGGTCTTGGGGATTTATCCATTTTAATGCATTTTAAGATATCTAGCACCTCCTCCCCTGTAATATAGAATTTTTCAAGATGCCACCATCCATTTCCCTACATTTTATATCTTCTATGCCCTTCTCCACAGTAAACACAGATGCAAAATACTCATTTAGTATCTCCCCCATCTCTTACAGTTCTACACCTATGCTGCCTTGCTGATCTTTGAGGGGCCCTATTCACTGCCAAGAAGTGAGGTGCTGGATAGCACAGCCAGTTAGGCAGCATCCGAAGAGCAGGAGATTCTATCTGAATGGCTGTGCTTTTCCAGCACCATACTTTTTGACTCTGATCTCCAGCATTTGCAGTCTACACTGTCTCCTGGGCTCTATTCTCTACCTAGTTACCCTTTTGGCCTTAAAGTATTTATAGAATCTCTTTGGATCATGAAGAACATAATCCCACAGTAAGCTAGTCCCACCTGCCAGCTCCAAGCCTGTATCCCTCCAAATGTTTCCTATTCTTTTACTTATCTAAGTGTCTTTTAATTGTAATTGTACCCACGTCCACCACTTCCTCAGGGAGTCCATTCCACACGCGAACTACCCTCTGTGTAAGACATTTGTCTCTCATACAAATTTTAAATCTCTCCTCCCACATTTTCTTTCATGTTATATGAAATATCTTTTCAAACTTTATTTCTTCTGCCATCTCCTTCAGAGCTCTGGAATTGTTGCTGAAATCTTATTTTATCTTTCTTTTTAAATCAAACACTGTTTTTGTAAACAATTGAATGTTCCTTTTTCTCTCCATCACCACATCACCTGTAATATTTACCAGCTATTAACCACCACCAGTAAACCACCATATTTTCCAATTGAATAATATATGTGCAAAGCCTTAGCTCATTAGAACATCTGATCAAGATCCCAATTTACTCTGAGGTAATGTTCTTCACTGTCCACTGCACGTCCAATTTTGGTGTCATCTGCAAACTTACTAACTATACCTCCTATGTTCACATCCAAATCATTTATATAAATGACGAAAAGCAGTGGACCCAGCATCGATCCTTGTGGCACTCCACTGGTCACAGGCCTCCAGTCTGAAAGGCAACCCTCCACCACCACCCTCTGTCTTCTATCTTTGAGCCAGTTCTGTATCCAAATGGCTACTTCTCCCTGTATTCTATGAGATCTAACCTTGCTAACCAGTCTCCCATGGGGAACCTTGTCAAATGCAATGATACAGCATGATACAGGCATTGCAAATCATCAAAGGTGAGGGAGAGGACTAAATCAAAATTGAGTTGGAGGGGTGGCTTAAACACTCTTTCCTCTGTGGTGCCCATTTCTTCCTAAAGATATTTAGAGTATGGGTGGGCACAGCATGCTCCTTTTCCAAGAAATCTCAGGCACAAATAATGATGCGGAAGAGAGGCTACATTCAGCAGCCATGGCCCCATCTATACTGGCCACTGTCTGGACGTGTTAATGGCCAACATGATCAGGCCTAGGAGCAGCTCCACGAGGAAGTCTTCTGATCCACCCATATCCTTCTGCATCGACTGGCCAAAGATCAAGAACTTTGCAAACAAAAGCAGAATGAAAGATTTGTCAAATAATGAATGCATTTCCTTAGTTTTATGGTGGCTTAGTGGCTAACACTGCTGCCTCACAGCACCAGCAACCCAGGTTCAATTCCAGCTTCAGGTGATTGTCTGTGTGGAGTTTGCACATTCTTCCCATATCTGTATGAGTTTCCTCCAGGTGCTCTGGTTTCCTCCCACTGTCCAAAGATGTGCAGGTTAGCTGGATTAACTAAACCCAAGCCTCCTGGCTTAGCGGTAGGGACATGACCACAGGAGCCCCTTTCCTCTGTTTTATGACATCAGTTTGACTGACATCACCTACTGTGATGGGGCATCCTGAACAGTCAAGAGCTTCAACACATTATAGCATTGACAAGAGGTTGAGACAATTGGAAAGGGCTATCACTCTCTGACTGAAGTGGCTGCCTGAATTTCTTCAAGAAGTTAGTATGCTAATAATATGAATAAAAGCACCCTGCCCATTTGGGAAGGGGTTCTTTTGAGGAAATGTCCCCAGAGAAGACTTGATTTGTTTTGTTTTACTGGATCTACAGCACAGTCACTGTCAGACTAGACTTGCTCTACCTTGGTACCATGTCCGTGCCCACCCACATCCCAAAGCATCTGTACACAGCTCACTGCCAACAGTCCAGACTCCCACTTTCCTGAGGCTGAAGAGTGATTAGTTCTACCTAGGTACCTGCAATCACAGCAGAGCATTGCAAAACTAGAGGGGTCCAAAAAACTATGCCCCAATCATTCATTTGAAATAACTTCAGCAGATATCATAAAGCCAAGAAAGTCAAGAGGAATTAAGTCAATAGACCTGCCACAAATCTCGGGACCTTCAATGCTTAAGCCCTTAGGAGGTGCTGTTCCCTATTCAGTCACTGAATGTGCTGGGGAAACTCAGCAGGTTTGGCAGCATCTGTGGAGAGAAATGAAGAACTTTACTTCAGAAAGTCTGGAAACATTAGCCTGGTTCTCTGTGGTGACAAAAAGCAGAGTTACTGTATCCAGATTGGCATGACTTCTTCTGAAGTGAAGTTCTCTAACTCTCTCCACAGATGTTGCCAGACCTGCTGAGTTTCTCCAGCACTTAGTGCTTGCTTCAGGTTTCCAACATCACAGAATTTTAGTTTCCAATGGAGCTCTTTATAGGATACTGATTTTGGATTTAGAGGGTGTGAAATTAATTTTGTAGGTTTCAATGCAACAGTTAAATCACAGTTTTAATAAGATAAAACTCACATTCAACTCTGACATTTGTAAAATTTCTGTCATGAATCCAGGATTTGTTTCAACATGTAGCACAAATCCGGCCAGTAGAGTTATAGATGAATGCAGCATGAAAACAAACCCCGCAATCCAACTTGTCCGTGCCAACCAGGTATCCTAAACTGAACAAATCCCATTTATTTGTGTTTGGCCCATATTCCTCTAAACGTTTCCTATTCATGTAGAGTCACAGACTCGTAGAGATGTACAGCATGGAAACAGGCATATTGGTCCAACTTGTCCATACCGACCAGATATCCTAACTTAATCTAATCCAATCTTCCACCATTTGGCCCATATCCCTCTAAACCATTCCTATTCATATTCCCATCCAGATGCCTTTTAAATGCTGGAATTTTATCAGCCTCCAAAATTTCCTCCGGCAACTCATTCCGTACACCCTCTGTGTGAAAAAGTTGTCCCTCTTAAATCTTTCCCCTCCCACCTTAAACCTATGCCCTCTAGTTTAGGACTCCCCCACCCTGGGGAAATGACCTTGACTATTCACCCTGCCCATGCCCCTCCTGAGTTTATAAACTGCTATAAGGTCACCCCTCAGTTCCAGAGAAAAACAGCCCCAGTCTGTTCAGCCTCTCCCTACAACTCAAACTCTCCAAATCTGGCAACATCCTTGTAAATCTTTTCTGAACCTTTTGAAGTTTAACAACATCCTCCCTATAGCAGGGAGACCAGAATTGCACACAGTATTCCAAAAACCTAACCAATATTCTGCACAGCTGCAACATGCATTGGTCCAAATGTCTTCTAACTAGAAGGCATGACTGCAGTCATAGGATTTTCCGGTGGGTTAGTTAGAGTCCAAGATCCTCAGTAAAGTGGGTTGCCATATGACCAACCCAAAATGATTCTCAATGTTTTTGTGTCCAATTCCTGATGAAGGGCTTTTGCCCGAAACGTCGATTCCCTTGCCCCTGCCTGACCTGTGCTTTTCCAGCACCGCACTTTTGATTCTAATCTCCAGCATCTGCAGAGTTCACTTTCCCCTTCTTGCGTCCAAAGCAGAGTGAGGAAATAAACAGCAGGGCAGAAGGGAGGGAGATTTGACAGGGCGAGGGAGGCAGGGCAGTCGAGTTAACAATCACACAACACCAGGTTATAGTCCAACAGGTTTATTTGGAAGCACTCGCTCTTTGAGCACCTCCCCTTCAGCAGGTGGTTGGGAGCAGCGCTCCGGAAGCCAGTGCTTCCGAATAAACCTGTTGGACTCCAACCTGGTGCGGCGTGATTTTGAACTTTGTCCAGCCCAGTCCAACACCAGCACAAGTCATGGGCAATGGAGGGTGTTGGGGTTTCCCCCTTTGTTGCTCGGCGAGCGGAGCGCTGCAGTGGGGAGGGTGCTGAAAGGACAGTTCCCTTCGGGAGCGGTACATCTCACACTCAACCAACCCCAGGAGCAAGGAGGGAACCGCGGTGGCGTCTGTCCCTGGTGCCCTGTCAGTGCCCTGAGCAGAACGAGGGTGGGATCTTCCCGTGCCACCCATTCCACTGGTTCTACCACTGGGGTAAACCAACGGGATAGGACTTAAGGGACAGATATAGATTTCCGAGTTTCCGGAAAACCTATAGATAAAAGAAAGAGTTGCCTTCTAGTGTTTACAAAAAAGCATCTTAAGCTAAGGTCGACGTTTATGTTGAAGATAATGTTGAGGATCTCAATGTGGTTTCAACTGAAAAGCTTGCCAACTGAGGTAGTTAGCTTTGGTTGGAACTTTTTATCTTCGAGATTCCGAGGGGCACTCTGATTTGAAACATTGTTCAGAGCGAGTTACCCTGGGAACCCTGCAGTGTTCTTGTTTCAAGTCTCCACATCCTAGTCTTCAACTCTCCAGGTACAGGTACAGAATCGTGTTGGTGCAAGGTGGAAGGGGACATTCGGCCTCTGCTAAAGCAAAGAGCCCCTCAATTACTCCCCCCCCACACACACACCCATCACCAACCCGCCAGCTCTTGCGACAACTCCTTGTCATAGTCACTCTCTGCACCATCATCAACGTCACCCCATTACCCCAGCCACTGTGTACGTACTTTCCGTTTATCAGCTTGGATACATTCCATTCAGGCACACACATCACGATCAACCAGGATTACAACTAAGAGTGATAGGGATTGCTAGGATGGCAGAGAGAAAGACATACTGCGAGATCGACAGAGAGAGGGAGAGATAAAGAATGACAGACAGAGACTGTGAGAACGACAGAGAGCGAGGCTGGAGGACTGAGAGAGGGAGAAGATAGAGACTGTTAGAACGACACACAGAGATAGAGGCTGTTGGGATGTTAGTGAGAGAGAGGGATTGCGAGAATGGCAGAGAGAGAGAGAGAGGGAGAAGATAGAGACTGTTAGAACGACGCACAGAGATAGAGGCTGTTGGGATGTTAGTGAGAGAGAGGGATTGCGAGAATGGCAGGGAGAGAGAGAAAGAGAGAGACCTGCATTGACTTGTCTGAGTCAGCAAGTTCACTCAAAAACTCAAATGGAATGTCAAGGCTGCTCCCAGGAGACGGGGTGAGAGGACACAGACAAACTGTTCCGCTTCTCCCAACCCCTTTAAGGAATAGGTTGTGCTGAAGTGAGTAAATCTTGCGTGCTTTGAGCGCGTCTGTATAAAGGGGATAAATAAAACGCAACGTTTTTGAGAGTGTGTTTGCAGTGAGCTGGGGCTGTGATTTCAGGGTCTCTGCACCTCTCTCTCCACTCACCCCTACACCCTATCCTCCAATGTCACCCAGCCACCCCTGGAGACTGCCCTCACTCCAACTGATGGAGTGGCGTCTGTGAATTGCTACAAACCAGAGAGAGAGAGAGAGAATACAGCACGGTAGACTCAGTGCACTTTAAAATCCACTCAGTCAGTGGCTCACGCCTCCTTATCACTTCCGTGTCAGGGGATTTTAGAAGCAGTCTACCAGTCGCAGGCTCAGCTTTTTCTGACTCCTCACTAATTTCACCCCCCCCCCCCAGTTAAGTCTTTCTGATCTACCTCTCCTTCTAAAACCTACCCCCATCCTCTCTTCCCTAACCCACCCCAGCAAGCAAAAAAAAAGACAGCTTTTGCAGCCCCTTCCACCTTCGCTTGGGAGACCAGACAGATTCCAATGGCTGAGAGTAGGAGAATCTGGGATAAGGAGGATGACTTGCCGGTCTATTTGGCCCGGCCGGGTACATCAGCTCAGATCCCCCGGCAGAAATACGGGGGGATGTTCTGCTCGGTGGAAGGAGCGTACGAGAGCAAGACCTTAGACTTCGACGCCTTGAGTGTTGGCCGCCGGAGTTCGCGGAGCGCCAGCGGCGCTAGCAGAAGTCAGGGGTCCCGGGACAACGCTGAGACTCCAGGCGATGCGGTCAGGGAGAGTCCGCAGGCGACCGAGAGGGGACCCGGGGTCCAGATCATCACGTCGAACGACAAAGAGAGGCTTCAGAACCAGAGTGACCCGCAGGTAACAAACAACCCCACCCCCAACTCCATTCAGCAGCTGCCCCACACATTTCACCGGGAGTTAGGAACCCAAACTCGTACCAACTTCTCATTTCTAGGCAATGACATTTCATGTGTCAGGTTGTGGTGTTTTTTTCAACAACAACAAAAATGCTGCAGTTTAGTCTCTGCGAAACTGTTATTGCAACTGTACAAAAATATTGTGATGCAAAATATCTTTCTGCTATTGTTGAAGTTCGTTCCTGTTGGCGTGGATTTTGTGTGTGTGTGTGTGTGTTTTGAATTACTAGCCAGATGGGGGAATATTTGTAAACAATAGCCTTGTCACCTGGATTAATATTCAGTCTCGCCCAGTCGGTGTTCCTTTTAACCGGTCTGTTCGGGTCACAGCAGGCGAGAGGCGTCCAGTTAAGGGGGAGCATCTAAGTTCAGTGGCTAGACACAGGACTGCATTCACTGAACGTCAAGCCCCACTCTGAGGCAAATCTCCTGGGAAGGAAGCGGTGTCGGTTAAAAGCGGAGTAACAACGCCTTACCTTCTCTCTCACACACACACTCGCGCACACTCTCATTCACACAGTCACACACACACTCACACACTCACATTCACACAGTCTCTCTCACACACGCACACACACAATCTCACACACACTCGCACACACACACAATCTCTCATACATACAATGACAGTCTCACACACACACTCGCACACACACACACAATCTCTCACACATACACTGACACAGTCTCTCACACACACTCTCACACTCTCAGACACACTCTCACACATACATTGACACAGTCTCTCTCACACACACACAATCTCACACACTCACACTCACAGACACACACATACATTGACACAGTCTCTCTCACACACACAATCTCTCACACAATCTCACACACTCTCACACACACTCTCAGACACACTCACACATACTCACATTGACACACTCTCTCTCTCTCGCACACCCACACAAACACTCTCATACACTCTCTCACACACACTCAATTTGATTTAATTCTGCCTGAATCAGTTCGGCCTGGAGTTGGCCTTGCCGCATTGGCCACCCCCTCCCTGTGTTACTGAGAGGCTGCGGTATAGCAGGAAGTCATGACCCACTCTGCAGTCTTGGAGGGTCTGTTTGGAGATTTCTACGGAACGTAAACAGAAGATGCTGTTTATTAGGAGGTGTAGTATGACAGAGGTTACCTCCTCTCTCCTCTACACATACACACTCCCCTCCACCCTTAATGCCTGTGAGCACTGTGCTCAGTCTGAGTTCGGGCTGCTCCCTCGCCCCAGCGCAGTGCCCAGCTTGGGTTGCTTGATGTTTTTTTTAACGGGGAGAGGTTGTTGGGGGCTGACAGGTGAGACGGTGGGAAATAGGGAATGGAGGTAGAGCCACGCAGTGGCTACAGACGAGAATTGCACTGCGGTAGTTGCATGCGGTTCTTTGCCTCTCGGTTAACCCTCCTGGAGCAATGGGAGGGTTACTGCCACAGCCTGACTTACAGTGCAGCCCTGGAACACAACCTTCTGTGGACAGACCCTTCCCACACCCACACCCTCTTCCACCCAGCAAGAATTTGCCTTGATATTGGCTGCCTGTTTAATATCAGGATTGCCGGGCACACCAAGTATTTTGCTGTAAACGTTTGCTGCACTGTCAAATAGGTTTAAAATGCTTCCCAGTTCTGCCACTCTGGAGGGCGACAGTCTCCCTGTTTGGGGGCCACTGGGAGATTTTGGGTTGGCACCATTGTATCAATAGGTCAGACTCTGAGGTGGAGCGGTCTGGTGTCTGCTGACCAGCAGCTGGTGGTTTTGCAGGATGCCAGTCACGTTTAGCCTACTCAGACATCTCTGAATACATTCAAGCCTCCTGGACCAGAAGTAGAGCCACTGTCATTGTGCCATAAGAACACAAACCAGGCTTAAGAAACACAATGTGCTGAAGAAAGGTCACTGGACTGGTGACTTCTGACTCTGCTTTCTCTCTAGACATACTGCCAAACCTGCTGAGCTTCTCCAACAATTTTTGTTTCTGATGTCCAGCATCTGCAGTTCTTTGGGGTAATTTGTTTTTGGTTATAGGGTCAAGAAATGGTGGATTCATATTGTTTCGTGTCTCAGGGATGTGTCTTGATTTTTATCCAGTCAATGGTGGTTTTGATAGGCCTGTCTCTGAAATCCTGAGGAATAAATTGGTCACCGCTTCGCATTGAAGCTCATTTTTACGACTCTCCAGCTGTTTGTTCATGTGCAGCAACAAAGTTATTCATTTACATAGCGGTTCGAGCATGGCAAATCCCTGGTGTACCAAGATGAAAATGAATGCCTCAGGCTTGGTTCTGAGTGTCAGGTTTGGAGATGACCTTTGAAGATCAGCTATAATCTAACTGAATGACAGAGCGAGTTTGATTTCTTGATTTATTTATTGATTGTCTCATGTATTTTGTTACAAAAATACAGTGAAAAGTGTTGTGTAGTGTTGCACTCGCCCACACCATCTTAAAATTTAACCAAAATATAGACTATCAAGGCTGAAACATTAAGAGATTAAGAAAACGTTTTCAACGTTATAGTCTTTCATGTTAAATGCTCCACCATGGGCCATGAGAGTCATAAATGAATTATTCCTGTTCCTAATTTTGGGATGTTCTCCAGATGGATGCAGAGGGATAGCAGAGCGGTTGCATTCTAAGAAAGAACTCCAGAGTATGGCATTGTGTTAACTAAAGGCACTACTACAGAATGGTAATGAAGGTAGGAATTCCTGGAGGACTAAATGTGGTGCGTAGGCATGTGAGACTGGAGAAGGTCATGGAGTTAGGACAAAAGTCAGGAGGTGATTGGGTAAACTAGGATTTTTGAATTCCATGTTTTGCATAATGGAAAGGACAAAGGGGCGAGGGAGTGTGTGATTTACAGCCAGGGATGGGGTTTGTGTAGGATGAAATTCAGGAAGTCAGTGATTACAGGAAAGAGGCTGTGAGACCTGAAAGGGTTCAGAAAAGGTTTACAAGGATGTTGCTGGGGTTGGAGAGTTTGAGCTATAGGAAGAGGTTGAATAGACTGGAGCTGTTTTCCCTGGAATGTCGCAGGCTGAGGGGTGACCTTATAGAGGTTTATAAAATCATGAGGGACATGGATAATGTGAATAGACAGGGTTTTTTTTCCCCAGGGTACGGGAGTCCAAAACTAGAGGGCATCGGCTTAAGGTGAGAAGGGAAAGATTTAAAAGGGACTTAAGGGGTAATATTTTCACGCAAAGGGTGGTGCATGTATGGAATGAGCTGCCAGAGGAGGTGGTGGAGGCTGGTGCAGTTACAACCTTTAAAAGGCATCTGGATGGATATATGAATAGGAAGGGTTTAGAGGGATATGGGCCAAGTGCTGGCAAATGGGACTAGATTAATTTAGGATATCTGGTCGGCATGAACGAGTTGGTCTGTTTCCGTGCTGTACATCTCTATGTCTGTAAGAATTGATGAAAAATAGAGGCAATATAGCAGCTAATAACTGGATGAATGAGAGTTTCTGTGACAGGATGCAATTAGGATAGAAACAGGTTGTTTCGTCATGTGTAAGATACAGAGTTTGAAATTCAGCTGAAGGTTCACCAAAATTTCATGTCTGAGAACCATCCAATTCAATCTTTTTGCATTTTCATTCATTGGACGTGGGCATTGCTGGCTGGGCCAGATTCAAAAAGCCAATGAGAGTTGTGCTGGAAAAGCACAGCTGGTCAGGTAGCATTTGAGGAGCAAGAGAGTCGACATTTCAGGCAAGAGCCCTTCATCAGGAAGAACCCCATTCCCAATGAAGGGTTCTTGCCTGAAACATCGACTCTCCTGCTCCTCGGATGCTGCCTGACCTGCTGTGCTTTTCCAGCACCACACTGTTTGACTTTGATCTCCAGCATCTGCAGTCCTCACCTTCTCCAACTTCAAAAAAGACCTCGAAAGAGGAGTCGGAAAGGAGGCTGAAGTTCTACAGCAATTTTTTTGGCTTTTGTTTCTGATTTCCAACATCTGTAATTCTTTGTGTTTTTTTTAAAATCTCTTTATCAGCAACTGACTCTGGAATAATAACTTGGAGCAGATTTAACTCTGTCAGGAAGAGGTCTCCAGCAAGTGATCAGCATCGGTAGTTTTTAGAAATGCGAGGGTGGTAGTGCAGAGCTAGAGGTTGGAGTCAATGAATAAGTGGGAACTTGAAAGTGAGTCGCAGGTAGACAGGGTAGTGAAAAAAGCTTGCCATTATTAGTCAGTGCACTGAGTGCAGGAGTGGGGAGAGGTCATGTTGCGGCTGTACAGGACATTGGTTAAGACCACTTCTGGAATATTGCATTCAATTCTGGTCTCTCAGGATATCTCAAAGTACTTCAGGTAGTCATGATTTGGAGAAGCCGGTGTTGGACTGGGGTGCACAAAGTTAAAAATCACACAACACCAGGCTATAGCCCAACAGGTTTAATCGGAATCACTAGCTTTCGGAGCGCTGCTCCTTCTTCGGGTGGTTGTCAACCACTGCTAAAGGAGCAGTGCTCTGAAAGCTAGTGATTCCAATTAAACCTGTTGGACTATAACCTGGTGTTGCATTATTTTTAACTTACTTCAGGTAGAATGGAGTACTATTGAATCCCACCTCCATTATAATCGAGGAAATGTGGTGGCCAATATGCAAATAGCACATCGTTAGGGACTTTACAAAGATAAAATAGGTTAAAGATGATCAATAGACAGAAGGACTGGATTATTCAGGAGAGAACTTTAACAAGTGCTTTATCATTGAGGGTGAAAAGAATACTGCTTAAGGAAAGAGAACCGTTGATAATGTTTAAGGCTCTTGGGCTAAGGAAAGATGGTCATGTCCTAAGAGCTCATAGAGTCATAGAGCATGGAAACAGACCCTTCAGTCCAACTAGTCCATGCCAAACATAATCCCAAACTAAACTAGTCCCACTTGTCTGCTCCTGGCCCATATCCCTCCAAACCTTTCCAATTCAAGTACTTATGTGTCTTTTAAGCATTGATATTGTGCCTGCACCGACCACTTCTTCAGGAAGTTCATTCCACACACGAACCACCCTTTGTACAAAGAATTTGCCCTAGGTGTCTTTCTTAAATCACTCTCCTCTCACCTTAAAAACATGCCCTCTAGGCTTGAAAGCCCCCATTCTCAGGAAACAACACCAACCATTAACCCTATCTATACCCCTCATGGTTTTATAATCATCTACAAGATCCCCTCTCAACCTCCAACACTCCAGTGAAAAATGTCAAAGCTGATTTATTTATAACTCAAGCCTTCCATACCCAGCAATATCTTGGTAAATCTCTTCTGAACTCTCTCTACCTTAATAATATCCTTCCTATAACCGGATGACCAGAACTGGACACAGTATTCCAGAATAGGCCTCACCAATGCCCTGTACAACCTTAACGTGACTTCCCAATTCCTATACTCAAAAGACGGAGCAATGAAGGCAAACTGCTAAACGTTTTCTAAACCAACCTGTCTTTATGTGATGCAAACTTCAAAGAATTATGCAGCTTGAACCCCAAGGTCCCTCTGTTCCACAACACTACCCAAGGCCATACCATTAACTGTATAAGTCCTGCCCCTGTTTGTTGTACCAAAATGCAATACCTTCACATCTGTTTGAACTCCATCTGCTTTTTTTCAGCCCATTTGATCGCTATCTTCTTGTAACCTTAGAAAAAACCTCTTCACTGTCTACTATGTCGTCAATTTTGGTGCTGTCTGCAAACCTACTAACCATGGCTTCTATATTCTCAACCTGGAGAAGGTGAACTTGATGGGAACTGAATTTAAACAGTGTAAAGGAGTGCAGGGAGACTGTGAGGCAGCAAGCGAGTTCAGTGGGTTGGCCAACTGGAGAGCTCAGTGAGAGGGTGGAGGTGGAATGAGGGAGTGGGCAGTGGAGAGCAAAGCAACTACAATGGGCGCCATGACTCTAGTTTGGTGGGAAGTGTGGCAAGGCGTCATTGATGTCAACTTATTCTTCAAGTGCATTGGGATCACACACCATGAATGACAGCTGGATTGCAGAGCCAAGAAATGTATCAAGGGAAGAGTCGAAGTGGGGCTCCATGTGAGATTAGATATATGACAATGCAGAAGTGTTGGAGAGGAGAAAGCTAGCTAGTCCATCTAGCCTGCTCTGTGTCAGTGTCGGAAACTTGGAAGATTTCTCTGTCGCCTACGTACAGTCAAAACTAATTGAAGACCAGCTCAGTAGTGACTCTGCGTTCTGCGCTGCCTATTTTTTCTGTGATATTTTGAGTGACTTGATGGGAACAAGGATGTTTACATTAAAAGTTTGGGAGCTGTGAATAGCCACAAATCATAGAACCTCTACAGTGTGGAAGCAGGCCATCGAGTCCACACCAACCCTCTGAAGAGCATCCCACTCAGACCCACCCCTCCATCCCTGTAACCCTGCATTTCCCATGGCTAATCCACCTCACCTGCACATCCCTGGATGCAGTGGTCAATTTAGCATGGCCAACCCACCTAACCTGTTAATGTTAATGGAATACTTCCCATTTGTGAAATGGAAATGTTAAATTTCCAATTAACATATTTGGATTGTGGGAGTAAACTTGGGCACCCAGAGGAAACCCATGCAGACACAGGGAGAATGTGCAAACTCCACACAGACAGTCACCTGAGGCTAGAATTGAACCCAGGTCCCTGCTACTGTTAGCCAGCAGTGCTAATCACTGAGCCAAAGGAAAGGAGACAGAAATACAGAAAGGTTTTCATTGATGGACCTAAGGATAACCAAGGGTGATGGCAGAGCAGGACTGGAGGCAGGCATAGAGACCAGTATTCTTGAAGAGACTTGCCTTGCCCCATTCTGCCCTCACTGGTTCAGTTCATTTGAGCAATGGCAGCCACTGTTTGATGCGAATTGCAGAAACAATGAGACGCGTTTTCATTAAGAGCATAACCTCATTTAAAGAGGACACAATGCAGTGCTTGTTGATGCAACTAAAGAGGAATGTCCCTTTTAACGTGTTGGATAGGTTCCACCATGGAGTTTCTAAAAAGAGCATGACCTTTCCTCTATAAAAAAAACCTTTATAGTTTCCTTTAAATGAATGAAATGTTCTGATAAAACAAAGATTTGTTTTTACTCTGTCAGCTCCTACATTCTTTATTCTAATTCGTTTGAGCTTCCCCAGTTTCAACCACTTTACTTTGTGCCTCAATGGCCAAGTGCTGGAATTCTTTCATGTTAACACTCTCCTTCTCTACTTTGCATTCATTCTTATTACATCCTACTTTCTTGATTAAGCTTTTGGCTACTTTTTCTTTGTTTGTGCATTTTGTGCGATATGGGAGTCACTGACTGGGCCCTACATTTATTGCCTGTCCCTAGTTGTCCCTTGAGAAGTTTGGGGTGAGCTGTCTTTTTGAACTGCTGCAGTTCATCTACTGTGGGTTGACCCGTGGTCAATGCCATTCGGAAGGGAATTCCAGGATTTTGACCCAGTGACAGTGAAGGAACGGCAATGTATTTCCAAGTCAGGATGGTGAGTGGCTTGGGGGGGATCTTGAAAGTGATGGCGTTCCCATGTACCTGCTGCCCTTGTCCTTCTAATTGGAAATGGTCCTGGGCTTGGAAAGTGCTGCGTGAGGTTCTTTGGTGGAGTTTTGCAGTGCATCTTGTAGATAGTTCACACTGCTGCTACTGAGAGTTGGTGGTGGAGGGAGTGGATGTTTGTGGATGATGTCCAAGTCAAGCGGGTTGCTTTGTCCTGGATCGTGTCAAGCTTCTTGAGTGTTGTTAGAGCTGCACCCATCCAGGCAAATGGGGAGTATTCCATCACACTCCTGAATTGTGCCTTGTAGATTGTGGGCAGGCTTTGAGGAGTTAGGAGGTGTGTTACTCACCACAGTATTCCTAGCCTTGACCTGCTCTTGTGGCCACTGTGTTTATGTGATGAGTTCAGCTGAGTCTGTTGTCAATGATAATCCCCAGGATGTTGACAGTGGGGAATTCAGTGATAGTAACAGCATTTAATGTCAAGGGGCAGTTGTTAGATTGTCTTTTATCGGTAATGGTCATAGCTTGACATTTGTATGGCGCGAATGTTACTTGCCATTTGTCAACCCAAGGCTGGATATTGCTCAGATCTAGTTGCATTTGAATATGACCGTTTCAGCATCTGAAGATGCTGATTCGCCAATGGTACTGAACACTGTACAATCATCAACAACCATCCCCACTTCGGACCTTATGATGGAGGGAAGGTCGTTGATGAAGCAGCTGAAGATGGTTGGGCGTAGGACATCACCCTGAGGAACACCTGCAGGGATGTCCTGGAGCTGAAATGACTGACCTCGCACAACCACAACCATCTTCCTATGTGTCAGGTATGACTGACCACAGGAGAGCTTGCCTCATGATACCCCTTGATTCCAGTTTTGCTCAGGCTCCTTGATGCCACACTTGGTTGAATGCAGCCTTAATGTCAAAGGCTGTCATTCTCCACTCCCCTCTGGAATTCAGCTCTTTTGTCCATGTTTGAACCAAGGCTGTAATGAGGTCAGGACCTGAGTGACCCTGGGGGAACCCAAACTGGGCGTCACTGAGCAGCTTATTGCTGAGCAGGTGCTGCTTGATAGCACTGATAGCACTTGATAGCAGGTCAGGCAGCATCCATGGAAAGAGAGCAAGCTAACGCGTCAGAGCTGAAATGAAGCATGGAGGGGGCAGCATTTATGGTATAGTTCAGGGGGGCAAATGGTGGGGGTAGTGGGTGTAGGGTGCTGATGGAGAAAAGATATTGACAGTTTTCATTAAGTGATTGGAATGTGAGAATGGCAGAACAATGGTGTGTTTCCTGTCAGACTGCAAAGAATAGTAAGTGGGATGGGGGAGGGGAGGACTTGATAACTAGCTAAAAGAAAGCACTTTACTAGACTGGGCACTTTACAATCTTCTGGATTTAATATTGAATTCAACACCTTTAAATTGTGGACCAATTTTTCCTATCTTTTAGCTTGTTATCATGTCCTCCCCTTCCCTATCTCATATACTGTCCTTTCAAGTGCCCATGCTGAGCTGCTCCATCATTTATTTGTGAATTGATTGGATTTTCTTTATCTCATTCTTTTCACACCTCTTTTATCCTTTACCTTAAGTTTGACAGCATTACTAATGGGTGCAGATATGTTTTCAATGCTCTTTGGAGTTTTCCAGTTTTTTTCTCTGATATGTTATGACATTTCCTTTTAATTGCTCTTATCTCTTTAAGTATGACTTTACATCACCTAACTACTCCCGTCATCGATGTGCTCTATATGCCTGTCTGAGTCTGTACCTGAAACCATCAGATCATCTCTTAAAATTTACAGCAATTGGGACACTTCCATTAGAATCTGCTTTAGAAACCCCCACCAGCCAATTTCAAAACTAATGTAATGATGAGAAAGTCTAGGCTATAGCGATGGTAAATATTGTAAAGAAAGAAATAAATTTCATTTTCACAATGACATTTATGTTTATAGAATCCCAACACTGAGGAAGCAGGCCATTCAGTCCATCGAGTCCATATCAACCCTCCTAACAGCAACCAACCCAGGCCTAACCCATCCCTGCAATTCCCATGCCCAATCCACCTAACCTACACATCCTTGGACACTGTGGGGCAATTTAGCATGGCCAATCCACCTAACCTTCACATCCTTGGACACTGTGGGGCAATTTAGCATGGCCAATCCACCTAACTTACACATCCCTGGGCACTGTGGGCAACTTAGCATGGCCAATCCACCTAACCTACATATCCTTGGACACTGTGGGCAAATTAGCATGGCCAATCCACCTAACCTACACATCCTTGGACACTGTGGGCAATTTAGCATGGCCAATCCACCTAACCTACACATCCCTGGACACTGTGGGCAATTTAGCTTGGCCAATTCACCTAACCTACACATCCCTGGACAGTGTGGGTAGTTTAGCTTGGCCAATTCACCTGACATGCACATTGTTGGACAGTGGAAGGAAACCAGAGCAGCCCCACGCAGACACAGGGAGAATATGCAAACTCTACAGAGACAGTGGACTGAGGGTGGATTGAACCTGGGTCCCTGAGGCAGCAGTGATAACCACTGAGCCATTGTGCTGCCCTGGTTAAAGCCCATTGCTGACAAGTCACAGTAGCATGTGTCAAATCAGCAAGTCCCAAATTGCTTCACAGCATGTTCAGTACATCTGAATGATAATCCCATCTCTATTACTGGCAAATGTAGTTGCTGAGTGCACACAACAGGATAGGAAAGCAAGAAAAAAATGAATGATTTGTATTCATAAAGTGCCTTTCATGATCATTGGATGAGTCAAAATGCTTCACGGCTACCTCTGAAGTGTAGCCACTGTTGCAGTGTGGGAAACAAGAGTTTGCACAGTTGGCTGGACAGCTGGTGGTGATGCAGAGTAACCACCAACAGCGCATGTACAATTCCCATACTGGTTGAGGTTAACATGAAGATCTTACCTCAACCTCAGTCCTGGCTTGAAGCATGGCAACCCTCAGGTTAAACTCACTACCTGTCGTCTCTCTAATGAGAAAGCAGCCCTGTGATGCTCTGGGACTGTGGTTACCTTACTTTACCAATGGGAAGCAGTAATACCCAATGAGACACAGCAATTTCCACAAACACCAACATGGTAATGATCTGTTTTTGTGATCTAGTTTGAGGGATAAATATTCAGGACACTCAGAATAACTCCCCTGCTCTTTCTTAATGTAGCATCATGATATCTTTTATAGGTATGGGTGCACGCAGATGACCTCAGTTAAAAATTTAATCGAAAAGTTGATCCCAGCGACAGTGCAGCCACTTTCAGTATTGTCAGACTGTTTGATTTCAGTGTTCTAATCTTGGAGTATGACTTGAACGCAGAACCTTCTGACTCAAAGGCAAGATGAAGGTGACCTTCTTTCGAGAATAGAAAATGTTTCTTTATCATGCTGCTTGTGAGGTTAATGTTAATCCAGTTATTAAAGGAACTGTCTTTTATCAGTTTGAATAAAATATGTTACGTTCGCCTGAAGAGAAAGGAATCCTGAAATAACTGTGATGAAAATATAATGATGAGCAACATTTCACTTTTTGAAACTATTGCCATAAAAATTAACATGCACCCAGTAAGATGATTTAATTTCAAGCAGTCGACATAATAAAGATATCTCTTACAAAAGTACAAACACTCACATCACTCACTGTATGGATGTGGCAAAAAATGCACTTTCAAACTTCCTGAGAACTAGAAACACAGTCTCAAAGTAACGGGGAGCAGGTATAGGACTGAACTGAGGAGGAACTTCTTTACCCAGAGGGTTGTGGATCTGTGTATTCCCTGCCCAGTGAAGCAGTTGAGGCTACCTCGTTGAATGCTTTTAAGGCAAAGATAGAGTTTTGAACAGTAACCTAGTTAATGGTTATGGTGAACTGGTGATAGAGAGTCGAGGAACAGGGAGAGAGAGCAGTTAAATGCGTGGCTACAGGGATGGTGCAGGAGGGAGGGATTCCGGTTTCTGGATAACTGGGGTCCTTTCTGGGGAAGGTGGGACCTCTATAAAAAGGATGGTCTACACTTGAACCTGAGGGGCACCAGTATCCTTGGGGGGAGGTTTGCTAGTGCTCTTTGGGAGGGTTTAAACTAACTCCGCGGGGGCATGGGAACCAGGACTGTAGCTTTAGGGTACAGGACCTTGAGTGTAGGGAGGTTAGGAATAATGCAGCGATCTTTAAGGAGGGTGCCTGTAACCAGAAAGGTGGATTGAAGTGTGTATACTTCAATGCCAGAAGTATAAGGAATAAGGTAGGTGAACTTGCAGCGTGGGTTGGTACCTGGGACTTCGATGTTGTGGCCATTACAGAGACGTGGGTAGAACAGGGACAAGAATGGCTGTTGCACATTCCAGGGTTCAAATGTTTTAGTAGGATCAGACATGGGGGTAAAAAAGGGGGAGGCGTGGCATTACTTGTCAAAGACAGTATCACAGCAGTGGAATGGACGATGGAAGAGGACTTGCCATCTGAGGTAGTTTGGGCTGAGGTTAGAAATAGGAAAGGTGAGGTCACCCTGTTAGGTGTTTTCTACAGGCCTCCTAATAGTCCTAGAGAAGTAGAGGATAATATTGCGAGGATGATTCAGGAAAAGAGTGAAGGTAGCAGGGTGGTTGTTATGGGGGACTTTAACTTCCCAGATATTGACTGGGAGAGCTATAGCTCGAGTTCATTAGATGGGTCGGTGTTTGTACAATGTGTGCAGGAGGGTTTCCTGACACAATATGTCGACAGGCCAACAAGAGGGGAGGCTATATTGGATTTGGTTCTAGGTAATGAACCAGGCCAGGTGTTAGACTTGGAGGTAGGTGAGCACTTCGGGGACAGTGACCACAACTCGGTGACTTTTACTTTAGTGATGGAGAGGGATAATCGTGTGCCGCAGGGCAAGAGCTATAGCTGGGGGCAGGGAAATTATGATGCAGTGAGGCATGACTTAGGATGTGTGGATTGGAAAAACAGGCTTCAAGAGAAGAACACTAATGAGATGTGGGGAGTGTTCAAGGAGCAGCTACTGCGTGTCCTCGATAGGTATGTACCAGTCAGGCATGGTGTAAAGGGCCTTGTGAGGCAGCCGTGGTTTAGTAAGGAATTGGAGTCCCTTGTGAAAGGGAAGAAGGCGGCATATGTAAAGATGAGGCGTGAAGGTTCAGTAGGGGCGATTGAGAGTTATAAGGTAGCCAGGAAGGAGCTAAAGAGGGAGCTAAGAGAAGCGAGAAGGGGACATGAAAAGTCTTTAGCTGGTAGGATTAGGGAAAACCCAAAGGCTTTCTATAGGTATGTCAAGAATAAAAGGATGACTAGGGTAGGTATCGGTCCAGTCAAGGATAGTAGTGGGAAGTTGTGTGTGGAGGCGGAGGAGATTGGAGAGACATTAAATCAGTACTTTTCATCAGTATTCACTCAGGAACAGGACACTGTTGCTGATGTGAATATGGAATCACAAATAATTAGAATGGATGCCCTGGAAATATGCAGGGAAGAGGTTTTGGGAATATTGGAAAGGATGAATATAGATAAGTCTCCTGGGCCTGATGGCATTTACCCCAGGATCCTATGGGAAGCTAGGGAGGAGATAGCAGAGCCATTGGCCTGGATTTTTATGTCGTCGTTGTCAACAGGAATAGTACCAGAGGACTGGAGGATAGCGAATGTGGTCCCATTGTTCAAGAAAGGGAGTAGGGATAGCCCTAGCAACTATAGGCCAGTGAGTCTGACTTCAGTGGTGGGCAAAGTCTTGGAGAGAATGGTAAGGGATAAGATTTATGAACATCTGGGTAGGAATAACGTGATCAGGGATAGCCAGCATGGTTTTGTGAAGGGCAGGTCGTGCCTCACAAACCTTATTGAGTTCTTTGAGAAGGTGACCAAGGAAGTGGATGAGGGTAAAGCAGTAGATGTTGTGTATATGGATTTTAGTAAGGCGTTCGATAAGGTTCCCCATGGTAGGCTAATGCTAAAACTTCGGAGGTATGGCATTGAGGATACATTAGAGGTTTGGATTAGGAATTGGCTGGCTGGAAGGAGACAGAGGGTAGTAGTTGATGGATTATGTTCATCTTGGAGCGCAGTTACTAGCGGTGTACCACAAGGATCTGTTTTGGGACCATTGCTTTTTGTTATCTTTATAAATGATCTAGAGGAAGGACTTGAAAGCTGGGTAAGCAAGTTTGCGGATGACACAAAGGTCGGTGGAGTTGTGGATAGTGAGGAAGGAAGTGGTAAGTTACAGCGGGATATAGATAAGCTGCAGAGCTGGGCGGAAATGTGGCAAATGGAATTCAATGTAGCTAAGTGCGAAGTTGTTCACTTTGGTAGGAATAACAAGATGATGGATTACTGGGCTAATGGTAGGCTACTTGGTAGTGTGGATGAGCAGAGGGATCTTGGTGTCCATGTACACAGATCTCTGAAAGTTGCCACCCAGGTAAATAGTGCTGTGAGGAAGGCATATGGTGTACTGGGCTTTATTGGCAGAGGAATTGAGTTCCGGAGTCCTGAGGTCATGTTGCAGTTGTATAAGACTCTGGTGCGGCCTCATCTGGAGTATTGTGTGCAGTTTTGGTCACCATACTATAGGAAGGATGTGGAAGCTTTAGAACGAGTGCAGAGGAGGTTTACCAGGATGTTGCCTGGAATGGTAGGAAAATCTTATGAGGAAAGGCTGAGGCACTTGGGGCTGTTCTCATTGGAGAAGAGAAGGTTTAGGGGAGATCTGATAGAAGTGTATAAGATGATTAGGGGTTTAGATAGGGTAGATACTAAGAACCTTTTACCGCTAATGGAGTCAGGTGTTACTAGGGGACATAGCTTTAAATTAAGGGGTGGTAGGTATAGGACAGATGTTAGGGGTAGATTCTTCACACAGCGGGTTGTGAGTTCATGGAATGCCCTGCCCGTATCAGTGGTGAACTCTCCTTCTTTATGGTCATTTAAGCGGGCATTGGATAGGCATTTGGAAGTTATTGGGCTAGTATAGGCTAGGTAGGATTCGGTCGGCGCAACATCGAGGGCCGAAGGGCCTGTACTGCGCTGTATCCTTCTATGTTCTATGTTCTATGTAAGTGGAGCTGAGTCCATGAAAACATCAGCCATGATCTTATTGAATGGGGGAGCAGGCTCGAAGGGCCAGACGGTGTACTCCTGATGAAGAGCTCTTGTCCGAAACATCGACTCTCCTGCTCCTCGGATGCTGCCTGACCTGCTGTGCTTTTCCAGCATCACACTTTCAACTCTGATCTCCAGCATCTGCAGTCCTCACTTCCTCCTACTCCTGCTCCTAGTTCTGATGTTATTACCAATGTCGCACCTGTATCTAGTAGGGCCTCACACTTCTTCAACTCAGTGGATTGGAACATCAAGATTCACTCATTGGCAGCTGTCTTCTATCCAAGGTTCTCAGATATGGTTTATACCAGCAGGGTACATCTCTACAAGCTGTTTCTCACTTGACAAGAGCCAACATAACCTTCAAAGTTCCTTTTCAACTCAACGGTAACTGGTCTTATCATCTGGCATAAGCTTTTTGAATGCTGTGCTACTCACATAGATTTTTGGGTTCAATCCCTTTTAGCTCACTCACTCAGGAACTTCTATCTCCAATCTTACTGCCAAATAAAATTAAAATGACCCATTTGTGGGACAGCTTTGCTTAATTCTCCTCAAAAATGCTGTAATCTTCAATTGAGTTCTGCTGTGGAATACCCAGCCCAAGCCCAAGTGGTTGAGGCTGCCTAGTTAAATGTTTTTACAGCTAAGATAGATAACATTTTGAACAATGAAGGAATTAAGTGGTTACGGTGAGAGGGCAGGTAAGTGCAGCTAAGGCAACAAAGAGGTCAGCCATGATCTTATTAAATGGGGGAGCAGGCTTGATGGGCCAGATGGCCTACTCCTGCTCCTAGTTCTTGTGTTCTTATGACAGGCTGAAACCCATCATCACCCTTGTTTGATTTATTCTGCCTTTTTAAAAACAAAATCCAATCCCGTAGCATTCTTAAAGATCCATCCCACCCTGGCAATGTTTTTCGACAACCTCTACCATTGGGGAGAAGGTACAGAAGCCTGAACACACGCACCAGGCTGGTTTTGCAACAATTTCTACCCTACTGTTAGAATACTAAATGGACTCACAAACTCTTAACATTCGCCTGTACCTGTGTTTTTGTTTTTGCTGCTATTTACTAATTATTTACTTATCTATGCTACTTAACTCTGTGATCTTCCTGTACTGCTCACAAAACAAAGCTTTTCACTGTGCTTCGGTACATGTGACAATAAACTCAATTCAGTTCAACCTG
Source organism: Hemiscyllium ocellatum (assembly GCF_020745735.1). NCBI lineage: Eukaryota > Metazoa > Chordata > Chondrichthyes > Orectolobiformes > Hemiscylliidae > Hemiscyllium > Hemiscyllium ocellatum. The sequence goes on from NC_083416.1 coordinate 7,831,428, forward strand.
AGCCAGAATTTAAACACTCAGAAATGAAGTCATACATAAGAAATCCAGTTATGAATCCCCACCCTATCCTTTCCACAATCCTCTTTAGTTTTTGTTTCTTTAAGTTTGAAGAGGAATTTTACAAATACTAGCTCTCTGCCTAATTCTAAGTTCGCCAAGAGATAAGGTGGCCAACATTCTCAAAGATCCATCCCACCCTGGCAATGTTTTCCTACAACCTCTACTATCGGGGAGAAGGTACAGAAGCCTGAACACACGCACCAGCCGGTTTCGAAACAGTTTCTACCCTACTGTTGTTAGAATACTGAATGGACTCACAAACTCTTAACATTCACCTGCACCTGTGTTTTTGTTTTTGCTGCTGTTTATCTATTATTTACTTATTGATGCTACTTAACTCTGTGATCTGCCTGTATTGCTCACAAGATAAAGCTTTTCGCTGTGCCTCGGTACACGTGACAATAAACTCATTTCAATTCAACTCTCAAAGGTCTGAATAATGCTTCCAGCATGTGGCAGTTTTCAGTGAGATTGGTTGTGATGAAAATAAGTTGTATTTAATTAAAAACAGGTCATCTAATGTCGTATTGATAGCATGAAGGAAAACATAAAGGCATTTTTTCAATAAGTGCTAATTTTTAAAAATTGGATGGTACTACAGAATTTGAAAAATGTTATTAATAAGTTTGGAGAATCATTTAAAGTTGAAACTTAAAATTCTGAAACTTTCAAATGTATTGGTTTAGATATTAAGCAGTGTAATTCTGAATTAACTTCAAAACGACGATCCTATTGAGACAGCGATACTCTCATTCCAATTATCTTACCAGCTCCTGACAAAAAGAAATCCAAAGATGTGCAGGTTAGGCGAATGGCCATGCCAAACTTCCCACAGTGTTCAAGGATGTGTGTGTTAGGCACATTAGTCGGGATAAATATAGGAAATATATGGTCTGGGTATTACTCTTCAGAGGGTCGGTGTGGACTTGCTGGACCGAATGGCCTGTTTCCATACAATGATTTCTCAGTAATATCTAACAAAGAGATGGGAGGGACGCAAAGCTTGATTGATTAGTTGAATCTTTTGATCATCTAGACTCTATCAACTGATGAAGGAGCGTCGCTCCGAAAGCTAGTGCTTCCAATTAAACCTGTTGGACTATAACCTGGTGTTGTGTGATTTTTAACTTTGTACAACCAGATATAAGTTTTGGCGTGTTTGAATTAATTATTGCGAAGAACACCCTAAAGTTGCACATTTCTAAGGGCTAATAATTTATTTTGTTTTAAAAATGTGGAAAAATATGTATCTAAGTACCCATCCTAAGGTGCGTGAGGGAAATGGCGCCTGTGATTTTTAATGATGTTTCTCATGCTAGTCTTCCTGAGTGTTGCAGGACTCTGGTTTCATAAGCTTTATTAAGGGTTAAAAAAAGTGCGAACAGTTCATCCATTTTACCAACACCTTCCACCCCGACCTCAAATTTACCTGGACCATCTCAGACTCCTCCCTCCCCTTCCTAGACCTTTTCATTTCTATCTCGGGCGACCGAATTAACACAGACATCTACTATAAACCGACTGACTCCCATAGCTACCTAGACTACACCTCCTCCCACTCTGCCCCCTGTAAAAACGCCATCCTATATTCCCAATTCCTTCGTCTCTGCCGCACCTGCTCCCAGGAGGAACAGTTCCAATACCGTACAGCCCAGATGGCCTCCTTCTTCAAGGACCGCAGATTCCCCCCAGACGTGATCGACGATGCCCTCCACCACATCTCCTCCACTTCCCACTCCTCCGCTCATGAGTCCCGCCCCTCCAACCGCCACCAGGACAGAACCCCACTGGTTCACACCTACCACCCCACCAACCTCCGTATACAGCGTATCATCCGCCGTCATTTCCGCCACCTCCAAACGGATCCCACCACCAGGGATATATTTCCATCCCCTCCCCTATCAGCGTTCTGAAAAGACCACTCCCTCCGTGACTCCCTCGTCAGGTCCACACCCCCCACCAACCCAACCTCCACTCCCGGCACCTTCCCTGCAACCGCAAGAAATGCAAAACCTGAACCCACACCTCCTCCCTTTCTTCTCTCCAAGGCCCCAAGGGATCCTTCCATATCCGCTACAAATTCACCTGCACCTCCACACACATCATCTATTGCATCCGCTGCACCCGATGTGGCCTCCTCTATATTGGGGAGACAGGCCGCCTACTTGCGGAACGTTTCAGAGAACACCTCTGGGACACCCGGACCCACCAACCCAACCATCCTTGGCTCAACACTTTAACTCTCCCTCCCACTCCACCGAGGACATGCAGGTCCTTGGACTCCTCCATCACCAGAACATAACAACACGACGGTTGGAGGAAGAGCGCCTTATCTTCCGCCTGGGAACCCTCCAACCACAAGGGATTAAATCAGATTTCTCCAGTCTCCTCGTTTCCCCTCCCCCCACCTTGTCTCAGTCGAATCCCTCAAACTCAGCACCGCCTTCCTAACCTGCAATCTTCTTCCTGACCTCTCCGCCCCCACCCCACTCTGGCATATCACCGTCAGCTTGACCTCTTTCCACCTATCACGTCTCCATCGCCTCTCCCCCCAAGTCCCTCCTCCCTACCTTTTATCTTAGCCTGCTGGACACACTTTCCTCATTCCTGATGAAGGGCTTATGCCCGAAACGTCAAATTTCCTGTTCCTTGGATGCTGCCTGACCTGCTGCGCTTTTCCAGCAATACATTTTCAGCTCTGATACTCCAGCATCTGCAGACCTCACTTTCTCCTCCATTTCAGGCATAAGCCCTTCATCAGAAATGTGGAGGGGGAAGGGGGCTGAGAGATAAAGAGGGGGTGGAAGGTAACTAAGAAGACGATAGGTCAATGCAGATTGGGGTGTAATTGTGATAGGCTGGTGAGGAAGGTGGAGCGGATAGGTGGGAAGGAAGATGGCCAGGTGGGACAGGTCAAGAGGACGGTGCTGGGTTGAAGGGTTGGATGTGGGATGAGGTGGGGGGAGGGGAGATTGGGAAACTGGTGAAGTTGATGTTGATGCCATGTGATTGGAGGGCCCCATGGCAGAAGATGAGGGGTTCTTCCTCCAGGCATATGGTGGCTTGGATTGGCTGCGATGGGCTGGGCACGTCGTCCCCATGACCGACACAAGACTCTCCAAGCAGGTGCTCTCTTCCCAGCTCCAAGACGGCAGGCGAGCCCCAGGGGGATGAGAAAGTGCTTCAGGGATACCCACAAGGCCTCACTGGGGAAGTGCAGCATTCCCACAGACACCTGGGAACCACTGGCCTGAGACCGTCCAAAGTGGGAGAGGAGCATCCGGGAAGGTGGGAAAAAGTGGAAACCTGGCGCAAACGGCAAAAGGAGTGTGTTGCCACACCAGCGCCCCAACCACCCCCTTCTTGTGGCCACCTCCTGCCCCAAATGTAACAGAGCCTGCGATAGCCCATCAGTCTGCACAACCACCTACAGACTCACCCTGACAGTGGAAGAGGGTCATCCTCATCTGTGAGGGACTGCCAGTGGATGATCAATGGTTAAAGTGGTTGACGTTGTTCTTTCTCTTGGAAGGCTAAGAAAGTTAAAAGAAGAGAGTTGTTATAAGTATGAAATCTTGGCTGGGGAGGTAGTGCATAAAAGATTCTGTGTACAGTGAGATTCTGTACAATGGATAAACTAAAATTAGTCCAGTCAGCGAATGTCACACTGTGAATTATTCGATGTAGGATGATGTACCTTGTATGTAAAGTGAAAGCTAGAAAAGATTAGGATTAAACTTGACAGTTTGAAACAGATACTGGCGAGAAAAGAACTCTCGAGAATTAAAGGGATGGATTCAAGTCCTCACCATATCCAACAACACCCACCAATTCAAACCTGTGGATATAGAATTGCAGAAAGTGAGGACTGCAGATGCTGGAGATCAGAGCTGAAAATGTGTTTCTGGAAAAGCCCAGCAGGTCAGGCAGCATCCAAGGAGCAGGAGAATCGACGTTTCGGGCATAAGCCTTTCTTAAGGAATTCCTGAAGAAGGGCTCATGCCTGAAACGTCGATTCTCCTGCTCCTTGGATGCTGCCTGACCTGCTGCGCTTTTCCAGCAACACAATATAGAATTGGATCCTGGTGACAGTTATCATTTTCTTACCACCCAAGACATATTTAAAGATTTGACATCGGGATTTTGATAATGAATGCCAATCCCTTTCTGCCTTGAGTTTTTTGCTACAGCTGAGTGGATTTGGAGGACATTTACAAGTCAACCATATTATTGTGCGGCTAGACCAGAAAAAGGTTATCAAGTTTCCTTTGGTTGTCTTTGACCCAGTTAGTAGTTTGTAACAGCTGACAGCATCCTGGTTACTTTTATTGATACTAGCTTTTGAAAATTAAATTCAAATGCGTCTGCTACCACTTAAACGTTAATTGAATTTTTGGTCTTGGCCATCTGGATTTCTCGGCCAGTTAATTGGCACATCCCCAGTTCTGGCAAATTAAGGAGAGAATTGTACCTTGGGCCCCTATAGATATGGTACCTTCTACAACCAGCAAGGGAAAAAATCTTTCAGGAGCTACATATAATTCTGAGGGCTAAAGGGTTCAAAGAATATGGGGAAAAAGTGGGAACAGAATACTGAACTGGAAGATTAGCCATGATTATATTGATAATAGAGCAGCCTCAAAGGACCTATTTACTATGTTACATTTTATCGATTGGATTTTACTTGAATGCAGATGCGAAAGGGAAGTACACTTTAATTTACCCTGTTCACTGCCATAAATTGTTACAGTCCAGGAACAGATTCTGAGGAAAAGTAGGTCCATTTTCTAAGTTTGTTCATGTAGCAATCAGATTAAATCTCAATTATAGCTCAAAAAGAGTTGGTAACAGCTGGAAAATTGATGCTGCAAAAGAAAAGATTTGGTGCCGAGATCACTTATTTCTAAACGTTTATAAAATCCTGAGGGATATAGATAGAGTTAATATTTGGTGAGTTTTCCTGAGGATTTCACGACCAGGGGGCGCATTTTTAAGGTGAGAGGAGAGAGATTTAAAAAAGACAATTTTTTCTTACACAGAGGGTGGTTCGTGTGTGGAATGAACATCTTGAGGAAGTGGTGGATTTGGGCAACACTTAAAAGACATTTGGATAAGCACATGAGTGGGAAAGGTTTGGAAGGATAAGGGCCAGGAGCAGAGAGGTGGGACTAGTTTAGTTTGGGATTATGTTTGGCATGTACTGGTTGGACCGAAGGGTCTGTTTCCCTGTTGTGTGGCTCATTCTTCTGGCAAGGTCGTAACTGGCAAGTTATTTTACATCCCCAGGTGAGCACAATGCTGCCTTCTTGAACTGCTGCAGTTTGGGCGATGAAGATGTCCCCACAGTGTCATTAGGGAGGAAGTTCCAACATTTTAACCCAATAATAATAGGGCCACAGTGAGAGATACCCAACTGTGTGATGAGGAAGTGAACATTTGAGGGTGGTGCGTTACCCCATGTGCCTGCTGAACATGTGCCATGTTCCCCCTGACCTTCTGATTAATAGAGGGCAGCAGTTCAGCCAAAGTCACTTGCTGTTTTTGCCACTGGCACTGCCACAGCCCATGGATTGAGAAAGGGATTGTGGTGCATTGAGATTGAGTTTATGCGATAAGTGGAAAGGCTTGTTGGATTTCTCCCCCTCCTCCCATGAAGGGCATGATGTTACAGCATTGTTGTCTCTTAAATCTGGAGGTCCAAGTTCTAAAATGGACTCCATCAAATTGGATCCTAATTGAAGGACTTAAAGGTATTAGGCCTCTTGATTTGGAATCACTTCCTACAGGCCTATGTCAACTTACGACATTCCCAAAAGGAAAAGCCAATAAAACTTTCAAAAGATCGATACTGGTCTGGCTTGTCTTCATAGAATCCCTACAGTGTGGAAACAGGCCATTTGGCCCAACAAGTCCATACCGACCCTCTGAAGAGCATCCCACCCTGACCCATTCCCCTGCCCTATTACTTTACATTTCCCCTAAATGATGCACTGAGCGTACACATCCCTGAACACTATGAGCAATTCCCCATGGCCAATTCACCTAACCTGCACATCTTTGGATTGTGGGAGGAAATCGGAGCACCTGAAGGAAACCCACGTAGATATAAGGATAATCTATAGAATCTATAGAATCCATCTACCAGGCCTGCTGTCAAGGAAAGGCTGCCAGCACTTTTAAAGATCCATATCACCCTGGCAATGTTTTTCTACAACCTCTACCATCGGGGAGAAGGTACAGAAGCCTGAACACACACATCAGCTGGTTTTGCAAGAGTTTCTACCCTACTGTTGTCAGAATATTGAATGGACTCACAAACTCTTAACATTCGCCTTGACCTGTGTTTTATTTTTGTTTTTGCTGCTGTTTACCTATTATTTACTTATCTCTGCTACTTAACTCTGTGATCTGTCTGTGTTGCTCACAAGGCAAAGCTTTTCACTGTGCCTCGGTACTTGTGACAATAAACTCAATTCAATTCAATTCAGAATGTGCAAACTCCACACAGACAGTTGCCCGAGGCTGGAATCAAACCTGGTTGTCTGCGTAAAAATGGAGCTTCATTTCCAAATAATATTGATCGAATATTCAGGGTCTGCTGGGCAATTAAAGAATCACTGAGTTGCAGCCTGCACTGTGCTAATCCTCCCGAAGAATTGGATGGAGATATTTTCTAATCAGCTTGTTCTGAGATGTTACTGCACATCAGAGCAGATGCAATTTGTCTCTTGGCCTAGAGGTAGGGTCACTGCACCACAGTGTTGTGTAGAATGGGGGAGCTGGAGCAGTGGTGGAGTATTTATCTCTGATGTCGCACAGTTCTTGGTGCTAACAGTCTTTGATCTTCTCTCGAGCTGGTGGAAAAGATCCCTTGGTCTTTTCCCAAGAAGATGGTGGGCTGTTGCCTGAATCCTTTCTGTCTCCTAACCTGCCCATATCGATATTCTTTATTTTGAGGATTGGTCATGCATTCTGTGTTAATCATTCATCTGAACCCAATAACCATGAGCAGCTACCCATATTGCCAGGATGACCATTGTCCCATTGCCCATTTCCATTGGGTGTTTAGTTTTCATTCCTTTTAAATACAGAAAAGTCTTATTTTCCAAAATCACTGCATAGCTAACAGGGTAGTGTGGTCCTCAGTAAATCTTTTGTCTAAGTTTGTAGAAGACTGTAACTTAAATGAGATTTCATGCCACACTGGAAATACTAAACATGGAACATTAAGAAAACAAAATTTTAAAGGGGATCCTGATTTACAACATCATAGAAGTACCCCAGCCTGCTCAATCATAGCTATCCTTAGTCACAGCTCCACTTTCCTATCAACACTCCTCACCCTATCAACAGTCCTAGATGATCCCGAGACTCACTCTCTTTCAGGGCCTTTTATCCTTCAATAAGATCGCCTCTCATTCTTCTAAATTTGCTAGGCCTCTTTTCATAGAATAACTCTCACATCTCCAAAATTAATATAATGAATCAGTGCTATAGTATCTCCAATTCAAGGGATACGCTGGCATCATGTTATATTAGAACTCCAGAATTCGAGGTAATGTTCTCAGCAGATGATAGAATTTGTACTTTTTTCAAATCTGCTGTAAAAATTGTCATAAACATCCATCAGATTCGTCCTGTAGGGAGGGAATACTGCTTTCCTTGCCTAGTTTGGCCTTTCATGAGACTCCAGACCCACAGAGCTGTAGTTGAGGCCTATGTGTGACTCCTGACCCTCAGCACTGTGATCGAATCCTACGTGTGATGCCAGACCCGCAGCACTGTAATTGAGGCCTACATGTGACTCCAGACCCACAGCACTACAGTTGAGGCCTACATGTGACTCCAGACCCATAACACTGTAGTTGAGGCCTACATGTGACTCCAGACCCACAACACTGTAATTGAGGCCTATGTGTGTATCTTCATTATTCTTGGTTCAAATGCAGCAGCACCCTAACAACAATGTGGGTGTACCTGTACCAAATGGGCTGCAGTGGTTCAAGAGGCAGGTCATTTTGGAGAAAATTATGAAAAGGCAATAAGTGCTAGCCCAACCTGAAGCACCCATATCCCAGGAATGAATCTTTTTTAAAAAAATCCTGCCTTAAGTATAGAGTGCTCATTGCTCAGTATTCGAAGTGTAGTGTCATCAAAGGTCCGAAAATAATCTTCAATTCCCGGAATCTTTGGAATCATTTTCCAGACTTGTCAATCCTGTAAAGAAGTAATCAACAATAGCAGCATTCAGTGTTTTGATACAACGTTAAAAATAGGATTATTCCGAGTGATACATTTTCAAGAAAATGTCTGATTAACAATTTTGAAACATACACAGGTGATTTAGTAGGTCCTACTGGATTTCTGTGAAAGCTTTTTTATGGAAATGATTTATCGAGAACGTGAATTTTCTAACTCACTCCTTTTGTGACATGTCAAAACAGGAGCGCTCTCTAGAAGGGACAGTTTGTTATTGGTCTCTGTTCAGGGAGCTCTCTCAGAAATGGGACTTTAGCTTCTCCAGAAAAGAAAATGAAGAATTCTCTCGAATTTATTTGGTACCTTGAGAGTTTAATTTAGCTTACTTTAAATCTTGTGTGCACTTTGAGTCTAGTACAAGAAATTAAATTAGAATGGTGCTCTGTTCATTGCTTTTTCTGATCGGACATTTCAATGCTCATTTTACAGGAAACTAAACATGATTATGTCATTGTTAAATAACTAGTTTATTGCTTAATTCATCAACTTACTGAAGCAAAGCCTTTAGGAAGGGTCCACTTTTCTAGAAAATTGAATTAACGTCCCGAGGCATAATATTATCCAAATTGAATTGCTGTTGGTCTCCAGTTCCTCGGCGATCACAGAACTTATCAATGGCTCCGGAAAGTCAGGATGTATCCAAGAATATGATTGGAAACACAAGGATCAAACCAAACTGGGAGCAAAATCGTGCAGAGACCTTAGGAGTGGAAACAGGTCCTTTGTTCCAACAAAGCTATAGATAATTTTTGCATGGGTCACTTTTGTGCTGGCTCCCTGTAATACTCAAACTTGCAGTGATGGAATCATACCACACAGAAGGCTGGTTTTCCATGTCCTTTCCCATTAAGCCATTCTTCATTGATGATTCCTAATTAGGGAATGCTAATGAGCCATTTAACCAGCACCAGCATCACAGAAATGTATAATCCTTTCTTTATTCAGCGTGCTCACAGGTACAGTTTTGAACTGGTTGGAGTTGGTGTGAGAAAATGTTGTAGAATTGCAATTGTTGTAGAACACTCACTGATCCCTATTTTTTTGGATTTCCCTCCTCTTCCCGTTCAGTTCTCACTACCCTGGCTATTGCTTGCACAGTCAAGTGGAGTGAAGGATCTTAGAACCATAGAATTCTAGAAGCCCTACAGTGTGGAAGGAGGCCATTCGGCCCAACAATCTTGCACCAACCCACGGAAAAACATCCCACCCAGACCCAGCCCCCTACCTCATCCCTATGGCCCTGTATTTACCATAGCTAACCCATTTAACCTGCATATCCCTGGACACTGCGGACAATTTAGCACAGCCAATCCACCTAACCTGCATATCATCTGGGTGCTTACACAGCATCAGAGGCCTTTGTGTTTATCCAGTGACCATCTAGAAAGATAATCTTGTTCGTGTCTAAAACTTTGTTACGTTGTAACATGATTCAAGCCTGACCAGAGCCTCCAAGCCCTCCATTTTTTCCTCTCCCGACATCCCCAACAGTACCCTTCCACTGACACTCTCATTCATTTGGCCGAACTGGTCCTCACCCTTAACAATTTCTCCTTTGAATCCTCCCACTTCCTCCAGACCAAAGGGGTAGTCATGGGCACACCTATGGGCCCCAGCTATGCCTGTCTCTTTGTTGGCTACGTAGAACAGTTGATCTTCCATAATTACACCGGCACCAATCCCCACCTCTTCCTCCGCTACATTGATGACTGCATCGGTGCCACCTCGTGCTCCCGCGAGGAGGTTGAACAATTCATCAACTTCACCAACACATTCCACCCTGACCTTAAATTTACCTGCACCGTCTCTGACACCTCCCTCCCCTTCCTGGACCTCTCCATCTCCATTAATGATGACCAACTTGACACTGACACTTTTAACAAACCCACCGACTCCCACACCTACCTGGATTACACCTCTTCCCACCTTACCTCTTGCAAAAATGCCATCCCGTATTCCCAATTCCTCCGCCTCCGCCGTATCTGCTCCCAGGAGGACCAGTTCCACCACAGAACACACCAGATGGCCTCCTTCTTTGGAGACCGCAATTTTCCTTCCCACATGATTAAAGATGCCCTCCAACGCATCTCGTCCCCATCCCGCACCTCCGCCCTCAAACCCCACCCCTCCAACCGTAACAAGGACAGAACGCCCCTGGTGCTCACCTTCCAGCCTACAAACCTTCGCATAAACCAAATCATCCGCCGACATTTCCACTGCCTCCAAAAAGACCCCCCCACCAGGGATATATTTCCCTCCCCACCCCTTTCCGCCTTCCGCAAAGACCGTTCCTTCCGTGACTACCTGGTCAAGTCCACACCCCCACACGACCCACCCTCCCATCCTGGCACGTTCCCCTGCCACTGCAGGAACTGTAAAACCTGCGCCCACACCTCCTCCTTCACCTCTATCCAAGGTCCTAAAGGAGCCTTCCACATCCATCAAAGTTTTACCTGCACATCCACTAATATCATTTATTGTATCTGTTGCTCCCGATGCGGTCTCCTCTACATTGGGGAGACTGGGCGCCTCCTAGCAGAGTGCTTTAGGGAACATCTGCGGGTCACCCGCACCAATCAACCACACCGCCCCATTGCCCAACATTTCAACTCCCCCTCTCACTCTGCCGAGGACATGGAGGTCCTGGGCCTCCTTCACCGCCGCTCCCTCACCATCAGATGTCTGGAGGAAGAATGCCTCATCTTCCGCCTCGGAACACTTCAACCCCAGGGCATCAATGTGGACTTCAACAGTTTCCTCATTTCCCCTTCCCCCACCTCACCCTAGTTCCAAACTTCCAGCTCAGCACTGTCCCCATGACTTGTCCGGACTTGTCCTACCTGCCTAGCTCCTTTTCCACCTATCCACTCCACCCTCTCCTCCCTGACCTTCATCCCCTCCCCCACTCACCCATTGTACTCTATGCTACTTTCTCCCCACCCCCAGCCTCCTCTAGCTTATCTCTCCACACTTCAGGCTCACTGCCTTTATTCCTGATGAAGGGCTTTTGCCCGAACCGTCGATTTCGCTGCTCCTTGGATGCTGCCTGAACTGCTGTGCTCTTCCAGCACCACTGATCCAGAACCTGGTTTCCAGCATCTGCAGGAAAGTTGAGTCCATTGAAAGTTGAGTTACAGGTTCATAGAATAGTAAAGAAGGTGTTGAGAACACTTGCCTTCATTGCTCAGACCACTGAGTTTAGAATTTGGGATGTCATGTTGAGGTTGTATAGGACATTGGTGAGGCCCTTTTGGAGCACTCCATACAGTTCAGGTTGCCCTGTTAAATGAGGGATATTATTAAATTGATCAGGTTACAGAGAAAAGTGACGAGGCTGTTACTGGGATGGAGGATTTGAGCTATAAGGATAGGATGGGACTATTTTCACTGGAGTGTAGAGGGTTGAGGGGTGACCTTATAGACGTTTACAAAATCTTAAGGAGCATAGATAAGGTGAATAGTGAAGGTTTTTTCCCGATGGTTGGGTAGTTCAAATTTAAAGTGAGAGGAGAAAGATTTCAAAGAGACCTAAGGGACAACTTTTTCACATGGAAGCTGGTTCGTCTATAGAATGAACTATCAGAGAATGTGGTGGGGGCTGGTACATTTACAACATTTGAGAGATATTCGGATAGGCATGTGAATAGGAAAGATTGAGAAGGACATAGGCCAAGTGAAGGCAAACGGGACTAATTTGGTTTGTGAAACTTGGTCAGTGTGGACAAGTTGGACTGAAGGGTCCGTTTCTGAGCTGTGTGAGTCTATGACTTTATACCTACCATCATTGCCTTCCCTGAATGCCAGATTCTTCAGGTTAGCTCTGGGACAAAATATGTGGAGATTTACACTAGGATGGGACAGTGAATTTGGGTATCATGCATTGGGGATCAGTTAACAGAGTATCAGTCAAGTAATGATCACTTTTGAGATAGAAAGTACAAGTGAAGTGCCACAATAATTATTGCTTGAGCCTCAGTTATTTACGTTCTATATAAATGATTAGATGTGGGGACCAATATCTTTGATGAAGATATTGAGTGGGAAAGTAAGCTGTGAAGGGATTGTAATTGGATACCAATCGTGGATTATAAACCAATTAATTGATTCAATAATAAGGAGGATGTTGGAATATGAAGTGGGGAAATGTGAATTTAGTCACCTTGCCAAAGAGAATGGAAACAGATCGAGTTATGTAAATATGTGAGGTCAGTAAATGTTCATATACACAAATCACAGGAAGTTAATTTGCAGATGCAACAAGTAATTAGGAACAGTTTGTTCACCGTTATTGCAATGATTAGATTCTAAGGATGTGGAAGTTCTGTTGAAAATATAGGACTTTGGGTAGACTAAACCCTAGAATAATCAGTACAAACTTGCCTTTTTATACATAAATAAAGAGATACTTGTCGTGGCGTAATAACGTTTCACTACATTTATTCCCCAGAGTCCCACGAGGAGAGATTGAGTAAACTGGGGACAGGTTCTCTGGATTTAGAAGAATGAGAGGTGAGCAGGGCTTTGCTAGATGCTGAAAGGTTGCAGGTTTGAAAATAAGGTGGTCATTATCTGATAAGGGGGAGGGACAGCCATTTAGAACTTAAGACGTAGACAAAAAAGAGGGTTATGTATTTGTGGAATCTTCTATCCCACAGCGTTCTGAATACTCCATTGATGAATATTTCCAAAACTGTGATTGATAAATGTCGAAAACTGAGGCCCAGATTTTTGTTATGTCCGGGTTCCAGCTCAGAGCTGATCAGTTCTCAGTGCAATCCATTTGGATTATGGTGTAACTCTTTAGGAAGTGGAGGTATCCTATGGCCAGCAATCCAGAACTTAAAGTGACCAAATTTTGTTGGTTTATTGTGGGTGCTTGGCTACTTGGTGAGTTGGCATTGTCAAGGCTGGTGGGTGGAAGTAGGCATTAAGTTGGCACAGGGAGTCCATGGGCAAAGGCATGGGAGCATGTAGAGTGAGGAGTGTGAAGGATGAGGACTGCAGGAATGTTTTATACCCCAACAATTTATTGAAATTTTTTGGCCAATATTTTAACCTCGGGAATCCTGAGGCTGGCTTTCCCAACTAATAGCCTCAAGTCTTCCCATGGTGCCTCTCCTGATTTCCAGTCAAGCCCATCCCCAGGAGTGCACATTCCCATTTTTAAAGGCGTGGTATGCCAATCAGGGAGTACTCCCATCTCTAATCGCGCAACAAAAACCAAACATCAGCAGCCAAGTAAATCAGGAGGTGTGATGATTGGCCAGGGGAAAAAATAATTATACAGAAGAACAGCTATAATTGCACTAAAATAGACAAGCAGGACAGGAATAGACAGGAAGGACACAGTAAGCCAGGCAGGGTCAGGAGGTGGAGAACCCGACCCTTCTTCAGGACTGAGGGTGGGAGTGGGGGGAGAGGCAGAGCAGGCCTGAGAGTCGATATGGCCGACCACAGTCCATTTCCAATACCTTTGTTGCCATGGTAGCCCTTCCATGTGAAAGCATTGTGGGTCAACCCACAGCAGGTGGACTGATTGATTGATTAATTGATTTATTGTCAAACATACCAAAGTGCGGTGAAAGGCTTTGGGGGCAGCAAGGTGGCTCAATAGTTAGCACTGCTACCTCACAGCGCCAGGGACCCAGGTTCAATTCCAGCCTCGAGTGACTGCCTGTATGGAGTTTGCATGTACTCCCTGTGTCTGTGTGGGTTTCCTTCAGGTGGTCCAGTTTTTTCCCACTGTCCAAAGATGTGTAGGTCAGGTGGATTTGCCATGTTAAAATTCCTCATAGTGTTAGGTGCATTAGTCAGAGGGAAATGGGTCTGGGTGGGTTACTCTTTGCAGGGTTGGTGTGGACTTGTTGGGCCAATGGGCCTGTTTCCACACTGTAGGGTAATCTAATCTTTGGTTTCAAGCAGTACAGGCAGATCATAATAAGCAAGGGTATACAGATCAGAAAGACTTAGACACAGGCACACAGGTTACAGTGCACAGGGTGTGCGCTAGGCGACATCAACATTATCAAGGTCAGCGTTATTTGAGTCTAGAGAGTCCCTTCATCAGTCTAATAATGGCTGGGCAGAAGCTGTTCCTGAACCTGCTGGTGCATGTATTCAGACTTCTATATCTTCTGCCTGATGGGAGAGGTTGTAGGAGATCACGAGCGGTTCAAGAAGGCAGCTCACCTCCACCTTCTCAAGGGGCAACAAGGGATTGGCAATAAATATTGGGCTTAGCCTGGGATGCACACATCCCACAAAATGAATCTTAAAAAAAGCTTTTGTGAAACTGAATTTAATAGAATAGAATTTAAAACCATCTGGAAAGGTAGAACCCAAGCGCATTGCTGGTCAACTGCTTGACATTGTATTTGTGTTTTATATCCTTCCAACTCTCTGCTTGAATCAAGCCATTTCTACCACTCATTCCAAACATGCACAATCAAGTTTCACTTGCCCTCATTCTGGGTCCTTTGTATGCTAACTGTTTGCAAATATTCCATTGAGATTATATCTTGTGCTGCCAGGATTTGCAGAAGGAGAACTGGATTGATACTGAATGACTAATTGTGATGCCTCCAATACAATCATGAGGGAAGGTAATTCAGACACAGTTGCTGATTGTAAACTGAAAGGAACAGAGACTGTACTTGAAAGTGAATTTTAATTACAGGTATATGTCATTGTGTCAACTCCTGCCAGCATGCTGATGTCGATGAGACATGGTTCCATTTTGAAAGAGAGAGTTGGCCACCATTCCCAATGTAGATGTTATTTGGCTGTGTCAGGTTTAATCATTAGGTTAATCATTGGCTGGCAAGCCAATCCATCGTAAAGTGAGTTATTGTGGAAAGTTCCAGCATGCTAATATCCAAAATCGACCTCAAAATGGATGACCAAAGGCAGCATGGAAGGTTCCTTGTCAAATGTTTTGTCACACCATCGCAGTCAGAGACTGTGAAAAAAGTCTGCATGATTACAAGTCTGATTTTTGTCATCTTTTAAGGGGAACACAGCTTCCAAGAGAGAAAAAAAACATATTTAACAGAAATTGCACATTGGTTTGTAAATGCACGATCTGTTATAAATTATATTGAAATAAACGCAAGGTGGCAGGTATGCTGTCACCAAGTCACTCTTTGTTTACATGTGCACAATGCATAGGCTCTGACCAGCCAGCTCAGAGTCAGTCCCTAGACTGAGGAGGTCTTCTGAATCCCCTGTTTCTATTTTTTTTCTAAAGGACAGTGCTGTGTGATCAAAACAGTGAAGGAGAGGGCAGGGACTAAATCAAAATAGAGTTGGAGGGGGAAATGATGCACTCCACTCCCTGCGGTGCCCACCTCTCCCGGAACAAATCCAGGATGATCCCCTGTTTCTAACTATCAGCCAGGGCTCCTTGATTGGCCTCAGTTAACAACCCCAATGAAGAATCTCATAGCCAATGTAATCCACCTGGCCCTGGTTCCAATCACTCTTTTATATTTTGGAAGATGGTTAATGAAGATCATGCCCTTTAAACTCCAATACCAGATAATTCCTTCAGTGTATCCACCCTCACTCTTCAGTAGAGAGTGATGCTTCATTGGTGTATTTGTGACATTGATTTCTGTGTCTTCGAGCTCAGTAGTTAGTGGGAGAAGGTATTCATTTGGACTAAATTGCAAAGTTGTGATTTTTCACCTCTCCAGCAGAAACCTCAATATCTTATAGGTAAGGGGAGGGACACAGATAATCTTCCCCTGTGCTGCTCCTGTCCTGGGTCCCAATCCTGCTCTGGCCTCTTTATCCACATGCAGTGGTACTATCACTGGAGCCAGAAGTCCTGGTTATTAGACCTTGATGTACCTCTCTGTCCCGAGCAGAGGAGACAACAATAGGATGAATGTGGGCATGAGTTAATATCAAGTCTTGTTTGTTCAGCATCTGTCAATGCCTTTGTCAACAACTAAGGCTTGGCAACAGGCTTGGAATTTCTGACAGAGTCAATGTTGGGTGTTACCACCCAGGGTAAACCCCTCTGCTAATTTAAACCCCGTTACACAGAAAAGATTTATCCCATGCAGTAATCTGTGAAAATCTGAGAGGTCAAGAACTATTTAAAGTTCTTATTAAGAAACTTTATTTCTTAAAGTATAACAGAGTATGATAAACTAATAACTATCTATAACTCCATGTTCTAACCTATTTTTTACTTTCCCCTTCTATATTACAAGTCCGACAAATCCCCTGATTAAGATTTACAAAATAAAGCTTCATATCTCAAAACCAGGCAGCTTTCGTTTTCTCTGTATCCCTGTCTTCTTTTCTTCTTCTGGGGTATTCTGCTTCACAGGTCACTGATCGATAAAGGTACCTATAAGAGAGCTATTTGTCAGACAGTCTTTACATGCTAGTAACTTGGCAGTTCTCCTCCCAACTGTTTAATTTCCACAAGTCTTATACCCCTAAAGCATTAGATTGTGTCTTGGCTTTTAAGATTGTCAATATACTCAATTCAAACTGGATTGGAGTTTGGTATTTTTTGCTGTATACTTTAAACTGATTGGCCTAATTCAAGTCTGATTTGTCGTTACCAGGCAACCAGCTACCCGAGCTACCCAAGTAGCTGGAGCACATGTTACATTGTTTCTTATTGAGAACACTCGGTGCTGTCACTGCTAGCTTTTAACTCTCTTAAAGATACAGTACATCCACATCTTCATAACAAAGGTCATTGGCAGAAATGGAGATGACCCCCACAGTGGAGGCAGCAATAGCCAAGAAGCCTGTAATTTGTGTTCCGGCTGGATGGAGGCAGAAGTTGGACTCAAGTGGATACTGTGCACACTTGCTGTTTCTATTGCAACAAAATTAACAAAGAGTTAGCAGGAGATCAGAAAATTTGATAGGAAGGACACCACCAAAACCCATGTTGACTGTATTCAGTCATCAGGCATGAAGAAGCAATAGTGGAGATCCACAGCTACCTAAGAAAGAACACCAGCCTTAAGAGTGTGTGTCAGCTGATCAGTCCAAAGTATGGATCATCTCACACTTACAGATGGGGGGACCAGCAGCATTGAGTCTGGTGAGCATCTCCTCTATAAGAAGACCTTCTTCTACCATCTCATACAATCTGAATCTGAAATCAGAAAAAGAGCAATTGGTGCCAATGTGGACGTGATGCATTCCATTAGCTCATAACCGACAATAAATGGCCAGCATCTTCTCACAGTGGTTGGCATGATGCTGTAGTAACGGAGGTATTTCTTTCCTCACAGGAACACAGATACAGCACGACAGGACCAATCACTTTGCCAGGCAACATAAGACAGCTTCTTTGTTTGCAGACATGATGAAGAGAGGTCAGAGGAATGTTCCCATCTTGCAGTGTCATCAGAGAGAAAGATGGGTAATGGCTGTAGACAACTACATGACCAGGATGTCAGGCAGACCTACCAGTGAATATCAGGCAGCAAGGGGACTGCAGGTTGACCACACTACGGTCCAGATTTGTCATGTGACAGGGTGCCTGTAATACATTTCCAGTGGTCTAGAAATTTCAGTAAAAAAGGGTGCATCCATTCAATCATGCATGAAGCCAATGCTCCAGATGACTCTATAGAGATGGAGTTGGCAAGAAAAGGAGACTCTTTCACATTTCCTTTATCTTGATGACACTGGCACTACCAGCATGATTGTCTACCCTGTCTTGCTCTGAGCTTGATGCAGTAGTGAGGTTTGCTGACTATGCCAGAAGGCAGAGGTACACTGCACTGGGATAGGATTTGAGTCCAATGCACTCGAGACCGAGTAAGGGAAGCCAGGTTCCCTTCCCTGAAGGACACTAATGAACCTCTTGGATTTTTACAACAATCCCCCAGCTTCTTGGTCATGTTTACGGCTGCCAGATTATCCTTTCCAGACTGTTTTGAAATGGAAGTTTTTATATTTGAAATTTTTGTGTGGTTTTATCTAGCTTTCCTTGCATTGCTAGTCAGGAGACAGACACCTGACAGAACTATGCCACTGCTAAATCATTACTCTACAGTAATTAAACTTCAAATATATGTCGATTAGCAGTGGAGAAGGGTCTGGTTAATGGATAGTCATTGGGCCCATTTTGAATTTCTGGTAGTTTGACTAAAGGTTGTACAAAGCTCAAACACGTATTACTAGATTACTCTATAACTATAGTATGTTGGTTGAATATGACAGGAGTTCACAGGCACATGGTCGCTGACTTACTGTCCATTCAGTATCTGCCTGTTCTGGGTACCTGATGTTTCTCCATCTCTTTCAGAAAATATGTGTGCTCATAAATTTCCACGTATGGAGTCAGCTATTACAAGGGGGCATAGCTTTAAATTAAGGGGTGGTAGGTATAGGACTGATGTTAGGGGTAGATTCTTTACTCAGTGAGTCGTGAGTTCATGGAATGCCTTGCCAGTAGCAGTGGTGGACTCTCCCTCTTTATGGGCATTTAAACGGGCATTGGATAGGCATATGGAGGATAGTGGGCTAGTGGAAGTTAGGTGGGCTTGGATCGGCGCAACATCGAAGGCCAAAGGGCCTGTACTGCGCTGTATTTTTCTATGTTCTATGTTCTATGAGATGGCAATTTCTGCCTCATCAGAAAATTGGCAGTAAAATGATTACCATTGCCTTCACCCCCACAATTGACATCTTCAGAGTTAACATAGACAATATTAATGGCAGCGGTTTAGAATGATCATTGTAATATGGATCCAACTCTACAACGGCTAACAGAGGTGGATGGGCCAGCTTTAACACCAGGTTCTGGAGAAATCTGTTAACTTTTAAACTGAGCTCCTACCGGACCAATGAATGAATAGTGCCACATGGTCTCAGAGTAACGAACATTGTCACTTCTTGCTGTGTATGGCAAAAATCAGTGTTACTACTGGTATCCATGGCACTTAACTGATTTAATATTGCACAATGTGTTACATTTGTAACAGTGCTCCCATCTTTGTAACAATGGCCATCCTGTTGCTAAGTTGTCAAACAATGGGAAACTTAGAGAACTTATATCACAATGATATAAGCTTTCCCATACCCTGTGAGTAGGGCTTGGATCCAAGGAGCGGATGGAACATCATCAGGATGTAAATGCTTCCTCTACTGCTGGTGTTGACACTTTTGGAATGTCTCACATGCCATTCATATTCACAAGTTATTAAATATCCCCATCCATTCTCTGGCCGGATCACAGATTCACATGGTTGCTGCCTTCTGCATTCAATCCCCATCTGTCCTTGTGTAACATGGAGATAATATCTCAGTACCAGTGCTAAAGCCTTGTTATGATATGCTAGATTCATCTCTGTCTGGTCAAAATGAAGGAAGATCTTCTAAGATGCTTCTTTAGAACTGTCGGGCCATCCCTGAGTCTTTTGTAACTTCTGTGGTTGCTTAGTTTCAAAAGTTGCTAACTGTAAGCTCTCACGCTGGCTCTGGCCTCACAGCATCCGGGACCTGGGTTCGATTCCAGCCTCAGGGCGACTGTCTGTGGAGCTTGCACGTTCTCCCTGTGTCTGAATTGGTTTCCTCCAGGAGCTCGAGTTCCTCCCACAGTCCAAAGATGATAGGTGGTGGATCTGGGGAGTTCGGACGGTCGGTGTTCACTTGATGGGCCGATTGGTCTGTTTCCACGCTGTAGAGATTCTATGATTGGAACAGACCAACTTTGAGAATGTCTTCAACTTCACAGTCTAGAGTGCCCATGTATAGAACAGGAGCAATAGCTTGGTCTTTTTGTGTGGGTTGGTTATTCTGCTCAGCATGTCTGATGGAAACATCCTGTTACCTGGTTTATATCTCACTTCCAAGTTATATACTCACACTGTGACAAGTAGACAATACAAATATGATGGTATACTCCTTCGTGATTTGTTGTAGTTCATTTCTAAGCTTATGATTTGTTGCAAAAATGAATTTCTTGCCAAATAAAAATGTGTAAAGCATACAATGCTGGGTACCTGAACTCACACTCTATGTTGGAGTAGTGAGCTGGTACAGATGAATAAGTCTATTATTACTGTTTGAAAATGTGTTGCTGGTTAAAGCACAGCAGGTTAGGCAGCATCCAAGGAATAGGAAATTCGACGTTTCGGGCATAAGCCCTTCATCAGGATGAAGGGCTTATGCCCGAAACGTCGAATTTCCTATTCCTTGGATGCTGCCTAACCTGCTGTGCTTTAACCAGCAACACATTTTCAGCTGTGATCTCCAGCATCTGCAGACCTCATTTTTTACCCTATTATTACTGTTTTCCAAGAATAGGATCAAACCACAAAAATTGCCATTTGCTGCTCGGGTAGGAAATTGTATTGGACATACAGAAGAACTTAAAGGGGACTGAAAACAAGTATGATAGTTTACAATCCATTGGGCTATTACCAGAAATAAGGGAATATTGGAAGATTACAATGCATTGGGGCAGCACAGTGGCTTTAGTGATGAGCACTCCTGCCTCACAGGGCCAGAGACCGAGGTTCAATTGCATATTGAATGAACTTCCAGCGGGTACAGTTAACAGGTTTGAAAGACATTTAGATAAGTTCATAAGTAAGAAATGTTTGGAGGGATATTAGTCAAGTGCAGGCATGTGGGACTAGTCTAGTTTGGGATTATGTTTGGCATGAACTGGTTGGACCGAAGGGTCTTTTTCTGTGCTGTATGACTCTATGACTTGAAGTGAGTGGGCCGGAGAAATGGCAGCTGGAACATAATGTGGCAAAACGTGAGGCTGTTCACTTTGGCAGGGAGAATAGAAATGCAGGGTACTATTTGAGAGGCAGAGCCTACAGAATGCTGCAGTAAAGAGAGATCAAGGTGAACCTGCAAATGAGAGACATAAAATCAGTCTTGAGCTGCAGTAAGTTTTAAGGAGGGAAATGGGATGTTGCTCTTTATTGCAAAGGGAATGGAATATAGAAGTGAGGGTGTCTTACCGCCCATGTAAAGGGCATTGGTGACACTGCTTTTGTACTGCATACCGTGTACAGCTTCTGTCACCTTACTTCATAGAATCCCTACAGTTTTGAAGCATGGCCATTTGGCCTATTGAGTACACACAGACCCTCCAAAGAGTATCCCACCTACCTGTAACCCTGCATTTCCCATAACTATTCCACCAAATCTGTTTATCTTTCAACCGTGGGAGGAAACCAAAGTACCTGAAGGAACCCCATGCCAACACGGAGAGGATGAGCAAACTTCACACTGATGATAGGTTCAAACTGGGGTCCCTGGTGCTGTGAGGCAGCAGTGCTAATCCCTGAGCCAACGTGCTGCCCCACTTTAAGGAGGGTCTTATTGGCAGTTGAAGCAGTTAAAGGAAAGTTTACTGAGCAGTTTGGGCAAATGCTCATTGTAGCTTTGAAGAATATAAGGTGATCTTTTTGGGACACATAAGATTCTGAGGCTATATCTCAGGGCAGATACTGAGATAATGTTTCCCCTTGTGGGGGACTCTAGAATTAGGGGCCACTGTTTAAAAATAAGGGGTCTCCCATTTAAAACAGAGATGAGGAGAATGGAAAGAATTTGAAGAGGTTAGCACAGTTGCCTCAAAGTACCAGGAATCTGGGTTCGATTCCACCCTTGGGTGCCTCTCTGTGTGAAGTTCCCATATTCTCCCCGTGTCTGTGTGGATTTCCTCCGGTTGCTTTGATTTTCTCCCCCAGTCCAACGATGTGCAGGTTAGGGTGGATTAGGAATGCTAAATTACCCATAAATGTGCAGGGTAGGTAGATGCCATGGGTTTCAGGGATAGAGTATGCAGCTGGGTCTGAGTGGGATGCTATTTGTAGGGTCAATGTGGACTCAATGGGCTGATGGCCAGCTTCCACACTGTATGAATTCTACAATTCTATGATCTCACAGAGAAATGTTAGTGTTTGAAATTCTCTTCTTCAAAGAGTGGGGAGAGTTTAAGGTCATTGAGTATACTTAAGGTTGAGGTAAGTAGATTTTTGATCAGCAATAAAGTCAAACACTTGAAAGAGATGGGCAGAAGAGTGGAGTTAAGGTCATAATCGCATCAGCCACGATCTTATTGAACAGCAGAGCATTTGTCTCCCCTTGCTCCCCTTTTCAATGTTCTTAATTCTTGGAGGCAGAGGATGGGTTACAGGCCTCTGGCATTGGCTAGCAACTGAAGAATGTGATAAAAGCATCAAAGAATTACTGGATTTATGCACTAAAAACTAATCAGATGCAATGCAGAAAGTTCCAGCTGCTACTTGGTGGTTTAAAGACCTTGTAAATAGGGCAACTTATGTTTCCAGGCCTTGCACTGTGAAACCAGATTACGATTAAACAGTAACGACTGTGCATGCCATATAAAATGTACAATCAGGATTGAAGTTAATTGAAAACCAAAAGGACTGGAGGCTGGAAATCAGAAACAAGCTCAGAAATTGCTGGAATACATCAGTAGGTCTGGCAGCGTGTGGGCAGAACTAAAGAATGATCACTGGACCCGAACCATCGACTCTGCTTTCTCTCCACAGATACTGCCAGACCTGCTGAGCTTTTCCGTCAATTTCTGTTTCTGCTCAAATTAGTTAGTTTGTTTAACCAATTAAACTGTTCTGTTCAATTGCTTCTGGATCCTAGAAGAGAGTCAGAATCTAGAGTTCCCACAATTTACATGGTTCCACTAATCTGTAAGTAACTCACCAACACTGTAATGATGCCACAAATAGCACATGATTTAAAATGCAATAGAAGTGTACATCTGGGCATTAAGCTGCCTTATGCAGATTTATCTGTCTCTCGTTCTGTAAGCAAAAATGCCCCTCAGGATTACACGTTTGCACTCTTGGAGTTCAGTGATAGGTCTTTCCTGAAACAACCTGTTGAGAAATGTTCCAGCACACTTCAGCAGCTAGTGGAACTTGAACCTGGGTCAGAGGTAGGTACACGATCACTGTGCCACAAGACCCCTGTGTAATTCAGTAATAGACCTTGTTCAATTCGGTATCATCAGCCATTTCAGAGTCTTTACCACATAAACAGTCGTTTGAATCAAAAGATTAAGGACTTGGAAAATAGTCTCCATCATTTATGAAGTGCCCTGCATGTGGTAGAGATGAAATACTATATTGATGTGCCTTCCGCCTTGATTCAGTTGTGAAATCTCTACCGTATAGTGCCAAATGGAAGCATCCATATTGTCAGAGAAAGTGCGGACTGCAGATGCTGGAGAGTCAGAGTTGAAAAGTGTGGTGCTGGAAAAACACAGCAGGTCAGGCAGCATCCAAGGAGCAGGCGAGTTGACGTTTCAGGCATAAACTCTTCATCAGGAACGAATTGGCAACTTAAGATGGCTTATTTCAAAGTGGAAATAGAGTCACTATGCTTAAGAAATTTTGAAGCCAGATGCTAAAGAACATCCATGCAAGCCATGAAGAAATTGAATCAACTCTACATGAGGCAAGAGAGTTGTTCTACTGGCCAAATGTGAATCACAAAATTAAGGGCCATATCGGCCAATGTAATGGGTACCAAGCTGAGGAAGCCACAGAGCTGCTGATAACACACAGCATCCTAGACAGATGGTGGATGAAGCTGGAAGAATACTCCTAGCCTTACTCAAGAACTGATTATCTTGTTACAGAAGGTTTCCATTCTGTAGGAGCTAATCACGACAGATGCTGGAAGCTGTACTGAAGACGAAAGCATGCTGGAGATCACAGCCGATCAGGCAGCATCCATGGAGAGAGAGAGCAAGCTAACGTTTTGAGTGCAGTTGACTTTTCATCAGAGATGACGTCCACACATTCAGATGTCAATTCAGATGAAGAGTCATCTCGATTTGAAATGTAGGGGCAGATTAGTGTGGTGCTGGAAAAGCGCAGCAGGTCAGGCAGCATCCGAGGAGCAGGAAAATTGATGTTTTGGGCAAAAGCCCTCCATCAGGAATGAGGCTGGGAATCCCGGGGGTGGAGAGATAAATGGGGGGGGCGCAGGGACTCGGGTGAACATAGTTGAGAATGCAATAGGTGGATGGATGTGGGAGTGAAGGTGAGAGGTCAGAGAGGAGGTTGGAGCGGATAGATGGGAAGGAAGATTGACAGATGGGACAGGTCCTGAGGACAGTGCTGAGCTGGAAGGTTGGAATTGTGGTAAGGTGGGGGGGAGGGGAAATGAGGAAGCTGGCGAAGTCCACCTTGATGCCCTGGGGTTGGAGTGTCCTGAGGCGGAAGGTGAGATGTTCTTCCTCCAGGTGTCAGGTGGTAAAGGAGTGGCGATGGAGGAGGCCCAGGACTTGAATGTCCTTGGCAGAGTGAGAGGGGGAGTTGAAATGTTCAGCCACGGGGCAATGGGGTTGATTGGTGCGGGTGTCCCGGAGATGCTCTCTGAAGCACTCTGTGAGTAGGCGTCCTGTCTCCCCAATGTAGAGGAGACCACATCAGGAGCAACGGATACAGTAAATGACATGTGTGGAAGTGCAGGTGAAACTTTGATGGATGTGGAAGGCTTCTTTGGGGTCTTGGATGGAGGTGAGGCGGGTGGTGTGAGTGCAGGTTTTGCAATTCCTGTGGTGGCAGTGAAAGGTGCCGGGAGGGGAGGGTGGGTTGTTAGGGGGCGTGGACCTGACCACGTAGTCACGGAGTGTACGGTCTTTACGGAAAGTGGATTGGGGTAGAGAGGGAAATATGTCTCTGGTGGTGGAGTTCGTTTGTAGGAGTAGATTTGTTGTTTAGATTTGAAATGTAGTTTGCTCTCTCTCCACAGAGATTACCATTTTAACTAGTAGGAGCTGACTTCAATCATTAGCAGTGAGATTGTGGAATGCTTGAACATTTCAACCAAATGCAGTACTCTTCACATTGTGATGGGAGACAGTGGTGAAAATGTGTTGCTGGAAAAGCGCAGCTTGTCAGGCAGCATCCAAGGAACAGGAGATTCAACATTTCGGGCATAAGTCCTTCTTAAGGAAAGCCCTTCCTTGAGAAGGGCTTATGCCCGAAACGTCGAATCTCCTGTTCCTTGGATGCTGCCTGACCTGCTGCGCTTTTCCAGCAACACATTTTCAGCTCTGATCTCCAGCATCTGTAGTCCTCACTTTCTCCATGGGAGACAGTGGGCCTCAGTTCTTGAATGAAGAATTTAGAAGCTTCATAAAGGCTTTCAAAACTCAGCACCATACATTGTCTTCATACTATGTCCAATCAAATAGTGAAGGCTGACTGGCAATGAAAGTCAACCAAAGAATCAGGAAGAAATGAAACAAATTGCATGCAGTTGCATCCAGAGCTATCTCGAGTGAAGAAACATCCCTTTTGAAAGCATGGAAAGTAGTTGAATACAAAGACTAATAACACACTGCCCCCAAATTCCTCTTCCAATAGCAAAACTACATTCTGAAACTAGAAGTACTAATATACATGAATTTAAAAAATCAATGTGAAGCAACAGAATGCTAAAATCCATTTTGGCAAGACTGGTAAACCATGACCAGCATTAAGTATTGGAGAGCCAGTCAAAGTACAAACCTTCAACATTCTCAACAAAAATTAGTCGAAATAGCAACTTGGACTTCAATTAGAGCAACCTGAGTTAACCTTAGAGATGGAAGTGAATGATCAGATGTACCATCAAAGCTACAGACACAAATGCACAACTGAGTAATCTGTTCCTCAAATTCGGACAAACGATCAGCAAAAAGAGAACTCATCATCTGTGCAAATCACAGAACAACTATTTGTCCCAAAGGTCTACCGCACCTCAAAAATAGAAATATAACAATGGGTACTGCAGGAACAACAAATAACATGGGAATGACACTCCACAATGAGGGAACATCATGCAGATGAAACAGCCAATGACAATGCTGACGAATCCTATTAAGATATGGATATAACTTAAAGACTGTGGACAATGCATATGCAGAGACCAATGAGAATAATTACATGATAATGAATGAGAACATTTGCACGTGCAGTGGGTAACTCAAAATACAATGATAATGCAATCATGTTTTGTATTGGATGGGGAATATTTGGGATAGAGTCGTAACACAACAACAATGTGTCTGCTATTGTCATGTGATATCCACCATGTGGACATCTATCTTGTAGCCAGTTCCACTGAAGACACAGTAGTTGCCAGACTGTTGTCTTGTGAACTCATAACTGTCCCTTTGCCACAATGCAATGAATTTGCATTCTTAGTCATTTGTGGTGAAAAATTAATTGGATTGGAATAGTGTAGGGTAAAATTTTCAACCACAGTGAGATTCTGGGCTCCGGTAATTCCTTGCCCGGATTGATAGGCAGACTGCATTCCTTTCAGATCAGCGTTGACTTGTTGCTTTCCACCAAAGACTTACCCTCCGGTTTGGATGGTAGGAATCTAACAAATAGAAAAAGCTTCAAACCAGCTGATCCCAAATCCTAGAATTCTTCCTTGACAGAGATAACAGATGAGGGCAGTGGGGATGGACTGGTGTTTGATACCGAGTCAGTCTTCCTTGTGTTTTGTTGGAAAGAAAAGCTTTCAAGGCATGTGTAACAATGATGAAAAGATCCTGCAAAAGATGACTACCGTACTTTGAAAAATCCTGTGGAAAGTGCAATTAGCAGGAATCTAATGATGAATGATATTTGAGTATATACTAAACACATACTTAGCTGCAAAGGTCACAGCAAGGAAGTTTTGGTTAACTTTGTTCTGAGGAGAAAACTTTATGACTTGCTGGAATTTCCAATCCATTCCAATTAGACTAATGGGAATCTCACTGAGCAACAGAACAATGTGTAGCTTATTTGAGAGATCCAAACAGATCAGACAATAGTTCTTATTGTTGAAAGGACGAAGGCAAAAAAGAAAATGATCACAAAGTGGCCATGGGAAGCTTTGGAAAACTAACTACATAATGGAAAAGTGTCCCATAGAATGTCTACAATGTGGAAACAGACCAATTGGCCAAACAAGTCCACACCAACCCTCTGAAGTGTAACCCACCCAGACCAATTCCTCTACTACTCTACATTTACCCCTGACTAATGCACCTAAACTTCGCACTGCTGCCTCACAGCACCAGGGTCCCAGGTTCGATTCCAGCCTTGGGCAACTGTCTATGTGGAGTTTGCACATTCTCCCCGTGTCTGCGTGGGTTTCCTTCGGGTTCTCCAGTTTCCTCCCACAGTCCAAAGATGTACAGGTCAGGTGAATTGGCCATGCTGAATTGTCTATAGTGTTAGGTGCATTAGGCAGAGGGGGATGGGTTACTCTTCGGAGGGTTGGTGTGGACTGGTTGGGCCGAAGGGCCTGTTTCCACACTGTAGGGAATCTAAATCTAATCTAAACCACACATCCCTGAACACTATTGGCAATTTTGCATGACCAATTCACTAACCTGCACATCTTTGGATTGTGGGAGGAAACCCCACACAGACATGGGGAGAATGTGCAAACTTCACATAGATAGCCGTCGAGTCTGGAATTGAACATCACTCTGTGCTGTAAACCAGCCACCCAGCCAACTGAGCAAGTGGGCTCACACTGTTTCACTTCTGTCCTCTGCAAATGATGAAATTTATTCAGACTGCATAGGACTATGCATAGGAAATCGCAAAATAGGTCACAATAAAATAAGACTTCAATTGTACAGAGAACTGGCCTCAATAACTCTGAAGCTAGTTACAGTTTCCACACCAGGGCAACTGAGTCATTTCACAAATGATAAACATGGCTTTTGATTGAATGTAGAACTAAAAGGTTGGATTGGTCTCAAATTGCATTTCTCCATGAAGGACCATTCTTAATTTGGAACGGGTAGAAAAGGTTAAATTTAGTTTGATGTACGTGGATGCTCAGAGTTATTCTCTTTATAATTGGAGAAATGCTTCCTAATACACTGGAAGTTATTGGAGTATGGAAATTGCTGAAACTGCTGGGTGGCATGGTGGCTCAGTGGTTAGCACTGCTGCATTGTAGCAACAGGAACCCAGGTTTGATTCCATCCTTCGGTGCCCGTCTGTATGGAGTCTGCTCATTCCGTGCGTGTGTTTTCTCTAGCTGGTCTGGTTTTCTCTCACAATCTAAAGATGAACAGTTGAGGTGAATTGACCATGCTAAATTGCCTTGTAGGATCCAAGGAAGTACAGGCTGGATGGATTTTCCATGGGAAATGTGTGGTTCTAGGGATAGGAGAGTCTGGGTGGCATGCCCTTCAAAGGGCTAGTGCATACTTGATGGGCCAAATGGCCTCAGTTTAGACTGCAGGGATTCTACAATGCTACAAATCTTTGGGGACCAAGTACATTACAATTGTGATCTCATAGATTTGCTAATTTGTAAAGTTTAAGCTGCCATAGTCTCATAGATCACAGGACTGCTCTCTCATTGAGAAAGAGATGAGTGATGATGGTCTAACCTGAGGGTTACCATGCCGTCAAACGAGAGGAGGGATTGCAAAGGAGACATTTTCATGGTAACCTCAGCTGGTGAAGGAATTTAACCCTCACTGTTAGCATCACTCTGGTTATAGGGAGATGATGACCTAACAGCAATACTATTGCTCGACGATTAATCCAGAGACTTCTGGGTAATGTCATGGGGATCTAGGCTCAAATCCTGCCACGGCAGATAGTGGGATTGAAATTCAATTAAAAAATATAGAATTAAGAATCTAATGACCTCGAGACATTGTTGTTTGCCAGGAAGAAACCATCTAGTTCACTAATGTCCTTCAGGAAAGGAAACTGCCATCCTTACCTAGTCTGGTGACTGCAGACCAACAGCACTGTGGTTGACTTTTAACTGACCTCTAGGCAATATGAACATAGAACATAGAACATAGAAAGATACAGCGCAGTACAGGCCCTTCGGCCCTCGATGTTGCGCCGACCGAATCCTACCTAACCTACACTAGCCCAATAACTTCCAAATGCCTATCCAATGCCCGCTTAAATGACCATAAAGAAGGAGAGTTCACCACTGCTACTGGCAGGGCATTCCATGAACTCACAACCCGCTGTGTAAAGAATCTACCCCTAACATCTGTCCTATACCTACCACCCCTTAATTTAAAGCTGTGTCCCCTAGTAACACCTGACTCCATTAGCGGTAAAAGGTTCTCAGTGTCGACCCTATCTAAACCCCTAATCATCTTATACACCTCTATCAAATCTCCCCTAAACCTTCTCTTCTCCAATGAGAACAGCCCCAAGTGCCTCAGCCTTTCCTCATAAGATTTTCCTACCATTCCAGGCAACGTCCTGAGATGGGCAATAAATGCTGCCCTAGCCAGCAATGCCCACATCCTGTAAATGAATACAAAACAAAAGCTGTTAGCCAATGGAGTGACCCAATCTCCTGCTAGTTTGTGTCTCTACATCAGAGAAGGAGCTGGAGTGGGCCATCCAGTCACTCAATCCTGCTTTGCCATTCAATAAAGTAGTGGCTTCACATCATCTCTTAGAAAACAATGTAAAGGATTCACAACGAAGCAGGCTGAGATAATAATGCTCCTTTCATACCTGTAATTACCTGCATATGAGCCAGCAAAGTGGTTAATTCATTGCAGAAGAAGGGTTTCATACATTCATAAAATATAGGAGCAGAATTGAATCTGCTCTACCATTCAATCATGGCTGATATGCTTCTCTCTCCCATTTTCCTGCCCTCTCCCCATAACCCATCATTCTATTCCCAATTAAAAATCTGTCTAAATCCTCCTTAAATTTACTCACTGCCCCAGCATCCACTGCACTTTGGGGCAGTGAATTCTGCAGATTCACAACCCTTTGGTAGAAGTAGTTTCTCATCAACTCTGTTTTAAATTTTCTACCCCTTATCCTAAGAGAGAGACCTCTTGTCCCAGGATGCCCCACAAGAGGAAGCATCGGATCTGCGTTTATTTTATCCACACCTTTTATCATCTTGAATACCTCAATTTGATTCCCTATTATTCCTCTAAATTCCAGAGAGTATCGGCCTAAACTGTTCAATCTCTCTCCATACGGCAAATCCTTCATCTCTGGGATCAATCTAGTGAACCTCCTCTGAACTGCCTCCAATACCATTACATCTTTCCTCAAATAAGGGAACCAAAACTGCGCACAATAATACAGGTGCAGTCTCTTCAATGCCTTGTATTGTTGCAACAATACTTCCTCACCTTTATACTATATTTGTTGTGCTCTAAAAGCCAACATTCCATGTACTTTCTTTATTATCGGCCGCACCTGCATTCTGTGACTCAGGATCACCCATGATCCATTCAATGAAGGAGGCTACCAATTTCAGCTGGACACAACTATCTGTATTGGTGATGTTGTGGGGAAAATCACCAGTCTCGGAGTCAGAATCAGGATTCAGCGACAGAGTTTATTGTACAAGAAAACCGGAGGCCCGGGGAGAAAGAGAGAGACGTCCAGCAGCACTGCTGTCAGCTGCGAGCCTTCTCTCAACCTCAGAGCATGTGTCACAATATTTTATACATTTCATGGTATAATGGTCCAGCTTTCGAGTCTTTGTGCAGAATGGCTTGTTCACAGAAAACATTACAGAGTCATTGTCAGTTTCAGAGGAATGTTACAGAGTCATTTTTAGTTTCAGCAGCTACACAGAAGTCCCTTGCTGCAGTAATTGGTCATAATCGTTCATCCTGAGAAGGAAGATTGTTTTCCATTACTGCGAATCTAAGGTATTAACACTTGTATACAAGCAGTCTCAGGTAGTTAACATTTCTATTGAAGGTGGTGGCTGGACTCAGACACTTTGGCAGGCAGTAAATGTTACTGACGTGTGTTCTCTCTCTCACCCACTTTCAATTAATTATTTATGTTCTGTGTCTATGGAGCTCGTATCCTGTTATCTTCAGGCAGTATCTGTGTATGCTTCATTGTACTTTCCCATGTAATGGCTCAGCGGCCATCTTGTGTGCTAAGTGACTAACTTATGGCTCAGTGGCCATTTTGTGTCTGTGTGCCCCGTGTCAGCATGCCCCATGTTAGGGGCAAGGCACTGGCATGGATAGAGGATTGGCTGACTGGAGAAGGTAGAGAGTAGGGACAAAGGGAACTTTCTCTGAGTGGCAGCTGGTGACAATGGAGGTCCACAGGAGGAAGTGTTGAGACCACAACTATTCACATTATATGTCAACAATCTAGACAAAGGAACTGAGAGCATTGCCGATAAGTGTGCAGATGACACAAAGGCAGGAGGAGGAACAAATATCATAGAGAAAGAGTGGAGGCTGCAGAAGGACTTGGACAGGCTGTCAGCACAGGGAGAACATGGCAAATGGAATACCATGTAGGAAACAGTGAGGTTATGCACTTTGGTATGAAGAATAGAGGCATAGACTATTTTCTAAATGGGGAAAGGCTTCAGAAATCTGAAGCACAAAAGGACTTGAGAGTCCTAGTTCAGAGTTCTCTTAAGGTTCATGTGGCAGTTAGGAAGACAAATGCAACATTAGCATTCACTTCAAGAAGGCTAGAAAACAAGAGCATGCTGAGGCTGTACAAGCCTCTGGTCAGACCACATTTACTATATTGTGAGCAGTTTTGGGCTCCATATGTAAACCTGAATGTACTGGTGTTAGAGGAGGTCCTGAAAATGTTTACAAGAACGATCCTGGGAACGAAGGGTTTGTTGTATGAGGAGCAGTTGAGGACTCTGGGTATTTGATTGAGTTTAGAAGGATGAGGGGGGAATATGACTGAAACTTACAGAATACTGAGAGACCTGGATAGAGTGATGTGGAGAAGATGTTTCCACTAGTAGGAAAGACTAGGATATCAGGGCACAGCCTCACAGTGAAAGGGCAACTCTTTCAAATTGAGATGAAAAGGAATTTCTTCAGCCGGCTGGTGGTGAATCTGTGGAACTCTTTGTCATAGAAGACTGTGGAGGTCAAGTCATTGAGTGCTTTGAGGACAGAAGTAGATAGGTTCTTGATTAGTAAGGGAATTAAAGGCTATAGGGAGAAGACAGGAGAATAGGATTGAAAAACATATTAGCCACGATCAAATGGTGGAACAGGTTTGATGGATCAAATGACCTAAATCTACTTCTCTATCTTATGGTCATCAATTCAGAATTCAGGACTGGAGCTCTCATTTCCATCCCTCATATTCATAGAATCCCTACAATGTGAAAATAGAACATTTGGCCCAACAAATCCACACCAACCCACTCAGACCCATTCCCCTACTCTACATTTACCCCTGACTGAGGCACCTAACCTACACATGCCTGAAAACTATAGCACAGCCAATCCACCCTAACCTGCACATTGTTGGACCATGGGAGGGAACCCACGCAGACACAAGGAGGACATGCAAACTCCATATTGACAGTCACCCAAGGCTGTTGAAGCCAGTTCTCTGGCATCGTGAGGCAGCAGTGCTAACCACTGAGCCACCATGCCACCGGTGAGATGTGAGATGTGAGATGTGAGATTAAAACCCTGTCAAGTTTTGTTCAGAAACAGGCATGCTGTCAGTGAGTGAAATACTCTGTTCATCTCCAATTCCTGGTGGCTTAGTGATGAGTGAATATCCAGTCATATGTGATCTGGTGACTGGTGTGTATCCAAGTCCTTGAGTTCATGTGATCATGTACATTTGCTGCTACAGACACTAATAACAACAGTTTTGTGGTCTCTTCTCCACACTCTTCCATTATCCCAACTTTGTACTTACAAGAGTCAAAAGTTGAAAGGCTACATGAACAATTAATATTTGGTATGATGGATGGGTGTGGGTGAAGTGAAACAGGATGGAAAAGAGTTAGAGATTCAGGAATGATGGGGGTGACATGCAAAGAGTTTGGGGTGACTAGGGATTTGAGAATTTTAAAGAGGAAAGGATGTAGATGGACGAATACTGGGAAATTATTTGGAGCATCTGTGGGATTCTTGTTCGTGGATGAGATGGTATACAATGATGAAAAGAAAATTTTATTGCAGCCTTGCCTTTATGTGGTGGAAACCATTTGCCTTATCTTATGCACCGACACCAGTTTTGTACAATTTATCAACTTCTTCCATGATCTTATTGTTAAGGGTAGTTAAGAACTAGCCTCAATGCACTTTCCTACTTAAATTGCACAGTGCGACTTCAGTTAATTGAATCCACCTTCCTCTGATAATTCATTTTAATTACACTTGTAGCTGACCAATTTTAAATATGATCTCCCTGATAGGATGAAGGTGGACTATGTTTGTACACGTTTGTGTTTTATATTTCCCCCGCCACATCTTCATTTTCAGACACGGTGACTGTTGCAAGTTTCTCCTTAGTGTGGGTGATCAGAACTCGGGGACATCCCTTTAAAATGACCGCATCTTCTATTTAAAACCGAGGTGAGGAGAATTTGCTTTCTCTCCCAGAGGGTCATTAGTTTGTGCAATTCTTCATGGCAAGATCCTCAATTAAGACAGACAGGAAAGCAGCGTTGAGGCAGAATCAGATCTTATCAAATAGCTATGTCCAGAAAATGTTGTAGTCATGTTGTACGCAGAAACTACGTTAAAGTAAGGAACCAGTGAATGTCCCTGTGGTGGGTTACAGAATCACAGAACCATACAGCAGAGAGGCACTCTTCCCAGTCCATAAAACCTGTGTTGGGTTTTTGATAGATCTATCCAGTTAGCCTTCTTCACTGTTTTCCCTCATAGCCCTGTAAGTCTTTCATTATTGAGCTTCCCTTTTAAAGGTTATGATTGAATCCGCTTCCATTACTCTTGCAGAGAGTGCATTCCAAACCATAACGGTTTGTTGAGTGAAAACATCTTTGCTCATCTCCTCTCTCTTTCGCATACCAATTATTTTCGGTCTTTGTTCTCTGGTTACCAAGCCTCCAGCTTACACAGTTTCACCTTATCTGCTTGACCAGGCCCCATCATAATTATGATCATCTGTGTTAAATATCTCCGTAATCTTCTTTGCCCCATGGAGAACACATCAGCTCCTTGTTTGAGGTGGGTTGACGATAAAATGCTGAGCAAGTCACCTGTGAACTTTTCTCCCTCAAAATGCACCACAGAGTCTTTAACATCTGGTTGAAATATCATGTCAAACCGAGGGGCATCGATTTATCGTGACGTATGAAGGATGGCACATTCCATTTAAGTTATTTCAATGGGGTATGAGAATTATGTGCTGCCGATCCCTAATTTCCCTCAATGGTGATCCGCCATCTTGAATCACTGTAGTCCATCGTGGGTAGAAGTACCCACAGCAGTATTAGGAAAGGAGTTCCAGGATTTTGATGGTGAAATATTGGAAAATAATATTCAGTTTTACATCAACAATAAACCCTTAACGTTGGTAATGAGGGAATTCAGTGATGGTGATGCTATTGAATGTCAAGGAGAGATAATTAGACACTATCTTGTTGGAAATGCTAATTTTCTGGCATTTGCCAATGGCACTTACTATTCATCTCCCTCCATCTGAATATTGTCCATTTCTTGCTGCATTTTGACAAGAACTGCCTTATCATTTGTGAGGTACAGAATGGTTCTAAACATTATGCAGTAATTATCAAGTATTCCCACTTCTGATCTTATGATGAGAAGAAGGTCACTGATGAAGAGTTTGGCCTAGACACTATCCTGGGGATCAGCAGGGATGTTCTCAGACCTCCAACAACCACCACCATCTTCCTATGACTAGGTATGACTCCAATCAGTGGAAAGTTCTCCTGCAATTTCCATGAATCCCAGTTTGACTGAGGCTACCTGTTGTCACAGAAGTCAGAGTTAACGTTTCGGTTCCAGTGACCCTCCTTCTGAACTGGTGGTAGCAAGGGAAAAGTTTATATATATGCAGAAGATGTGTGGAGTGAAGGGAGAAAGTAAATGGCAGGTGAAGGTAGAGCCCAAAGACAGCGCGAGAAACACCGTTGGATAAAGAAATGAGTGGTTAAAGGTCAGCCTAGGAGAAGGAATGGCTGCTAATGAGGTCTATTAGTAACTAATAATTAGTAACTAATAACTAATGAGGTCTGTTAGGAACTAATAATGGGTTATGAGTGTTAGCAACCTATGGGACAACAAGGTAGACAAGCAGGAGGCTGGAAGAACACAGTAAGCCAGGCAGCATCAGGAGGTGGAGAAGTCCACCTACTCGAATCATTCCTCCCATTGACCTCCCATCCCTCCCAGGTGGTACCCTCTACCTGTCTTCACCTCTCCCCACCTCACCACCCTGCCCCCACTATCACCTTTATCTGAAGCTCCCCCCCACACCTACCCCTAGTCCTGAAAAATGGTTACACCCGAAATGTCGACTTCTCCACCTTCTGATGCTGCCTGGCTTGCTGTGTTTTTCCAGCCTCCTCCTTGTCTACATGGGATGACAAGGCCTAGTGTTTAGGGTTTGGGGTAAGGACCTGGCCTCAAACCCTAAAATTGTTGAACTTGATATAGAGTCTGGACACATTAGGTCTTGGTATCACATAGACTGCTGCTGCATATAACCCATTGTCAGCTGCTAAAGGTCCCCATTAACTCCTACACTGACCTTTACCCTCCTTTCTTCAACAGTTGTTCTCTCTCGTTGGCTCTCTCTTCACCTACAGTTTACTCCACCCCATCCCCTGCCCCTGTATTCTGCATAAATACCAACCTTTCCCAGCTACCAACAGTAGTGTTAACTCTGACTTTTCTCCACAGATGTTGCCAGACCTGCTGAGTTTTTCCAGCGATTTCTGTCTTTGTTTCTGATTTCCAGCATCTGCAGCTTTTCCTTGGTGTCACACACAGCCAAATTTTGCCTTGAGGTCAGAAACAATCATTTTCGCCACTTCTCTTAAGCTCATCTATTCTGAGCATTTCTTAGCCAGGGCTGTGGTGAGGTCTGGCAGCTACTCAGGAGCTGAATGGCTCAGGAAGAGCTTAAAATAAGTCTGAGCAAGCAGGTGATAGATACATAGCTGCCACCTGATGGCACTGTCACTGGCTCCTTTATCACTTTTACCTGATCCCTTGGCTGTACAAACATGAATTTCTATCTCATGCTGCTTCCTCGGTTTTTCACGCATGCAATCCTGTATTGTAGTTCCTTAACGTAATTATCAGGGGTGGCTAATCCAGGTTGTGGCAAATGGTCCTTCATGTCGAATTGACTTCTATTTCATGGCATATCGGAAAGTGATGCATTCATGCTGTCTTAGAATCCCTACAGTGTGGAAATAAGCCATTCGACCCATCCAGTGCACACTGACCCTCTGAAGAGCATCCCACCCTGCTACCCTATCCCCATAACCACGCATTTCCCATGGCTAACCCACCTAGCCTGCACATCCCTGAACACTATATGCAATTTCCCATGGCCAGTCTCTCCCAACCTGCACATCTTTAGACCATGGGACAAAAGAGAGAGAAGTTCTCATTATGTTTCAGCGTAGGACTGTGGCCTTCAGTTTTGATTGTTTTTGTAACTTCGGACTTGTTAATTTTTAAAAACATCATGCAATCGTGTCTATCCTGAAAAGAATCAACATTCCAATCACAAGAAATTAACTCCACCTTCTTGGTGCTCAGACCGATATGATTGTCTGTACTCACAGAAAGCAGGTGGAGGAAGCCCACACAGACACAGAGTAAGTGCTCAAACTCCACACAGACAGTCACCTGAGGCTGGAATCGAACCCCATTCTCTATTGCTGTGAGGCAGCAGTGCTAGCCACTGAGCCACCACGTCACCCTATAGAAGCTTTTCAATTAAAATTGAGAATTTGCTTTCACGAATAATGTTCAGAGGGTAAAGACCCTACAAGTTAGGCTAATTGGCTAGTAAGTCACTGGAATTGATTATTATTTGCTATTGGTTTGGCCAAGAAATACCAGAAACGATTGCAATCGTTTGATACGGAAACAAATGCTTCGGTCCAACCAGTCCATGCTGACCATAATCCCAAACTAAACTAGCCCCACCTGCCTCTCCTTGGCCCATATCCCTCCAAACATTTCTTCTTTGTGTACTTCTCTAAATGTATCTTAAACACTGTAACTGTACGCACACCCACTACCTCCTCTGGAAGTTCAATCCAAATATGAATCACTCTTCTTGTAAAAACCTTGCCCCCACCCATGTCTTTTAAAATCTTTCTCCTGTCACCTTAAAAATATGCCCCCTGGGCTTGAAATCCCCCACCCTAGGGATAAGACACCTTGTCTGTGCCTGTCATGATTTTATAAGGTCACCCTTCAACCTCCTACACTCTAGTGAAAAATGTTCCAGCCTTGCTAGCATTCTCTTATAACTCAAACCCTCCATTCCCAACAACATCCTGGTAAATCTCTTCTCACATCTCTCCAGTTTAATAATATTCTTTGTATAACACACGAGCAGAACTGGACATAATACTCCAAAAGAGGCCCTACCAATGTCTTGTACAATTTTACCATAATGCTTCAACCCCTTTACTCAAAGATCTGAGCAATGAATGTAAGTGTGCTAAATACATGCTTAATCACCCTGTCTACATTTGATACAAATTTCAAAGAAGTATTTACCTGAACCCCTGGGTCTCTCTGTTCAATTGAAGATGTTACCAAGTCATGGTGATGAAACATCTGAAAACAAATCTTCCAGCTCAGTGAGCTACCTTACATGCTTAACATCAACCCAAGCTACAAGTCTTCTCAAAAATTGCTAACACCACCCATGGCCCTACTTTTAATTGTATAATTCCTGCCCTTTTACCAAAGTGCAATACCTCGCATTTATCCAAATTAAACTCAATATGCCACTCTTTAGCCCATTGACCCAATTGATCACGATCTCTTTATAATTTTAGATGACTTTCTTCACTGTTCACTACACCATTAATTTTGGTGTCATCCACAAACTTATTATGTTATTTCTTGTGGTCAGTATCACTTAAACAGGTGTCCTTATGATGTTATTCCACATAACAGCATGCAACTTGCAAGTATGAAGGTCTAATGCTCCATCCTACCCCAGGATCATCAGATGTCTGACATACAACTGGAATCATGCCCCTCAATACTGTTTAGATTTGATTAGATTACTTACAGTGTGGAAACAGGCCCTTCGGCTCAACAAGTCCACACCGACCCGCCGAAGCGTAACCCACCCAGACCCATTCCCCTACATTTACGCTTTCACTTAACGCTACTGGTGCAATACACTTCATTCATATTACTTCAAACACTCTTGTACCCAAGCAATGTGGTATTTGTGTAGAATGGTTAATTATGAATAAATATGTATTGGATTTGTCAATACCACACTATTATCGCCCAATTTCTCACGTACAGGAGATAACATAGGCATTTTATCATCAGGAAAAATACCATGTGGCCAGCAACACTTACATCATGTTTTGCATCATGGTTATCTATAAAAAGACTCCAATATCTTGGTGATAGATATTTGGAAAACTCATTAAAATTCAGCCAGACAACAACAGTTGGGCATCAAAGAGTTCAGACAAACGGCAGCATCACTTTCTGTGAGTACAGACAACCATTTCGGTCTGAGCACCAAGAAGACAGAGTTACTTTCTTGTGATTAGAATGTTGATTCTTTTCAGGATAAATGCAATCGCTCAGATCACGTGTTTTTTTAAAATTAAAAAGTCCGAAGTTACAAAAACAATCAAAACTGAAGGCCACAGTCCTACGCTGAAACATAATGAGAACTTCTCCCTCTTTGCTGAGCCAATTTTAAAGAAGATAATTAAAATGATCCTAAAAGCACAACTCCAAAGTACTCCTAGAAGAAGTAACAGCTTATAAACAGTTAATAAATAATGCTTTCTACATTCAGAACTCTTGCCTGTGCCACGATGTTGATTGGCTCAACAATATTCTTTTTCCAAAACTGGCACAAAATATTTTTTAAAATACCCACAATGTTCCAGTTCTTTTTTTGGTGCAAATGCCATCTACAGACAGAAACCTGCTACGACAAGCCTTCGATTCTTAATCGAAAAATTCCAAAACTTAAAGAAGCAATCTTCAAGGGACCAAAGCCAGGACAAGAACAATTGGAAAGTCCACTGAAAAAATCCTTATATAGCAATGGCCTGACAGTAAAAAGGTAGCAGCTGGGATGCTCATTGGTGTTGGCTATACAGGGACAAGTTTGACATATCAGGCACATCATTTCCAGAGCGAACAAATGCTAAGACAAAAAAGCATTACAGGAAGATTTTATGTCCAAGGGATATGTGGGTATTGAATGTGCAAGATGGCCGAAAAGTGATGTTGGCAAGGGATGAATCAAGATATTCAAAGGCACATGAATGCATGCCAGACATGCCAATTGTAATAACCCCAGCAGTGAAGGGAGCATCTACACCCAATTGATGTTGCATTCATTCCTTGTACATATGGATCCAATCACAGCACATATGGGAGATTACATCCTTGTGACTGATTGCCTCTCTAAATTTCCCATTGTTCAACTTAGCAATGCAGTGACTGTCACTGAAATGATGAGCACTATTTTCAGCGCACTAGATAGTCGGGATCAGGTCATTTCAGGTAGCTGATCACAGCACATTAATAAACCATTTCAAGATATATGAACTGAGTGCGGAGTGGTCTATATCACATTGCCACTCCACTATCCATTCTCAACAATCCTGCAGAACGTGTGATGTGCATTGTCCTGACCTGCTGTGTTTTTCCAGCAACACATTTTCACCAGAGATGTAGAGGTAAGGATAGCAAAGATGATCCTCAATAGGAGTGACACTAACAGGGTAGATGTTATGGGGGAATTTAACTCACCAAATATTAATTGGAAATACTATAGTTCAAGTACTTTAAATAAATCATTTTTTGTCCAACTTGTGCAGGAGGGTTTCCTGACACAGTATGTAGACAGGTCAACAAGGGGGAGGCCACATTATATTTGGTACTGGGTAATGAACCCGGCCAGGTGTTAGATTTGAAGGTAGGTGAGCACTTTGATGATAGTGACCACAGTTCAGTTATGTTTACTTTAGTCCTGGGAAGGGATAGGTATACACTGCAGGACAAGAATCATAGCTGGGGGAAAAGCAACTACAATGTGATTAGGCAAGATTTAGCTTGCATAGGATGGGGAAGGAAACTGCAGGAGATGGGCACAGTTGAAATGTGGAGCTTATTCAAGGACCAGCTTCTGTGGGTCCTTGATAAGTATGCACCAGTCAGGCAAGGAGGAAGCTGTTGAGCATGGGAGCTATGGTTTACTAAGCAAGTTGAATCTCTTGTCAAGAGGAAGAAGAAGGCTTATGTTAGAATGAGATGTGATGGCTCAGTTGAGAATTACAAGTTAGCCAGGAAAGACCTAAAGAGAAAGCTAAGAAGAGCCAGGAGGAGTTATGAGAAGTAATTGGTGGTTAGGAACAAGGAAAACCCTAAGGGTTTCTACAGCTGTATCATCAATAGAAGAATGTTGAGAGTAAGATTATGGCCAATCAAGTATAATAGTAGGAAATTGTGCGTAGAGTCAGAGGAGATAGGAGTCAGAGGCGGTAAATGAATACTTTTTGTCTGTATTCACACAGGAAAAAGACAATGTTGTCAAGAAGAATACTGAGATGCAGACTATTAGACTAGATGGGATTGAGGTGCATAAGGAGGAGGTGTTAGCAATTCTGGAATGTATAAAAATAGATAAGTCCCCAGTGCCGGATGGGATTTATCCAAGGATTCTCTTGGAAACCAGGTAGGAGATTGCTGAGCCTTTGGCTTTGACCTTTATGTCATCATTGTTTACAGGAAAATTGCCAGAAGACTGGAGGATAGCAACTGTTGTTCCCTTGTTCAAGAAGGGAATAGAGACAACCCTGAAAATTATAGACCTGTGAGCCTTATTTTGGTTGTGGGTAAAGTGTTGGAAAGAGTTATAAGCAATAGGATTTATAATCATCTAAAGATGAAAAAGTTGATTAGGGCTAGTCAACATGGTTTTGTGAAGGGTAGGTCGTGCCTCACGAACCTTATTGAGTTCTTTGAGAAGGTGACCAAACAACTGATAAGGGTAAAGCAGATGATATGGTGTATATGGATTCCAGTAAGGCATTCGATAAGGTTCCCCACAGTAGGCTATTGCACAAAATACAGGGGCCATGGGATGGAGGGTGATTA
The DNA here is from genome assembly GCF_020745735.1 of Hemiscyllium ocellatum. Taxonomy (NCBI): domain Eukaryota; kingdom Metazoa; phylum Chordata; class Chondrichthyes; order Orectolobiformes; family Hemiscylliidae; genus Hemiscyllium; species Hemiscyllium ocellatum. The sequence continues at coordinate 7,872,844 of NC_083416.1, forward strand.
GAGGTTTGGATCAGAAATTGGCGAGCTGAAAGAAGACAGAGGGTAGTGGTTAATGAGAAATATTCATCCTGGAGTTCAGTTACCAGTGGGGTACCGCAAGGATATGTTTTGGGTCCACTGTTGCTTGTTTATTTTTATAAATGACCTGGCTGGGTTAATAAATTTGTGGATGACACTAAGGTTGGTAGAGCTGTGGATAGTGATGAAGGATGTTGTAGGTTACAGAGAGACATAGATAAGCTACAGAGCTGGGCTGAGAGGTGGCAAATGGAGATTAACGCAGAAAAGTGTGAGATGATTCACTTTGGAAGGAGTAATAAGAATGCAGAATACTGGGCTAATGGTAAGATTCTTGATCATGTAGGTGAGCAGAAAGAGCTCAGTGTCCAGGTACATGGATCCTTGAAAGTTGCCACCCAGATTGATAGTTGTTAAGAAGGCATACAGTGTGTGTTAGCTTTTATTGTTAGAGGGATTGAGTTTCGGAACCATGAGACTATGCTGCAGCTGTACAAACCTCTGGTGCGGCCACACTTGGAGTATTGCAGAGAGTTCTGGTCACCTCATTATAGGAAGGATGTGGAAGCTTTGGAAAGGGTACAGAGGAGATTTACTAGGATGTTGCCTGGAATGGAATGAATATCTTATGAGGAAAGGCTAAGGGACTTGAGGCTGCTTTCATTAGAGAGAAGAAGTTTGAGAGGCGATTTAATCAGAAGATTAGATTGGGTGGACAGCAAGATCCTTTTTCCTCAGATGGCACTGGCTAGCATGAGACCTAGCTTTAAATTGAGGGATGATAGATATAGGTCAGACGTCAGAGGTAGTTTCTTTACTTAGAGATTCTTAGGGAAGTGGAATGCACTGCCTGCAACAGTAGTAAAGTTGCCAACTTTAAGGGCATTTAAATGGTCATCAGATTGGCATATAGATGAGAATGGAACAGTGTAGGTTAGATGGGCTTCAGGTTGGTTTCACGGGTTGGTGCAACATCGAGGGCCAAAGAGCCTGTACTACGCCGTAATGTTCTATGTTCTATGCAAACATTCCTGTTTATTGAGATTAGATTAGATTAGATTAGATTACTTACAGTGTGGAAACAGGCCCTTCGGCCCAACAAGTCCACACCGACCCGCGGAAGCGCAACCCACCATACCCCTACATTTACCCCTTACCTAACACTATGGGCAATTTAGCATGGCCAATTCACCTGACCCGCACATCTTTGGACTGTGGGAGGAAACCGGAGCACCCGGAGGAAACCCACGCAGACACGGGGAGAATGTGCAAACTCCACACAGTCAGTCGCCTGAGGCGGGAATTGAACCCAGGACTCTGGCACTGTGAGGCAGCAGTGCTAACCACTGTGCCACCGTGCCGCCCAAATTACTTACAGTGTGGAAACAGGCCCTTCAGCCCAACAAGTCCACACCGACCCTCCGAAGAGCAATCTACCCAAATCCATTCCCCTACACCTAACACTACGAGCAATTTAGCATGGCCAATTCACCTAACCTGCACATTTTTTTTTGGACTGTGGGAGGAAACCAGAGCACCCGGAGGAAACCCATGCAGACACGGGGAGAATGTGCAAACTCCACACAGACAGCAGCCCAAGGCAGGAATTGAACCCAGGTCTCTGGCACTGTGAGGCAGCAGTGCTAACCACTGTGCCACCATGCCACCCTATCTCATGGCTCCTTATTGAGAGTATACTGTGTACTTGATGGACTGAGCTGTGATTTTAAACATTCCAAGAAACTTTGTCATTGGTCGGCCGCTCACTCTCTCCTCCTTCCATTGCTCCCAGAAACACTGTTTTCCTTCAGGACCTGAGTCATAGTGACACCGAACTTCCTCCACTCCCTCCACAGAGGCAGGTTAAACTCACTGATGCAGTTCGCAGAAGTATTGTGCCCCTCAGGATCTGATTTACTGAGATACTGTACCCCTCAACTCACTGAGACTTTTACCCCATTCACCCAAACTCACAGAGATACTGAACCCCTCAAGGAGCAATTCATAGACACCAAATGCTTCAAGGTCCAATTCATTGACACCCAAGAACTAAGCCATTAAATCCTTAGCTGGAAGTTTTTATGTCCGATGACTTCAGTTCCTGGATCACTTCACTCTCTAATCAAACCGTGTTACTCCTCTTCCATAACTGATATTTTATCCTTGTCTCTCAGTTAATGGTGCCACTAACTGTCCTCTCCTTGAAAAGCACCAGTTCAAAATTCTTCACTCTCACACTATTCTCCCTTCTCCAAATTGTCATCCATTTCCTCCCTTCCTTTCTTCCTTCTGTTGAGTCAGGGTATCAGGGCCACAGGAATATGGGAATACAGAATATAGGAATCCATATTTGACTAATGCTTTTTTTAAATTATGAAAGTGGTTAATTATACAATGATGACCTGGTAATCTGTATTTATCTTTTGGGGATGTTTGTTAGCTATTGATTAGAGCACCATGGGTAATTCTGTCATTCTCCTTCAAATTAGGATTTTGTAACTTCATCTGGACCTGCATTGGGTCACATCTGAAGACTCACTTCTGACCGCAGTGTTCCCTCAGTGCTGCACTAGTGTATGAGTGGGTGGCATGGTGACTCAGTGCTGCCTCACAGTGTCAGAGACCCAGGTTTGATTCCAGTTTCAGGCAACTCTCTGTGTGGAGTTTGCACATTCTCCATGTGTCACTGTGGGTTTGCTCCGGTTTCCTCCCACATTCCAAAGATGCCTGGATTAGGTGGATTGGCCATGCTAAACTGCCCATAGTGTCCAGCGATGAGAAGGTTAGGTGGATTAGGTAGGCAGCATTTGAGGAGCAGGAGAATTGACGTTTCACCCAAATATACTTCATCAGGCATGAGGCTTCATTCCTGATGATGGGATTATGCCCGAAACATCAATTCTCCTGCTCCTCAGATGCTGCCTGACCTGCTGTGCTTTTCCAGCACCACACTCTCGACTCTGATCTCCAGCATCTGCAGTCCTCACTTTCTCCAAGTGGATTAGACATGAGGTGGGTCTGGGTGGGATGCTCTTCAGAGGGTCAGTGGAGGCTTGATGAGATGAATTCACACTGCTTCCACACTGTTAGGATTCTATATGGTCAGCTCGGTTTTATGTACTCAGTACCTAGCATGAGACTGGAATCCAGGTTCTTGTGGTGAGATTGTTTATAACTGACACAATTCTGACTTCTTTCAAGGAACTGGAATTAGGAATGAGGAGCAGGAGTAAGCAGTTCAGCTATTTGAGCTGCTCCTCGTGATCATGGGTGATCATATCCTGGAGGCGAAAGTGAGGTCTGCAGATGCTGGAGATCAGAGCTGAAAATGTGTTGCTGGAAAAGCGCAGCAGGTCAGGCAGCATCCAAGGAACAGGAGATTCGACGTTTCGGGCATAAGCCTGAAGAAGGGCTTATGCCTGAAACGTCGAATCTCCTGTTCCTTGGATGCTGCCTGACCTGATCATATCCTGGTCCTAACTCCATTTTCTGCCTGCTCTCCATTGCACTTGATCTCCCTCTTCACATACCAACTTTTTTCTTGAATCTGTTGATTGATTCACTGCACTCTGGGGCAGAGAGTCCCACAGGTTCACAAGCCTCTGAGAGAAGTAGTTTCTCCTCATCTCAGTTTTGAAGCAATTTCTCTTTGTTTTCCTCCAAACTGCTGAATATTTTCTCTCTTCTTCCCTCAACACTGGCCTGATGCCAATGGAATCTACATCCACCCTGCTTCCTACATACTCTCATTTCTCAGGTGTGGCTCCAATAGACAGAGGGCTGAATCATTTCCAGCCACCATTGGACTTTCAGAGGACAAATTCTCAGTGGAAAATAGACTGGAATTTAAGACCATAAGAGATCACAAGACATTGGAGCAAACATTAGGGCATTCAGCCCATCGAGTCTGCTTGCCATTCAATCATGAACCATGCCTCATCTTCTGCCTAGGCAGTCTACAGCCTGGAAGACTCAACAATGAGTTCTCCAATTTCAAATAACCTCCCTTCCTTTCCCCCCACTCCCCTCCCAGCCCCTCCCCCTCCCCCTCCCTTCCATTTGCCTGACCAACCCTTCTTTCCAGCCACTAACCGGATTCATTCCTCCCATCGACCAACCAGATCGAACCCTCTACCTGTGCTTCCCTGTCCCTACCTCACCACCCCACCGCTCTCCCCATCCAAACCCCTCCCCCATTCTACCGCCCCCATCTGCAGCTCTCATTATACCCACCCCCATACTGAAGAAGGGTTCCACCCGAAACGTTGATGTCTCCACCTCCTGATGCTGCCTGGCTTGCTGTGTTCTTCCAGCCTCCTGCTTTGCTACCTTGGATTCCAGCATCTGCAGGTTTTCTGATTCAGCCATTCAATCAAGGCTGATACGTTTCTCAACCCTATTTTCCTGCTTTCTCCCCATAACCCTTGAACCCCTTGACAATCAAGATCCTATCTATCTCCATCTTAAATATATTCAATGACGTGACCTCCACAGCCTTCTGTGGCAGTGAATTCCATAGATTCCACTCTCTGGCTGAAGACATTTCTCCTTATCTCTGTTCTAAAGGTTTACTGTAAGGTTGTGCTCATGGATCCAAGTCTCTCCTACCAATGGAAACATCTTCCCAACATCCATTCTGCCCAGGCCATTCAGTATTCTGTATGTTTCCATTAGACCACCCCTCACCATCCTTCTAAACTCCATCGAGTTTGGACCCAGAGTCCTCAAATGTTTCTCATGTGTTAACCTTTTCATTCCTGAGGCCATTCTCATGCACATCCTCTGATGGTATGAGGCGATAGCCTAATGGTATTATTACAAGACTGTTAATCCAGAGACCGAGCCCATGTTCTGGGGACCTGGGTTAGAATCTTCCCAAGGCAGATGGTGGAATTTGAATACAACAAAAAAAAATCTGCAATTAAGAGTCTAATGGCCATGAATCCATTGTCATTTGTTGAAAAAACTCATCTGGTTCACTAATGTCCTTTACGGAAGGAAACTGCCCATCACTACCTGGTCTGGTCTACATGTGACTCCAGACTCACACCAATGTAGTTGACTTTTAACTGCCCTCTTGGCAATAAATGCCGGTCTCACCAGTGATACCCTCATTCCATGAATTTGAAAAAAAAACTTGCTCCAGGGCCAATCCATCCTTCCTGAGATATAGACCCAAATATGGGTACAATGTGCATGTCATTTCCTTAATGCCATGTGAAACATTGAATGTAAGTACATATGAGGAATTAGCTGTTGAGACTCACTGCTCACTGGCCACTTGAATGAGGTCAAAGGTTATGAAGCCCATTTCAGGGTCAGCACCTTCTGAACACAAAAACGAAAGCAGGGTTGCATTTTATTGGGAGACTGTGCTTCTAGTATTTATGCAGTAAAACAAAACATATACAGAGTCCTCTTAATAAATTGATTTCTGGCAGTGGAACATCATTTTATCAGGCAGGATATAGTCTGACAGGCCTGTCACCCTGGTGTAAAGGTCATATCCTGCCTGGTGTTAGAAGCAGCAGAATTTTTTTTTAAAATGTGGACGCATGGCCACATTTGAATTCCTCTGAGGTTCAAGTGGAAGTGCTTTCTTTTCATAAAAACAAATGGAATGCAAGTATAACACTAAGCCCTTCCTTTCAGTGTTCAAAGTGGAATGATCTCTGTTTAGTTTCAGTTTACGTGGCCACTTCTAGCGAAAGAGAAACCTGGATTATGTCAAAATGTATTCGCTGAAATGTTGGGTCAAGTTGCATTGGAAATTAGCTGCTGGAGAATTTTGTGAAGCTTTACTTTTACCACAATTTAATCTTTGCCTTCTCTTCCTAAGACAACGCGGAGTCAAGGACTGATTGTTTGCTGACCCACCTAAGCATCTGCAACCTTGAATCATTCCAGAAGCTTTAAGCCCATGAGAGAGGATTCATTATAGACCCAGCGAGACTAGAATAAGGTCAAAGTAATGAATGTAACAGGATTGTAGATCGAAGCAGAGTCTTGCAGGAGGGACTAGGAGACCTGTAACTTAATCCTGATGATTCCATTGGTATCATAACATACAAGTGCGAAGCACTGATTGAATTATAGTCTTTCACTCCACCCAGATATTTACAATTTTATACATTACCTTGGTTTCATTTCACAAATGGAAATACAGTTGCCATAACTACCAAGCGCTCTTGTTGGTAATTATATGTTTGCAACCTGGAGTGAATAGGACCATTATTTATTTATAAGCTTTCTACAATACATACTGTAACAATTATGTTCAAAATTAACACTAAATAAAATTGTCCTTGTGCCTGACTGGGTGTGCTCTGCTACTGATCGTTCAGGCCGTTTTGACTTGCTAAAGGAGGTGGTTGTGGTCCAGTTGCCTATTATACCCCTCTGTTGATTTTCATTCCACTGAGTCTGAAGAGACATGGTTCAATAATTGCCACGTTACACAAACCTGTTTCAAGTATCCTCCTATGGCTGCAGGAAAGGCCAACTTTCCACCTCCGATCTGCGCTACAGCAGGAACTTTCCAATTAGCATCAAAGTACATTTAACAGGAGCAGGAGTAGGCCATTCAGCCCTTCAAGACTGCTCCAGTCTCGATATGATCATGGCTGATCATCCAACTCAGACTCCTGTTCCTGCTTTCTCCAGATGGCTTTTGATCCCTTTAGCCCTAAGAACTATAACTCTTCCTTGAAAATATTCAACGTTTTGGTCTCAACTGCTTACTGGGGCAATGTATTTCACAGGCTCACGACTCTGTGGATGAACTTCACTCTCACTACTCTAAAGGATCTACCCAGTATCCTTAGACTAAGATCCCTGGGCCTGGATTCCACAATCATAGAGACTTACATATCTTTGAACACTATAGTACAATTTAGACAATAGACAATAGATAATAGGTGCAGGAGTAGGCCATTCTGCCCTTCGAGCCTGCACCACCATTCAATATGATCATGGCTGATCATTCTTAATCAGTATCCTGTTCCTGCCTTATCTCCATAACCCTTGATTCCACTATCTTTGAGAGCTCTATCCAACTCTCTCTTAAATGAATCCAAAGACTGGGCCTCCACTGCCCTCTGGAGCAGAGCATTCCACACAGCCACCACTCTCTGCGTGAAGAAGTTTCTCCTAAATGGTCTATCCCGTATTTTTAAGCTGTGTCCTCTGGTTCGGCACTCACCCATCAGCGGAAATATGTTTCCTGCCTCCAGAGTGTCTAATCCTTTAATAATCTTATATGTCTCAATCAGATCCCCTCTCAGTCTTCTAAACTCAAGGGTATAGAAGCCCAGTCGCTCCAGTCTTTCAGCGTAAGGTAGTCCTGCCATTCCAGGAATTGACCTCGTGAACCTGCGCTTCACTCCCTCAATAACCAGAATGTCTTTCCTCAAATTTGGGGACCAGAACTGCACACAGTACTCCAGGTGACATCTCACCAGGGCCCTGTACAGCTGCAGAAGAACCTCTTTGCTTCCATACTCAATCCCTCTTGTTATGAAGGCCAGCATGCTATTAGCCTTCTTCACTCCCTGCTGTACCTGCATGCTTACCTTCATTGACTGGTGTACAAGAACACTCAGATCTCTATGTACTGCCCCTTTACCTAAATTGATTCCATTTAGGTAGTAATCTGCCTTCCTGTTCTTGCCACCAAAGTGGATAACCATACATTTATCCACATTAAACTGCATCTGCCATGCATCTGACCACTCACCTAACCTGTCCAGGCCACCATGTAATCTCCTAACATCCTCATCACATTTCACCCTGCCATCCAGCTTAGTATCATCAGCAAATTTGCTAATGTTATTACTAATACCATCTTCTATATCATTAACATATATTGTAAAAAGCTGCGGTCCCAGTCCTGATCCCTGCGGTACCCCACTGGTCACTGCCTGCCATTCCGAACTGGAGCTGTTTATCATTACTCTTTGTTTCCTATCAGCCAACCAACTTTCAATCCAAGTTAGTACTTTGCTCCCAATACCATGCGCCCTAATTTTGCTCACTAATCTCCTATGTGGGACTTTATCAAAAGCTTTCTGAAAGTCCAGGTACACTACATCTACTGGATCTCCCTCGTCCATCTTCAGAGTTACATCCTCAAAAAATTCCAGAAAATTAGGGCAGCACGGTGGCACAGTGGTTAGCACTGCTGCCTCACAGCACCAGAGACCTGGGTTCAATTCCCGACTCAGGCGACTGACTGTGTGGAGTTTGCACATTCTCCCCGTGTCTGCATGGGTTTCCTCCGGGTGCTCCGGTTTCCTCCCACACTCCAAAGATGTGCGGGTCAGGTGAATTGGCCATGCTAAATTGCCCGTAGTGTTAGGTAAGGGGTAAATGTAGGGGTATGGGTGGGTTACGCTTCGGCGGGTCGGTGTGGACTTGTTGGGCCGAAGGGCCTGTTTCCACACTGTAAGTAATCTATTAGTCAAGCATGATTTCCCCTTTGTAAATCCATGCTGACTCTGACCTATCCTGTTCCTACTATCCAGATGTGTCGTAATTTCATCCTTTATAATAGACTCTAGCATCTTTTCCACCACGGAGGTCAGACTAACTGGTCTATAATTTCTTGTTTTCTCTCTTCCACCTTTCTTAAAAAGTGGTGCAACATTAGCCACCCTCCAATCCGCAGGAACTGATCCCGAATCTATCGAACTCTGGAAAATTATCGCCAACGCATCCATGATTTCTTGAGCCACCTCCTTCAGTACCCTGGGATGTAGACCATCAGGCCCCAGGGACTTATCAACCTTCAGACCTAACTGTCTCTCTCCAACACCAATTCCTGGCAAATATAAATTCGCTTAAGTTCAGGTCCTTCAGCCACTGTTACCTCAGGGAGATTGCTTGTGTCTTCCCCAGTGAACACAGATCTGAAGTACTAATTCAATTCTTTTGCCATTTCTTTGTTCCCTGTAATATATTGCCCTGTTTCTGTCTTCAAGGGCCCAAATTTTGTCTTAACCATTTTTTTTGCCTTTCATATAACTGAAAAAGCTTTTACTATCCTCCTTTATATTTCTGGCCAGTTTACCTTCGTACCTCATTTTTTCTCTGCGTATTTCCTTCTTAGTAATCCTCTGTTGTTCTTTAAAAGCTTCCCAGTCCTCCATTTTCCCACTTATCTTTGCTATGTTATACTTTTTCTCTTTTAACTTTATATGTTTCTTAACTTCCCTCATCAGCCACGGCCACCCATGCCTCCTCCTGGGATCTTTCTTCCTTTTTGGAATGAACTGATCCTGCATCTTCTGCATTATACCCAGAAATATCCGCCATTGTTCCTTCACTGTCATCCCTGCTAAGGTATTGCACCATTGAACTTAGGCCAGCTCCTCCCTCATAGCTCCAGAGTTCCCGTTATTCAACAGAAATATTGTCACTTCCGATTGTACCCTCTCCCTCTCAAATTGCAGATTGAAGCTTATTGTATTATGGTCACTACTTCCCAATGGCTCCTTCACTTCGAGGTCCCTGATCAATTCTGGTTTGTTGCACAATACCAGATCCAGAATTGCCTTCTCCCTGGTAGGCTCCAGCACCAGTTGTTCTAAGAATCCATCTCGGAGGCACTCCACAAAGTCTCTTTCTTGAGGTCCAATACCAGCCTGATTCTCCCAGTCTACCTGCATATTGAAATCCCCCCATAACAACTGTAGTAACATCTTTGCGATAGGCCAATCTCAGCTCCTGATTCAACTTACATCCGACATCCAGACTACTGTTTGGGGGCCTGTAGATAACTCCCAAGAGGGTCTTTTTACCCTTAGAGTTTCTCAGCTCTACCCACACTGACTCTACATCCCCTGATTCTAGGTCCCCCCGCGCAAGGGACTGAATATCATCCCTTACCAACATGGCCACCCCACCACCGCTGCCCGTCAGCCTGTCCTTACGATAACACATGTAGACTTGAATATTCATTTCCCAGGCCCTGTCCACTTGAAGCTACATCTCAGTTATCCCCACAATATCGTATCTGCCAATTTCCACAAGAGCCTCAAGCTCATCCATTTTATTTCTAATGCTTTGTGCATTCATGTATAGTATTTTTAATTTATTACTGCCCTTACCCTTCCCATCAACTCCTATTTCACTCAACCTTACAGCATGATCCCTCTCTGAGCTTTCTGCTTCACTGATACAGTTGTCTTCCTTGACTTCCTTTGTTCTAGCATTTTCTTCAATTTCCTTCTTAAACATCCAGTTTGTCCCCTCCCCCGCCCCCCCTCCCACCCCCACCCTGGTACTTAGTTTAAACGTAGCTGTGTTGCAGTAGCAAACCTGCCTGCCAGAATGCAGGTCCCTAACCTATTAAGGTGCAAACCGTCTCTCTTGTAGAATTTGTGCTTACCACAAAGCACACCCCAGTGATCCAAGAAATTAAATCCTTGCTTCCTGCAACAGTTCCCCAGCCACACGTTCAAGTCCATTATCTCCCCGTTTCTAGCCTCACCAGCCCGAGGAACTGGAAGCAAACCAGAGATAACCACCCTGGACGTCCTGCTTTTCAGCCTTCTCCCTTGTTCTTCGAAGTCCCACTGTAGTATGTTCCTCCTCTTCTTCCCGACATCATTTGTGCCGACATGTACCACCACCTCTGGTTCTTCACCTTCGTCCTTGAGGATTTCCTGCACTCTGTCTGTGATGTCTTTAACCCTGGCACCAGGAAGGCAGCACACCATCCTTAAGTCCCGCCTGCTGCCACAAAAACCCTGGTCAGTTCCTCTCACTATGGAGTCCCCTATTACCGCGGCTCTGTGTGATGTCCGACTCTTTCGCTCTGCCTCCACGCCAACTTTTGATTGACAGGCCTGGCCGCTTCATGGACTGGCAGTGTCATCTGTCTCTACTGTTTCCAAAAGCTTCAACTTGTTCCTGACAGGTACTTCTCCCGGGGTCTCTTGCACCTGTCTCCTCTCTGCCTTCCTCATCGTCTGCTCTCTTCTGCTCTTTTCTGGTACAATTGGTGTAATAACCTCGCTGAAGGTCTTGTCCAGAAAGATCTCATTCTCTCAGATGAGAGGTCCTCGAGTTCTTTCATCAGCGCTGCAATATGCTCTGTCAGTAGCTGAACATGCACACACTTTCCACACTTATACGAGCCAGACACACCAGAGTCGCTGACCTCCCACATCAAGCACGTAGCACACTGAACCAGCTTGGCAGTCATGTCTTCACCCTCTTCACCTGTGGCATAATCACTTCACTCAACCTCCTTGTCAAAGACTCCTGAGCTAAAGCCTCGCTCTTCAATCCCCAGGAACTTCCTTGGACCCTCTTTTTGGGGCAAGTTTGTGGACTTTTAATTTAGGTTAGAGGAGGAGGGTGGAAGGGAGGCCCTACTTTGTAGGACCTGGGGTCTAGAACACACCCACTCAAATAATAATCACTTACCTTCCCGACCGGCTTTGCGCTCCGACTTCATTCCGCCCAGCTCCAGCCACTCTCTGCTGCAAAAAAAAATTGGCATGGCCAAGCCACTCTAACCTGCATACCTTTGGACTGTGGGATGAAAACAGAGAAGACACAGGGAAAACATGCAAACTCCACACCCGAGCGTGGAACCGAACCCGGGTCCCTGATACTATGAGGCAGTAGTGCTAACCACTGAACCACTGTACCACCTTGAAAGCAACTGAACTGAATAGTCTATTAACCAATGTGTAATAATGTTGGTTGAGGAAAATATATTGACTGGGGCCAGTAGCAAAACCACCTGCTCTGACTGAAGTAGATCCATTAGATCTTTTCGAAAGACAAACTTTAATTTGCCTACACTTGTTGTGGCACAGAGATCTCAATGTGATTACAATGTATTTGCAGAAGAGTACAGACAGGTGTGAGGCAGGAATCATGACAGCCAATTTGCAGACAGTGAGCTCCTAAAACAGCATGAGGATAATGGTCAAATCATTTACTTTGATGGTATTGATTGAGGGTTAAATATCAACCATGGCAGCAGAGATGAATCCCTGTGCTCTTCCTCAAAATAGTGGGATAGGGCCTTTCTCATTCACTTGATCCACTCATCAAGAAGAGATTGCCTCTGACAATGCAGCACTCCATCACTGCAGCAGTGACATATCCGCCTTGATCTTTGCATTCAAATCCTGAAATAGAGCCTGCACTCAGAACCTTGATGTTCAGTGTCAGGAGTGGAAGCAACTAAACAAACGCTTAAATCTGTAACTATCTACACTCCAGAAGCTATGGGATACCAGAGAATGGGTAAATTATCCAGGCCTTAGCTTAAGAGACATGACTTTGTCTTGCAAAATCTGGATTTGTGCAGGGAGAAAGCGAAAACTAGAGCAAATTACATTTATTTAGTGCCTTTCCATGTGAAGAGAGAGAGATTAATTTTTGTTACATCTTTCTTGTCTTAACCTGACTGAATTTGATGAGAGAAAGATGGCTAGGACTATAGAGTGGGCTACATGATCTTGTAAAGTTGCTACTCTGTTGTGTCTGGAGGTGACAAAGATGAATACAAAAGTCTTGGTGATAGTGACTGCCAGTAACAGAGCATGAAGGATGCATGTGTCATTTCTTTTGTTGAAGAACACCATGCCAGTGACATAGTTGCATAACTGAAGTCATCGTCCTGACTATTTACAACAGAATGAGAAATGTTTTGCCAAACTACCACTTCCATAAAAGACCATGACCTTGTAAGAAATGTTTCCTACCTCTTTCGGTCTCTCAAGCTCCACTTTATAACTTTGCACAGTTTTACATATGTTTTTTTTTAACAGATGTCACATGAAAAGGAAAAACAAAATCCATCTTCTGCAACTTGAAAAAGTCTCCCAATGTCAACTCGAGGAAATTAATGAGTGAAACTGTAGCCAATGTTAAAGTCAGCAGTGGGTATACTGGTCCCCTGTGGTCCAGGATAGTTTTAAACATCAAAAACAAAAGCCTTAGAATTTGATCTTATTTAATGAGATCAAGTGTTCAGTGTTTGAAAGTATGCTGTAAAATCCAATTGTTTGAGAGGAAAGCTGAAACACTCCAGACACCAGCACTGTGCAATAGTTGTGCATCAATTTAAACTTGATTTCTTTTTTTCTCAGATTATTGAGTCTGAGAGTATTATGGCTAAGAAGTGGAACTTGTGTCTACTCAGGGTCAACATCCAGGAAGCATACAGCACAGGTTAGCTGCAAAGTAAAGCTGGTAAAATTGACGTCCAGGATACGAGCACAGATCCCATCACATTTTTCCCGGTCTGATGATTCCTGGAGTATGTCTAGACATTTGCAACCTATCACACTCCTGACGGCCGAGCCGAGAGAAACGAGAAAAAAAAACAATAGGGCCAGGAAGTCAATAAATGCTCTGAAGAGTGCCTCTTGGATCGCCTCATCTGATCAAAAGCAGTTCAGGAGATGCAGACTTTTCTGCAATCAGTTTCTCTCCAACTATGAGATTCAATGTCTGCTTTGTTTGAGCACCATAGAGTCATAGAGATGTGCAGCACGGAAACAGTCCCTTCGGCCCAACCCATGATTACTTATCCCGAATTAATCTAGTCCCATTTGCCAGCACTTGGCCCATATCCCTCTAAACCTTCCTTATTCATGAACCCACCCAGATGCCTTTTAAATGTTGTAATTGAGCCAGCCTCCACCACTTCCTCTGTCAATGTGCCAATATCCCATCTCATGTGCTTTCAGTGAGTGAGGCTCGTGCGCACGGTACATTCAGTCACAGTGAACGTCAACTATTTTGATTCAACTTGGCTCAGACTCAGGGGACCCTTAACAACTGTACCCGATCCTGTGGAAGAACACTGAAAACAAAGTGTGACCCACGATGAGGTTACAACACCTGGGCAAGCACAGTATCTTCATATCAGATCACAGAGTCACACAACACTGAAACAGACCCTTCGGTCCAACTCATCCATGCCGAACATAATTGCAAACTAAACTAGTCCCACCTGCCTGCCCCTGGCCCAAGCCCTATATCTTTTTTTTAAATCTCTCTCCTCTCATCTTAAAAATGTGCTCCCTGGTCAAGAAATCCCCCATCCTAGGGAAAAGAACATAGAACATAGAACAATACAGCTCAGAACAGGCCTTTCGGCCTTCGATGTTGCGCCAACCTGTGAATTATTCTCAGCTCGTCCTCCTACACAATTCCATCATCATCCAAACATCTACCATTCACCCTATCTATGCCCCTCATGATTTTATAAACCTCTATAAGGTCACCTCTCAACCTCCTACACTCCAGAGAAAAAGGTCCCAGTCTATCCAGCCTTTTTTTATAACTCAAATCTTCCACACCCAGCAACATCCTGGTAAATCTCTTCTGAACCCTCCACAACTTAGTAATATCCTTCCTATAACTGGACAATCAGAACGGGACATGATATTCCAGAAGAGGCCTCACCAATGTCTTGTACAATGTCAATATGACTTCCCAACTCCTATACTCAAAGGACAGAGCAATGAAGGCAAGCGTGCCAAACCCTTTTTATATGTGATACAAACTTCAAAGAATTATGTACCTGAACCCCATAGGTCCCTCTGTTCTACAACTCTACCCAAGGTCCTACCATTAACTGTATACATCCTGCCCTGTTTGTTTTACCAAAATGCAACACCTCACATTTGTCCAGATTGAACTCCAGCGACCTTACTCTGAGACAGGACACCATGCATGAACTTCACAAGGAGCAGATCACAGAAAGCACAGCTCAATCTTGCTGACAGTAACCATGGGAACTGCCTTCACATGTATTATCTGTAGATGGCACACATTTTTTGATATATACCGCTGGATAGGTTCGTGTTCACCTGTTGCAGTGAACCAGTGATGGAGAGAAATTGCTGGAACTCAAGGAGGGTTGCTAACACCAGAAGGTGACACCAGAGACACGATGAGCCGAATAGTGCCCTTCTCCTCAATAACAATTTCGTGAATCTGAATGATGGTTGGCACGGTGGCTCAGTGGTTAGCACTGCTGCCTCACAGCGCCAGGGACCTGGGTTTGATTCCAGCCTTGAGTGACTGTCTGTGTGGAGTTTGCACATTCTCCCCTTGTCTGTGCGGGTTTGCCCCAGTTTCCTCCCACAGTCCAAAGACGTGCAGGTTAGGGTGAATTGACCATGCTAAATTGCCTATAGTGTTCATTAGTCAGAGGTAAATGTACAGTATTGGGTTGGGGAACAGGTCTGCGTGGGTTACTCTTTGGAGGGTCAGTTTGGACTTATTGGGCCGAAGGGCCTGTTTCCACGCTGTAGGGATTCCATGATTCTAAATTCCCCTGTTGTGACTAGGGGCGCAAAACAGATGAGATTGATGGCCTAGTCAACCCTGCTGACATAGGAATAGACCATACCAAGATTTGACTATCAGATGATTATTCAGACTCCTGTTTATACATGCATAGAGCTCCAGTCTTCCTGATGTGACTTTTAACAGTGAACATCAGCAGACTGTTCAATCCTAAAGCCACTGTAGCCTTGCACAATACCAACTGCAATTGCTTCAAAGAGGAACTTCAAAGCCAGGTTGAAGTTTCAGCCTGCAGTCCAAAGATACTTGCTTAGAAACTTATCTCCACCCTGCATGAGGGCATCTGTATTAGGACAGAGCAGTGAAGCAGGTCTAGCATTCTGTGTGGCTAGGTGTACCCGCTGGCCTATTGTGCATTCTGAGTGTCATGGAGATGTACAGCATGGAAATGGACCCTTCAATCCAACTCGTCCATGCTGAGTAAATATCCTAAATTCATCTTGTCCCATTTGCCAGAATTTATCAGCCATGGTGTAGCAGACCCGATGGGCTGAATAGCCTAATTCCTCCTTGTGGTCTTAAGGCTCATATCCCTCTAAACTTTTCCTATTCATATACCCATCCTGATGCCTTTGAAATGTTGGAATTGTACCAGCTTTGACCACTTCCTCTGGCAGCTCAGCACCACTTACTGTGTGAAAAGTCTCTTAAGGCCCTTTTCAATCTTTCTCCCCTCATCTTAAACCTTTACCTCTAATTTTGCCCTCACCTTGGGGAAAAATCCTTGTCTATTTACCCTATCCATACATCTCATGCTTTTATAAATCTCTATAATGTCACCCCTCAGCTTCCAACACTCCAGAGGAAAACAGCCCCAGCCTATTCAGCCACTCAGTGTAACTCAAACCCTCCAACCTCGGCAACATAGAATCCCTACAGTGTGGTAACAGACCCCTCAGCTCTACGAGTCCACACTGACCCTCAGAAGAATATCTCACCCAGACCTCGCACGCCTTCCCTATTATTCAACATTTACCCCTGACCAATGCACCTAACCTACACATCCCTGAAAACTATGAGCAATTTAGCATGGCCAATTCACCGAACCTGCACATCTTTAGATTGTGGGAGGAAACCAGAGCACCCAGAGGACACCCACATGGACTTGGGGAGAACGTGCAAACTCCACACAGACGGTCGCCTGAGGGTAGAATCGAACCCAGGTCCCTGGCACTCTGGCAGCAGTGCTAACCACTGAGCCACCATGCCACCCCCAACCACTGTGCTGCACGCCCCCACCGACCCTTTCCAAACATCCTTGTAAATCTTTTCTGAATCCTTTCAAGTTTAACAACTTCTTCCCTATAGCAGCTGTAACAGGTTTGCGTCTGCAATGGTTGCTGTCTGCAGATTATCTCAGCTGCCCTCGTGAATGTTACACTACCCTCAGTCAATCACACAGCTGGAAGGACTGACTTCACTTTTCTGCAAACAGAGACACTTGTAGGGAAACACCCTTCAGCACAGATTTGGGGTTTCAGTATATTAAAGTGGAATATCATGCACTGTGCACCCATGATTGTCCACCATGCTCTCCCCATCGTAAGGAGTGTTTCTGCACATCCCTGCCTGAGATTGTTTCCATTCTGGTGATGATGGCCACAGTATCTGAGGCAAACAAAGTGAGGAAAATAGCTCTTCATATTTCTGTTAACTCAAACTTCAGGTTGTTCACAACGTTCGCCCCCTTGAAGTTGCTGATGAAACGACAAACCTCGTAAGGCAGATAAAATGTACTTACTCGCTCATGAACCATTTAATTGCAACAATATATAGCAGTAAAGTAAAGATCTAAACCTGGAGTTGGACAGCTCTGTCAGTCAGAACATAATATTTGAGAATGAAGAAAGCCATGATGTCTGGGATGTTGCTGAGAATGGACAGCTTGAGTTGTAAGGAGAAGTTGGAGAGGCTGGGACTATTTTTCACTGGAATGTTGGAAGTTGAGGGGTGACCTTATAGAGGTTTATAAAATCATGAGGGGTAAAGGTAAGGTGAACGGCAGGTGTCTTTTCACTAGGGTGGGGGATTTCAAGACTAGGGGGCATTTTTAAAGGTGAGACTAGAAGGATTTAAAAAAGACATGAGGGGCAATTTCTTTTTACACAGAGGTTCGTACATGCGGTGAATGAACTTCCAGAGGAAGTGGTGAATGCGGGTATCCAAAAACATTTGGATAAGTGCATGAATAAGAAAGGTTTGGAGGGATACAGGCCAGGTGAGTTCAAGTGGGGCTATTTTAGCCTGGGATTATGGGCCACATAGATTGGTTGGACCGAAAGATTTGTTTCTGCTGTATGACTCTGTAGCTCTATAATTAAAACATTATTTTCTCTCTCTTCCTTTTTTTCTTGTGTTCCTCCTCCCTTCTTGAAATAACTGAACAGAGGCTAGTATTCCCTCATCAAGTCGCCATGTATTTACTCCAGCTCAGAGTCAGTCCTCAATTGAGTAGATTCTACTCACCTGGTTTTTTTTTACAAACAAGGGAGAGTCCTTGACACTGATCCAGCTCCCTCAGAGCCAGATTTTAGAGTGAACAGACCCTCTGACACTCCTGTTTGGTTTTTTTTTGGCAGAAGTTTAATGGCTCTTTTTTTTCTTTTTTTCTTCTTCAGAATGAATAGAACCCCTAACCCTCCTGCTTCCCCCCCCCGCCCCCCTCAGCCCCCATGTTGTGTGTGTGCAGGTGTGAGACACAGTGAAAGACACAACGTGCACGAATCTTTATTCAGTTTCCACCACCAGGAAGAAAGGAAACACCCGAGTGGCCAGTGACAAGCAGTGCCCTTCACATCAAAGGGCAATGCTGTGTGATCAAGCAGTGAATGGAAGGGGCAGGGACTAAATCAAAATAGAGTTGGAGGGGGAAATAATGCACTCCACTCCCCGTGGCGCCCACCTCTCCCTGAACAACTCCAGGGTATTGGTGGACACTGCGTGCTCCTTCTCCAGAGACACCCGGGCTCTAACACAACTGAGGAAGAGGGGCAGGCAGTCGGCCCTAATGACCCCCTCCACGGCCCGCTGCCTGGACCTGTTTATGGCCAGTTTGGCCAGGCCCAGGAGCAGACCCACGAGAAGGTCTTCAGACCTGCCCTCCCTCCTCCGTACCGGGAGCCCAAAGATCAGGAGCATGGGACTGAAGTGCAACCAAAAGCAGAGGAGGAGGTTTTTGAGGAAATCAAAAAGGGAGTGCAAACACACACACCAAATGTACACGTGGTCCACAGACTCCACAGCACCACAGAACAAGCAGTTGGGCTGGGAGTCCGTGAACCACCGCAATCTGCGGTTGCAGGGGACTGCTGCATGCAGCACCCTCCACCCCAGATCCCCGAGAGAAAGGGGGAGGACTCCCGCGTAGAGGGCCCTCCACAGGGGATCCCCACCGCCCGGTCGCAAATGGGCATGCCAGGGCGTGTCCGGACGGTGGATGAGGGAGAAGAGGTGGACGGTGTGCAGCAGCAGTCGATACAGGGCCCGCCTTTTTATGTCCTTAAAAGGGACAAAACTAAAAGTCCGGAGGTGGTTCTCGGGGTTAAGTACGGGACCTTGGAGCCAACATGAAGATGGTCTGTCATTCTTTTGTTGAGGGTTTTAATTAGAATAGATTCCTACATTGTGGAAATAGGTCCTTTGGCCCAACAAGTCCACACTGACCTTCCAAAGACCAATCCACCCTGACCCATTCCCCTACATTTACCACTGCAGCTAGCACTACAGGCAATCTAGAATGGCTAATTTACCTAACCTGCACATCTTTGGATTGTGGAACGAAATCGGAGCACCTGAAGGAAATCCCCGCAGACAAGGGGAGAATGTGCAAACTCCACACAGACAGTTGCCCAAGGTGGGAATTGAACTAGGATCGCTGGTGCTGAGAGGCAGCAGTGCTAACCAATCAGCTACCATGCTGCACCAGATACCAGGGTGCTTTATGTAGGGAATTTGGATGGGACTGCTACTGATTAAAAGAAATAACTTTAGTGATTTGCAAATGTTCAGATTTGTAAGTCACTAAGCAAGCGCTGCACCTTCCATGTGTGTCATTCCTTTTGTGAGACTGCTGGAGACGTTTTTGACAGACCTAATAAAGTTGAGTGCAAATCTCTTCGGAGCCGTGTATATTTCAGTGCAATGACAGGGTGAGTATAAAGGTGATTAGTGGCTCAATACTCTGAGAAGAAGTGAAACTAGCCTGAAATGGGTTGGAAAATCAATAGAAATGGAATAACTCTGTAATAAAGCTATTGGTAATTGAATAAGGATCCTTTTAAAGCTGCAGACCTCCTTTTTTTTAATGAGCTGCTCATCAATCCTTGTCAATTTCAAATTCTTCAGACTGTGCCATCCAGCAATGCTTAGCGACTGAAAAAAATGATCAGTGGGGTGATGGTGGAGAGAGAGGCAGTATACTTTATTTGCCTTAAAGTGTTCTACCTTCTGTGGCGTTGACTGACCTGTCTCACCTTGTTAAAGTGAGTTAAAAACCTGCTGGGAAAGAGGACTTGCAGAGGCACTGTCTCTGCTGCCACTGGAAGGTACAGGTTCAAACCTCACCTGCTCCTCAGTTGTGTGATAACATCCTTGGACAGGTTGGCTTGAAAATGTTTACCTGGCCCTCCTGGATCAGAGGCTTGAGTGGAAGGAGCTGACTTCCTGATGCTTGGTCTCCATTCGCCAACTCAAGCAGGTGGTGTTGGCACACTATTCAACATGCCTAGGATCTCCCATGAGAACGGGAAGACTCTTAAAACAGTGCAGGAACTTTAAAGTGCAAGGGCTCAACCTACTAATTGTCCATCACATGAAACAGTGTGATCATGCAGAACTTCATTAGGGCTGATATCTCTCAGCTCCCCATATACACTCAGTAGATATTGTCAGGAACAATGCCCTTATTCTGATGAAGGGCTTATGCCCGAAATGTCGATTCTCCTGCTCCTCGGCTGCTGCCTGACCCGTTGTGCTTTTCCAGCACCACACTGTCGACTCCGATCTCCAGCATCTGCAGTCCTCACTTTCTCCCAGCTATTGTCAGGACATTGGTACATGGAACCATTTTCTCTGCACCGACTGCAATCCTGGCATGTGTGCAGTGGAAGGTGGGATGGGATGTGTCACTGGATAATGAACATGGCCAGAAGCTTTCCCCAATTTTGTCACGACTCTATTCAAAATGTGGCTGCTGAGGGCAATCGCAGGACAGCGACTCAATGGTCAGCACAGAGCCATAGAGTCCTACAGCACAGAGACAGGCCCTTTGGCCCAAACTAGTCTGTGCTGATCAAAATTACCATCCATGCTAACCCCATTTTCCTTGGCCTGTATACTTCTGAACCTTTCCTGTCTGCTAGGTAAAAACAATGACTGCAGATGCTGGAAACCAGATTCTGGATCAGTGGTGCTGAAACATCGATTTCGCTGCTCGTTGGATGTTGCCTGAGCTGCTGTGCTCTTCCAGCACCACTGATCCAGGACCCTTTCCTGTCTGTTGCCTCACAGCACTAGCGATCCAAATTCAATTCTGGCCTTGGGCGACTGTGTGCGTGCGGAGATGTGTGTGGGTTATGTAGATTGGCCATGCCCAAATGGAACTCTACTGGCATTCCTTGAAAATCTTTGGGTCAAAATCCTGGAACTCCCTTCCAAAAGACACTGTGTGAGTGAGGACTAGAGTCTGAGGACTGAAGATAATGGCTCCCCACCACATTCTCCAAGATAATTTGAGATTGGTAGCCAAGCTGACAATGCTGATATCCCATGGACAAATTTTTCCTCTCCCCACTGTCAGGCATCATCCACAACTTCACCACAAAGATCCTTCAGGAGCAACACAAACCAACAGGGTTATTATGCTGAAATTGAGGAGGCATGTGAGAATTCAAGATCCTGCTGCCTACCTCAAATCAGGTTTGAATTAATAAAAAGCTAGTACGTAATCTGAAAGTACACCCTAATCAGCACTTTTCCTTATCCCTCTCTGTCTCTCTCTGCCACACATTTCCAGACATGTGATTCCCGTGTCATGATGGAGAATGGAAAGCCCATATTTCAGCATGTAACAAAGGAAAAAAAAAGTAAATATGTCAAAACACTCGTTCTGTCTATTTGTAAAACCAATTGAATCAATCAAAATACATTTTGAAAGGGTATCCCTCAATTCTTTTTTCTGTAACTGTATTTTTAATGATAAACAGAAGTATACAAACACTATGGCATTTCATCCACTAAATTATTTTTAATTGCTTGCCATTGTTGGGAGGCAATGTCCTAGTGGTATTATCGCAGGCCTATTAACCCCAAGGCCCAGGTAATGTTCTGGAGACTTGTATTCAAATCCTGCTACAGCAAATGATAGAATTTGAATTCAGTTAAAATCTGGAAATAAGAGTCTAATTGTGAATTTGTTGGGGAAAAGCACATCTGGTTTACTAATGTCCTTGAAGGAAGGACATTACCTCGTCTGGCCTACATCTGACTCCAGATCCACAGCAATGTGGTTGACTATTAACTGTCCTCTGGGCAATAATTGCTGGCCTAGCCATTGATGTCCATACCCTGTGATTGAATAACAAAAGTTACACCTTGTTATGAAAGCTTGCGTCTCTCTTAAATATTTGGATGTTTATTTGAAAGATTGTCAGTTTATGCTTCACTTTAGAGACACAATTCATGTTGACCCTTCTGTATGATACTGTGGGAATGTTGCACTATTGAAGATATCAACTTTCCATTGTGATGTTTTGTTAAGATCCTATCTGTCCTCTTAAAAAGATATAACTAAATTCAAGGCACAACATTAGATGACTACTCTGGGAGTCTTGGTCATTGTTTACAACCCATGCAGCATCACTCAAGAAGATTTAATTATAGGAGTTTCCTGTTTACAAATTGGCTGCCACATTCACCTGTGTGACTACACGTCAAAATAATTAACTGACGATGAACCACATTAGGATATCCTGCGGTGATGAAGGATACTATATCCTTTATTCCTTGTTTTGTTCTGACTATTCCCACTGATGAGGTTACAATTCAAGATGTTGGGTCCTTGGACTCCTCCATCGCCAGAACACAACAACACGACGGTTGGAGGAAGAGCGCCTCATCTTCCGCCTGGGAACCCTCCAACCACAAGGAATGAACTCAGATTTCTCCAGTTTCCTCATTTCCCCTCCCCCACCTTGTCTCAGTTGATTTCTTCGAACTCAGCACCGCCCTCCTAACCTGCAAATTTCTTCCTGACCTCTCCGCCCCCACCCCACTCCGGCCTATCACCCTCACCTTGACCTCCTTCCACCTATCACATCTCCATCGCCCCTCCCCCAAGTCCCTCCTCCCTACCTTTTATCTTAGCCTGCTGGACACATTTTCCTCATTCCTGATGAAGGGCTTTTGCCCAAAACGTCGAATTTCCTGTTCCTTGGATGCTGCCTGACCTGCTGCGCTTTAACCAGCAACACATTTTCAGCTACAATTCAAGATGGCCTCCTTCACGTCACCCAAG
Organism: Hemiscyllium ocellatum; assembly: GCF_020745735.1. Taxonomy (NCBI): domain Eukaryota; kingdom Metazoa; phylum Chordata; class Chondrichthyes; order Orectolobiformes; family Hemiscylliidae; genus Hemiscyllium; species Hemiscyllium ocellatum. The sequence continues at coordinate 7,895,720 of NC_083416.1, forward strand.
TCAAGGCGTGGTGTTTTCCCTTCTCACTTGATTTATTTGCCCAAAATAAGCATATCAGGAATAATAGGGAACCAAGCGATCAATGAGAGTGAGAAGTATGCATATGAATTTTTATTTGATATTGGCTGATGGGATACGGGTATCACTGGGTAGACCAACCCTCATTACCCCTAACCGCCCTGAGGAAAGTGATGAGGAGTCACTATAGCCCTTAGGATGGAACAGGAGGAGGTAGACTAGCCCCCAACAGACCCTCGCTCTGTTATTTGCTAAAATCATGGCCAATCTAATGTGATTGACGAAGTTATAGCAATTAATACTAGTAAATAAACACGACTGAGATATTGTTGAATATAAAAGCTGACAGACCCACTGTACCTGATTGACTGCAGTTTTTAAATAGGTAGCTGCAGAGATAACGGATTAATTAGTTGTGATTTTCCAAATTCCCAAGATTCCTGAATAATATCAGTGGATCAGGATGTAGCAGACAATACACTGCTGTTCCAACATGAGAAAGAAGCAGATCTACAATGAGTGTACCCAATGTCAATCATCAGGCAACTGGTGGAATCCATTTTGAATTAAGTGGTAACTGGGCATTTACTAATTCATAATATAGTTAGAGTTAAAACAGTTTTACAAGAGAGAAACAATGATGTATCTGTTCAAGGCTATTGGGGATGTAACAACATAATGCATTGGGTATTTCTAAAGGTATTTGTCAAGGACTGAACACAAGATAAGGGGCTCTTGGGGCTGGTGATAAAATATTTGGAGGGTTGCGGATTGGTTAGTAAATTAAACAAAAGTGTAGGAATGAAAAGGAATTTTTCAGGTTGTTTTGTGTGGAGGGTCATTAAGATGACTGCTCGAGTTTCAGCTCGGTACAATTTACGGAAGGGATTTTGATGAAGGGATCAAATGTAATGCATTCATGTTGTGTGACAATAGGTGAGTAACCTGTGATGAAGACACAGTGGCTGCAAAGTGATACTGACAGGTTGGGTTATTGTGCAGGACTATCACAGTTGGAGTACAATGTGAGGAACTGTCAGGCTATTTGTTAGGGAGATTAGAAAAACAGATTTTTAAAAAAACTGCTAAATGCTAGTCATAGTCATAGCAGTGTACAGCACAGAAACAGACCCTTTGGTCCAACTTGTTCATGCTGATATCCTAAATTAATCAAGTCCCATTCACCAGCCTTTGGCCTATGTCCCTCTAAATGCTTCCTATTCAAATACCTATCCAGATGCTTTTTAAATGTTGTAATTGTACCAGCCTCTCCCACTTCCTCTGGAAGCTCATTCCATACACACACCACCCTCTGCATGAACAAGTTGTCCTTTAGGTCCCTTTTAAATCTTTCCCCTCTCACCCTAAACCTATGCCCTCTAGATCTGGACTCCCCCACCCCAGAGAAAGGACCTTGCCTATTTACATTATCCATACACCTCATAATTTTATAAACCTCTATATGGTCACCCCTCAGCCCCCGACACTCCACAGGGAAAACAGCCCCAGCCTATTCAGCCTTCCCCCTAGCTCAAACCCTCCAACCCCAGCAACATCCTTGTAATCTCTTCTGAACCCTTTTAAGTTTAATAACATATTTCTCTATAGCAGGATGACGCGAATTGAATGCAGTATTCCAAAAGTGACCTCACCAATGCCCTGGCCAGCCACACCATGACATCTCAACTGGTATACTCAATACACTGACCAATAAAGGCAAACATATAATTGTACAACACTTAGATGAAACTGCACCTGGAATCTGTTTTGTAGGTAGCATTACCTGAGAGGTAGTGCAACAAATATGCATTGATTTACTTATGGATGAGACAGTTTCCTGGGAGACAGACTGAGTTGAAGGGGTTTATAATCTCTGAAGTTTCAAGGCCTCTGTTTCATTCCCCAGCTTTAGCAAACCTGTCTCCAACCCTGTTCAGAGGGTACATCAAAATCCCAAAGAGTAACATCTTCTCTCTGAGGGGTGGTTTGAGATATGGGTGGAAAATGCAGCACATCATCTTCAGATCAGGTTGCCAGCAATCTTGGATTAAGAGAAGTCTTGTCATTCACCTGATTGTGAATCTTTGGCATATTCCAGCATGGACCAGCGTGGATGCTGCATGGCTGAGTATATTTCTCAATGGTCAGATGATGGGTCTGTAAAGACATAAAAGGATATGGGGAACATTTATGTGGAAGATCAACTGTAATCTAATTGGAAGGAGGATCAGGATAAAGGTGCTGCATGGCCTATTCCTGCTCCTATTGCTTATATTTTGAAGAGTGAATCTCACAGGCGAAGATAGAGCCTGCAATTTAAGATATATAACAAGTACTCAGTTTGTTAGGATGCATCAACAGCATTTATGTGAGCAAGCAACTTACTTAGTCTATGTCAAAACCTATTTTGTGCCTTTTCAAAGTTAGTTAAAGCTAACAAGGGGAAAGTTTTTGAATAGGTTTTATTTATGTGGTAATTAGGCTCTTCAAATCACATGTATATATTTATATAGAATACGTAACATACGTATAATATATACCACATAGTAGAAAGTAATGGCCTAGTGCTACTATCTCTGAATTATTAATCCAATGACCCAGGTAATGCTCTGGGGACCTGGGTTCGAATTCCACGATGACAGATGGTGGAATTTGAATCCAATAAACAAAGAGCTGAATTAACTTACTGCCAATTGTTGAGGAAAAACCCATCAGGCTCATCAATATTCTTTAGGGAAGGAGCCTGCCATTCTTACCTGCTCTGGCCTATACGTAACACCCACAGCAATGTGGTTGACTCTCAACTGCCCTCTGGGCAATAAATGCTGGCCTTGCCAGTGACACACTCATCCTGTGAATAAATAAAGGAAAATAAAAGCTTATTAAGAATATACCCGTGTGTGTGCAAACCCCCGAAGAGAAACTACCTTTAAAGAAACTTCAGAAAGCATTGAAGCTTTAAGACAGAGATTAGATTACTTACAGTGTGGAAACAGGCCCTTCGGCCCAACAAGTCCACACCGACCCGCCGAAGCGCAACCCACCCATACCCCTACCCCTACATATACCCCTTACCTAACACTATGAGCAATTTAGCATGGCCAATTCACCTGACCCGCACATCTTTGGACTGTGGGAGGAAACCGGAGCACCCGGAGGAAACCCACGCAGACACGGGGAGAACGTGCAAACTCCACACAGTCAGTCGCCTGAGGTGGGAATTGAACCCAGGTCCCTGGCGCTGTGAGGCAGCAGTGCTAACCACTGTGCATTGGTGGACACTGCTTGTAAGTGTATCCTAACAATTATATTGGAAAGAAGTTTCATAGATTTTTAAGGGCTAGATAACTACATACTATTTTACATATCAAATGCAGACTAGTTTATGGTGTTCTTAGATCTAAAACATTGCAAAGAATAACAAATAAATTCATTGGGAAAGCTGTATATATATCGAAGTTAGAGACTAGTTATTTTTTTGCTTTCTACACAATAATGGAGAGAGTTGTGAAATTTAAAGTGCCAAGCATCCAGGAATACCACTCGATAAGAATTTGGCTTGTTCAGTCATTGTAAATGGCCTTGACTGATAGTCTACTGTGGAATAAGCCTTGCTATTGTCACAAAACAACATAATTTCAACTCACTGTGAAAAACGCCACAACAGATCTGCTGGGTATATTATCAGTTCCTATTATCACAAATAGATAACTTTTCAGTAAGACTGGTAACATGTGAGCAAGGCTTCGATTACTAACAACGGAAGGGGCCAGTAGATAGGATGATTTCTGTTTCGAGCAATGGATTAGCTTCACCAGTTTAATGCCAAGGCAACTGGTTTAAAGTGCCACCACCACCACCACATAATTTGGTCAAAATATACCCTGACTAACCATGACCAAGCCTATTAAAGAGTCACTGGGAGACTTACTGAACTGTTATATCAAGCAAGCGTTTCTAATCTGTCATATGTCAAGTGTCACAGTCTACTGTCTGTGGTGAAGTTCAAAGGAAAGTAGAGAGAGGGAGAGATAAAGAAAATACCAGAATCAGTTGTCTGCAATATTTTACAGCCACTGTACAGGCTGAGTTTAATGCGACAGTGATTAAAATGTTATAGTCTGATCAAGATGCATGCATGTACATTACAGCAGAATAATCATATATAATGTTTTGCAGAGTTTAATGTTTGAGTCACTATATAAAAAAGTATTAAGTGTGCAATTTGTTGATAATGTGACAAAAGGGATATCTGACATACATTTTCTGACTATCTATCCCCTTCTCTGTCACAGACATCCCACTCAAGTACCTATATCACACTTAAGAAAGTTAAAAAATTGCACAACACCAGGTTATAGTCCCACAGGTCTATTTGGAAGTAGTAGCTTTCGGAGTGCTGTTCCTTCTTCAGATGCCTGACAAAGGAGCAGTGCTCCAAAAGCTAGTGCTTCCAAATAAACCTGTTGGACTATAACCTGGTGTTCTGTGTTTTTTAACTTTGTTCATCCCAGTCCAACACTGGCACATCCACATCACACTTAAGAAAAGAAGGTAGCCATTTCATCTGGGATAAAACTCTTTCTAATATTTGAACTGACTTGACAATCTTTACTTCATAAGATCTGTAGATTGGAAAGCAACAAAATCCTGATATTGCAGAGTGAGTTCTTAACTTGACTTCTTAATGGTATACCTCATGGCAGCAAAATCCAGTGGCTCAGTGGTTAGAATTACTATCTCACAGGGCCAGGGATCAGGCTTCAGTTCTATCCTTGGGTGATGGTCTGTATGGAGTTTGCACATTCTCCCTGTGTCTGCATGGGTTTCCTCCCACAATCCAAAGACGTGCAGGTTAGGGTGGATTGGCTACGCTAAACTGCCCATGGTGGTCAGGGATGTGTAGATTAGGTGCATTAGTTGGGGATACATGTAGAGGAATGGGTTGGTGTAGACTTGTTGGACTGAAGGGCCTGTTTCCACACTGTAAGTGTTTTATGAAAATATCCACAATGGGCAAGCAGCAGAAAATTGCTTTTTATAAGAATCTATGTTGGAACAACTTTTGTTTAAAACGTACATAAGTGAGTTTGACTCAGATTATATGTGAGTCATGCCAGATTGAGGGGTGCATTTTAATAAAGAAGATGACTGTGTCAAAATGAAAAAAAATTTATAAATGATCACATCGCTAACAAACAAACTTTAATTGCATTATGGTAAATAATTTCATCTGGAAGGATAAGGATGCCTCATACCCCTTGGGGGTTGAGGGAAACATTGAATTTGGTTTGGTATTAGGGACACTGCTGTTGTCCTATCATTGCCCAAATTGATGCCCACCTAATTATCTGTTACCCACCATTTCTGATATCCAACCCAGCAACAAGTGAAAGACTTGCTATAAAGTGGATACAAACCTTAACAGAGTTGCTTGCAAGCTTCTTTGGGAGTACAGTAAATACACCTACAAAGACAGTCAGGACTGATTGAGGACCACCCCACCACCTCCTTGCCCTACCTGGTGACTCCCCTAACACCATCCACTGTGACACAAGCCCATTAACTTCAGTTCAACCATTACTTACCTATACCTTGCACCCTCAGCAGTCCAAGTCTGTGAGTGGCACAGTGGCACGGTGGTTAGCACTGCTGCCTCACAGCGCCAGAGAACTGGGTTCAATTCCCACTCGGACAACCGTCTGTGTGGAGTTTGCACATTTTTCCAGTGTCTGCGTGGGTTTCCTCCAGGTGCTCCGGTTTCCTCCCACAGTCCAAAGATGTGCAGTTTAGGTGAATTGGCTATGCTAAATTGCCTGTAGTATCAGGTGAAGGGGTAAATGTAGGGGAATGGGTCTGGGCGGGTTGCTCTTTGGAGGATCGGTGTGGACTTGTTGGGCTGAAGGGCCTGTTTCCACACTGTAAATAATCTAATCTAATTTCATAGGTGCAGTACCAGCAGCAGCCACTGGCTCCTTGTGGCACTGCCAAACATTGTCAAACTCCCACCCGCTCATTGGCATGTGTGGGGAGGTGATGGCCCAGTAGTATGATCACTGGATCCAGGGTCTTGGGTTTGTATCCTGCCATGGTGGAAACTAAATTCAATAAAAGTCCAGAATTTAATGTCTAATAGTGACCATGAAATTATCACGGGGGAAAACTGATCTGGTTCACTAAAGTCCTTTATGGAGGGTAACAGTGATCCTTACTTAGTCTGACCTACATGTGACTCCAGACACATAGCAATGTGGTTGTCTCTTAACTCTCCTGTGGGTATTTAGGGATGGACAATAAATGCTGGCTGGCCAGCGATGTCCTCATCCTCGGAACAAATAAAACAAAACAAGACTCTCAGTCAGCTCTCTAACCAGACTCCACTGATATTGCTCCAAGTGTCTAAATGGGGGAGCAGAGATCTTGTGGGCAGATCACCAATACAGTAAAGCCATAAGATATCAAACAAAACATTGGAGTTCACTGATTTTATTCCTGTAGATATTAAGTTACGTTAAACTTTTTGATTGATCGATTTGATTTATTGATTGTCACATGTACCTAAGTAGAATGAAAAGTTTTGTTTATGAGCAGTACAGACAGATCATTGTAAGCAAGGACGTACAAATTATGGGGTGAGAGAAAATACTTGGACAGAGAAAGGCATACAGGTTATACCACAGAGGTTGTGTGGTAGGCAAGACCAACATTAACAAGATCAGCTTTATTTGAAGTTAGAGTCCATTCATTGATCCAGTAACAGCTGGGAAGAGCTGTTCCTGAACCTGCTGGTGAGTGTGTTTAAGCTTCTGAATCTGCTGCCTGATGGAAGAGATTGTAGGAGAGCATTTGTTCGGTCACACTTTGAATACCGAAAATGGTTTTGAAATTATGAAAGGATATAGAGATGGTGAAGTATCAGAAGAGTTTCACAAAAATGATGCCAGAACTGGGGAGCTACACCTCAGATAAATTGAGCAGGCAGGCAGGAGAGCACTGAGGGGTGATGAGTTGGAGGTCTTCAAGGATAAAAACTTTGATAGGATTGACTAGGAGAAGGTAGTTTCACTGGTTGTGGTAGACCAGAACTTGAGGCCAGCGAGGTAAGACAGTCATCAATAAATCTAACAGAGAATTCACAAGAGGCTTCCTTACCCAGAGAATGTTTTGAATTTTAAATGCGTTGCCAAGTGAAAGTGTTGGGAGAAATAACATAGGTACATTCAAGTGAACAAAAGTGAATGAAATAGAAGGAACAAAAATGCAGTAAGCACTCAACAAGCCCAGTGGCTTCTATGGAGGGAGAGAGAGATGGGGGGAAAGAAATATTGATGGATAAAAGAACAATACTGGGGATGCTGGAATTCTGAAATTAAAGGAGAACGTGTTTGAGAAACTTGGTGGGTCTGGCAGCAACTGTGGAGCAAACCAGAGTTAGCATTTCAAATCTGGTAAAACTCTTCTCCAGACAGTTGGTGGACCTGAAATGGAAAGCCTGTTTTTCTCCCCGGACTGACTGTGTTTGGTTGTTCCCGTTTATCATTACCAGTTTTCGGCATGTGGCATACATCTTTTTGAAGAAAGGGATAGTCATGCTGATGGGGTTGGATGAAGTCAGTGGGGATCGGAGTGATGAAAGTGGGGAGAATGAGTATTTGGATTATAAAACCTGGGAGGGATGTACTAGGCTGATTTTTATTCTGCAGTGAATATTTGGTACTGCCATGATTGTGGGTGCAATGTACCAATAACAGGTGGAGTCAAGACTGTGGTGCTGGAAGAGTACCATCAGGTCAGGTAGCATCCGAGGAGCAGGAGAGTGGCATTCCAGGCATTCGACCTTCATCAGGAATGAGAGAAGAGGAGAACTTCTTCAAGGTAGGCATCCTTGGAAGAGGCTTTGCAGTGAGATTAAAATCAACTAGGAGAAAGTGAGGACTGCAGATGCTGGAGACCAGAGTTGAGCATGTGGTGCTGGAAAAGCACAGCAGCTCAAGCAGTATCTGAGGAGCAGGAGAATCGATGTTTTGGGCATAAGCCCTTCAATAACAGATGGACTGCAGTAGTTTAGGAAGGTGATGCACCACCACCTTCATAAGAGCAATTGTCGAAGGATGAAAAGGAAATGCTAGTCTAGCCAGTGACACTCGCATTCGGCAAACCAACCTCCAATCTGTTGACTCCATCTACATTTCTCACTGCTTCAGGAAGGCATCCAACATCATCAACAACCCCTCTCACCCCAGTTGTAATCTCTTGTGTCAGAGAGAAGATATAAAAGCTTAAACACATGCACCAACAGATTCAAGAACAGCTTCTTCCCAGCTGTTATTAGACTTTAAATGGACCTCTCAAATTTCAAATCTAATGCCGGTCTCACTCTCTGTGCCCCTTCTGTGCAGCTGTAACATTGCATTCCTTGCTCTGTTCTATTACCCTGATGCACTTTGTATGGTATGATCTGTCTGTACCGAATGCAAAACAACACTTTTCACTGTACCCAGGCAAATGTGACAAAATAATAAATCAAATCAAATCCCATGAAATAATCTGATCCTCATGAAACATCATATATGTTCTGCTCATGTGCTCCAGTCATGTGCATAGACTACCCACATTTTGGCACACTGGCCTTCATCAGGACATTGAGTATAGAAGTTGAAAAGTTATGTTGCAGTTGCACAGGGTGTTGGTGAGGCTGCACTTGCAGTATTATGTTCAGCCTTAGTTACCTTGCTACAGGAAGGGTGTTATTAAACTGCAAAGAGTGCAGAAGAAATTTACAAGGATGCTTCCAGAATTCAAAGGTCTGATTTATAGGGAGAGGTTGGACAAGCTAGGATTTTTTTTCTTTAGAGCATAGGAGATGGAGAGGTGTTCTTATAGAAATGTGTAAGATCATGAGAGGCATGGATCGGATAAATGCACTCAGTCTTTTTCCTGGTGTAGGGGAGTCCAAACTTAGAGGATGTAGGTTTAAGGTGAGAGAGGGAAGGTATAAAAGGGATCTAAAGTGCAACCTTTTCACGCAGTGGGTGGTATGTGCGTGGAATGAGCTGCCAGAAGAAGTGGTGGAGGCTGGTACAATTACACCATTTAAAAGGCATCTGGATGGGTGTATGAATAGGAAAGGATTAGAGGGATATGGGCCAAATGTGGAAAAATGGGGCTAAGCTAATGTAGGATATCTGGTCAGCATGGATGAGTTGGACCAAAGGGTCTGTTTCTGTGTTATATATCTCTATGATTCTATAATTCTAATTATGTCATTTAAAAGGCATCTGGATGGGTATATGAACAGGAAACATTTAGAGGAATATGGGCCAAGTGCTGGCAAAATGGAACTAGATTAATTTAGGATATCTTGTTGACATGGACAAGTTGGACTGAAGGGTCTGTTTCAATACGGTATAACTCTATGACTCTAATTACATTATTTAAAAGGCATTTGGTACATGAATAGGAAGGGTTCAGAGGTAACCCAGCAAATATTGCTGGAAAAGCTCAGCAGGTATGGCAGCATCTTTGGAGAGAAATCAGAGTGATCCTTCCTCAGTGTTCAGAGGGAATGGTGCAAATGTTGAAAAATAGGATTAAATTAATTTGGAAAATCTGATCAGCATGGACGAGTTGGACCGAAGGGTCTGTTTCCATGCTGCACATCTCTATGGTTCTATGACTCTAATTACAGCATTTAAAAGATATCTGGAAGGGAATATGAATAGGAAGGGTTTACAGGGATATGGCGCAAATTCTGGAAAATAGGACTAAATTCATTTAGAATATCTGGTTGGCATCGACGAGTTGGACTAAAGGGTCTGTTTCCATGCTGTGCATCCCAATGGTTCTATGACTAATTACACCATTTAAAATACATCTGGTTGGGAATATGAATAGGAAGGGTTTAGAAGGATATGGGCCAAGTGCTGCAAAATGGGACTGGATTAATTTAGGATATCTGGTTGGCATGAACGAGATGGACTGAAGGGTCTGTTTCCATGCTGTATAACTCTATGACTCTATAAATAGAGAGAAAAAAATGTTTAAAACATATTACAGTTCAACTTGGAAATCTCTCAGAGGGAGGAAACCCCAGGAGGAGATATCTAATTTTTATTTTTGTTTTAGCTGCTTTGTTGATTGGGGAGGTGGATGGATATTGGGAGTAACTCTGGCTCCGCCTGGCGGTATATTCACACTGGCAGCTGCCTGGGCGAGGCGAGAGCTGCAGACAGGGATCAATAGCAGTTAGAGGGAGGCGTAATATCAGAACAGCCTATAGTCAGAGCCCAGCACACTCGCTCAGTGCTGCTATTGTATGGACAGAGGAGCAAATCACGTCCCTACAAGACTCCAGCAGAAGAAGCTAGAGAGAGGGAAGAAGTGCTTATTTTATTTTATTTTTTAACTGGTAGTTTATAATACCCTTTTTGCAAAAAAAAGACAAGAAATCAACATGATGATGTCAGGATACCAGGGTAAAAAGAACATTCCTCGTATAACGGTAGGTAACTAACTCTCGTGCATCTTCCAATTGTACAGTTAATCTGTGCTTTGGATTATGTGCGTTGGGAGCTAGATGAGGGTTGCAAGTGCTTCAGGGATGTACATTTACAGGATTGTAGCCTTCCAGCACATAGTGCTGCAGATCAGACAAGCCTTAAAATGCGGCTTTTTTTTGCGTATTGTGGGGAAACGCAGCGTGAAAATGCAAGGAGGTGAAATTGAAAGAAAGAGGTCCGCTTTGCAATTTAATCGAGGCTATCGGAGGGCGGGGTGCTCGATGATTTCCATTCCCACCCCCGTGTTTTTTCTCGCCTATTTCATTGCAACTTTGAAATGAGAGGGGGTTTAAATGGAGTGGTGATTGAGCTTACAAAGGGAGATAATGTGGACAGAGCAGCAGCAGTGATGTTGGATTTCAAAATAGTTCTTGTGTGTGCGCGCGTTGTGAATTTCAAAGCGTGTTTTGTCTCACGCACAAACTCGGCTGGTATTGTGAAATGGAATTGTCTGAGAAGCATGTTTGGATCAGTGTTGTCTGTGCCCATCTGTACGTTACTTCAACGCGGGCAAGAGAATCAGCTAGCAAAGCGAGACACCACCCAGTTAGAGTCCAGTCTCTTGTCCCTCTGTTGTAGCAAGCAAGCATTTCACAGTGACATGAATTAGACGCTGAGCTGGTTTGAGAACAGGCACACGGATCAACTTCAGTCCCTTGACTGTGTGTCCTTTCTGCATTTTTTTTATTGTTGAACCCAGTCTTATTGCTGTAGTGGTGGTGTGTGTGGGGTTGGGGGGGAATTACCTCCTGTGTTTCTGCAAATCGGAATCTGTTGGGAAGGCAGTCTCAGGTCAAACAAAAGGAACTAGCCCACTGCATTTAAAAAAAAACGTGTGACTAGCAGGTTTTGACCCTTTTTAATAAGGGAAATTGAATGTGGGTGTTGGCCAGTGTTGGATCAATATTTAATACGTTCATGGCTTTCAATAAGATCAATTATTAACGTTAACTTTTAAAATCAATGTCAGCAATGCAAGATTTCAGTATGAGATGGTTAAAATTGTCGATATATTTTGACTGTTCAGTGCATCTTTGTTGTATTGTTTGGGTGGAGTCAGAACGGGTGGGTGGAGAACAGGAGGTCGAATCCCTTGATAGCCCAATGTGGTAGCTCTCTGAATCCCAATGTGCTCAATAGCATTGGTTCGAATGATGTGTAGTGAAATCCCAACACAAGCTGTGAAGGTAAATGAGTGCAGTTGTAATTTTGGATTTTGAAAATTAAAGGCACTTTTTGAAATCTTAAAACAGTTTTTTTTGTGAAATGACATTTTGTTTGATTCACAAGAAATGGAATCTGCTGCCATGTCACCCAACACACATCCAATCTTGGGTATTGTGGAAGCTAGGCTAACTAAAACAGGTCTTTGTTCTCTCATTGTCTTCCTTCCCAAAAGCCATTCCTTGGCTTTCCTCTGTTATGTTCCTTTGTCAGCCATCTTGAGGCTACCTTTGATCCTGGGCCCATTGAATATTTTGGATCTGACCTGAGCTGAAAGGGGAGGACAAAGACGTGAGGGCTGGGGTTGAGGCCTCTGCTCTGATATTGGCTTCCAGACTTTAGGAATGTTCACTCCATTACTCCCTGAAGAGATTTTGTGTGCTGCAGGTTTCTGTCATACATTGTCTCAAAGGGTGGTGGAAATGACCATTTTTTTTTCCAGAGTGAATTCGATGCAAACTTGAAAAGGAGGGTGAGAGAGTCATTCAAAACAAGAGGGGGAGGTGGGGCGTTGGGACCAATGTGATGGCTGTTTGAAAGTGTAGCTACGGACATGATGGGACAAATAACCATGTGTGCTGTTGCATTAGTATGATAAGAGGCAAAATCATACGGTTAATGTTTTCTAACATTGCCTTTGAAACATGAATGTATTTTCATTCTGTGATAAATTTCCAAATGGATCACTTCAAAATTTGGACGTTCACATACAGAAATAACAACAGCTCCCATAATTATGTCTGCATTTTGCCCAGTTGGATTTCGGCATTTCAGTTGGCGCAGTGAATAGCGAGACTGGTCCGTGTATGTGTATTGTCACTTCGACTTGTCAGCTCGGTTTTTAAGTTCAAGAGGTCGAGGTTTCAGCGTTCTCGTCAGATCTGCTTACCTTGATCTGGTTCCTTCCTTCACAAGGTAAAGTGCTGTGTGTAAACAGTTGCTTTGAATTTGTGCTCGGGGGAGTGGAAAGAGGAAATGGCTAGTGGGAAAGGGTTTATGCTCTTAAATCTGTCAGTTGCACCTCAATCACTCTGAGAGGACATTGGGAGTAATGGCTTGATTTCTTCATTAATCTTCTCCATAATGTGCTGTGGGAGGCCCTATGATGTTGCAATTTGACTTGACGGAATAGTTGGACTTACTCATTGAGAAATTAGGTACACTCTCGTCACATTGTTCTTACCCAATGAGGAGTGCTGGTGTGTAAGGTGAGCAAATACAAATTGGATTCTACCAGTAGCTTTTGAGGGTGCAGTGCTCCGTGATGAGGTTTTCCATGGGTTTATGGACCTTTTTTGGTTATAGGTCATCCCTGCCTGATTGTTACTACTCAATTAAAACTGAGACTCTGACCTAGCTTCCATGTTTAACACTGGTGCAGTGGAATTTTTTTGCCTTTGATGTTAGTAGAAAGGTTGTGAGCATTAAGATGATGGAAGACCACATCGTATTTGTGTCTCGTCCTGAGATTGATTGCTCCGATTAGTCTGCAGTTCCATTACCGCTGTCTCATGTGACTGCCAGGATGGTAGCGAGTAAGCTGGAGAGGCCTTCACTTTGCAGATAGCATATGCCAGAAGCTGCCCTGTAAGTGCTGAAGACAGGCTTATGTAATTGCAGATGTGCTGCATCAGACCACACTTTGAACGCGATACTCTCATTCGGTTCACTGAAGTTGAGTCGCCTCAGTGAGTCAGCAAGTTCAAGGAATATGATGAACATATTCACGTGACAGAAGAGGCGATTCTGCATTTAGTTTGCTGAGAATGCTGAAGATTGCATAAATTATCAACTTTTTCTTTTTTGAGACATTTTTACGATTAGAATGTTGACATTTTATTTACTGCCTCTCATCAGTGGCTGCTGCTAATGTTTCCATCTTAAGTCAACTTTAATTTTGGGGCTGAAAAAGTAGACACTTTTCAAGATGTTTGTGAAAATAAAGAGCATGGGGCATTTCATGTCGTCATTTAGTGAAGGATTACTGGGATTAATTTAATACCTCCCCTTTTGTTATATACGCAGATTGGACGATCCATAAAATATTTGAAGAAGTGGTATTAGATTTAAAACATGGGCAATCTTCTTGGGAGTATGGGGCAATTGTTTCTTGAGGGGGTTGGTGGATTTGCTTTGCAGTTTTAGAGTTTGCCCACTGGGAAAGCACGAGGCATCCCTCTAGTGGCAGAGCTCCACAATTACATAATTCTGGGTTCGCTCCCAAATTCCTCATTTCATTTCACCCTGCCCCACCTGCCAAACATCAATCATAAATTGGAAGTGTTCTGATGAATGAGCGACGCTCCGAACATTAGTGCTTCCAAATAAACCAGTTGGGCTATAACCTGGTGTTGTGATTTTATAAATTTGAATGTCCATCGTGAAGATTTCTGACTTGTTAAACATTATTGTCTAAGTGGAATGATTTTAATTATAGTTCATGGGGCATGGACATAATTGACCAAGCCAATGGGGAGTGGAGTGCATTATTTCCCCCTCCAACTCTGTTTTGATTTAGTCCCTGCCCTCCCCTTCGCTGCTTGATTACACAGCATTGCCCTTTTGTGAAGGGCACTGCTTGTCACTGGCCACCCGGGTGTTTTCCTATCTTTCTGGTGGTGGCAATTGAATAAAGATTTGTACACTTTGGCTTGGTCAATTTTTTTTTTAAACAATGCCAGAAATTGCTGGAGAAACTCAGCAGGTCTGGCAGCATCTATGGAGAGAAAGCAGAGTCAACGTTTTGAGGCTGGAGGTGAAAGTGAGGACTAAGATGCTGGAGGTTAGAGTCAAGAACGTGGTGCTGGAAAAGCACAGCAGGTCAGGCAGCATCTGAGGAGCAGGAAAATAGACGTTTTGGACAAAAGCCCTTTAAGGGTCTGAAGACCCTTCAAACCAATACATTTTGCAGCATTTAAAAGGATTTAGAGCGATACAGGCCAAATGCTGGCAAATTGGACTAGGTTAATTTAGGATGTCTGGTTGGCATGGAGGAGTTGAACCAAAGGGTCTGTTTCCGTATTGTATGGCTCTATTTGGCCCTTTGAACTGAGTGGCTTGCTGGGCCATTTCAGACAGCATTGGAGAGGTCAACCACATTGCTGTAGGTGTGGAGTCATGTGTAGGCCAGACCTGCAAAACACTGGCAGATTTCCTCACCTAAAATAATGATGCCAGTGAACTGGGTGATGGACCATGGCAATGAACTGAAATGGGGGAACTGCTTTTTCAGTAAGTCATCACTGTATAGGATCATTCATCATTTATTTCTTGTCCCTTGTTTGCCCCGAACATTGATATTTCACCAAATACTTGGAGGAGGGAAGTGGTTTGGAGGAACCATTGCAAAGTCTTTGTCAATAATGCTCACAATGTGGGGTAGTCACATGGTTCGTGCTATTGCCTGTTTGACACTCCAACCCAATTCTGCAATGCAAGTATGCAATCTGAATTCGCAACATACAGCTGTACCATTCTGCGCACACATATCTGAGCTGGAGCGATGTCACATTGCCTCCTGTTTGCACCTTTTGACAGGAAGGTTAGGATGGACATTCATCGAAAGAGATTGGGATTAAATTTAAGTTGCTGAATGAATGCAGAGTAGACAAGCAGGAGGCTGGAAGAACACAGCAAACCAGGCAGCATCAGGAGGTGAAGAAGTCAACGTTTCGGGTGTGACCCTTCTTCAGCTGGGTATAAGGGGAGCTGCAGATAAATGAGGTGGTGAAGGTTTTGGATGGGGAGAGGGTGAGGTAGGGATAGGCGAACACAGTAGAGGATAAATGCAGAGTCCCTCTCCATCCAAGTGGATGTGAAGTATCCCATCATAACGCACAACTTATCCTTTAATGATACCACAATGTTTGCTTCAAGTATTGCACTCCTTACCCATTGGGTCTGTGGTGGCTGCATTTTTTTTTATATAGGCCATTAGATTCCCTACAGTGTGGAAACAGGCCCTTCAGCCCAACCAGTCCACATCAACCCTCTGAAGAGTAACCCACCCAGATCCATTTCCCTCTGACTAATGCACCTAACCTGCACATCTTTGTGAGTGTGGGAGGAAACTGGAACACCCGGAGGAAACCCACGCAGACACTGGGAGAACGTGCAAACTCCACACAGACAGTCGGCTGAGGCTGGAATTGAACCTGGGACCCTGGTGCTATGAGGCAGCAGTGCTAACCACTGAGCCACCGTGCTGCCCTACGTTGTTTGTTGTATGTAATTCTCCACATGTTGACATTTAACATCCCATTTAAGGGAGTTGTTGACCTTTTTACCGTTAATGCCAACCAAATGAACAGAGTTACAATCACTGTACTGACACTAAGAATCTTGGCATCTGGGGTTACTTTGCGTGCAATGTAGAAGTTGGCTTGGGCTCCAAATTTCCATCCGGCAAGATGGATGAAAGGCAGATTGCTTTAGGCTAGTTAGCCTCGTCACAAACGTGAGTAATTTCAGCATATGTAATGAGAACTTGTATGCACAAGGACTGAATTAGCACAGCAACAACCTTTTAATTGGGACTGCAAAATTGAGTGTAAACTGTCTTGCTCAGTTCAGGTCTTTAATTATTTCATTTGCATCTGTTTACCCCCACCCCCATCCCCACTCCAAATTTTATTTCCAATACCTTTCCAATACTTGCAAACACAAAACGCACTGTTGGTCTGTCTCTGCTTCAATCACATGTTGCTTTCTGTGGGGTAATACAAAATTCATTGGCGACTTAAACCCTCATTATCGCATCTGATTCCTCTCATGAATGGGCAGCGTGCCCATTCATGGTTGGAAACACTGAAGCACTGCCTTTGTGACGAGGTCTCTCTTTATATTCAAGTCACATCCCTTCAAAAGATGTGACTCGTGACAGACTTGGTGTGGTGGGGATGGGCGAGTGCGGTTCCCTGTGGTGGAATTGCAATGGGATGGGCAGAGGGCAAGACTCACTGCAGATTGAGGAGTCTAGGGTTTGTTATTTTTTTTTAGTATGTGGGTTTTCAATCTGTGGCCTTGGAATCCTGGCACTCTAACCTCAATTTGCAAGTTTTTGTTTGCTACCTTCTGGTTTGAATCATTTGACGTGTTGTCCCTTTGGATATTTGGAAAGTGACATTGGAGTCAGTGGTTGGTAAATACTCATCACACTGAGATTTGTTAGCGTCAGTGACTCAACATACATGGAGGTTAATGGCTCTTCACTTAATATGTGATCCTCTGGCCTCCACATATCCATCTGACTCTAAAGCTGCCCATTCATGAGAGGCATCAGATGCGATAATGAGGGTTTAAGTCGCCCATGAATTTTGTATTACCCCACAGAAAGCAACATGTGATTGAAGCAGAGAGACCGACCGACAGTGGGTTTTGTGTTTGCAGGTATTGGAAATAAAATTTGGAGTGGGGATGGGGGTGGGGGTAAACAGATGCAAATGAAATAATTAAAGACCTGAACTGAGCGAGACAGTTTACACTCAATTTTGCAATCTAAGCGTTTCTGATTTCAGTAATTCAAGAATGCTATGTGAGAAGCAAATGCAAGACAGTGGGATATGAATTTGTTCTGTCATACCTAAGCCCAGTATTGCTTATTAGTCTGAATCTGTATGGGACATCAGTCAGGAGCTGGAAGAGCTGCTTCCTGGGTCATGCCTCTCTGCAAAGTGCTGCCTTGCCATCTCTTGCGTTTAGAATAGAGCAGTCTAGTGGCCCTGCATCCACTGATAGGCCAGCCTGCCTTTTCCTTGATGCCGTTGGAAGATCTATAACTGCAGATGCATCCAGCTTTCTAACCTGACCCTGAACCCATTCTCCTGCCTTGTCACGGGGTACAAGGTGGGGATGTGGGGAAACCTTTCTCCTTTTGAACAAGTAAAAGTGGCAGGGATGGGACTGAACTTATTCTGTAGCAATTTCTGTAACATAAAGTAAGGAGGCTTGTTAAATCAGGGCTATGAATGCATAATAATGCTGATCCTTTAATGAAGAAACAAAGGACATCTGTATGGTCAGGAATGTTATGAAACTGAGGACCCATCCTCAGGTATAATTACAATTACTTGTGCTCTTTCTGCACTGTGGGGATTCTGTGATGTTCTGTCATTATTACAGACTGAATAGGTCTGTTTTAATATTAAGGGAGATGAAGTTTGAATAATGATTTGGAGGTGCCGGTGTTGGACTGGGGTGGACAAAGTTAAAAATCACACAACACCAGGTTATAGTCCAACAGGTTTATTTGGAAGTATAAGATTTTGGAGCACTGCTCCTTCAACACGCAGCGCTCTGAAAGCTAGTGCTTCCAAATAAACCTGTTGGACTATAACCTGGTGTTGTGTGATTGTTAACTTTTCTCCACCCCAGTCCAACACCGGCACCTCTGTGTTCTTTCTAAGACGAGGGCCAAAATATCCCTGCAGTCGTGGCCAGCTCTTCTGCCTTAGCCATCGTTGAATCTATAAAAAGCTTTTATTCGTTGCTGATTTTGGGTGGTCACTGGACGTGGGTTGGCTGCCACTTTTTTTGCAAAATATGCAATCACTTGACCATTTTGCAATGCCTTGCAGGCCTGTGGTGAGATTGCATGCCCTCGGCCACTGTAAATTGAACAGGGGTTAACTCCAAGTGAGAAGTCCTGATCCACAACCCATGGCTTAGGTTTTGCAAAGGGTTGTTGTGATGTTAGGTTTCAGTTTTGCAAAGACCGCAGAATAAAGGATGTTAGTCTAACCCTGTCGATAATAAATAAAACAAACTCCATTTGGTACAGTAGTGACTGTTGGCAGCAACATGAAGGTTTGATTTACCCAGTGCTGACAACTTAACCATAGCTGACACAGCACTGGATGCTGTGCATTCATCAACCAACCTGACGTTCCACTCACCCTCCATTTTAATCCTATTCCCTTGGCAACATGTCCATCCTTGGCCTCCTCCGCTGTCAAGAGTGATGCCAAATGCAAACTGGAGGAACAACACCTAAAATTTCACCTGGGGAGCTCAGTGGCCTCAATATTGACTTCAGCTTCAAAATCGTGCCCCCCACCCAGCCTTATCACAAATTCAGCCCCCTTCCCCTCCTCCTTGTGACCACCAACCCTCCGCCCCCCAACCAGTTAATCACAAAAGCCAACCTCCCATCTACATAATCCATCTACCAGGCCCACTGTCAAGGAAAGGCCGCCAGCATTCTCAAAGATCCATCCCACCCTGGCAATGTTTTTTTTTCTACAACCTCTACCATCAGGGAGAAGGTACAGAAGCCTGAACACACGCACCAGCCAGTTTTGCAACAGTTTCTACCCTACTTTTGTTAGAATACTGAATGGACTTTCAAACTCTTGACGTTTGCCTGTGCTGCTGTTTACCTGTTATTTACTATCTATGCTACTTAACTCTGTGATCTGCCTGTAGTGCTCGGAGGACAAAGCTTTTCACTGTGCCTCGGTACACGTGACAATAAATTCAATTCAATTCAATTCAATTCAATTCCCATTCACCCATCTGCCCTCACCCTTCCCACTGACCAATCACAATAACACCCTACTTGCATCCACCTATCATCATGCCGCCTACCCTTCCCCCAGCCCTAATGAAGGGTTATGGTCTGAAACATTGACTCCTGCTCCTCGGATGCTGTCTGACCTGCTGTGCTTTTCCACTGTTGATGTCACTGGAATGTAGGGGTTTGAAACTCCGTACATTGCCTCCTGCCCTGGCAATGCATGACTTGATCTGAAGCGAGATAATACAGAGTTATAGGCAGTGCATCAAGGATGGGCATGTCAATAGAGTCCCCTGAGATAGCCAGTTCTACATGAACACCAAACATCTGTGGACCATTTTCATCAGGAGACCTTTTTTTAATGAAATCTGGAATGGAGATCAAAAGATGTATTGAAAGTGTATTGGCTGTTAACTTTTCTCAGCACTGTCAGGGATCCCAACATGCAGCTTTATTGTATCTTTTTTTTGGAACCTAAAATCTCCAACATTGCTTCATAAAATTGTACTGAAACAATAGGTGAAGTCAAGGCAAAGGAGGCATTATAGGGAGGGGTTTGGTTAAAACATGATAATCTTTACAGAGAGAGAGAGAGAGAGAATGGCAGAGCTTTGGAAAGATAAAGCCACACCATTGTACATAGCTGGCCAAAGACTAACTGTGTTTACAAGGAGATCAGAGTTGAAAGGAGCTCTGAGTTATTTTCGGCTTGAATGATTGGAGGAGGTCACTGAGTTGGTGAGGAGTGAAAACCTGGAGAGGTTTGCACATGACGATGAGAACTCAAACGTTGGATTGATTATTGAGCAGGAGCTCTGTAGGCTAATAAAAGAGACATGAGGTGGTCAGCACGTTGGCTCAGTAGTTAGCGCTGCTGCCTCACAGGACCAGGGACCTGGTTTTGATTCCAGCCTCTGACGACTTCTGTGTGGAGTTTGCTCATTCTCCCTGTGTCTGCCTGGGTTTCCTCCCACAGTCCAGACATGTGCAATTTACGTGGGTGGCCATGGGAAATTGTCCTTGGTGACTAGCGATGTGTGGACTAGCAATGGAAAATGTGGTGCTCCAGGACAGGGTGGGATATCCTTTGGAGGGTCCAAGCAGACTTGATGGGCTGAATGACCTCTTTCTGCACTGTAGGGATTCTGTGATTAAAGGAAACAGTGATGTGTTCTCATTATTACAGACTAAATAGGTCTGTTTTAATATTAAGATAGATGAAGTTTGAATAATGATTTGGAGATGCTAGTATTGGACTGGGGTGGACAAAGTTAAAAATCACATAACACCAGGATATGGTCCAACAGGTTTATTTGGAAGCACTAGCTTTCAGAGCGCCGCTCCTTCATCAGGTGGATGTGAAGTATAAGTCCCTGCAACGTATGATCGTATACTCCACAACCACCTGCTTAGATTAGATTCCCTATAGTTTGGAAACAGGCCCTTCAGCCCAACCAGTCCACACTGACCCTTCGAAAAGTAGGCCACCCAGACCCATTTTCCCTCTGAATGGAGCACCTAACACTATGGGCAATTTAGCATGGCCAATTCACCTGGCCTGCGCATCTTTGGACTGTGTGAGGAAACCCACGCAGACACAGGGAGAATCCACACAGACAGTCGCCCGATGCTGGAATCAAACCTAGGACCCTGATACTGTGAGGCAACAGTGCCAACCACGCAGCCACCACCCCACCTGCTGCAGGCGCAGCGCTGCGAAAGCTTCCAAATAAACCTGTTGGACTAAATCTGGTGTTGTGATTTGTAACTAAGTTTTGAATAGGTATGTTTGTGTGTTCTAACAACTCAGATTATGTGAACTTGGTTCTAATATAAATGTTATGCGACTTTGAGACAATGGAAAGCTTCACAAATCAACTATCTGTAGGGCAGCAGTGATCCTTTTTCAAATGCAAGGCAGTAGCTGGGATTGGACCACTTATTGTACCACAGCTGAAGCAGTAATTTGAACACCAGTCAAAGCTCCTCACCCTGTCTCCCAACAATGAATGTGTCGGGGAGTCTGTGTCTGTATGTGGTTGAAAGGGGGGGGGGGGGGGGGGAGGGGAGGGGAAATGGAGGAACAGGAGAAGCCATTCAGTGTCTGCAGCTGTAACCATGCCCTATTTAACTCAATTAAGCTTCAGAGGGAGACTTTGAGTCTATAAACCTTGGCCAGTGAGCACTGATCAATGCAGGCAGCTAAGGAATTAAAAGCTGATTACCAACTGAAGTTGAAAAGACAGAGTGACCAAAACAAAATGGAGCTTTTTATTTTTTTGTCTAAGCTTCCTCAATTTGTAATCAAGTTAAGTGCTGGATGATTTCTGCAGGGATTTTTTTTCCAAGACATTTTAGCTGTGCTGGTCTTTCATTGCACATGTGCTGTCTTTGGGTTCTGAGAGCATAGATCTATTTGACCCAGGGGCAAAGGGATTTCAGTTAACTCCTGCAGCCCCTTCATCTGTTTTCTTTCAACAACCAAGCTAATTGGGCTGTCTCTGCTGCATCCTCTAAAGGAAGGGGATTCGATAAACCTTTGAAATGTTTTAATGACCAACTCTCCAGAAGAAAATTGACAAAGGGCTTAATTTCATTTTCCCTTACCACTCCACGCTGCTGATCTCTGAGTATTGCAGAGGTTTTGTGTAGTTTTCTAATACGCACCCCCCCGTGTATAAGGGGGCTGCTGCTTTCTGACGAGAGGACTGTTTATTTGTGCTGTCCCCTTTGAAAGAAAATAATGTTTATTTCCACAATATCTGGGATTAAAGTACGATGGAAACCTGGGTTTCTTTGTCAGCGAGAGTAAAGGATAAATGCAAGAGACAACAAAGGAGAGTGACATTATTCTTTGCATATTTAGAAGGTGAATTTTGTGACCCAAATATAGTTGTCAGTTCAAAGAGTAGGACGTGATGCTTTTTATTTAAGCTTGGGATGTGTGTAAGTATTTTTTTTTGTTGCGCTGTAGGTTACGGTGAAAATGATGATTTTCAGTCTTTACCTCTTAAATGCTAACAAAAGTACATATAGTCCTCCCTCTCTCTCTCTCTTTCTCTCTCTCTCTCTCTCTCTCTCTCTCTCTCTTTTTTTTCTCTCTCTCTCTCTTTCTCTCTCTCTCTTTTTCTCTCTTTCACATCCTCACTCACACCCTCACTCTCTGTTCCTCACACACACTCCCTCTTCCCCACCCCTCCTCCTGCCTCCCAATCTCTGCCCTCACCCCCAGCTCCCTATATCTTGCCTCCCCTCCCCTCTCTCACCCCTCCCCTCTCTCATCCTCCCCTCCCCTCTGACATTCCTCCCCCGCCCCTCTATCTCTCACCCCCTCAATCTCTACTCCCCCCTCCCCTGTTGTTCACTCTCCTTCTCTCACTCCCCCACTCTCTTTCTTACTCTCTCACTCTCTCACTCTCACACACACACACACACACACACACACACACACACACACACACTAACTTCCTCTCACCTTGCCCCTCGCCCCTCCCGGGCCCCACCCCCTCACATTTGTGTGTACACACCTTGTCACTAGCTGCTGACCAGAGTCCTTCCTGTCTGAGTGAGGCCTGCAGATTGTGCCTTGGCCATATACAAACACAACCACGTATTCTATTGGGCCAGCTCCCTGTGTTGGTGATGCTAGAGTGCTGAGCTGCTGTGTGTTCAAGGCATTTTCTGTTTTTCTTCATAACTCCAACTCATGCCACCGAAATTTAAAGCAGCTCCTGGCTGTTTTTAGACGTGATGTCACTGAGCAAATGAGTCCTTGCCTGCAGTATCCACCCATTTTAAAATTAAGATTGCTTACAATATGTCGAAAACAAAACCTTTGTTCAGCAGATTCACTACAGAATGCCCTGGTAAACCTTAACAGGGACACCGTAGCCTCATTCTGTTAACTAATCTCCTGTACGAGGACGTGTTTCATCCCTCTCCTGCTCCATGTCCTCATTAGAGTTGTCTCCGTGTTTCGATGTGAGAATGCCAGGAATCTTTTTAAAAACCTGCCAACTCTCTGCCAAGTTCAGATGCAAGGGCTGTGTTTTTATGTACCCAGTCTTGTCAGAGGCCACTGAAGGTTTCCTTTAGAAATTTATCATCTTGGAATCCATGATGAACAGCAACGGCTTGAAGACCCTTGTTGCTTCACCTAGCTTGAGCTTGTGGGAGCCCTTTGAGTCATACAGCATGAAAGCGGACTCTTTGGTCTAACCAGTCCACGCCGAACATAATCCCAACTAAACTAGCCCCACCTGCTGGCTCCTGGCCCATATCCTTTCAAACCTTTCCTGTCAATATATCCATCCAAATGTCTTTTAATCGCCGTAATTGTACCCGCATTCACCACTTCCTTGGGAAGCTCATTCTACATGTGAAACACACCTTGTGTAAATAATTTACCTCATGTCTTTTCTAAATCGTTCTCCTCCCACCTTAAAAATATGCACCTTCATCTTGAAATCTCCTGTCTTAAGGAAGGAACAACTTCCTCCTTGGTGGGGGTTGGTTTAGATCATTTGGCCTGATGGTTGGTTTGGGGAGCAGTGTGATGCCAACAGCATGGGTTCAATCCCCATACCAGATGAGGGTACCATGAAGTTTTCTCCTTTTTTTTAAGGGCAGCATGGTGGCGCACTGCTACCTCACAGCGCCAGGGACCCAGGTTCGCTTCCAGCCTCTGGCAATTGTGTCTCTGTGTGGAGTTTGCACATTCTCCCTGTGTCTGCATGGGTTTCCTCCAGGTGCTCTGGTTTCCTCCCACATCCAAATATGTGCAGGTCAGGTGAATTGGCCATGGTAAATTGCCCATAATGTTAGGTGCATTATGAGTCTGGGTGGGTTACTCTTCAGAGGGGCAGTGTGGACTTGTTGGGCTGAAGGAACTATTTCCACACTGTAGGGAATCTAATCTACTGTCAACTCTGTCTATATATCTCATTATTTTAGGAACGTCTGTAATGAACCCATATCCATCTTTGTTTGACTGGAAGATAATGCCGGTACTTGGTAGGGTTGGAAGGGTGGAATTATGAGAAGCAGAGGTGATGGCCTCTCGGTATTATCGCTAGACTGTGAATTCGGAGACCCAGATAACATTGTGGGAACCCGGGTTTGATTCCCACCATGGCAGATGGTGGAATTTGAATTCAATATATGTCTGGAATTCAGAACCTAATGATGACCATGAATCGTTGTCGGAAAAAGCTATCTGTACTTCAGGCAAGGAATCTGTCACCCGTACCTAGTCTGGACAACATGTGACTTCAGACCCCCAGCAATGTAGTTGACTCTTAACCACCCTCTGGGCAATTAGGGATGGACAATAAATGCTGGCCTAGACAGCAACCCCCTCATTCTGTGAATGAATAAAGAAAACTTGACTTATCTCGGTTACTATTCCTTGCAGCATAGATGAATTGGGATTTTTATTAAGACCCTTAATTCGATCATGTTTATTGGTAAACTGTTTCATCTGGTTGGGGAAGGCAGAAGAAGACCACTTCAGCAAGCAAGCTGTCTCTTCTCCTCCTTTCAAAATGCGACCGAGACCCGAGGTTCATTAAAATTTCTTGAACCGAGATTGATGAAGTTTCGTTGAGGTGAACTGTGTTTCAAGATTTCAACACCAAGTTGGGTTGAGACACAACTCAACTGTGATCAAACTGAATGAAGGAAGAGACGTGAAGGGTTTGGATGGCATACTCTTATTCCAATTGTGATGGAAGGTGTCTTATGAACGTAACACTTAATTTTAAGCGTTTGGATTTGAAACTAGTGGCATATGGGTCTTGATCTATTTTTGTGAAAGCCTTGAAAAGTTAAGTCCATCAGTGTTTCTGGAACTGTGAATTTTAACCATTAATCTTGTGTACTCTTAAAATTATGTTTATACTGTAGAGGTTTATGATGAGAGAGAGAAACATTTGAAGGCATTCAATGTGCAGCACGGTAGCTCAGTGGTTAGCACTGCTGCCTCAAAGTGCTAGGGACCAAGGTTCGATTCTAACCTCGAGCGATTGTCTGTGTGGAGTTTCAGCATTCTCCCCGTGTACATGTGGGTTTCCTCTGGGCGCTCCAGTTATCTCCCACAGTTCAAAGATGTGCAGGTTAGGGTGGATTGGCTGTGCTAGATTGCCTGTAGAGTCCAGAGATGTGCAGGCTAGGTGGTTAGCCATGGGAAATGTGAGGTTATAGAATAGGAGGCTGGGATGCTCTTCAGAGGGTCAGTGTGAACTGGCTGGTGCTTTCACACTGTAGGGATTCTCTGATTTGCTTGATTTTTGAGTTTAGATTAATCAAGAATTGGTTTTAGCTTAGAAAAGCCCAGATGTTGAAGGCTTTTGCATAATTTAAAGAGGGCATGACTTGAGTTTGAAGGAAATGTATAGTCTCCCAGAAAAGGAAGTTGTTTGGAGCAGTTCAGTGAAAGGGTATAGGTTTTGAAGCTTTCAGACCCAGGAGTGTTTGTTTTGAAGTCTGCAGTTATTTAAAAGCTGGGAAAGTCTAAGCTCTCCATTGTGAATGGCCAAAGGAAAAGGCATTGTGATTTACATGACTGGAACTGACTAGGCTGAATGGCCTGCTTTCACACTGTAGGGATTCTCTAGAAGAAGCAGTTAAATCCACCTTACAGGTTTGATAGCAAGGGGCTATTTCTCCGGTTTTTGAGTAACCGTAAAGTGATGGAGAATAGAAGGGTTTTAGATCAAAAGGTTGACAAACTTGCTCCTCAGATGCTGCCAGACCTGATGTGCTTTTTGAGCTCCACATCTATTGACTCTGGCTTCCAACATCTGCTGCCCTTACTGTCTCCAAGTGATAGGGAATCGTTGTGATCCAGTTTTGCTGTGTATTTTGAAGTCTTTCAAACTAATTCTGGTCTCCTTCCTGTTAGAAGGATGTTGTGAAACGTGAAAGGGTTTAGAAAAGATTTGCAAGGATTGGAGGATTTGAGCTATAGGGAGAGGTTGAACAGGCTGGGGCTGTTTTCCCTGGAGTGTCAGAGGCTGAGGGGTGACCTTATAGAGGTTTATAAAATCGTGGGGGGAATGGATAGGATAAATAGACAAGGTGTCTTCCCTGGGGTGGGGGAGTCCAGAACTAGAGGGCATAGGTTTAGGGTGAGAGGGGAAAGATGTAAGAGAGACCGAAGGGGGCATCTTTTTCACAAAGAGGGGGGTACTTGTATGGAATGAGCTGCCAGAGGATGTGGTGGAGGCTGGTACAATTGCAACATTTAAAAGGCATTTGGAAGGGTATATGAATAGAAAGGATTTGGAGGGATATGGGCTGGGTGCTGGCAGGTGGGGCGTGATTGGGCTGGGATGTCTGGTCAGCATGGACGGGTTGGACTGATGGGTCTGTTTCCATACTGTACATCTCTATGACTCTGTTAAACTGAGAAAGCTTAGCTTGGTTTCCTTTGTGGACTAAACCATCTTGTAAAGTGCACATCGCTGACGATTTGATTTTATGTTTCGATGAAAAACCACATTTTAAAAGAATATCAACCGGATTCTTTTTATTCAGGGACCTGACTTGTCCAGTGGTCACATCAGCTGGGTCTATAATTTTGTTCCTATATCTCACTCACATAGCCTAAATCTGTGGCTAAACTTAGGTTTGCATTTCAGTCTTCACTATGCTGAATTAGTTAATGGTAGCATTGTACTTGAAGGGCAGTCTTTTGAGTGCTGGGACAGACAGGAGCCAATAAAGTCACCTTCTGGAGCAGTGGTAGTACAGGGCATTCTGCTATTACATGACAGTTCTGTCCCTCTGCAACCCCTCACTATAGAAAATTGCTATACCCATTCAGTAGCAAGTTCATGTTATCCAAACAATGTCCACAATTCGGGTAAAAAAATGAGGTCTGCAGATGCTGGAGATCACAGCTGAAAATGTGTTGCTGGTTAAAGCACAGCAGGTTAGGCAGCATCCAAGGAACAGGAAATTCGATGTTTCGGGCATAAGCCCTTCAGGAATGAGGAGAGTGTCCACAATTCTTCAATCATATTATAGCCAATTTGTGTTGACGAAATTGGAATGCACTGCCAGCGGTAGTGGTAGCGTCAGGGATATTAGGAACGTTTTAAGTGACTGCTGGACAAGCACGGGGATGGCAGTAAATTGAGGGGTGTATAGGTTAGGGTGATCTTAGATTAAGATAAATGCTTGGCACAACATCATGGGCCAGAGGGTCTGTACTGTTCTGTGTTCTAAAATGCATGTCACACAAGAATGACCTGTAATGGAGTGCAGGGAAAAGGGTTTTTTTTTGTTCTTTATCAAAATAAGAGCATCATTGGCAAGACCACGTTATTTTCATCCATTACTAGTGACCTTTAGCTTGAAAAGTCAGCAGAGTGGGGCGCATGAGAGCCAGTCATGTGACTGCAGGTCACAAGTCATCAGCCTGGGTAAAGATGGCAGCTGTCATCCCCTGAAGGAGATTACGGGATTGGTTGGTTTGTTTTCCCATGTTTGATTATCTAAATATCAGATTATTCAACAAGATTGCAAAGTCCCGATGCTGAGCTAAACTTTGTTATCTGGCATTTGGATATCCGGCATTCGATTAACCAAACAAAGGATTATTGTGTCCTTCGGATAATCGAGGGTTCCCTGAGGTTGTAGTGTCTCAAATAGTTTGTTCGATTAAAAGTAGAGATCAAAACTGCATATAACACACCCTAGCTGAACTAGGCCAGTTCTATAAATACTGTGGCTCCAAAAGCAGGTCAGATTTGGGGACTCTGCAGGAAATGCCTTCCAAACCCGTCACCTCTGGCACCTAGAAGGACAAAGGCAGCAGATGCCAGCTCCCCTTTGAGCCATGCACCGTCCGGACTTGGAATTTTGTCACTCACTGGATCAATACCCTGAAACTCCCTCTATAACAACCGGCCATGTGGATGTACTTCCATCCTAAAGCGGTTCAAAAACATGTCTTGCCATCACCTTCCCTTGGACACTTGAGCCAGCCAAAAGTGCCCGCATCCCATGAAGGAGTAAAAAGAATCCCAAGTGTTGTCTCACTGAAGTCTGGTGTAATTGTAACATGGCTTTTTTAATTCTCTTACTCCAGTATCCCTTGTGACAAATCATAAAATCCCTACAGTTTGGAATCACACCCTTCAGCCCAATATGTCCACACCACCTTTCATTTCTTGTTGTTGGCCTGCCATGCTAAATTTTCATTGCAACTAAGTCTCTCTCCACATCAACATTTACTACCTTCACACTTCTGCTGTCTAACGATGACAGTTAGTTACTTTGCACTTCCCCACATTGTTCTTGTTCTGCTGATGTGTTACCCAATCTGTCCAAATCTCTGCTGTAGCCTTTTTGCTTTGTGTCCCTGGAGCTTGCATTTCCCTCGAGTGTCGAACTGTGATGATCCACTCTGTCTCGATTGCTCAAAGTCATTAATAAAGACAGTCGTGCCTCCCGTTTTGTGGATGAGTGTTAGGTTGTGCTGGGCCATGGACGGGGAGACCACTAAAATATGAGTTTGCTTAGAGCTGTCATCGCTTTGTCAGCCTTGTGTTTGCCAGCGTGGCCTCTCCTGTATTTTATGGGCAAATTCTGTTCTCTTCTTGGACTCATTAAACCAAGAGACTTCTTGAAGTTGGCGCATCAATCAAGCCCGAAGTGACTGGTTTCATATATACTTCAGACCAGACTTTTATAATAACCTACAGGAATCCAAACCTTTTATTATAAACACTTAGCCCACAGGGACAGTAAAGAAGTATTGATTAATTCCTGTCCTCTCCTCAACTCATAAACTGCATTTCCCTTGTATGTAAATCAAAGATCAGAATTACTCCCATTGAAAATGTACAGCTTTAACTTAACTGCCCGCTCCATTGCTTTGTTCCATGTGTACATGAGCAGACGGAACTCTGCAACTCGCTGCTTTGATATAGTTTGTTCACGTGGCCACTGAAAAGTATCATTGTCTCTGGACTGTTGACTAATGTTCCAAAAGGATAGGCTCAGAGTATGGTGAACTGCTGAGCGGTCTTCTCAGCTTTTATGTTTAATTTACAACTAGGAACACAAGAGTCGCAAAACTGTGCATTCACTGAAAACACACAAGATGCCCATTGTGATCCACCCCATTCGGCACTGTGTTGAGCTGTTGTCTTGTGAACTGTAGATCGAATACTGTTGTGTTCACCATTCATAGGAAGCAGTGTCCAGAAGAGCCTTGACATTTGTTCAACTGTGAACAAAGTCATGTTGGAAAGGGGCAAGACTCTAAGAAACCTTTTGTTATGCCCAGATTCTGAATTCTCTCTAGCAGCGCTGAAAATGATGCATTGTGAAAAGGTTTGTTGGATCCATGCTGTGGGTAAAAAATGAGGTCTGCAGATGCTGGAGATCACAGCTGAAAATGTGTTGCTGGTTAAAGCACAGCAGGTCAGGCAGCATCCAAGGAATAGGAAATTCGACGTTTTGGGCATAAGCCCTTCATCAGGAATGAGGAGAGTGTGCCAAGCAGGCTAAGATAAAAAGTAGGGAGGAGGGACTTGGGGGAGGGGCGATGGAGATGTGATAGGTAGAAGGAGGTCAAGGTGAGGGTGATAGGTTGGAGTGGGGTGGAGGCGGAGAGGTCAGGAAGAAGATTGCAGGTTAGGAGGGCGGTGCTGAGTTGAGGGAACCGACTGAGACAAGGTGGGGGGAGGGGAAATGAGGAAACTGGAGAAATCTGAGTTCATTCCTTGTGGTTGGAGGGTTCCCAGGCGGAAGATGAGGCGCTCTTCCTCCAGCCGTCGTGTTGTTATGTTCTGCCGGTGGAGGAGTCCAAGGACCTGCATGTCCTCGGTGGAGTGGGAGGGAGAGTTAAAGTGTTGAGCCACGGGGTGGTTGGGTTGGTTGGTCCGGGCGTCCCAGAGGTGTTCTCTGAAGCGTTCCGCAAGTAAGCGGCCCGTCTCCCCAATTTAGAGGAGGCCACATCGGGTGCAGCGGATGCAATAGATGATGTGTGTGGAGGTACAGGTGAACTTGTGGTGGATATGGAATGATCCCTTGGGGCCTTGGAGGGAAGTGAGGGAGGAGGTGTGAGCGCAAGTTTTACATTTCCTGCGGTTGCAGGGGAAGGTGCCGGGAGTGGAGGTTGGGTTGGTGGGGGGTGTGGACGTGACGAGGGAGTCACGAAGGGAGTGGTCTTTGCGGAACGCTGATAGGGGAGGCGAGGGAAATATATCCCTGGTGGTGGGGTCCGTTTGGAGGTGGCGGAAATGATGGCGGATGATACGTTGTATACGGAGGTTGGTGGGGTGGTAGGTGAGAACCAGTGGGGTTCTGTCCTGGTGGCGGTTGGAGGAGCGGGGCTCAAGGGCGGAGGAGCGGGAAGTGGAGGAGATGCGGTGGAGGGCATCGTCGATCACGTCTGGGGGGAATCTGCGGTCCTTGAAGAAGGAGGCCATCTAGGCTGTGCGGTGTTGGAACTGGTCCTCCTGGGAGCAGATGCAGCTGAGACGAAGGAATTGGGAATATGGGATGGAGTTTTTACAGGGGGTAGGGTGGGAAGAGGTGTAGTCCAGGTAGCTGTGGGAGTCAGTCGGTTTATAGTAGATGTCTGTGTTGAGTCGGTCGCCCGAGATAGAAATGGAAAGGTCTAGGAAGGGGAGGGAGGAGTCTGAGACAGTCCAGGTGAATTTGAGGTCGGGATGGAAGGTGTTAGTAAAGTTGATGAACTGTTCAACCTCCTCGTGGGAGCACGAGGCAGCGCCGATGCAGTCATCGATGTAGCGGAGGAAAAGGTGGGGGGTGGTGCCAGTGTAGTTGCGGAAGATGGACTGTTCCACATATCCTACGAAGAGGCAGGCATAGCTGGGGCCCATGCGGGTGCCCATGGCAACTCCTTTAGTTTGGAGGAAGTGGGAGGATTGGAAAGAGAAGTTATTCAGGGTGAGGACCAGTTCAGTCAGTCGAAGGAGGGTGTCAGTGGAAGGGTACTGGTTGGTGCGGAGGGCTTTGAGTCCTTCGTGATGGGGGATGGAGGTGTACAGGGACTGGATATCCATAGTGAAAATAAGGCGTTGGGGACCGGGGAAGCGAAAATCCTGGAGGAGGTGAAGGGCGTGGGTGGTGTCCCGAACGTAGGTGGGGAGTTCTTGGACTAAAGGGGACAGAACCGTGTCGAGGTATGCGGAGATGAGTTCGGTGGGGCAGGAGCAGGCTGAGACAATGGGTCGGCCGGGGCAGTCAGGTTTGTGGCAGGAGCAGGTTGAGACCTGTTTTGACACCCTCTTACCAGTGTCGACTACAACTGCGTTTATGTTGTGCCTGAGTATTGAGAAACATTGCAAGAGCCTATTGACAGTTCTGCACAGGTGTCCTGCAAATTGCGTTGCTTTTGTCCTCTCTGGTGACTGAGGTTGCATCTCGTTCCATCAGTGCTGGTGGGCTTCCAGAACTTAACCCAAATGGTCTGTCTTGACCTCAATGCTGAACATAGTCATACAGGACAGAAACAGACCTTTTGGTGCAACCAGTCCATGCTGAACATAATCCCAAACTAAACTATTCCCACCTACCTGCTCCTGGCCCATATCCCTCTAAGGAGAAAGTGAGGACTGCAGATGCTGGAGATCAGAGCTGAAAAATGTGTTGCTGGAAAAGTGCAGCAGGTCAGGCAGCATCCAAGGAGCAGGAGAATTGACGTTTCGGGCATGAACCCTTCTTCAGGAAATTCCTGAAGAAGAGGCTCATGCCCGAAACGTCGATTTTCCTGCTCTTTGGATGCTGCCTGACCTGCTGTGTTTTTCCAGCAACACATTTTTCAGCTCCCATATCCCTCTAAACCTTTCCTATTCAGATGTCTATCCAAATATCTTTTAAATGTTGTAATTGTACCCAGATTCCTCAGGAAGTTTGGTTCACGCATGAAACACCCTCTGTACAAAAAAATCGGCCTCTCATGTCTTTTTTTTAAAATCCCTCTCCTCTCTCTTTGAAAATATGTCCCTAGTCTTGGAATCCCCATCCTAGGGAAATGACAACTATCATTAACTCATAATTTTATAAACTTCTATTAGGTCACCTCTCAACCTCCTATGCTCCAGAGAAAACAAAGGTCCCAGCCTATCCAGCTTTTCTTTATAACTCAAACCTTCCAGACCTGGCAACATCCTGGTAAATCTCTTCTGAGCCCTCTCCAGCGTAATAATATTCTTCCTATAACTGGGCAACCAGAACTGGACGCAGTATTCCAGAAGAGGCTTCACCAATGTCCTGAACAACCTCAATGTGACATCCCAATTCTTACACTCCAAGGACTGAGCAATGAAGGCAAGCGTGCCAAACGCTCTCTTAACCATCCTGTCTATATGTGACACAAAGAATTCTGTACCTGAACCCCCTAGGCCCCCCTGTTCTATAACACTACCCAAGGCCCTACCATTATCTACAGAAAACTTGGTTTTTGAGGTAGAGGAACAATCTCAGTGGTGCTGTCCTCATCCAATGTTCACTGTCTGCATTAATCACTGCCCATCACGCATAATGTTATCACCAGACTTCCTATAAAATGTGGAGGGAGGCATGTTGACTTTGATTCATTAATTGGTCAGAAAATACCAAATATCGGTGTTTAAAGCATACTTTTCCAAGCTTGAAATGTTTCCTGAGAGCCCGTATTGGATGATATCACTGGTGGTGGTAGCAGGAATTGTTATAATGGAAACAATTAGAGGTTCCAAATCGTTATCTTTGAGTTACGTAGCCTTGAGTATAGCTTTCTGTGAATGATCATATTAAAAGGCAGGCTCTTGGGACCTGTGCATTGATTTTCTTTTTGTTTAATGCACTCCTGGATTCATGTTAAATGTATTTTTGGTCTGGTGTTTGTTTTTATGAAGTTTATGGGCTATAGCCTTTCCTTTTGCCAAACTCTGGCTTCCAACTTGTACAACAGAAGACATCCTCCTTACTTTTTCTGTGTCCCTTGTCTTTGGGCTTTCTGGGATGTCCCTTCATCTGCGGAAGGCATTAGATCCTGAGTCAAAACCTACTGGAAATTAGACTTGCAATTTCACAAGACCACATATCAATCAGAATAAAGGAGATTTTATATTCTGGAGCAGATTGAAGCAGTCCATGTTCAAATGCAACAAGATCTGGACATTATCCAGGTTTGAGCTGATAAGTGCTGAGTAACATTTGCAGCACACCAATGCCAGGCTATGACCATCACCAACAAGAGACAATCTAACCACCAGCCCTTGACATTCGATGGTATTGCCATCACTGAATCGCCCCCATCAATGTTCTTGGGGTTTTCGTTGACCAGAACTCAACTGGACTCATTACATAAACACAGAGGCTACAAGAGCAGGCCGGAGGCTAGGAATACTGCAATAAGTGGGTAAGAACAAGGGCTGCAGATGCTGGAAACCAGAGTCTAGATTAGAGTGGTGCTAGAAAAGCACAGCAGGTCAGGCAGCATCTGAGGAGCAGGAAAATCGACGTTTCAGGCAAAACCCTTCATCAGGAATAGAGGTAGGGTTCCTGCAGAGTGGGGAGATAAATGAGAGGGGGGTGAAGGTGGGGTGAAAGCATAGAATAGAGACTCGCTGAAGTTCTTGTAGAGAGAGGAGGAAAACTTCTTCAAGGCAGGCATCCTTGCAAGAGGATTTGCAGTAGGGTTAAAATCAACGAGGTAAAAACAAGGACTGCAGATGCTGGAAACCAGAGTCTAGATTAGAGTGGGGCTGGAAAAGGATGCCTGCCTTGAAGAAGTTTTCCTCCTCTCTCTACAAAAACCTCAGTGAGCCTCTACTCTATGCTACTTTCACCCCACCCTCACCCCCGTCTCATTTATCTCCCCACTCTGCAGGCACCTGCCTCCATTCCTGATGAAGGGCTTTTGCCCGAAACGTTGATTTTCCTGCTCCTCGGATGCTGCCTGAACTGTGCTTTTCCAGCACCACTCTAATCTAGATACTGCAATGAGTAACTCCCCTCCTGACTTCCCAAGGCCTGTCCACCATCTGAAAACAACCAATGTTGGGGATCAAAGTAGGTCAGACAGCATTCATGGAGAGAGAGCAAGCTAACGCTTCAAGTCTAAATGATTTTTCATCAGAGCAGATCCTGTCTACCATCTGCAAGCACAAGCCAGGAGTGTGATGGAATTAATATTCACCATTATTTCAAGTCTATTTTCCAATAACCAAATTAAGCCTGTTCAAGGAAAAGTTGTCAAAAGAAAACACATCTGTTTAACGTTCAGAATTAGAATTTCTACAGCGTGGAAACATGCCCTTCGGCCCAACAAGTCCACACTGACCTTCTCCCACCCAGATTCATTATCCTGCATTTCCCCTGACTAATGCAGCTAACCTACACATCCCTGAACACTATATGGACAATGTAGCATGGCCAATTCACCCAACCTGCACATATTTGGACTGTGGGAGGAAACCAGAGCATCCGAAGGAAACGCACACAGGCACAGGAAAGCGTGCAAACTCCACACAGACAATTGCCTGAGGATAGAATCGAACCCAGGTCTCTGGCGCTGTGAGGCAACAGTGATGACCACTGAGCTGCCATGCTGCCCTTACAGTGCAGCATCTTTTCTCCTGGACTGCTCACAATGGTTTCCTCAGGACGGATCCTAAAGAGAATCTGGAAAGGTTGGCATTGCTGACGATCTACAGCGCTGAGTTTTCCTTTAAGGTGTTTCAAAAGTCATAGCAAACCAAGCTTGGGGACCAGATTTGGGTTACAGATGTCCCCAGAATCGACTGACTTGTGTTTTGATTAATAAGCTGGAAATAACAGTGAGTTTCTGTTTTACAGAGTGACCGATTGCTGATCAAGGGAGGCCGCGTTGTCAACGATGACCAGTCTTTTTATGCTGACCTCTACATGGAAGATGGTCTTATCAAGTAAGTACCATTTTCTTTGTCCCATCACCTAAATGAGAAATGTACTTGCAATGTCTGTTCTTAGTCTGTGTCTAGGTTTTGCCCTCTGGCAAAATTATTGTAGCACGCAACAGCAGTGGTTATATTGAGGGTTGGTGTGCTCAGTTGGATGAAGGGCTGAGTTGCAATGCAAATTGACACCATTCTGCTTGGGGCCATGATATATGACATTGGGTCAAGTTAGAGGAGGAGGTCAATGATCTTAATGTCGATCCCAATATGTCATGGAGCACCTCTCAATGTCAAAAGTGATGTCAAGGTTGTAATCGATCCATTTAGTCTCGGGCAATGCCAAGGAGAGTTGGTGGTGTTATTTGGGGAAGGGAGGTTAGAGGTCAGTTGTAAGTCAATTACAACCCACCACCTCTGGTTCACAAAGAAGGCTAATGCTTACCTATGGTAGTGCTACAGATATTTGGGTAGGTTTAGTTTGGTGTTAAGGCACCATTGCTATTGGTGGTACTCATAAGCCAAACACCATCTATTGGCCTTTCATGGTTGCATGGACCAAAGACATGGTGCTTTAAATAGAGTGAATTTCTGAACTCGGAGAATAGCTTGGCATCGAAGACCACACAGTGAGAAGCATCTTGACCTTTTTTAGTGGCATTTTGATTTGCATTTGATGGATCATCAGGTCACTGGTTACCAGAGCAACAGAGTTCAATTCTGTTTTGGGTCTGAGGTAAGTCAAGATAGAAAAGTGAGGAGAGCAGTGGAATGGGCGAAAAACTTGGCACAGAAGTCTTATGATATCAGCCAGTCACACTGCTACCTCCTGATACAGGTAGTAAGTGTTGGTGGGAACTCTCCCAGTTAGTGGTATACAGAGCAACCTCGGTTATCCAAATGAGATGGGCGGAGAGCATTTTGTTTGGATATTGGATAGCATTTTTGCGGGACTTTGAGGATCATGTTTGGATAATCCGAAATTCGGATAATCGATGTTCGGATAATCAAGGTCATTCTGTACTCAGATTACTACATTACTGGAACTACATCCTGAAAATAAGTAGAAAGCCACACATCTACAGCACCTCTTCTGTCAGCTTTCCTACTTTATGTATTTATGGTCGTGATCAAACCTCCTGTGTGAAAATTTACCTGGCTTCAGTGAAATTACATATGGGGAATATTGAATCTGGGACTGAGTCCTTCAATCAGAATTAAAATCGCTGCTGTCCCGTGATGCCAACATGATGGGGAAATGTCACAATCTTCAAGTTCCTTGCCCGAACCTTCGGGGCAGCACGGTGGCTCAGTGGTTAGTACAGGTGCCTCACGGCGCCAGGGACCCGGGTTCGATTCCAGCCTCTGGCAACTCTGTGTGGAGTTTGCACATTCTTTCTGTGTCTGCCTGGGTTTCCTCAGGGTGCTCTGGTTTTCCTCTCAAATTCCAAAGATGTGCAGATGAGATGGATTGGCTTTACTAAATTTCCTCTAGTGTTTAGGATGTGTAGGTTAGTTGTATTAGTCAAGGGAAAATTTAGAGTAGTGGGGTAGGGTTACTCTTCAGAGGGTCAGTGTGGACTTGTTGGGCCGAAGGGCCTGTTTCCTCACTACAAGGATTCAATGAATCATGTACCAGCCTGGCTTGCACTTCAACTACTGACTCTTCATGACTGGGTTTATATTTCAACTGACTACTCACTGCGGGACTGAGGTCTTCTACAGATGCTTGAGGGGCTTTTTTCTGTCCATAACTCCCCAGTATCTGGCAGGATTTAGAAATACTGATAGATAAGACATCCGGGAGATACTTCTGGAATCTTCCATGCATATTGGTTAGTCTGTGGCGAGGGTTTGGAATGAGTTGGCATGCATGATGCTTTTAACAGGATGGGCGTATCCAATAAGTTATATCCCTGATTCTATCCTGTAACCTTTTGTGTGCACAGTGCCTTGTGTTGTTCTTTATCTGAAAATGCTTCATTTATTACAACCTTTGGTTCAATCATTGGCCAGCTGGAAGCAAAATACAGGCTGTGTGGCCTCGTTCCCAGATCTGGCTGTTCTGAGACAGCCACCTCCTCCATACAAGATAACCAACCCCATTGGAGTGAATGATAATAACAGTTCCCTCCTGGTCCCTGGGATTTCTGAATCTCTCCTGCTGTGTGCTGTATTTGTAATGACGGGTCCCACGGACAATTTGCGCCACATTAGTCAGTGAGTGTTGTTCATTGTTTAGTCAGAGTCATTTACTTTTTCCTTTGTATAGTCTCCGTATGTTTCCAATTTTTGATTAGATCAGATTAGATTACTTACAGTATGAAAACAGGCCCTTCGGCCCAACAAGTCCACACCGACGCTCAACCCACCCAGACCCATTCCCCTACATTTACCCCTTCACCTAACACTACGGGCAATTTAGCACGGCCAATTCACCTAAACTGCACATTTTTGGACTGTGGGAGGAAACCGGAGCACCTGGAGGAAACCCACACAGACACAGGGAGTACGTGCAAATTCCACACAGTCAGTCGCCTGAGGTGGGAATTGAACCCGGGTGCTATGAGGTAACAATGCTAACCACTGTGCCACCGTGCCGCCCAAATCACACAAGGTGCAATGTTAAAGGGAATGGGACTCCCTTTCTGGTTGTGACATTGTCAATGTGGCATTTAGTAAGTATGGACAGCATGGGGCTCAGCAGTTAGGACTGCTGCCTCACAGCACCAGGACCTGGGTTTGATTCCACCATTGGGTGAGTTTTCACATTCTCCCCGTGTCTGCGTAGGTTTCCTCCGGGTGCTCCGGTTTCCTTCCACAGCCCAAAGATGTGCAGGTTAGGGTGGGTTGGCCATGGGAAATCACTCGGTGTGCATGAGCGTATTGGATTGGCCATGGGAAATGTAGAGACAAGAGTAGAGTGGTGCTGGCAAAGCACAGCAGGTCAGGCAGCATCCGAGGAGCAGAAAAATCGACATTTCAGGTAGGACCCCTTCATCAGGAATGAGGCTGGGAGCCTGCGGGATGGAGAGATAAATGGGAGGAGGTGGGGTTGGGGAGAAGGTAGCTAAGAGTGCAATAGGTGGATGGAGGAGGGGGTAAAGGTGTTAGGTCAGAGAGGAGGGTGAAGCAGATAGGTGGGAAGGGAGATTGGCAGGTGGACAGGTCATGAGGATGGTGCTAAGCTGGAAGGTTGGAACTGGGATAAGGTGGGGGGAGGGGAAATAAGGAAACTAGTGAAATCCGCATTGATGCCCTGGGGTTGAAGTGTTCTGAAGGTGGAAGATGAAGTGTTCTCATTTTCCGCTTCGGAACACTTAAACCCCAGGGCATCAATGCGGATGAGGTGTGTGGGTCTGGGTGGGATGCTCTTGGGAGAGGTGGTGTGAACTCGATAGGCTGAGTGGCCTGCATCCACACTGCAGGAATCCTGCGAGATGGTTGATTATGAATAATGAATCTTTCTTGCTGAGTTGGAAATCAGCTGGATAAGATCAAGTGTGTGGAGAAAGTGAGGACTGGAGATCAGCGCTGAAAATGTGTTGCTGGAAAAGCGCAGCAGGTCAGGCAGCATCCAAGGAGCAGGAGAATCGACGTTTCGGGCATGAGCCCTTCTTCAGGAATGAGGCGAGTGTGCCAAGCTGGCTAAGATAAAAGATAGGGAGAAGGGACTTGGGGGAGGGGCGTTGGAAATGTGATAGGTAGAAGGAGGTTAAGGTGAGGGTGATAGGCTGGAGTGGTGGTGGAGGCGGAGAGGTCGGGAAGAAGATTTCAGGTTAGGAAGGTGGTGCTGAGTTTGAGGGTTGGGTCTGAGACAAGGTGGGGGGAGGGGAAATGAGGAAACTGGAGAAATCTGAGTTCATCCCTTGTGGTTGGAAGGTTCCTAGGCAGAAGATGAGGCGCTCTTCCTCCAGCCATCGTGTTGCTATGGTCTGGCGATGGAGGACTCCAAGGACCTGCATGTCCTTGGTGGAGTGGGAGGGGGAGTTGAAGTGTTGAGCCACGGGCTGGTTGGGTTGATTGGTCCGGGTGTCCCAGAGGTGTTCTCTGAAACAGTCTGGAAGTAGACGGCCTGTCTCCCCAATATAGAGGAGGCCACATCGGGTGCAGCTGATGCAGTAAATGATGTGTGTGGAGGTGCAGGTGAATTTGTGGCAGATATGGAAGGATCCCTTGGGGCCTTGGAGGGAAGTGAGGGGGGAGGTGTGGGCGCAAGTTTTGCATTTCTTGCTGTTGCAGTGGAAGGTGCCGGGAGTGGAGGTTGGGTTGGTGGGGGATGTGGACTTGATAAGAGAGTCGTGGGAAGGAGTGATCTTTTCGGAACGCTGATAGGGGAGGGGAGGGAAATACACCCCTGGTGGTGGGGTCCGTTTGGAGGTGGCGGAAATGACGACTGATGATATGAATATAGAGGAGGCCACATCGGGTGCAGCAGATGCAATAAATCAAGTGTGTGGCATGATTTTCCCCCTCTTGGATCTGAAATGTGAAGTTGGTGCCTTGTGGTTATACCACTCCAGCACTCTTTTCCCCCCCATCTACCCCAGTGCCTGTGCCCAAAATGGGCATTGGGATGTCCCGCATTTGCAAATTGTGCTACCAATGGTAGGACTGCTGTGTGAAGTCAGTTATCAGACAGTTTGTGTGTGTGTGGTGTGTGTGTGTGTGTGACCCTTCCCATTATTCACCAGACCTGCCACTGGACACTCATGGTTGGGGACCCTCCATCTTAAATAAAATAGAGTTTTAAAAAATGTCATTTTGGTTCCCCTGTGGACTGCTGTTAGGCTCCAGTTGATACACTCACCATGCCGTGATGAATTGGCTCTAGTTGCTCGCGGGTTTGGGGCTTGAAGCAAAATTTGGGATGGGCCTCCTTGATGTTTTTATGGGCTGAAATCCCTTCTCCCATCCATTCTGTTCCACCTCCCTGCCACTCCTTCACCTCTCCCCAACACCCATCCAGTGAAGAGTACTAGAGTAAGTATCTTCCACTACTCCTCTGGTAACTCCACCCACATTAACCCCCTTCATCTGTGACCCAAGATTGAGCCCAGCTAGTTGCCCTTTGGGTAGGGAGTGGAATGGGGGGAGGTTTAGGGTCAAGCCACTTTCTTTCCTACTTTAATGTCCACCTGCATCAGTCAAGACAACGGTCCCTCCCTGTTTGTTTGTCTCACCCTGTCAAGCGACATTTATGTCAGTTATCACTTCCCTCATCAATCAGGGACTAAACCTAGGATTTTTCTTGTTCTGCGGCTTAGTTTCTCAATTGGGATAGTCTAGAGTAACTTCCCCAGTCATTTTATTTTCCGTTACTAATTTGCTCTAATCGTCTCATCTGCCAGCTCAACCACAATTCATGACGATTAGTTTCCATTTGCTGAGATCATCCAGTGTGGTAACTTTGCTGTTTCTTTTCTCATGAGCCAGAATCGTCATGCGACTAATCGGAATGTGTCCGAAGGCTACAGATGTCTGAGGGAAGGGAATTATTTGACCCTGCTCCCCCCCCCCCCCCCCCCCCCCCCCCCACTAAGTTCATTCATTGGTCTGTCCCAAGTTGGCTAGATCCAAGCAGGGCATCACTGAGAGTGAGCAAGTGACCTCCCAGGCCCAACTGATACAGGGAGGGGATTAAGGGAGGATTCAGCCAGGATCCCATTCACCGTTTAGTGACAGCTAATGGACTGAGCACTTGGAGGACAGTAGCAAGGAAGCTTTGCTGCAATTGCTACCATTGGTGAGGTCCACTTAACAGACGATTTGGTCCCTGTACCTTTTGGAAGTTGCAGTTTGCAAGACCTGTGAGTCTTGCTGAGTAGAAATCTTACAGAATCACCTTCTGGATTTTCTGCAGATAGAGGGGGCATGGTGGCTCAGTGGTTAGAACTGCTGCCTTACTGTGCCAGGGACCCGTGTTTGATTCCAGCCTTGGGCGTCTGTCTGTGTGGAGTTTGCACATTCTCCCTGTGTCTGCGTAGGTTTCCTCCCACAATCAAAAGATGTGCAGGTCAGGTGAATTGGCCGTGTTAAATTGCCCATAGAGTCCAGAGATGTGTAGGTTAGGTACATTAGTCAGGGGTAAATACAGGGTAATAGGGTTGGGGAATAGGTCTGGGTGGGTTATCCTTTAGAGGGTTGGTGTGGACTTGTTGTGCTGAAGGGCCTATTTCTGTAAGGGATTCTGTTCTGTTCAGCTCATTAAGTCTACAGTGACCTCTGAAGAGCATCCCACTCAGACCCAGCCCGCTATCCCTGCATTTCCCATGGCTAACTCACCTTAGCCTGTAAATCCCTGGACACGACAGACAATTTAGCATAGCCAATCCACCTAACCTACACATCTCTGCACTGTGGAAGGAAATCCGGTGGAAGACACAAGGGGAATGGCTCTGTGGAATTTGCACATTCATCCAAGGCTGGAATCAAACCTGGGTCCCTGGTGCTCTGAGGCAGCAGTGCTAGTCACTGGGTCACCTATACCCAGATCTGATCATTTACAGTGGCCTCTTCGGCTCAATGGGCTTTCCCTGGATGAGATAGATTGGTGTTTCACTGGCTCGCTAGATCTTGGACAAGACCACTGACGTTTTGAGATAATTCCGTCCATCAACCCTGTTCCCCTCTCCAAACCTGCTGAGTATTTCCTGTTTTTACTTCTGGTTATTCCAGCTGTTACAAAACCCAGTAAAGTGATTTAACTAGAGTGGAGGGTGATTTGCCTAAGTGCTTGTCCATTAGAAAGACTGATAATTGGCCAGGGTTTCCTGCTGTTAATCACTGTCCTGACATTCCTAGGATTGATGCATGAGCATCCAATGACAGCATTGAATGTAACTGGGATGATGTTAGGGCCTATGTGAATGAGGAGCGGTTTAGACAATTGGAGAGCCAGTCAGACCCCCACACCCCACCCCCGACAGACTCAATCCCATCAGAAGGGACTCAAATCTGGCTGGAAAAGGCGCAACCGAACAACTTCAGAGCAGATTCTAATTTGGTGCGTGGTTTGTGGAATGAGATGGAGGAGGAGGAACGGGGGATTTTGTTCTCTTGCGCACGGCAAAAGAGAAAAGTGAGCATCTGATTTATAAAATCAACACGACGAACCTGGGTGTTTGTTTTGTCTCTCGCCACTAGACAAATCGGTGACAATCTGATTGTCCCTGGAGGTGTGAAGATCATCGAGGCTCACGGAAAGATGGTTATTCCTGGCGGGATTGATGTGCACACTCGATTCCAGATGCCCTACAAGGGGACCACCACCGCTGATGACTTTCTTCAGGGAACAAAGGCAGCTTTGGCAGGCGGCACCACGATGATAAGTGAGTCAAGCAGCTTTTCTGATTCACATTTCAAACCCCATTTGTTTCATGGAATGATGTTGCAACCAGCTCCCCTCAATGAGGCGTGCTGAAAATGGAGAGAGCGCGGGTTTCGATCAGTCATGTTTTACACCTACAGCACCCCTCAATAACTCTACACTCCCTTGACTTTTGGGATGAATGTTTGCAATTACTAATGCAATTTTGTTTTTGCCTTTTGGGGATTCACTACAAAGTTGAACTGACTGCTTTTGTTTACAAGTGGCTCAGTAGTCAGCACTGCTGCCTCATGGCGCCAGGGACTCTGGTTCAAGTCCACCTTAGGCAACTCTCTGTGTGGAGTTTGTACATTCTCCCTGTGTCTGCGTGGGTTTCACCCAACAGTCCAAAGATGTGCAGTCTAGATGGATTGGCCATGCTAAATTGTCCCATAGTGTTTAAATGGGCTAGCCATGGGAAATGCAGGGTTGGGATGCTATTCAGAGGGGGACTCAATGGGCCGAATGGCCAGTTGCCACACTGTTGATGAGATTAGTTTCCCTACAGTGTGTAAACAGGCCCTTTGGCCCAACAAGTCCACACCAACCCTCGGAAGAGTAACCCATCCAGACCCATT
Organism: Hemiscyllium ocellatum; assembly: GCF_020745735.1. Lineage (NCBI taxonomy): Eukaryota > Metazoa > Chordata > Chondrichthyes > Orectolobiformes > Hemiscylliidae > Hemiscyllium > Hemiscyllium ocellatum. Next base: position 7,938,883 of record NC_083416.1, read on the forward strand.
TTCCTCTTACTAATGTACCTAACACTGTGGGCAATTTAGCATGGCCAATTCACCTGACCTGCACATCTTTGGATTGTGGGAGGAAACCCATGCAGACACAGGGAGAATGTGCAAACTCCACACCGACAGTTATCTGAAGCTGGTCCCTGGTGCTGGGAGTCAACAGTGCTAATCACTGAGCCACCATGCTGCCCGACGGTGTTGGGATTCTATAATTCTTTGTTCATCACCTAGAAGTAAGTGATAATAATCAGGAATGAATTACAAGAATAAATGAGGGCTCTGATGCATAAAGCACAATTTTTCTTGTCTTCACGGTGAGTATTGTGTACAGAACGGGCCATCATCGAGCTGTGGGGGTATCCTGGCCTTGGGGGGAGTACAAAGAGGGGACTGACCACCTGAGTTATGAGGTTAGATCTATCCGGGGCATGAAGGGTGTTTGAGGGGGAAGGTAATTAAAATCCAGTATGGAATAGACACACTGAATCGTAGAGAAGATTTCAGTCTGAGTGCCTGTTCTGGGACAAACTGGGGGTGTAGATTCAAGCTCGGAGTGGATGAGATGTGTATGTGGTGAAAGATGTAACTTTCCTCGATACAAAATGTTGGTGATGAGGAATGTTCCACTAGCGTATAATTCCAAGCACAATGTAGAGGTGCCAGTGTTGGACTGGGGTGGGCAAAGTTAAAAATCACACAGCACCAGGTTATAGTCCAACTGGGTTTATTTGGAATCACTAGCTTTCTGAGCACTGCCCCTTCATCAGGTGACTACCCGAAGAAGGAGCAGCGCTCCGAAAGCTTGTATAAACCTGTTGGATTATAACCTGGTGTCGGGTGATTTTTAACTTTATCCAAGCACAACGGCATTGCCAACTTCAGAAAGGCAATGCAGTCTGACAGACTGGCCTGTTGAAGGGTGCGAGAGGTAAGTTGGTGAAATAAATGGACCTTATTTTTTGGATGGACTTGGATTTGGGATTTCCCCACTTCCAATTGGACCGTCTAGATATTGCCTTTTTCCTATGTCACATGTTTTGAACTTGGATTCCAGTTATCGTGAAACTGATCGTTATTTTTCTGACTAATCACGTTGTGACAAATGGATTAGCAAGTGTGGCCTCTCAAACTGCGTTAGTACTGCTGATTAATTTACTTTAATCTAATCAGAAATGGTCCTCCACTACTTCCTAAAGACATTTGTATCATATTAGAGTCGGGTCTGGTGATAGATGATGTAAGATGAGGCAGTCTTTGTAAACAATATCTCCTGGAGCTTGCTTCATGAGGATAAGACGGCAGTTTCCAAATTGCTTTCGAACACAGTCCTATGTTGTGGAAACCTGTGCTTTTAGAAAGCTCTAGAATTTCCCAGTTTCATGCAATCACCAGCCCGTTACTTTGAGCTGAAGGGGCTTGGCCTTGAAGTTGTGCAAGTGTGGTTTGAGGGTCTCGGGCTGGTTACCGCTTGAACCCAGGGGTTTTGGCTTGGATGGTCCAAAGTTCTGCATGTGTAGGTGGGAGTTGGAGGTTCTTTAGAGTCATTCAGCATGGAAACAGGCCCTTCGGCCCAACTCACCCAGGTTTCTTAAACTGAACTAGTCTCATTTGCCTGCATTCGCCTCATAGCCTCTAAACCTTTCCCTCTCATGTACCTGTTCAAATATCTTTTTAATGTTAATTTTACCTGCCTCTACCAGCTTCCTCTGGCAGCCCATTCCATCAATGCATTACCCTCTGTCTGAAAAGGTTGCCCCTGAGGTCCCATTTAAATCTTTCCCCTCTCACCTGCTATGGTAAGCTCTTTCTTGGAACAGCACTGCTAGATGCTGCCCTTTACCCCACGTCAGTGTTGTCTTGCACTTGACATACGGTTAATCATGAAACTGTTTGATCATGTTGTGATAAATACGTTGAGAAGTGTGATTTCTCCATGCTTGCATGCTGCTGATTAGTTTAATTCCAGTTTCAGAAGGCTAGTTCACCGTGTGTACGCTTAATAAACTCAGCTAATCCCAAATGCAATCCTAGAAGAATAGGAACTTTGATTCTATTCAAAGGCTGTGGGAGTCAGATGGTGTGACATAAATACAGGAGTTAACTCAGTGTACTCGAGTTGAATGGATGCCAATGGTTATAAAGAAACAATTTACATTGTCCTTCTCAATGATGGGCGGTGATCTAATTGGTCTCACAACCCTGCAGAGGTACAAATCTTTATTTGAGAGAGACTTTTTAATTCCAAGTTCCAGCATGAGGGATTACCAGTGGCAATGTTGTGTTATCATTTTATTCTGGCTGTTGCGAAGGTGTAGATGTGGTAATATTTGACTTGGTCGCCGTACAATAGGGAAATATGTGTGATCTTTCGTTAGATATTTATGGAATCTTTAACTGGAGACACAGCACAGGAAACAACTCATCCATGCCAACCAGATATCCTAAATTAATCTAGTCCCATTTGCCAGCATTTGGCTTGTATGCCTCTAAACTTTTCCTATTCATATACCCATCCAGATGTCTTTTAAATGTTGCAATTGTACCAACCTCCACCACATCCTCTGGCAGCTCATTCCATACACGCACCACCCTCTGTGTGAAAACGTTGCCCCTTAGGTCCCTTTTAAATCTCGCCCCTCTCACCCTATACCTATGCCCTCTAATTCTGGACACTCTCACTTCGGGGCAAAGACTGTGTCCAATCAAGATTAGAGTGCTGCTGGAAAAGCACAGCGGTCAGGCAGCATCCGAGGAACAGGAAACTCAATGTTTCAGGCAAAAGCTCTTCATCAGGAATGAGGCTGTGAGCTTTGTCTATTTACCCTATTCAGGTCCCTCGTGATTTTATAAACCTCTGTAAGGTCACCCCTCAGCTTCCGACGCTCCAGGAAAAACAGCGCCAGACAATTCAGCCTCTCCCTACAGCTCAAACCCACCAACCCTGGCAACATCCTTGGAAATCTTTTCTGATCCATTTCAAATTTCACAGCATCCTACCTGTAGCATTCTTTTTAAAGATGTTTTCAGAAGATAATTTTTAAGAAGCTTGATCTTTTTCCAGTTGATCCAATTGTAAATTTCTTGGATTTAAAAAAAACTGATCCACGTGACACGGTGACCTTGGCCTGGAAGCAGTACATGCAGGAAGAAGGTTAAGACCGGGAATTGTGTAGCCTGACTTACAAAGGAGTTTGACAAGAGAGCTGGAGGATGAAGACATTGAGCAGATGCAGATACTAAAGAGAAAGCAGATAGGTAAGAAAAAGCACAGAATTTACAGTCAGAGAAGACAAAGTGAAAAAGATCAGTTTTGCTTTTGGCTATTAGAAGTAAAATGTAATTTCAGGCACAATTACGGAAACAAGGTGCGAGTGAGTTCATGAGCCTGATCCCAGGACAGGTGTGCGATAAGGATAGGTTGAGAGTGTGCTGCTGGAAAAGCACAGCAGGTCAGCATCTGAGGAGCAGGGGAATTGACATTTCGGGCATAGGGAATATGTGTTTCATCGAGAATATGTGTGATCTATATGGGGCACTTTGAAGACTTTCTCTGTCTGTGGTAAGTATGCATGAACTCGCCCTGGTGATGTGCTTTTAAGAAACACTTGGAAAGGCTAAGCTCCTGTGTAGGGTCTCCATGTGGCGAAATGTCTCCAGGCACTTCACAGTAGGGTCAGACACCAAGCAGGAACTGGGGAAAGGTTGGGGAAGGAGTTGGCTCCATTCCCAACCCAGTGGTAGGTTCTGGGAAGGTTACTGAAGGTGGGAAGAGAAGCAACATGGTCAAAGAAATGACACAACAGTGAGTTGCTTCGATTTTACCATTTCTAAAATAAAGAGAGTCCTGAATGCAATATCCACCCTTGTCCCAATGTGCAATCAAAACTCAAAGCCAAAAGAAGAATTTAGGAAGGAATGACGTATTAAAAAGGATCTTGACATGGAAGGCGGGAGGTAAAAACATAGGAGAGTTTATGAATATAGCAAGTGAAGTGCAAACAGGCCATTTGGTCTGTGCTGGTGATTATGCTGTATACAAACCAACTCCTTTTACACTTTTTGATTCCTTTCTTATGAGCTAAGTTATTCTTTAAATGCACCCATGGTATGTGTTGTGAGAAGGTCACGTGGCAACGGGTTGTGCATTCTTGTTCATTATTCCAGTAAGAAATTGAAATGAAATCACCCAGAGATAGGGTTGGTGATGAGTGAAGTTTGTGGCATCGGTATCTGATGTAGAGGGAGAGGGATCTCGCAGTTGTACAGACGCCAAAACACGCAGACGACATAAACTGTTTCCCCGACATTGCACGGTGATGACACCTCACAGAATAATTTATCGGCTTTGAAGCACTTCAAGATAATCTGGAGACGATAAAGGGCCTCATGCAAGTGCAAGTTCATTCTTTCTTGATTTACCTTTTGTAGGGAGTAATTCCAAAGCACACAGTCGTGGCTTTTCTCTTTTCTGTTGTGCAGAATTCCTCAGTAAATACTAAAGATTTGTTATTGTCTGCAGCATATTGGCCTGCACAGGACTAAGTTTGCTGCCAACTTGGAGAAATCGCATTGGTTTTGTGCAAATCATGTGGCGTGTTTTTGTTTGGATTGTGTTTGATGGATGAGTGAGTTGATGTTATGTGCTGTGCAAATAGCCCCTGTCCAACTTTAATTTGTGATCAAGTAGGCGCTTTCTTTTACCATCCTGTTTAACACGAGCATTTCTGTTGTTGATTGATAGATTAAAACTTCCCAAGGCATTTTACAGGAACAGTTGATAATGAGTCAGGTACAGATTTCCAACTGATGATCAAATACTTATTTCAGAAGAGTCGTAGAGATGTACAGCACGAAAATAGACCCTTCAGTCTAACCCGTCCATGCTGACCAGATACCCTAACCCAATCTAGTCCCATTTGCCAGCACTTTGCATGTCCCTATTCACATACCCATCATAAATATTGCAGTTGTACCAGCCTCAACCACTCCCTATGGCAGCTCATTCCATACAGATTTTAAGTTTCTTAAATAGAGAGTGAGACAGAGGCATTTATAGGGACGATGTTCAGAAGCTGGGCTCCAAGAATCTGAAAGCACTGTCAGTGGAAAAGTCACAAAAATTTGTGCAAGATGCGAAAGTATGAGGGCTGCATAAGTCACAGTAGATTAACCCTTTGTAGTTTGGAGCCATGATTATTTGGGGATTGGATTTTGAATGCCCACAGATGGATTTCTTCTGCTTTTGACAGTTCTTCCTGGTAAATTTATGTGCAGAATCAAGAGGTACTGCCAATGCATAAGTACAGGGTAGTTCAAACTTCCAAGGAAGCTTCAATATTTGGATACAGAACTGGCTCGAAGGTAGAAAACAGAGGGTGGTGGTGGAGGGTTGCATTTCAGACTGAGACCTGTGACCAGTGGAGTGCCACAAAAATTGATGTTAGGTCCATTGCTTTTTGTCATATGATTTGGATGTGAACCGAGGAGGTTTAGTTAGTAAGTTTGCAGATGACACCAAAGTTGGAGGTGTGAACAGCGAAGAAGATTACCTCTGAGTACAACAGGATCGTGACCAGATGGGCCAATGGGCTGAGGAGTGGCAGATGGGGTTTAATTTAGATAAATGTGAGGTGCTGCATTTTGGAAAAGCAAATCAGGGCAGGGCTTATACACTTAATGGTAAGGTCCTGGAGAGTTGCTGAACAAAGGTACCTTGGAGTCCAAGTTCATAGTTCCTTGAAAGTGGAGCCGCACGGAGATAGGATAGTGAAGAAGGCATTTGGAATGCTTGCCTTTATTGGTCAATGCATTGAGTATAAGAGTTGGGAGTTCATGTTGTGGCTGTACAGGACATTGGTTAGGCCATCTTTGGAAGACTATGCAATTCTGGTCTCCCTGCTATGGAAAGGATGTTGTGAAACTTGAAAGGGTTCAGAAAAGATTTACAAGCATATTGCCAGGATTGGAGAGTCTGAGCTACGTGGAAAGGCTGAATGGACTGAGGCTGTTTTTCCTGGAGCATCAGAGGCTGAGGGGGTGACCTTAGAGGTTTGTAAAATCATGAGGGGCATGAACAGGGTAAGTGGACAAGGTCTTTTCATGTGGTGGGGATTCCAGGACTAGAGGGCATAGATTTAGGGTGAGAAGGAAAAGATATAAAAGGGACCCAAAGGACAACTTTTTCTCGCAGGGTGATTGTGTATGGAATGAGCTGCCAGAGGAAGTGGTGGAGGTTGGTACAATTACAGCATTGAAAAGGCATCTGGATGGGTAGATGGATAGGAAGGGTTTAGAGGGATATGGGCCAAGTGTTGGAAAATGGGACTAGATTAATTTAGGATATCTGGTCTGATTATATGTATTTAGAATTGGTCTCAAAATGAAACGTATTTACCCAGAAGTTGTTCCTGTTTCCAAAATGTTTATAAGGAAAGGGAAACAAAGTGGTGAAGCATTTCAGTTTAACATTTGAGCCCAAGTGCCATTTGACAATTGGATTAAATTTGGGTTCCGTTTAGTTAGACTTAAAGTTGGTTGCTCAGATTTTTTAAAAATAAAACCGTATTTGCTATGTTGTTTAGCAACATCCTCAGGAATTCATAGAAGGAATTATTTTGGAGTGCAGCATTTGTTATGCAGCAGTCAGAATGCACACAGAAAGATCCCACAAGCGTTCGTTAGATAATTAGCTACAAAAGGACTGTTGGCCTGGACAACAGAAGAATCCTCTGTTTCTCTCCTATTGCCACAAGGGATTCAATCATAACCATCTGACTGCAAGTGGAAGTGTTGCAAGTTGAGCCAAATGTGATATTAGATTCTACCATCATCTCCTGACTATTCTGAAGATCAAAGGCTGTGTAGCTTTCTTGAGGGCTGAGTGGGGAAAAAGAATTCTGGTTGGACTTTCTCGGAAGGTGAGGAATGGGAATCTCTGCATCCAGTGTCAACATCCGGCATTGAGTGGAAAAACATTTGTTTGATGTAGAGGAAATCTCCCTCTATGAACAATGATCCTTCATATTTGACATTTAGAACAGAGCTCCTTCCTGCCTTTATGACATCCGGAATTCCTGCACTGACAGTCATTTTATAGTCTTTTGGAGAGCGATTGATGAGAGTCCTGCCAAGATGCAGGCTGTGGGTTAGAGCTCCCCAAGAATGAGGTTAAAATTGAGCAAAACCCATCCTGCAGCCATATTGTCACAGGATGGAAACAGGCCCTTCTGTCCACCTCATCCATGCTGACCAGATATCCTAAACTGATCTAATCCCATTTTCCAACATCACTCTAAACTCTTTCTATTCATGTCCCCATCCAGATGTCTTTATAGGTTCCTTCAAGCCACTTAGAAAGCAGTGGCTTCCTTTTCATTGCTGCTCAGTCATTGTATAGAATACTCAAATTACACTGTGACTCATCATTGAGGTGTAACCTATTGGAGATTATGCGTATGGTCTAGGAATACACTGATACATCATGGAGAGGGGGTATCATAGAAGAATCATAGAATGCCTACAGTGTGGAAGCAGGCCATTTGGCCCAACAAGTCAACACTGAAGAGTATTCCCCCTGCCAGACAGAACACCCCTGCGACCCTCCATCCCTGTAACCATTCCCATGGTTAACCCAGCTAGCCTGCATATCCCTGGACACCCTATGAGGCAATTTGACATGGCCAAGCCACCTAACCTACACATCTTTGGACTGTGGAGAGGACCAGGACTCTTAGGGGAAGCCCACTCGGATATTGGGAGAATGTGCAAAGTCCACACAGTCACTTGAGGGTGGAATTGAACCTGGATCGTTGGTGCTGTGAGACAGCAGTGCTAACCACTGAGCTATTGTGGTGGCAGGGATGAATCAAAGTTGTCCTAGCCATTAAGATTATAATAAGTACCTGGCAGAACCCAAATAGCTTGATAGAAAGGTTGAAAATTATCAGTTTGTTGGTTACTTCACTTGACCTGGAGGACCAGTTCCTCTGGTGGTGCTGGTTGAGGTATCAGCTCCCTCAGTCGGAGGCTGAACGGTGAACAGGACTAGAGAGGGAGGATTCTCCTGATGACTGGGGAGTCCAGAAGTAGGGGTCACAGTTTAAGGATAAGGGATAGTATTACAACATGGGGTAAACCCTTCTGTTTAATTTAAGCCAGCAACACAGAAAAGATTTATTGCATGCAGTAATCTATGAAAATTCAAGAGGCCAAGAACTATTTAAAGTAAAAATTAACAACTTGAAAGTATGACAGAGAATAATTAACTAACAACTACTTACAACTCCTTCCTCTAACCTATCTTTTACTTTCCCTTCTATAATAGTAGTCCTATAAAACCTCTGAGTAAGATTTACCGAAAAATTCAAATTTCAAATCCAGCCAGCTGTTGAATCTTTTTTATGTAGATATGCTGTCCAGGTTGGTGTCAATGTCTTTCTCTGTGCAAAATTCCTTCTCTAGACAAGTACCTCTCAGACAGTCTTGACAAGCAATCTACAACTGTTGGTCTTTTGCTGGTTCTCCCTCAACTGTTCAGTTTTCCCCGGTCTTGTACCCCAATGCATCAGATTGTGTCATTGGCTTTAATATTGTCAATATACTCAATTCAAACCTGATTGGAGTTTGGTGTTTTTTAGGGTATAATTTAAACTGGTCACGTTCAAATTTGTTTTTGTATCCAGGCAACCAGTTATTCCTAGCTGCTGGACCAAATGTTACGATGTAAATTCTCCAACATTGTGTGCCTCTCTAAGGCATTCACTCTCTTAAAGGTACAATACACTTCTACACCTTCATAACTAAGCCAATTGGTCGTGAGTTGAGTAGAATTTCTTCACCCTGTGGGATTCTCTGCCAAAATATTGAATGCCTTCAAGAAGGACTTGGATGTAAATTTTAGGTCTGAAGGAATGAAAGGGTATGGAGCAAAAGCGGGAGCAGGGCACTGAGTTGGGTGGTCAGTGATCAATGTATTGAATGGTGGACCAGGCTCAAAGGGTCGCATGGCCTACTCCTCTTATTCTCTATATTTCTGTGACACTTGTGCTTTCGGATAAACATTTAAAATGAGGGTTCAACTATCTTCTTGAATGCATGTGAAAGAGACGGTGATGTTATTGTGAGGGAGCTGCAGCCAGTATTTCTCACAGAGACAGTTTATGTGGTCATGTTCCTCCCTTCTGTTTTTGTGAACTAACCACTATATTGCCAGCACAAAGCCCTCATTCTGTGTGATTCAGATTGTACTTCAATGACTGTGATGATGTCGGATGAGCTTGCTGAATTCCTGAAAGACTCGGTACAAACCAACGTTAGCTCATTTGTTATCTAAGTGATGACTTGCTCTATTTTCTGATCCTTGATTGATACTGGCCTTTTATATGATCCACACTAAACACAGACGCAGCCTCCAGCTCAATTTATAGTATGGGGTGACCTCAGCAATATGCCAGAAATGTTCAGAGAAAGTGACAAGTCTGTCATTGAGTCGTACAGCATAGAAACAGACCCTTCGATCCAACCAGTCCATGCTGAATATAATCTCAAAGTAAACTCATCCCACCTGCCTGCTCCTGGCCCATATCCCTCCAAACCTTTTTCGTGTCCTTATCCAAATATCTTTTAAGTTTTGTAATTGTACCCACATTCAACACTTCCTCAGGAAGTTCATTCACGTGCGAACCACCCCCCCACCCCGTGTCAAAGAAAAAAATTGCCTGTCATGTCTTTTTAAAATCTCTCTCCTCTCACCTTAAAAATGTGCCTCTTAGTCTTGAAATCCCGCATTTTATAGAAAAGACAATGACCAATAACTCTCTCAGTACCTCTCATTATTTTGTAAACTTATATAAGTTCGCCTCTCAACCACCTACACTCCAGTGGAAAAAAATTCCAGCCTGTCCTTATAACTCAAACCTTCCAGACCTGGCAACATTCAGGAACACCTTTTCTGAAATCTCTCCGGCTGGATAATATCCTTCCTATAACTGGGCAACCAGATTTGGACACCGTACTCCACATCTGTTATTTAATAAATGTGACAGCGTGGCTGGGTGTGAGTCCAGTTTGGATTGTGACCTTGAGTACAGCTGCAAAGATTTGAATTCAGCCAGATTTAACTAACTGGTTTAAGGGATTGAAAGTGTACTTTTTCCAAAGTACGCAAGGCTCAAGAACTGTTATAAGTGTTTTCCGACCAGCCCCCAAATACAATGAGAAAAGGGTCAATCACACTGTATTCTGGCCTCTCCTGCTCGACTCAACCAACGACAGACATGTCTCCAGAGTGTGTGCACACCCCAGCTAAACTGCTGAGTCCCACAGTCCAAAAAGAGTGACTAGTCAGAGATAACTGTGTGCCTTTGGGCAGCACAGTGGCTCAGCGGTTATCCCTGCTGCCTCACAGTACCAGTGACCCGGGTTTGATTCCCATTTCGGGCAATTGTCAGTGTGGAGTTTGCACATTCTCACCGTATATGCCTGGGTGTGCTCTAGTTTCCTCCCACAATCCAAAGATGCGCAGGTTAGGGTGAATTGGCCATGCTAAATTGCCCATGGTGTTCAGGGATGTATAGGTTAGGTGCATCAGGGGTAAAGTGAAGAGTAATAGGGTAGGGGAATGGACTGTGCAGATTACTCTTCAGAGTTACGATGTGGACTTGTTGGGCTGAAGGGCCCTTTTTCACACTGTAAGGATTCTATGATTCAAGCCTGATTGGCAGAGTTCACATCCTGGTTGGAGCTAATGCAGCATTGTGTAATGTATGGTCCAACAGGAACACACTCTCACGGGTTGCAATTCAGGAGAGAAATTTACTCCCACAGAGGTGTGACAGCACAAAACAAATTTCCAGCGGTGTCCAAGGGCTGGCTTTGAGGGGAATGTCAGGAGAGCAGTGTAACCTTTTAAGAAACATCACCATTTTGTTGCTGATGTGTGGGTGTTGTGTGTGACGGCCTCTCGCTCTGGTGATCTTTAGCAGAGGACTGCGTATGACAGGAAAGAAATGTGACTGCGCTGAAAGAAAAGAGGAAAGTAACTGGGATTTAAATAACTTCATGACCTCAAGTTGTCTGAAAACGCCAGACCACACATGAAGTACTTGAGAAATATTGCCATGGTTGTTGATGTGTGAAACCTGGCAGCGAATGTTCCATAGGAGATTGCACAAAGAGGGAATGTGAAGGAAGGACTGTCTGGCTGCTATCTCATGAGAGAGAATGAGTGGCGATTGTAATCTGAAGGTCACCACACCTCAGGCAAGGTCACGAAGGTGCTCTTCATGGTGACCCTGTGGAGATATAAATTGAAGCCACATTGCTGGCATCGCAAATCAGCTGTCCAGCTAAATGAGCTAGCCCCCCTCCCCAATTGTCAAACTGACGAGGCCATCTCGGCAGGAACATTGGTTGGTGGATGTATTGTCACACGATTGCCAGGTCGAACTCCTTCAGTGACTCTTCTATAGCCTCTGAAATTGGGGACAGAAACAAGAATTACTGGAGAAACTTTGCAGGTCCGGCAGCAATCTGTGGAGAGAGAAGCCGGTCTGAAGAAGGGTCACTGGGATTGAAATGTTAACCCAGAAAGGGTTCAGAAAAGATTTGCAAGGCTGTTGCCTGGGTTGGAGGGTTCGAGCTGTATGGAGAGGCTGAATGGGCTGGGGGCTATTTTTCCTGGCGTGTCGGAGGCTGAGGGGTGACCTGATAGAGGTTTATAAAATCATGAGGGGCATGGATAGGGTAAATAGATAAGGTCTTTTTCCCGGGTTGTGGGAGTCCTGAACTAGAGGGCATTGGTTTATGATGAGAGGGGAAAGATATATTTGGGACCTAAGGGGCAACTTTTTCTCACAGACGGTGGCGTGTGTATGGAATGAACTGCCAGAGGAAGTGGTGGAGGCTGGTACAATTACAACATTTAAAAGGCATCTGTATGGTATATGAATAGGGAGGGTTTAGAGGGATTTGGGGCAAGTGCAGGCAAATTGGACTAGATTAGTTTAGGATATCTGGTCGGCATGGACAAATTGGACCAAATGGTCTGTTTCCGCGCTGTACACTGGATGACTCTCTGTTGATGTTGTGTGACTTGCTGAGTTTCTCCAGCAGTTTGATGCCAACTTCCAGCATCCACTGTTTTCCATTTAATTCACTTAACACTGGGGCCTTGATTTCACAAAAAAATGTTTCAGCAGTTCTGCAACAATAAGTGAGGGCTTTAGATGTGTACAATTTTCACAAACAAGTGAGACACAGTGCAGCGAACGAGGTGGGAACACAAAAATGTAAGTAAATAACTTTTTTGTTTGTAAATTGCGACAGTACAGCAAGGAGCTCCATTCACATGCAAAGAATTATCCACTTATCCACTTTCAGTCCCAGTTCCTCTCTCTTCTCTGTTGGAAACCTAAGGCCCCTGACTGAGAGAGAGAGAGAGAGAGAGCTTTCCGAATTTATTTCCTGCAGGCAAACATCTGAAAGTGTTTATGAAGATGGATTTGTGAGTACAGAGTATGATGCGCATAAAAAAAATCCTTTGCATTGAGAACCAAATATTGCAAAGACTGCGTCGGTCACATAAGCTGTTAAAACTTTCGCTGATGAAAGAATGTGACAGCACCGACCATTGTGTGACCTTGAGTCTGCGTTCTTGTGTCGAGTTCAATAGTGATTTGATTCGATAAGATGACGGTCCCTCACCAAGAGTAGGATTGAGACGTGAAGTCCCTGATCACCATCCTTATCGTTTATATCAGTAATTGTGTGACAGTCTTCGAGAACATCTTTGAGATGCTCAACTACATTCATTCCATTGACATAGCACCCTGTAGTTGGCTCACATACTGTAGGTTATCCTCGAAATGGCTCATGGAATTTTATTTCCCTGTTTCCCATATAACAGGGTGACAGGCTTGAGGTGGGTTTGGGTTGGATGCTCTTCTGGGGTGTGGAATCGATGGGCTGAATGGCCTACTTCCACACTCTGGGGCTTCTGTGAACAGAATAACACTTGTGGATTTGGGTGAAATTCAGTAAATGGAGATTGGACTAGGATCTCGACTCCACTCTCCTGTGCTTCTCTCACTGCGTTGTTAGTCCTGATGAGGAGGTGTCAATGTGGGACTGGGTTGGACAAGGTCAAAAGTCACACAGGTTATAGTCAGATGGGTTTATTTGAAATAGCAAGCTTTTGGAGTACTGCTCCTTTGTCAGGTGCTGGTGAGAGACTAAGTTCTGTGTCTAAGTTCTTGCTCTCTCATTAGCACCTGAAAACTCGCTTTTCAAATAAACTCATTGGATTATAACCAGGTGTTGTGTGATTTTTGACCTTGCATTGTTAGTGACCATGACTGGAATTGTCTTAAGTCCTAAACTCTGGAATTCTGAAACTATCTTCTCCCACTGTGCGTCCTTTCCTCCTTTCATCATGTTGTTCAAAACTCACTTTTTTGTTTCTTAAAACGGTTAGCTCAGTTGGCTGAATGGGTGGCTTGTGATGCTGGCAGTGTGGGTTCAGTTCCTTCACTGGCTGAGGTTACCGTGAGCTCTTACTTTACCTGTGATGTGGTGACCCTCAGGATAAACCACCATGAGTCCTCTCTCTTTCATGAGAGAACAAGCACTGCTGCCTCACAGCGCCAGAGACCCAGGTTCAATTCCCAACTCAGGCGACTGACTGTGTGGGGTTTGCACATTCTCCCCGTGTCTGCGTGGGTTTCCTCCGGGTGCTCCGGTTTCCTCCCACAGTCCAAAGATCTGCAGGTTCGGTGAATTGGCCGTGCTAAATTGCTCGTAGTGTTAGCTAAAGGGGTAAATGTAGGGGAATGGGTGGGTTACGCTTCGGTGGGTTGATGTGGACATGTTGGGCCGAAGGGCCTGTTTCCACACTGTAAGTAATCTAATCTAACAGCCCTGTGCTGCAGCAGGACTGTGGCGACTTTATAACAAGTGGTTAGTCACCAGTCCTACCATTTACTGCTCTGCTTTAAGAGCACACCCGTGAAAGACTTTGATAACATCAAAGGCACTATTCAAATAAGAGTTCTTATTATATAGAACAGTCCCATTCCCCTAGCACACCCTTCAGTCTTCAGAAATATATTGTTAAACTTGTTGTAAAGAATAGTGCTGAAATAATTCTTGCTTCTGTTAAACCGGAAACAGACCAGTCACTTATTTGCAAGATTTGAACTGAATTACAAGTTACACACTTGATCTCAAGGGATATGGTGGTGTGGCAAGCAGTGGTTCAGCCTCTATCAGAAGCTCTAGGTTAAAGCATCAATCTGCCAATCCTTCCAGCATGTAGCGATGACAGGCAGTGAGAGTGGGAGGGATTCCTGGTCCACTAAGTGTTGAAGGAGCTTTGGAATCTCTGCCAGCACTATTCATAGCTCCAGACTACAATGTGTGAGTTACCACAGCAACTTTGACTTCCTCTGTAAATTGTAACACACTCGACCCAGATGTGTGACCATTGGGTGCATCCAGTTGAGTTTCTTTTCTGAAACGTGGATGGTTTGGCTCCGTTCCTTAAAGGTGAGTCGCTTTTTTTTACCTTTCTTAAAAGTTCATTCTTTCCCGTGGAGATAAAGATTATTCGGAGACCCAGCCAGTAACCACGAGAAGAACCAATCTGTGAAAGTTGGTTTGTCCAGGATTTGGATTTGTGAGACTGATGTTGGAATTTTAAAAGTGCAAGTTACAAAAAATGTTCAAAACACTGCTGCCCCTGTGACAGGACAGATGGGATCAACCAAAATGATTTACAGCAAAGGTGTAACTTTCCACGGCTTGAGGTATTTTGAGGATCCTGCCTCCACTGTTCCAAATTGTTGCTCATTCGCAATTCTCAGGCACCCTGCCATTGATGTTCAGTCTGTTGTTTTATTGGGTTAAAAATCATAAGATTTATTGACGGACAGATCAAAAGGACACTTATCAAGAAACTTTCATGAAAGAAACCATTGCCCCTTGCAAATTCCTGATTTTCTCTCGTGGTCTCAGCAAATGGAGAATTGAAAATTAGAATCCCTACAGGGTGGAAGTAGATCATACGGCCCATTGAGTCCATACTGGACCCTCCAAAGGTCATCCCACCCAGATCCACCTCCCTACCCCATAAACCCTGCATTTCCCATGGCTGACCCACCTACCCTGCACATCACCAGGCATTGTGGGCAATTTAGGATGGCCAATCCACCCTAACCTGTACATCTTTGGACTGTGGGAGGAAACCGGAGCAAACCCACTCAGACACTGGGAGAGCGTTCAAACTTCACTTGGATAAACGCCTGAGGCTGGAGTCAAACCCGGGTCCCTGTGCTGTGAGGCAGCAGTGCTAACCACTGAGCCGCTGTGCCACATTAGGTTAGAAAAATTGAGGGACTTCGTTGGTGGAGTTATCAAATAATTTACTTGGTGCAAGTTCCACTATATAGGAGGTTTACAAAAACGATCCTGAGGATGAAGGGCTTGCCGCATGAGGAGTGGTTGAGGAGTCTGGGGTCTGTACTCAAGCATTTGGAAGGATGAGGGGGGAATTGATTGAAACTTACAGAATACTGAGAGGCCTCGATAGAGTGAACATGCAGAAGATGTTTCCATGAGTAGAAGAGACAAAGGCCCAGGGACACTGGCGCCCAGTGAAAGGACAATGCTTAAGAACTGTGATGAGGAAGAACTTCTTCAGCCAGAGGGTGGTGAGTCTGTGGAACACATTGCTGTAGAAGGCTGTGGAAGCCAAGTCATTGAGTGTGTTTAAGACAGAGATAGATAGGTTCTTGATCAGTGAGGGGATCAAGGTTACAGGCAGAAGGTAGAAGAATGGGGTTGAGAAGCAGCAGGATTGAATGGCGAAGCAGACTCGATGGGCAGAATGGCCTAATTCTACTCCTATATCTGACGGTCTTATTTTAATACAAGAGATGAAAAGTTAGGATCAAAATGTCTTAAAGGAATAACAGTGTTGGGAAAGAGGGCCTTTCCCTCTTGAATATTGTGACATTGGGTTGCAAACTATGTCCGAACAATTGAACCAGGAATGCAGAATAGATTGAATGAATCTGTCGTGTAGAAACAGGCCATCTGGCCCATCAACTCTGCACCAACCCTCTGAAGGCCATCCTACCCAGAACCACCTCCCTATCCTATCTCTGTAACCCCGCATTTCTCATGGCTAACTCACCTAGCCTGCATATCCTTGGACACTGACCGCAATTTAGCATAGCCAATCCACCCTAACCTGCACGTCTTTGGACTGTGGGAGGAAACTGGAGCATCTGGAGGAAATGCACAGGGTTTCCCATGCAGGCAGAGGGAGAATGTGCAAACTCCACACAGATAGGGAATCCAACCCTGGCCCCTGGCGCTGTGAGGCAGCAGTAGAGGCTACGTAAGGGTACGTGCTTAGTGTGGCTGGGGTGGAGACTACTCTGCTCAATGATGGATTGTGCTCAAACGAGAGAGCACTTGGGTTGTGTTATTTCTTTCACTTTTGTTCAAAATTGGATCCTGTCAAAACACATTAAGATTAAGTAAAATTAAGTGTCTCTGGCACTTCAAGAAGGGTTTACTTGTTCCTTTATTCCATCAGTAGCTGCTGAAGTTCCTTTCCAGTGGATTTGCATCAGTTACAATCAATGTCCCTTTATAACTGAGAACCATTCTCAATTATTCAGACTTTCAGATGTTTGTAATACAGAGGCTGTTTGACCCATCGTCATTCAACAAATATCTGACCATATTCATCCCATTTTCCTGCTCTTGGTCCAACCTGGAGGTTGTGACATGCACGGGAATGTGTAACTTTAATTGAGCAACTTACTGAACTTTCTGTCTCAACCATTATTTCAGACAGCGAGATCTAGACTCTCCCCACTCTCCGTGTGAAAAATGTCTCCTTCACTCTCCTAACCTTAGATCTTACCTTAAATCTCTACCCTTTGGCTATTGATTACTCGCTAATGGCGGAGGGAAAAAGCTATCTTATCCACTGCATGCTGCCCCTCATAATTTTGTACATTTTCTATCAGGTCCCCTGTCAGCTGTCACTGCTTCAAGGCAAACAACCCAAGACTGTGTCCAATCTTTTTTCATAGTTCAGCCCCTCCAGCCTGGGTAGCACCCTGGTAAGTCTGTTCTGTGTACACTTTAGTGCAACATCCTTCCTTTAAATAGATGGCAGTAGCTGCACACCTCTCCAGCTGTGACCGAATCAGTGTTTTATACAGTTCCAGGTCATTCAAGATAAAGGGCTCTTGCCCAAAACGTCGATTCTCCTGCTCCTCAGAGGCTGCCTGACCTGCTGTGCTTTTCTAGCATCACACTCTCAACTCGAAGTTCCAGCAATAACCTCCCCACCCTTTTTGTTCTGTGTTTCGCTTATAAAAACAAGTTGCTTTTACCAGCTCATCCACCTGTCCAATACCTCCTGGAATTTGTGGGCGTACAAGCCCTCGGATTTTCAGAACTTTCTAGGGTCCTACAATGCACAGTGTAATCGCTTGCTTTTATTTTTCCTTCCCAAGTGCACTAACAGTTTTCTGGGTTGACTTTCATTTGCTGTTGCTCTACCTGTCTGACCAATCTGTTAGTATCCTCCTGCAGTTCATTGCTATCCCCCCTCACTCCTATTTACCATCCTCCCAATTTTTATTTTTACCATCCACGTCCATCTCTGTCACATATTTAAGTCCAAATCATGAGTGTCCATTACAAACTGCAAGGGCTGCAGTGCTGAGCCTTATGGAACCCACTGCAATCAGGTTTCTATTAAAATGTACATGTGATGTAGGTTTGCTCGCTGAGCTGGAAGGTTCATTTCCAGACGTTTCTACTAGGTAACATCTTTAGTGGGCCTCAGGCGAAGCGGTGTATATGATTCCTGCTTTCTATTTATATGTTTGGGTGGTAGGTGGGGTCTACCACCCCCTGAGAAAAAGAACAGGAAGTGACATCATCACAGGAAATGACATCACCAACCCAAACATATAAATAGAAAGCAGGAATCATGTACATTGCTTTGCCTGAGGCCCACTGAAGATGTTACCTGATAAGATGATGAACCGTCTGGGAATGATCCTCCTAGCTCAGTGAGCAAACCTACATCCAGAACCTCAATCTGAGCTACAAATCTTCTCAAAACTCGCTAACACAAACCTGACTTGACCATCATCCTTTGCTTCCTATCTTTGAACCAATTTTGGATCTAATATGCCAATTTATATTGAGTGTCTGGATCTCTTGCCTATGATCAGACAGGATCTAAAAATGACTAAATAAAAACCGAAAGAAATACAGATGCTGTACAAATCGGAAACCAAAATCAAAATTGCCAGAAAAAGCTGAGCAGGTCTGGCAGCATCTGTGAAGAAAAATCATCAGAGTTAAGATTTGGGTCCAGTTCTAAGGAAGGATTACTAGACCTGAAATGTGAACTTTGATTTCTCTTCACAGATGCTGCCAGACCTGCTGAGCTTTTTCCAGCAATTTCTGTTTTTGTTTCTGAAAATAGCTTCGAGGGCCCTTGCTATCTCCATCAAACAGAGGAGCAGAAATTAGGCATTCAGCCCATTGAGTCTTCCCCCCCAATCGGCCATGGCTGATAGGTTTCTCTGTTGAGAGTGTGGTGTTGGAAAAGCACAGCAGGTCAGGCAGCATGTGAGGAGCAGGAGAATCGATGTTTCGGGCATTATCCCTTCATCAGGAATGAGGCTTGTGGGCTGGGGGCTGAGAGATAAATGGGAAGGGGGTGGGGCTAGCGGGAAGGTAGCTGAGAACGCAATAGGTAGATGAAGGTGGGAGAGAAGATGCCAAGCTGGAGAGGAGGGAGGAGTGGATAGATGGGAAAGGTGATAGACAGTTCAGGAGGGCGGTGCTGAGTTGGAGGCTTGGGACTGGGGTAATGTGGGGGGGAGGGGGGGGGGGGGGGGGGGGGGGAAGAGGAAACTGGTGAAATCCACATTGATCCTGTGTGGTTGCAGGGTCCCAAGGTGGAAAATGAGGCATTCTCACTTCAACTCCCCCTCCCGTCTGTCAAGGACAAGCAGCTCCTGGGCCACCACCAATGCCGACCCTTAACCACCCCACACCTGGAGATCTGATCTACTGCATCTGCAGTCCTCAATTTCTACTTGTAAGTTTCTCAACCCCATTCTCTCTCTGGCTCCCCTTAACCCTTGATTGCCACGACAGTGAAGAACCTATCAATCTCAGTCTTAAATACATTCAATGACCTGCCCTCCACAGCTTTCTGTGGCATTGAATTCTATAGATCCCCCACTCTCTGGCTGAAGAAGTTTCTCCTCATCTCTGTTCTAAAAGGTCTTCCCTTTACTCTAAGGCTGTGCCTTTGGGTCCTAGTCTCTCTAACCAATGGAAACATCTTCCCAACATCTATCCTGTCCAGGCCATTTAGTATGCTGTATGTTTCAATTCAATTTTCTAAACTCCATCAAATATAGACCCAGAGTCCTCAAATGTTCCTCATGTGTTAAGCTTTTCATTCCTGGGACCATTCTCGTGAACCTCCTCTGACCATGCTCCAGGGCCAGTACATCCTTCCTGAGAAATGGGGCCCAAAACTGGACACAATACTCCAAATGTGGCCTGACCAGAGCCTCAGAAGTACATTCCTGCCTTTACATTTAAGCCCCCTAAAAATAAGTGACAACATTGCATTTGCTTTCCTAACTACTGACTCAACCTGCAAGTTTACCTTGAAAGAATCCCGGAGTAGAACTCCCAAGTCACTTTACACTTCAGACTTCTGAATTTTCTCCTCATTTAGAACATTCCTTGCCTGTGTTCTTTTTTCCAAAGTGCATGAGCTCACACTTTCCCAAATTGTACTCCATCTGCGACTTCTTTGTCCACTCTCCTAACCTGTCCAAATCCTCCCTGCCGCCTCAATGCTACTTGTCACTCTGTCTATCTTTGTATCATCTACAAACGTGGCCAGAATGCCCTCAGTTCCTTCATCTAGATCGTTAATGTTTAAAGTGAAAAGTTGTGGTCCCACCACCGAGCCTTGTGGAATACCACTCATCACCAGCTGCCATCCTGAGAAAGACCTTTTTATCTGCTTTCAGTCAGACAACCAGGCTTCTATCTATGCTAGCACCTGGCCTCTAATACCATGGGCCCTTATCTCTTTCCTTGCCTTCCTCAACAGCCTGAGACATAACTCATCCAGAATTGCAGAGTTATCCATTATCAAGACTGCCAAATTGCTTGGACTTCCATTCTCTCCAGGCTAATTTTTTTCTAAATTTCTTCGTCCTTCCTCACCCTAAAGAGTACTATTGTCAGCAAATCTACGATGGTTCGCAAGACTTTTTTAAAAGAAAAATACTGATGGGTAAGAGAGAGTGCAAATTTCAGTCATTGGGAATAGCGTTGACTTTGGAGTAGATCAACAGGAATCATTGGTCCTTTGGGTCAACAAATCACCATGTTGAGTTGTCTACCTCAGCTGCCTGATTGAATCCTGAGTGAACACTCTGACTTGAGCTTAATTGATATCCAATTAACTAATTCTTGCTGGCTCCTTCTGAGAAATCTTCAATCCCTAAGCTGCTCCATTTTTTTTTTCTTTTCATGTATTGTCCCTTGTGGCAGGGGGGAATAGTTCTTGAGCACTGGGATTTTAGTTTTGGAGCCAAAACAATTGACATGTGAGGACTTTAGCACCTGAGTCATCTGCTGTGGCTTCTTCTGACTGTCTGCCTCAGTTCCTCCCATGAGGTTTCGCAGTAAGGGGATTAGCCAAGTTGGTGAGACTGGAAATTCAAGGGTTTGTATTCTAAGCCCTTGTACTAGAATCTCACTACAGTGTGAAAGGAGGACATATGGGTTAAGCTCCAGTCTTCTTGACCCTCTGTTCCAGCAGGGAGTAGTCCTGTGCATCAGTGTTCTGAAGGAAGAAGACACAACACAGATAAATCTTTTGGATATTTGCATTGAATCCCTACAGAACGGAAGCAGGCCAGTCAGCCCATCGAGTCCACACCGATCCTCCAAAGAGCATCCCACCCAGATGCACCCCTCTACCCTATCCACCTAGTCCCACATTTCCCATGACAAGCCCACCTAACCTCCATGTCCTTAGACACTGTGAGCAATTTAGCAAGACTGATCCATCTGAGTCTGTTCATCTTTGGAATGTGGGAGGAAACTGGTGCACCCAGAGGAAACCCATGCAGACACAAGGAGAATGTGCAAACTCCACACAAACAGTCGCCCGAGGGTGGAATCGAACCCCGGTCTCTGGTGCGGTGCCAGTCACTGAGCCACTGTGCTGCCATTTTCTGGAATTAAAGCTACCACCTCAAAGCCCCCCCCCCCCCCCCCCCCCAGTTAGTGTGCACTCCTCCAGTCACCAAAAGTAAGCCCCCGCCCACTCCATTTCCTGTTAATCTGTGAATTCCCAATGGGCCTCTGTTAGAAAGGTGGGACCTGAAAGCACATCAGCTGGGAGTTTGTTGGAATGGTTTCACCAACAAGGTACAGCACCTGAAATATTCCCGCTAAGGCTTCCAGTTTGTCTTGGAGCTTGCATTGCCACTCTCTGTTGGTCTTCGATAAGATATAACGTCCACCATGGCCCTGGGAACCTTAGGAGCACAGAACAGATCATGGCTGACTGTCTGTGTGGAGTTCGCACATTCTCCCCGTGTCTGCGTGGATTTCCTCCGGGTGCTCTAGTTTCCTCCCATAATCCAAAGATGTGCAGGTCAGGTGAATTGCCCATGCTAAATTGCTCATAACGTTAGGTGTATTAGTCATGGGTAAATATGGAGGATGGTTTACTCTTTGGAGGGTCAGTGTGGACCTGTTGATATGAAGGGTTTGTTTCCATACTGTAGGTAATCTAATCTTAAAATACCATACTCTCCTCCTCCTGTGACTGCATGATAGAGAAAGATCCGAGTTTATTTCACTCCTTCGATCTGTATGTAGACTGGGTAAACCAATTGAGCAGCAAAGCTATGAGGATGAGTTCCTACAGTGTGTTCAGGATGGCTTTCTAGAGCAGCGTGTTGCAGATGTGTTATGTCAGAACTAGTATTATCTAATGAAGAAAAGGGCTACTGTACAATCTTACTGTTGAAGAACCTTCAGGGATGAGTGACTACAATGTGATGGAAATTTACATTGTTTGAAAACGAGGAGAAAATTTGAATCGGGGAAATTATGTAGGTTGGGATGTGCAGTCCTTGTGGATCAGTGTGGAAAAGTGTGGCCCTGGAAAAGCACAGGCACTATCCGAGGAGCAGGAGGATCAAGATTTTGGGCATAAGCCCTACTTCAGGAATGTGGGGGCGGGGGAAGGGAGCTGAGAACTAAATAGGAAGGTGTGGATGGGGGTGAGGTAGCTGGGAAGACGATAGGTAGATGCAGGAGGGAGGTGACGGTGATGGATTGTGGGGGGGGGGGAAGCAGAGAGTTGGGAAGGAAGAGAGACAGGTAGGACAGATCAAGAGGGTGGTGTCGAGTTGGAGGGTTGGATCTGGGATGAGGTGGAGGGTGGGGAGATGAGAAAACTGGTGACATTGATGTTGATGCCTTGTGGTTGGAGAGTCCCAAGACGGAAGATGTCTTCTTCCTCCAGGCATCGGGTGGCTTGGATTTAGCAGTGGAGGAGGCCCAAGACTTGCATGTCCTTGGCTGAGTGGGAAGGGGAGTTGAATTGGTTGGCCACAGGGAGGTGGGGTGTTTGGTGTGGGTGTCCCAGAGCATCAACCTATCGCCTTCCCCGTTACGTCACCCCCACCCCGCACCCTCCTATTTATCTCAGACCCGCCCCCCCATTCCTGAAGAAGGGCTTATGCACAAAACGTTGACTCTCCTGCTCCTTGGATGTTGCCTGACTTGCTGTGCTTTTCCAGCAACACACTTTTTGACTCTGATCTCCGGCATCTGCCGCCCTCACCTTCTCCTAGTGTAGGTGGATTAGTTATGGCAAATACAGGGTTAGAGTTGGTGTTAGCTCTAGGTAGGATGCTCTTCGAAGGGTCAGTGTGGATTTGATGGGACAAATGGCCAGCTTCCACACTATAGGGGAATCTATAAGATACCATTCGGCTGAGCTGGATTGGGAAATACATTAAAAGGCATGACTGTACGGCGACAATAGATAATTTTAGAAGAATTATTACTTGACTTACAGCTATCCTTCACTATAAGCTTACAAATACACATCCTTTCAAGTTTTAAAAAAACCTCAAGGTCAGTTGACTATGGTTAACAAAGGAAACTCAAGATTTAAAAAAAAAGGCCTATAAAGCTGCCAGTGATTGCAGTAATTCTGAGGCACAGGAGGCTTATAGATTATAACATAAAAGGACCAAGAAACTGATAAAGAAAGGGAGAGTGGAATATGAATGCAACACGGCAAGCAAAAAAACACAAAAATGGATGGGCTGGAAATCTTCTTTTTAGATTACTTACAGTGTGGAAACAGGCCCTTCAGCCCAACAAGTCCACACCGACCCGCCGAAGCGCAACCCACCCATACCCCTACATTTACCCCTTTACCTAACACTACGGGCAATTTAGCATGGCCAATTCACCTGACTCGCACATCTTTGGACTGTGGGAGGAAACCGGAGCACCCGGAGGAAACCCACGCAGACACGGGGAGAATGTGCAAACTCCACACAGTCAGTCACCTGAGGTGGGAATTGAACCCAGGTCTCTGGCGCTGTGAGGCAGCAGTGCTAACCACTGTGCCACCATGCCGCCCGTTCTTTCATAGATATAAATGAAATATTTGGCTAAAACAGACAAAGTCAGGATTTATGTTGGGGAATAGAGAAACATCAAGAAAGCTAAATGATGACTTTGTTTCTGTTTTCACTGAGGCAGCACGGTGGCTCAGTGGTTAGCACTGCTGCCTCACAGCGCCAGGGACCCCAGCTCGATTCCCACCTCGGGCAACTGTCTGTTTGGAGTTTGCACATTCTCCCTGTGTCCATGTGGGTTTCCTCCGGGTGCTCCAGTTTCCTCTCACAGTCCAAAGACTTACGGGTTAGATGGATTGGCTGTGCTAAATTGCCCATAGTGTGCAGGGATGGGTGGATTGGGTGCATTAGTCATGGGTAAATGGCGTCTGGGTGGGTTACTCTTCAGAGGGTTGGTGTGGACATGTTGGGCCGAATGGCCTGTTTCCACACACCTTTAGGAATTGTGTGTCTTCTAAGACGGAAGAAACCTTTCAGAACTAGAGATCAAAGGAGCAAGGCAAGATGAGGAGGTGAAGGAAATTGACATTAGAATGAAGGTTATACTGGGGAAATTCATATTGTTGAAATTCCCAGAACCTGTTGGTCTACATCGTAGATTGTTGAAGGAGGCGGCTATAGAGATACTTTGTGCAGGGAATAATACTTGTGGATTGGATGTTTGCAAATATCACTGCTATTTAAAAGAAAAATCAATGTGTGTTAACTCCACACTGGGTAACCTTACATCAATAGCAGCGGAAATGCTAAAATCTATTAAAAAGGATGAATAAAACAACTGCATAGAGACCAGTATCCTGTCGCTAAGTTACCCTTTGTTTACTTGTGCACAGCACACTGGCTTTGGAGGGTCAGTGTGGACTCGATGGGCCAAATGGCCAGCTTCCACACTCTAGGGGATTCTATGAGGTACTATTCGGCTGAACTGGATTGGGAAATATATTAAAAGGCATGACTGTATGAAAGCAATAGATTATTTTTGAAGAACTTTTACTTGACTTACAGCTATCCTTCACTATAAGCTTACAAATACACATCCTTTCAAGTTTTAAAAAAAAACTCGAGGTCAGTCGATTGTGGTTAACAAAGAAAGCTCAAGGCTGTTTAAGATTTTAAAGAAAGACCTATAAAGCTGCCAGTGATTTGCAGTAATTCTGAGGCGTAGGAGGCTTAAAGATTACAACAAAGAAGGACCAAGAAACTGATAAAGAAAGAGAGAATGGAATATGAATGCAAACAAAAACACAAAAATGGGCTGGAGATCATCTTCAGTCGATATAAATGAAATATTTGGCTAAAACACACAAAGTCTGGCTTTATGTTGGGGAATAGAGAAATGGCAACTCAGAGTCAGTTTCCTGAACTGAGGTGATTCTAAATCCCCTGGTTATGTGGATTTTTTTCAGTTTCATTTTTTTCTCCTTTTTTTAAATAAAAGATTCCCCCACACTACTGCCAAACAGCAGTAGTGCTTATTTCCCCCCCCGCCCCCAGCACCAAGTCATGTGCGTGTTGGCGCAGGACGCAGTGAAGAAACATTGAATGTAGCCAGTGATCAGCAGTGCCCAAGCTCATCGTGGGCAATACTGAAGTGAAGGGGAGGGACCCCTTGGTAATTTTTGTTTCCACTGGACCCGAAACGTCTACCCCGACCTCTCCCCACAGACGCTGCCAAACCCGTCAAGCCCCTCCAGCAACCTCCGCCCTTGTTTTGGAACCTTATGGTTGTATTACCTTAGTAAGTCCCATGGTTCTCACCTTTTGACTACTTTAATAAATAAAGGTTATTGCTCCATAATCAGATTGCGACATAATTTGGCAGTCTCACCTGGGATCATAACAACCAGTGCAGCATTTTAATTGCCGTGATCTATCTGCAAGCTGGATAGAATTAAACACCTTTGTCACAGACAACCATGGGCGTTAAAAAGAGAACTGGTATTCACTGCTCCTCACATGGTCATAACTGAAATAACTTCAGTGACCAATATCCAGTTACCAGGTCGCACTTTATTAACACATGGAAAGTCATTGAGACTGATCCAGCTCCCTCCGAGCCAACTCTCTCAGTGACAGGTTCTCTGACATGCTTGTTTTTATTTTTTTCTCTCTTAATTTTTAATTCCGTTTCCACCACCAGATCCTTCGGTAATATCAGTCGACCAGGGCTCCCTGATCGGCCCAGATTAATAACCCTAATCAAGGATTTTGTCAGTGTGGACTCGATGGGCCAAATGGCCAGCTTCCATACTCCTAGGGGATTCTGTGAGGTACTATTCGGCTGAGCTGGATTGGGAAATACGTTAGTGGGCGGCACGGTGGCACAGTGGTTAGCACTGCTGTCTCCCGGGTTCAATTCCCGACTCAGGCGACTGACTGTGTGGAGTTTGCACATTCTCCCTGTGTCTGCATGGGTTTCCTCTGGGTGCTCCGGTTTCCTCCCACAGTCCAAAGTCATGCTAAATTGCCCGTAGTGTTAGGTAAGGGGTAAATGTAGGGGTATGGGTGGGTAGTGCTTCAGCGGGTCGGTGTGAACTTGTTGGGCCGAAGGGCCTGTTTCCACACTGTAAGTAATCTAATCTAATTAAAAGGCATGACTGTATACAGGCAATAGATTATTTTTGAAGAACTTTTACTTGACTTGCAGCTATCCTTCACTATAAGCTTACAAATACACATCCTTTCAAGTTTAAAAAAAACTCGAGGTCAGTCGATTGTGGTTAACAAAGGAAACTCAAGGACCACCAAGATCCACCTGGTTCCAATCACTACAGTGAGATAAATGGCTACCTTGTTGATCATGATCTGCTCAGGCATAGCATGGGTTTGTGAATGGGAAATTGCACTTGATGAACTGTTGGAGGGAAGATCTTATTAACAAAAGAGTATTGATGGATGTAGTATAATTAGATTTGAAGGAGGCTTTTGATTAAATCCACCATAGGCTGGTTAGAATGTTTGAAGCACATGGGGCAAGCAGTAACACTCTAGTGTGGATTAACGATTAACCAACAAGGAACACTGGGTACCGATTCTCGCATTGTCAGGCTGAGGCTAGTGGGGTACCACAAGGATCAGTACTTAGTCCTAGCTGTTCACATTTTATATTAATGAATTGACAGTAGGAACCAAATGTAATATTTTCAAATTTGGGATTGATTAAAGGCTATGAGGGATTGTGTGTTGGTGGCGAAGATGTGAAGCAGCTCTGAAGATTTGGTCAGATCCAGTGAATGGCCTAGAACATGGCAAATACAATGTGATGGGGAGAAATAAGAGGTTACGGTAGGAAAACGAATTGCAGGGTATTTCTTATGTGGTAATAAGTTAGAAAGTGTAAACGTATGAAGACATCTAAATGCTCTTGTTGATAACTTACTGAAGCCTAATGTGGATGGCATGGTGGCTCATAGGTTAGCACTGCTGCTTGACAGTGCCAGGGACCCGGGTTTGATTCCAGCCTTGGGTGACTCTCTGTGTGGAGTTTGCATATTCTCCCTGCGTCTGCGTGGGTTTGCTCCAAACGTTCTGGTTTTCTCCCACAGTCCAAAGATGTGCAGGTGAGGTGGATTGGCTATGGGACATGTAGTGATAGGGTTGGGGTTTAGTTCTGGGGAGGGATGCTCTTTAGGGAGTCTGTATGCACCCGATGGCCTGAGTGGCTTCCACACTGCAGCGATTCTATGAAAATGGAGCAAACTGTTGGGAAGGCTAATGGACTGTTAGCCTTTATTGCAAGAGGATTTCAGTACAGGCCTCACCTATATAGGAGTTTGGTTAGATGTGGAGTATTGTGAGCAGTTTGAGCTGCCTTTTCTCAGGAAGTAAGGTATTACCAGAGAGGGAGTGCAACAAAAGTTCACCGATCTTAACCCAAGTACTGCCTGGGTTCTGCTGTGGCTGGGCGTCACAAGAAATTGAACAAATGTTAAACTTGTGACCGTTTGTTTGAATGGATGGTCAGGCCAGTTGATGAGTTTTGACAGCCCTCATTGGACTCAATCTCTGGGAAGGTACAGTACAGGCAAGGGAAACTCTGTGATTTTGATGTTCCTTTCCAAACCACTGAACACACGGGAAATTAAAACTCATTGTATCCCCAACATTCAGTCTACGGACAAGCAAGAAAGTGGTGCGCCGGAGGAATAGGAATTTGCAAGGATAACTCCAGTTTATTTCTGTAATATACTCGTACGCACGACCATCCTCCTCCTTGGAACGGTAATCGTTGGGGGATGTTTGTTCGAATCCCAGCGTCATGGCTCTTCCAGGAATCCTGCTGTTCCAGCCTGTGGAATTCCCCAGCCTGCTCATCAGGAGCGATCCTTCATTAATGTTCCAAGCTTCTAATTTGACCCCAGAGAAACAGCTACCTCCTCAAACGCTGTTGTTTTAGTCGTGTTGAGTAACAACACAATGAGTGCACCATAGCAACGGTGTTTTTTCTAAGTAAAAGAAATACATAGCAACAGAAATCTGGACGTTTGGGGAGGCTGCCGGTACACAACAGGGTTTTTCAGATATGGGTTTCACTGAGTCCCATGGTGGTGATAAATGGTGCCTCAGTGCCTCCACATTAAAACTCCCATATTTTCTGGAGTTTGGCAGATTTAAAGCCTTCAACTTTGTTTATTGTCCTTTTGACTGACATCCGAATCATTACACTTTGTGCAGAAATGTTGTGTTTGCTGTTTTAAGTCTTTAAACAGATTCGTAAAAGCACGTTGGGGATTTTAAGAATCTGTCGGCCTGAGTGCCTAGTGTTATTTGCTTTTCCTCTCTCACCTCTCTCCTTGCCTTCTAGTTTCTGAAAAGCAGTTTGCCTCCGTATAATGATTCCTTGTTCCTTGTGCCAGTGGAGAAAGTGAGTTCTGTATTCCAGAAGAAAAATAGCTGAAGGAATCCTGTCCGGAGCCTGCTGTGAATGCACATTATGGCTTGATGGCCAAGTTCAGTGTTGGGAGGGAGGGAGGGAGGGAGGGAGAGGTGGGGTTACTTAAGGGCCTTTGGATAAGGATGCCTTTTCATGACCCAATTAAGAAATGAATTATGTGCCAGGTTCTGATTTCTTTTTTTGTTCGTTGTGGGCTTTTATTTGTTCTTCAGACACTTGAACTTCTCCAGATGCTGTCCTCCTCGATAGATCTGACCGTTACAAACCTGACGCTTTTGAATGTGGATCTGTAATAACTGCCGTGAGACTCCCCCTTTGGGTTTTACAGTTCTTGGTTTGTGATTCTTGAAATACCACCCCTCATCCCCAAAACAAAAGAGGGTATTTTCAGGCGGAATTGTTATGAAGTGGATTGGAATGGGCTGAGTTTGACGGGCCAAATGGCCTATTTCCACGCCAATAGAGATTCTATGATGTTATCCAACAGAACATTTTAATTTTCACGACTGGATTTGAATCCAGACCAGGCGAGATTGATCTCTGCTGGATAAGTTTTTCTCCTTGAGAATTTCGGAGATTTTCTCCAGTTTCTTTTTTCAGTTCCCCTGTCAGATTTTCTCAGAGAACAGCCTGGTCGCCCCTCAGCGGTACACCAGAGAAACGCCATTTCAGTGTCTTTTTGCAGGTGTGGTTCTATCTTGCCTGTAGCTGAACATAAGGAGTGTGAGCATTATAGCAGAGTGCAGCAGACTTGGAGCACTATGTGACTGGTATTCTGAGCTGGTCAAAACAGACCTTCAAAGAAATGCAGAGAGAGAAAGAGAGAGGGTGGCACTTGAGAAAAGGAAATTGACACACGCACAGACTTACAAGAAAAAGAATGTAAGACAACTAGGAAATAAGATGGAATTTTGTTCAAAACACATTTGGATAGGTACATGAATGGCACAGATTTGGAGGGATACGGGCTCAGAGCAGGCATGTGGGACTAGAATCCCAACAGTGTGGAAACAGGCCATTCAGCCCAACAAGTCCACACCAACCCTCTGAAGTGTAACCCACCCAGACGCATTCCCCTTTTACTCTACGTTCACCCCTGACTAATGCACCTAACCTCCACATTCCTGGGCATTATGGGCAATATGGCACAGCCAATCCACCCTAACCTGCATATCTTTGGACAGTGGGAGGAAACCAGAGCACCCAGAGGAAACCCACACAGACACTGGGAGGGGGGGGGAATGTGCAAACTCCACACAATCACCTGAGGCTGGAATCGAATCTGGGTTCCTGGCACTGTGAGGCAACAGTGCTAACCACTGAGCCACCATGCCAACTAGGTTTGATAGAGGCATGCAAACATAGAAGATTTGAGCAGGAGGAGGCCATTCAGCCCTTCTGGCCTACTCCATCGTTCATCCTGATCATGGCTGACTATCCGACTCAATAACCTAATCCTGCTTTCTCCCCATAACCTTTGAACCCAATTGCCAAGTGCCACCTCTTGAATATATTTAGTTTAGGATTACGATTGGCATGGGCTAGTTGAACTGAAGGGTCTGTTTCCGTGCTTAATGTCTCTGAGAGGGAATGAGTTCATCTGTACAGATGGGGATTAGTCAGAGAGGCAAAAAAGGTATTTGTCCATGCTCAGCTGCTGATGGTTCCATTATTGTCTTATTCCCATGGCCAGTCTTCGATGAGCATGTTGCCACCTGAAGGTAACCAAAACAATATAAAGCACGAGCCCGCAAACCCCTGGCATCGCCCACTTGAAGCTGTCAATCCACCAGCTTTCAACAGCCAATGCACCAACTATTCTCGTTACTTCAACTGTGAAATAGATCACCCTAGACCCAGGGAATTAATTCATACCTGCAGGATTGTTGGGTGAGATGTCAAATTGTCATTGAGGATTTGGCTTGCAAAATATTTCGGTGAAAGGACCATCTGAAGAGGGAAAACTAACTTGGCTGAGCAAACGATGGCTTCTGCCTGTCACTCATTCCGGAACTCCAGGCTTTTCATAACCATTTTGTTATTATAATTCCACAATTCCCTTGGGTTGTATAGAACTACAAATTGAACGGGGAAGGTTTCGTGAACGTTGTAGAAGAAAACAATCTCTTCAAAAGGTTTCTTTTGAAACAATCTCTTCTTTTATCTTGTGTACATTCTAGGCTGTTGGCATTTAGTCAGCATCTCAGTATTGACTTTTTTTTTCTGCGTAAGTGACAACAACAAATTACACTTTGGTCATGCCTTTAACTTAATGGCATGTCACAAGACAGTCACAAAACCAGCGCCACTCTACTCTAGACTCAGATCTCCAGCATCTGCAGTCCTCACTTTCGCCTTATAGCCTGGTGTTGTTTTATTTTTAAATTGAAATTTAACTTGGGCGGCTCAGGGGTTAGCACTGCTGCCTCACTGCCAGGGACCCAGGTTCGAATCCAGTTTCAGGCGACTGTCTGTGTGAAGTTTGCACATTCTCCCTGTGTCTGCGTGGGTTTCCTCCAGGTGCTCCAGTTTCCTCCCACAATCCAAAGATGTGCTGGCTAGGTGGTTTGGCCGTGTTAAATTGCCCGTAATGTTCAGGGATGTGTTGGTTAAGTGCATAAGTCAGGGATAAATGTAAGATAGAGAAATGGTTCTGGGCGGGTTACCCTTCGGAGGGTCAGCGTTGGGCTGAAGAGCGTGTTTCTACACTGTAAGGATTCTATGATGAATGGGAGAGCAGACTGCATGGACTAAATGGCCTATCTCTGTCTTTTATGATCAGGTAAGAAAGGATGAGCATAAGTGAGTGTGTATGGACTGTTGCTGGTGCCAGGTGCTGATGAGATGTCCCCTTTCCTGTCTCCACAGTTGACCATGTGGTTCCTGAGCCTGAGAGCAGTGTCCTCGGTGCCTATGAGAAATGGCGGGAGTGGGCGGACAGCAAATCGTGCTGCGATTACGCACTGCACGTGGATATCACCGACTGGAATGAGGGTGTGAAAGAAGAACTCCAGACTCTTGTGAAAGAGAAAGGTGTGTTTAATAGCTAATAGCACAATGTTTCTGTTCTGCGTCTATATCTGATTAATGTGTTAAGTTCGCGGAAAACACTCATTAGAAATAACTTCCTTTTAACTGTCAGTTTATAGTACCATTATTGGATCAGCAGCCTTTGATGTGACTCCTGTCTTTGTTTCTTTTTAGCCTTTCCCATTGGTGCTGATCAATTCACTTCTTCACAGAGTGTTTGATTATTTTGAAGCCCTTCATTTGTTCCTCATTGTCTCTTGGTCCAACTATCTCTGTCTCTATACATTGTAATTTCTGTGTGTCTTAAACTTCACACCTAATTTTCTGTGTTTATCTCCCTCCCTCCACTCTGCCCCCATCCCTCCCCACCTCTGCCTCCCTCTCTGTCTCCCTCGCTCCTTTCCTACCCCCACTCTGTCTGCCTCCCTTCCCCCTACTCTGCCCGTCTCCCTCCTTCCCTTCCTTTCCCCTCCTCTGGCTCCCTCTCCTCTCCTCCAGTTATACTCTCTCCCCACCTCTTCCATCAGAGAGAAGATATTAGAGTTTGAATAGAAGTACAAATAGATTTAGGAATAGCTTTTTCCCCACTGTTATCACACTTTTGAACTGACCCCCTGAATGTTAATCTTGATCCCTCTCCTTTCCCCGTCATCCCCCTCCCCTGCTTCCTCCCACCTCACCCTCGTCACCTTCTCTATCGCAGTACCACTGTATACTGCAATTTATTCTGCTATGCTGATGCACAATTTATGGTACGCTGTGCCTGGATAGCACGCAAAACAACACTTACCACTGTACCTTAGTCCATCTGGCAACAATAAATCAATACTTTGCCTCCATTCCCCTTACTCTGCCTCTTCCACACCTCACCCCCCACCATCATCATCACCACCACCACCAACAAATCTCTCTCAACCAATCTCCCACCATCCTATTATTTATTTTACCAGAGTTACTACACAGTCGGTTAAGAGATTTCCCACGATGTAGGTGGGGCCTGCTGAAGAATCTGAATGAGATGAGCCTAGTCTGAGGATTGCAACCAGACATTTGGGACAATCAGACCAATAATATTGTACGCAGAGGAACCTCTATTATCCGAATGACGCTAGTGGGGAGTATTTTGTTCGGATAACTGAATGCCAGATAATCGAGGTTCCTCTGTAACAGCTAAACCATCATGGGTTGCTGTCAGTATCTGACTCTGTGAGAATCTTGTTGTGGTTAATGACTTTTCACCAACCGCTCGTTCATCTATTGATGAGGTTTTTAAACAGTGTAGACATAGTGGGCCGAAGGGCCTTCTCTGTGCTGTACACCTCTGTAAAGGGAGTGGACGTTTCCAGTGCTAGGGAAGTCAGAAACTGCAGGATAGCAGAAGGGGGGGGTGCCAGTTTATTAACGGAGTGAATCAATATCATCTGGAATGCTAGAGTTGAATCAGATTTCAAAACGAAATGAAATAAAAGGATAGTTCTTTGGGTTATTGTGCAGAAGAAGGAGTGGAGCAGGACTAATTTGGTGGCTTTGGAGAGAGAGCTCAGTCATAATAGGCTGAACGCCCGCTGCACTATATTTGTATGGTGTGACGTTTGCTGGAGCAGTAGTTTGGCATTGCACAGTGAGTTTCCAAAGCCTGTACAGTGTGTCAGTGGATTGATGCAAGGTTCTACCCTTTCCTGTTCACCAAATAAATCATTCATTGTTTCACAGGACCCAGAGGGCCAGGTTAAAGTGGATCACTTTGTAAACTTGCAAAGCTGACCTGGTGTGTACCCTAGGATATATTAAATTGGAACAGCATTCTCAACACTAATATGGGAGGGAAGAAGTTTTTCAACCACAAATTGCAGACAGTTAACATGCAGGTACAGCAAGTAAGGGAAAATGGAAAACCTGGGGTTTATTGCAAGGGAAATGGGTGATTAAAAAATAGTGGAGTCTTGATACAACTATACAGGGTTACTTGTGAGTCAGCAACTAGAGTACTATGTACAGTTTGATCTC
Organism: Hemiscyllium ocellatum; assembly: GCF_020745735.1. Taxonomy (NCBI): domain Eukaryota; kingdom Metazoa; phylum Chordata; class Chondrichthyes; order Orectolobiformes; family Hemiscylliidae; genus Hemiscyllium; species Hemiscyllium ocellatum. The sequence continues at coordinate 7,972,564 of NC_083416.1, forward strand.
AGCTGAAAATGTGTTGCTGGAAAAGCGCAGCAGGTCAGGCAGTATCCAAGGAACAGGAGAGTCGACGTTTCAGGCATGAGCCTTTCTTCAGGAATTATCTTTCCTGAAGAAGGGCTCATGCCTGAAACGTCGATTCTCCTGCTCCTTGGATGCTGCCTACCTGCTGCGCTTTTCCAGCAACACATTTTCAGCTCTGATCTCCAGCATCTGCAGTCCTCACTTTCTCCTACAGTTTGATCTCAGTCCATACTTGCATTGGGAATGGCTCAGAGCAGGTTCACCTTTTTTTTTGCTGGAGTGAAGATGTTGTCTTTTTAAGGAAAATGTTGAACCTGTACAGATCGCAGAAGTAGGGTTGTCTTTATGGAAATCTGTACCGTTAGGAGGGTGCAGGGCAGGATTGATGATGAAAGATACTTCCCTTCATACACAGTGACCAAAACACTCTAGAAGTAAGTGAAGGACATGATAGTATGGAGGAGATTACGAGCCAGGGGTGGGTGCTGTCCAGATTGTCTGGGGGGAGGGGGAGTGGGTGTTGGAGTGGATGCTTCCTGCTTTGTAAAGCTAAAGGCCAAAGACACAGGGCATCCCAGCAACTAGCATGTTTCGACACGGAAGTGAGGAGAAAGAATCAGCAAAAATTGCAGGTGCTATATTAGCCAGAGAGTGGTGAATCTATGGAATTCATTGCCACAGTAGGCTGTGGAGGCCAGGTCATTGAGTATATTTAAGACTGAGATAAGTTCTTGAGTATCAATGGGATTAAGAGTTACGGGGGAGAAAGTGGGATAATGATGTTGAGAAACCTATCGGCCATGATTGAATGGTGGAGCAGTCTCAATGGACTGAATGGCCTAACCTCTGCTCCTATGTCTTATGGTCTTATCAGGGTGGCCCAGTGGCTCGGTGGTTAGCACTGCTGCCTCACATCGCCAAGGTCCGGGTTCGATTCCAGCCTCGGGTGACTGTGTCTGTGTGGAGTTTGCACGTTCTCCTCGTGTCTGCGTGGGCTTCCTCTGGGTGCTCCGGTTTCCTCCCACAGTCCAAAGGTGTGTGCTGTCCACCAAAGGTGTGCAGGTTAAGGTGGATTGGCCATGCTTATCTCCAGGGATGTGCAGGCTAGATGGGTTAGCCGTTAGAAATGTGGGGTTTCAGGGATAGGGTAGGTCTGGGTTGGATGTTTTTTGGAGGGTCAGTCTGGGCTTGATGAGCGAAACGGCCTATTTCCACACTGTAAGGATTCGATGTACTGATCCAACCCATTTTGTGTACTTCAAGATGTACTTTTTGGAGTTTCAGTATGACCAGTATGTTCACTTCCAGGTGTAACTGTCCTCTTTGTAACTGGCCTTCCCTCTGTGCCTGAAGATCGGCCACCAATGTAGGCCAGTCCTTCAAATCCTAGGATACTTGGTCACTCTACCCTCATAGGAGAAATTGGAATTTGGGGCACAGTTCAAAAACAAGGAAAACATATTAAAAACCATTGATATTTGAAGAGGAACTTTCTAGACATCCATTTTGAGGCAATCAAGATGAGTTGGACCAGCATACAGGTTGCTCTGTTGCAACACGTGTTTCATTAATGCAAATTCGCTATAACGCGATTGACAATTTGGGGACACTGTTTCTAAAGCACAAACTTTTAAAATGAGTGTTGACTGTAACATAATTACATCACCAACACTTCAAGCACTGTTTCTGAAGGTGCAATCTTTCTATAACGCTGGGTTGCACAAGAACACGACCATCACGTTATTACATGAACTGACTGTATGTCATTTGTCATATCCCAAGGTTTATCCTCTGGGAGAGGAGAAATTTCTTTGAGGTTGTTTGTCTTCTGCATTTTCTTCCTTGGAGAGCAGTAATGACTGCTTTAGTAAATCGGCTGAAGACTGAGTCTGAGTTTTAATAAACAGGCTTCAAAGTGTACGGGGACTACCAAACAGAAAAGTGAGATCAAGGCTGCAGTCATTTCAACCATGACCCTATTGAAAGGTGGATAGGCTTGAGGAATGGAATGGTGGATTCTTACTCCTATGTTTGGTGATTGTATGGGTTTGAGGGGGATTGACCAGGCCAAACACCCTCAAAATATTTTGGGAAGGTAGCCGAGACCCTAAACTTTTCTTACTTTTAAAGCCAAATCTGAAGTGTCATGTTCCCGATGCAATGACTGGTCAAACTACTCCACGTTAGGCAAAACATAATTTATTTTAAACACTGTGGTTAATATAAAAACAAAAGAAAGAGCAATTTAAAATAACTTAATTATCAGAAAATATAACAGAATAATCGATATAATACCTATTACTAATCAACTGTTCCAATGTAGAAACGTCCCATAAACTCACCCACTTGGCAAAAAGGTAAATTCAGACACAGATTCTCACATACAGTTCTCCAATCCAGGAGGAATAAACAGGAACAGAGAATTCAGAGAGTGAAGCAGCTAGGAATAATTTACTGAAACTTCCAGCTCTTTCTGAGACTCCTAACAGCTTCTGACTGCTACAGCTAAAAAATTAATGGAACAGCCTGTTCCATCTGCTGTCATTGTTCAGATTCTTCCAAAATAAAAACCATCCTAAAAGCCTCACATGTTTGTTACGTAAGTTGTCTTCAATAGCCAGTACGGTATCTCTACCTTTCCAACCTTTCTTCTAAAAGACAAAATAACCTTTTGAAGTGACAGCATCGTCAATTGGGTGAGGGATTAAACCATTAGAGACCTGAATCCTGACCCAAACTCACCTTGACAGCAATCATCCAGTCATAGAGATGTACAGCACTGAAACAGACCCTTTGGTCCAACTCATCTATGCTGACCAGATATCTTAACCTAAGCTAGTCCCATTTCCCAGCATTTGGCCCATATCACTCTAAACTGTTCCCATTCATATACCCATCCAGATGCCTTTCAAATGTTGTAATTGTGTTAGCCTCCACCACTTCCTCTGGCAGCTCATTCCGTACACACATCACCCTCTGCATGAAAAGCTTGCCCCTTTGGTCCCTTATTATATCTTTCCCCTCTCACCCTAAACCTACATCCTCTAGTTCTGGACTCCCCACCCCCAGGGGGAAAGACCTCGTCTGTTTATCCTATCCATGCCCCTCATGATTTTATAAACCTCTATAAAATCACCCCTCAGCCTGCGACATTCCAGGGAAAACAGCTCCAGCCTGTTCAGCCTCTCGCCCTGTAACTCAAACTCTCCAACCCTGGCAACATCCTTTCGGAAACCTTTTAATTTTCACAACATCGATCTGATAGGAAGCCACTGTGAGATTTTGTACAGGTGGAACAAAAGGGGATCGTGACTGTTAGGGAGTGAGTCCTGAAGGACTGAGAGAGCAGCAATGTATTTCCCAAGTCAGGCCACTGTGTGTCTTGGAGAGGAGCTTGTAGGCTGTGGTGTTCCCATGTACCTGCTGATCCTGTCCTTCCAGATGGCAGTGGGCACAGGTTTGAAAGGTGCTATTGAAGGAGCCTTTGAGTTGTTGCAGTGTATCCTGCAGCCAACACACACTGCAGCTACTGAAGGGAAAATGTTGTTAACTTAGATCTTTGAAGTCTAACTTTGGTGGATCAGATTCCCAAGTGACAGAAAAGCTGGCAGCAGCTAACCCAAGGAGTTGCGATTGGATCCAGGTGGTGAATATTTCCTGTTCAGCTCCTGATTCCGGTGTGCGCAGGCCTTGGGTATCAACTCCCTTCAACCCTCAACCTTTCTGATTCGTCTTGCCCTAGCTCTTGAGTCATGGAGATGTTCAGCACAAGATCAGACCTATGGTCTAACCCATCCATGCCGACCAAATATCCCAACCCAATCTAGTCCCACCTGCTGGCCCTTGGCCCATATCCCCTGGAACCTTCTTATTCCTCTACCCATCCAGATGCCTTTTAAATGTTGTAATTGTACCAGCGTACACCCACCTCCTCTGGTAGCTCATTCCATATACGCACCACCCTTTGCATGAGAAAGTTGCCCCTTAGGTCCCTTTTAAATCTTTCCCCTCTCATCCTAAACCTATGCCCTCTAGTTTTGGATTTCCCCAAAGTCCTTGTCTGTTTATGCTATCCATGCCCCTCATGGTTTTATAAACCTCTCTAAGGTCACCCCTCAGCCTCTGATGCTCCATGGAAAAGAGCCCCAGCCTATTCAGCCTCTCTGTATAGTCCAAATGCCTCAATCCCAGGAACATTCCTGTAAATCTTTCCTGAATCCTTTCAAGTTTCACTGTATCCTTTCTGTTAAAGGGAGACCAGAATTGCATGTAATATTCCAAGAGTGGCCTAACCAATGTCCTGTACAGCCTCAACATGACCTCCCAACTCCTAAAATACACCACCTTCACTATCCTATCTGCCTGAGACTCCACTTTCGAGGAACTATGAGCCTGCAGTCCACGGTCTCTTTGTTCAGCAACACTCTCCAGGACCTTTCCATTAAGTGTATAAGTTCTGCCCTGATTTGCCTTTTCAAAATGTAGCACCTCACATTTTATCTAAATTAAACCCCATATGCCACTCCTCAGCCCATTGGCTCATCTGCTCAAGATCCTGTTGCACTCTGAGGTAACATTCTTCGTTGTCCACTGGGCTTGAGTCCCCCTAATTCCCAGTCCCCTTCTCTCTGGCCTTTGGTTTTCCCTTCTCTGTCTAGGCCTCCTCTTTTCTAGTTTCAGGTGTCTGAAATCGGGACCCCTCCTTCGTATTCCTCACCACTGCATCCCCTTATCCAGTCTGACAATGTAGCGCAGACATCTGCTTTATGCCTGTATATAGTTATGGTCATTTCTGTGCCATAGCGATGCCCAGTCTGTGAATTGAGAGATAAGCTTCTTGTATAGCTGATGTGTTTTGAAAGCTGGTCGCAGATGGTAACATTTAAAGCATAATAGGCCCACCATGAATTATTCAGTGAAAAGTGATTTCTAAAGTAAGGCTGAGCATGTTGTGTGGAAATGAGAAATATTATTTATTTATGTAATGGGTTTGAAAGGAAAACATTTAAAATATTGCTGCAACATACTTCAGGAGAGCAAGCCTGCAGTCATTTAACAAATTGTCCTTTAATTTGTTGCAAGAATATTCAATGCATTTTAAGGCTATTGATATTTAACTTAATTGGCAGCATTTTCAAATATGATTTAAAAGAAGTTTCAGAAAAGTACTGTCGATTAAAGTGCGTAAGTCGAAGCTTGAAGTCTCATCCTCTCTCAAAAAAAACGAATGTTGACTTAAAAGCAGGTCATAACATCCTGTAAGTGAAGACAGCTTTTGAATGGGAGAGCAAAATGTGTCAGCACTGGCCTGCTGGGCCGAAGGGCCTGTTTCTGTGCTGTTTTGTTCTTAGTGTAAAAGTGTCTCTCTGACGTGATGGTGTATAGTCGCAATTTTGTAATGCGATTTGCGATTGATGCCAAGGATGGGTGTGTCTTAAACTCTCTCATATATTTGCAGCCCAGCACATATTGCCTTTGATCTTTAGCCCTGAATTGTGAGGTTTCTGCAATTGATGCATGCGTTTGTGTGGTTACAAAATTCTAACGCCAGTCATAGCTGAAATGATCAGGATGTTTTCTATATTCACTCATGGGACATGGGTGTGGCTGGTTGGCCAGCATTTATTGCCTGTTCCTAGCTGTCTTTGAACTGATTGGCTTGCTAGGCCATTTCAGAGGGCAGGTGAGAGCCACCCACATTGCTGTGGGGCTGGAGTCACATGTAGGCCAGGCCAGGTGATGATGGCAGATTTCCTTCCCTGAAGAACATTAGTGACCCCAGATGGGTTTTTCCTGACAATCGACAATGGTTTCATGGTCATTAGTAGATTCGTAATTCCAGATTATTATTGAATTCAAAATCCACCGTCTACCATGACAGGATTCGAACCCACGTTCCCAGAACATTAGCTGAATTTCTGAATTAATAATACCACTAAACCATTGCCTCTGCCTTTGTTTTTTGGGGGGTGGGAGATGTCAGAATTTTCAATTGTATGAAAAATGATTTTTCAGCATCATAAAAATGGGTAGAACTTAATGCTGAGCAAAGCTACAACTTACGGTGTTTCTTAACACATTTAAGAGTCGAGATCAGAGTGGTGCTGGAAAAGCACAGCAGTTCAGACAGCATCCGAGGAGCAGGAAAAATGACGTTTCGGGCATGAGCCCTTCATCAGGAATGAGGTCTGCTTTAGAGTAGTCAGTTGGGAAAAGTTTAATTAAACACTTTTTGAATCACTGTGTCAATCCAACACTTATGAGCAGCACAATTTGAAATGACTTTCAAAATGTATTTTCGTGGAAGGACTCGGGTTATTTTGATCGGTAAAAACAATGACTGCAGATGCTGGAAACCAGATTCTGGATCAGAGTGGTGCTGGAAAAGCACAGCAGTTCAGGCAGCATCCGAGGAGCAGTAAAATCGACGTTTCGGGCAAAAGCCCTTCATCAGGAATACTTTTGGTATAAAGTAACCATTCCTTAATCAACACATTCATATAGCAGATTGTAGTTTAGTTTCGAAATGGCTTTTGCTCCCTTTCACAATGTATTTTATTCCAGTTTTATTTAACGATATTTTGAAGCTGTATCTGTGTTTTATTACTGACAGGTGTGAACTCCTTCCTTGTCTACATGGCTTACAAAGATTTATATCAGATGTCCAATGCTGAGGTAAAGATTTTTTTTTACAATGTGAAACCAGTTCTCCCATTCCGTGGCTTCAGTTGTGAGTATCTCCGTCTCAATAGCACGATATCCACATTGTACCTTTGAAGGACATTGATTTGGAGTCATCCTGAGATTCTACAATGTTCAAATTCTTTATTGCCTGATCATTCTGAGGCGTCACAGTATTAGTTACTGTCTTCTATGGCACATCTGGCCAGCTTATATGAAAATTTACAGTTGTCAACCTAATTCTGAAATAGTAGCTTAAGTTTTTTTTGTCCTTCCAACCCCTCGTAAGATGCTCCAGGGTTTTTCACCAGTAGTATACTGGACGGCATGGTGGCTCAGTGGTTAGCACTGCTGCCTCATAGTGCCTGGGACCCAGGTTCGATTCCAGCCTTGAGCAACTGTCTGTGTGGAGTTTGCACGTTCTCCCTGTGTCTGCGTGCATTTCCTCTGAGCACTTCAGTTTCCTCCCACGGTCCAAAGATGTGCAGGTTAAGTGAATTGACTTGGCTAAATTGCCCATGTTGTGCAGGCTAGGTGGATTAGCCATGGGAAATGCGGGGTTACAGCAATTGGGTGGCGAGCTCTTCAGAGGGTTGGTGTAGACTCGATGGGCCAAATGGTCTGCTCCCACACTGAGGGATTCTATGCAGCAAGCTCCTGAGATACCAGGGCTCACTTCCTTTCAAATAATCCCAGGGCCCTTTTTATTGCACAGACCACGTACAAGGAAGGTGATGTGGCTAACTGAGTATTGGACACAGCTCAGTGTTAGACTAGTTCTGTTGACACAAGGCTAACCATGTGCATTTTGGGGATATTTAATCTTGGGTTCAAAATGGAAAAGGTAACAGAGCACGAGGGAGGTTTTGTCATTTCATTGCTGTTAAATGCAGCTTCTGAAGTAATTCCATCACCTTGCTGGTATGCAAACCCAACACATGTTTTTAATGTGGGTGTGCGTTCTGTTTCTCATTGGACTGGATGAGTTAAGTCAGGCCAGGGTGGTGGCTGCCTGTGGAGAGACAGCCTGTTTCTCGCAAGTGTGGGGCATTTGCTCACTGTTTTGTAGAAACCATTATCCTGCGTGTTTCTGATGCTGGGCTCCCCTTGTTATCACTGAGATTAGCCAGCAAGTTCCAGGAAAATTGAGAGAAAGTCCTGACTAAACTGAGCCCCGGACTTCTGCATTTTCCAGTGAGTGATACCAATGTTGGGTGTGCCTAACTTTGGGAAGGCACTATTCCAGACCTCTGTCGATGTTGCACAGTGACAGATTCCTTTTGGTGACTCAGTCATTGGAACCCATTACATCATTGAGGGCAGTGGAGGATGGTTTAACTCATTCAGGGGCTGTGGGTGTTGCTGACTTGCTAATTCTTAACTGACCTTGAGAACATAGTGGTGAGCTGTCACCTTAAACTGCTGTCGTCCTTATAGGAGCCCATGCATTGTTGGTGGGGAGTGTGTTTCAGGATGTTAACATGTAACAGTGAAGGAGCAAGAATATACTTCAGAGCCGGGATGGTGTGGCATTTGGAGATTGACCACTTTAATTCGTCAGTAACTTAATTATTGGATTTTTTTTTTAGATTAGACTTACAGTGTGGAAACAGGCCCTTCGGCCCAACAAGTCCACACCGACCCGCCGAAGCGAAACCCACCCATACCCCTACATTTACCCCTTACCTAACACTACGGGCAATTTAGCATGGCCAATTCACCTGACCCGCACATCTTTGGACTGTGGGAGGAAACCGGAGCACCCGGAGGAAACCCACGCAGACACGGGGAGAACGTGCAAATTCCACACAGTCAGTCGCCTGAGTCGGGAATTGAACCCGGGTCTCAGGCGCTGTGAGGCAGCAGTGCTAACCACTGTGCCACCGTGGTTGTGGGGGTGTGGTGGGGAGGTGGGTAAGTTGGTGAAGGCTGAGCTCAGTGGACCCTGTTGTTTGTAGCTGATGGTGTTCCCATGTCATTGGCTAGATAGCTAAGGTGGTCTTAGGCACTTCCTCCCTCCCCTCTCCACCGGTCCTACCCGTGGAAAAGGAGAAGTGGGAAAAGTTTTAGACCGGACGGTAGGTATATCGCACCTCCGAAATATAAGCACGAGAGTAGGATTCCTGATGAAGGGCTTATGCCTGAAAAGCTGACTCTCCTGCTCCTCGGATGCTGTCTGACCTGCTGCGCTTTTCCAGCACCACACTTTTCAACTCTGATCTCCAGCATCTGCAGTCCTCACTTTCTCTGAGTAGGACTTTGGCCTTGCTGACTAGTGCCAGACGAGGAGCAAATTGTAGGAAACACTGAGGATGTTGCAAGTTTTGTAGAAATGGTTGACTCGACACCAAAGGGACGAATTTTATCTGTACTTAATTAATGCCTTTCTTCTCCGGTGGATGGGAGGGAGAGCTGGAGGAGTCAAGGGGGAAATGAAATCTCTTGAATTCCCCATTTCCTGCCAGAGACTGTGGGCTGCTTGTGCAAATGAGGAGACACTTATCCATACGGTGGAACAGGGGATGTTGGAATCCATTGCTGAACCTGTTGCAAACATTTCACTTTGTTTTTTTTTCCCAATCCCTTTCCAGCTCTATGATATCTGCAAGTATGTGGGAGACCTTGGAGGAATAATGCAAGTCCACGCGGAGAACGGAGATATCATTGCCCAGGTCAGTGCGTTGAGACTTTGGGTTGAGTTGGTGGGAACCACAGCCATTTAACACTTCGAGGAATGTTTCTTGGCTGAAGGTCACCGCTTTCTCAAGTGCAGGTCCAGCCTCTGAGAGCACCAGCCAATCTGATGTGGTTTATTTCAGTGCGGTAAGTTCAGTGCACTTCACAAAGCTTCCTGACAGAAGTTTCTAAGATTGTCAATGGCATGGATCGAGTGGAAAGTTATGAGGCTTTTTCTCAGGGTGGAGGGGTCAATTATTAGGGGACACAGGTTCAAGGTGCGAGGGGGGATGTTTTAAAAGAGATGTGCAAGGCACGCTTTTCACACAAAGGGTGGTGAGTGCCTGGAGCGCGCTGCCAGGGGAGGTGGTGGAAGCAGACACAAGAGCATTCAAGAAAAACCTGGACGAATACATGAATAGGAAAGGAATAGAGAATTCTGTAAGTGACGACAGTTTTAATACGGAAGGGCAAAATGTGTCAGCGCAGGCTTGGAGGGCTGAAGGGCCTGTTCCTGTGCTGTATTGTTCTTTATTTTCTCCACATTTTTGAGAGTTTCCTCAGTTTTGACTGACTATTATGCACACATTGATAGAGATTGACCATTTGTATTAGTCAATACTTAAGTATTGTATTATGAGGGGAGTGGGGGAGGTAAGTTGGTGAAGGCTGAACTTGATGGACCTTTTCTGTCTTCCACCCGCTCCCAACTCCACCCCCACCATTCTTTTCAATTTTGCGATTTGCGTCTCTCATTAAGTGCTCCTCATCAGAGAATTTCACTCAGCAGTGCTTACCATACATGGTTTGTTTCCCTTTGTTACAGGAACAGAAACGCTTGCTGGAGATGGGGATCAGCGGTCCAGAGGGCCACGTACTCAGCCGACCAGAGGAGGTAACGAGACGAGCAATTTTAGACTTTTCCTGCGTGAAGTACTTTGTGACATCGGGAAATGCAGCAACTAGTTTGCAAATGTGCCCGCTGTCAGGGTAAATGATGGTGTTTGAGTGAACAGAGGCACTGGGCAGCTCTCTCGGAGTGTACTACTTAGTTTTCAGTATCTCTCATAATGAGCCTAGAGACGATGTGCTTTAAACAGCAATGCACCAAAGAGGAATATGAAGGGAATCAGAAGACAATTGAGTTTCCTTTGTTTCATTAAGACTGACCTTTGACCTTGTCATTAGTTCCATTGTGAGGTTTGGGTATTTTACAATCTGTTTTTTCTCTCTGTGAACGTCAATGTTGATCGTGCAAAGATATTAACTTGCCTTGGTTTCACACTGGCTGCTGCCTCTGTCCTAGGGTCCTGAAACAGACCCCTCGGTCCAACCAGTCCACACCGACGCTATTCCCAAAATAAACCTGCCTGCTCCTGGCCCATATCCCTCCAAACCTTTCCTATTCATGAACTTATCCAAATGTCTTTTACACTTCAAAGTATGGGAGAAGATTTGTAGCTCGGGTGCTCGTTGCTGTAGTTCTGTTCGCCGAGCTGGGAATTTGTGTTGCAGACGTTTCGTCCCCTGTCTAGGTGACATCCTCAGTGCTTGGGAGCCTCCTGTGAAGCGCTTCTGTGATGTTTCCTCCGGCATTTATAGTGATTTGTATCTGCCGCTTCCGGTTGTCAGTTCCAGCAATGACCAGCAACGTGAGTACAACTGGGACAACACTACAATTATAGGACAAGCCAAACAGAGAACAGCCAGGGAATTCCTAGAGACATGGCACTCATCCACAGATTCAATCAATAAGCACATCGGCCTGGACCCAATATATTGGCCACTGCAGCGGACAGCTGGAACTGACAACCGGAAGCGGCAGACACAAATCACTATAAATGCGAACATTTTGTAACTGTACCCACATCCACCACTTCCTCTGGCAGCTCATTCCACACACAAACCACTCTGGGTAAAGTAAAGTTGCCCCTCGTGTTCTTTTAAACTCTTTCTTGTCTTGGCTTAAAAATATGGTGTCTCATTTTGACCACTCCCCACCCTCTGGAAAAGACCTTGTCATTCACCTTATTTATGCCCCTTATGATTTTATAAACCTCAATAAGGTCACCCCTCAATCTCCTATACTCCAGTGAAAAAAGTCTTCTAACTACTTAACTCTGTGATCTGATTGTATTGCTCGCAAGACAAAGCTTTTTGCTATGCTTCGGTACACATGACAATAAATTCAATTCAAGTCAGGCCCCAGACTATCCTTAAAACTCAAAGCCTCCATTCCCAGCAGCATCCTGGTTATCTTTTCAGAATCCTCTCCTGGTTTAATAATATCCTTCCTATAACAGGATGGCCAGAACTGCATACAGTATTCCAGAAGAGTCCTCACCAACGTCCTGGACAGCCTCGACATGACGTCAGGTTTAACTGTTTGAAGAAGAGCTTCCCTGTTGTTGACTTTCTGAAGAGCGTTGAATGAGTTCCCTTTTGGGTTGGTTCATCAAGTGTCAATGTAATAGCTTCTTCCTGAGGCAGCTCGACAATACTGAAGCCAGGGCAGGAGAAACTCCCTACAAATGATGTTCACCTTTTGACCCAGTCCGAGCTAAGGAGGAGTAAGGATGTTTGGTCACTGTTGGGACTCCTGGCTCAACAGCAAAGTTAGTTGCTTGGCAATACTTCCTTGTTGCTTGAATAAAAACAAAACATGTGGACTGGCTCAAGTTCTAGGTCAGTTCTCCTGGTCAAGGCTATTGATTTGGCTTTGTTGTGGAACTTGCAGCATTAAAATACAGCCATGAATCACACTCTGAGTTCTCCTTTGTAACATTGTTTCACAACCTTAGAAAATTATTATTTTGGGGGAAAAATACTTCAGTACACTTAGAATATGACCAATCAAAATTAAGGAAAATCAGCCATGTGGGTAAAGATTGAAAACAATTTATTTTATTGTGCAGAGAAAAGGGGAGAAAATAGTTAAATTTGAAAATTATAAAGGGAAAGGGAAAATTGAGGAGGAACAATTAAGATTTGCAATCTTGGCTAAAACTAATTCACTGAACAATCAGTCTTTATTTTAGCTTCACAATGAGCTGAGATGAGAGCTTGTATGAAAGTCTGCTTGATTCTGCTCACAGAAATGTTGACCTGCTAACACTTACAGGGAACATACTGATGTATACTTAGCCAGCTCTCTTTCACAGTATCTTTTAGGGTTAGGGTGAATCCTGTAGAACACTACAATTCATGGTTAGTTTACAGTTAGTCTCTTTAGAGATTATTATGCACAGAGTTACTGCGGTGCAGTGATGAGTGTGTGTCGCATTGTCGGATGTGCTGTGTTTCGGGTAAGATGGCTGAGATCGAGGTCTGTTCAAGTGGAAATAAAAAAATTCTGCACATTGTTACAAAGAAGAGCAGTGGAATTATTCCTGGCCAGTATTTGTCCCTCAATCAAATCACCAAAAAAAAGACTTTCCTGTCGCTGTTACATTGCTGTTTGTGGGAGTTAACTCTGTGTAAATTGGCTGCTTAGATTCTCATAATGCAGTAGTGATTTCAGTTTGGAAGTAGTGCTCTCAGACACCTGAAAGCTGTGAATAGGAGATAAATGTTTTTTTTTAATGATCCTTTGTCCATACCATGATGCTTCATTATGTTTGGATTTATTGGGCAGTTTTATTTCTTTTTTAAAAAACTGTGCCTCAAAAGTTCATTGGTTAAACTCCTGGGTTTGAATCTACAGAAATTGCTGGAAAAGAAAACTCAACAGGTCTGATAGCATCTGGAGAGAAAGCAGGGTTAATGTTTCAGATCCAGTGACCCTTCTTCAGCCACTTCTGCCTCTTCTGAAGAAACGTCACTTTTCCCGAAACGTTAACACTGATTTCTCTCCTTAGATGTTGCCAGACCTGTTGAGCTTTTCCAGCAATATCGGTCTTGGTTTCTGGTTTCCAGCATTCCAAAAAAAACTTTGGTTTTTGTTCTGAGTTTGAATCAAGTCTGTGCTGAGGTAGCTGATCCTGGTCAGGATCATAGAATCCCTACAGTGTGGAAACAAACCGTTTGGTCTTACAAGCCCACACCGACTCTTTGAAGAATCCACCCAGACCTGTTCCCCTACTCAATTACTCGACATTTACCCCTGACTAATGCACCTAACATACACATCCCTGAATAGGTATGGGGCAATTTTGCACAGCCAATTCACCTAACCTGCACATCTTTGGACTGTGGGAGGAAGCCAGAGCACCCGGAGGAAACCCACGCAGACACGGGGAGAATGTGCAAACTCCACACAGACAGTCGCCTGAGGATGGAATCAAACCTGGGCTGATGGGTTGGTGCTGTGAGGCAGCAGTGATAACCACTGAGGCATCGTTCAGGATTGTGCTGGTTATTGCACGAGAGAAAGAAGGAAGGTCTGTCAGAGGGACTTTTTTTATTGGAGTGTAAGAGGTTGAGAGGTGACATTTATAGAGGTTTGCAAAATCACGAGGGGCATAGATAGAGTTAGTGGGAGGTGTTGTTTCCCTAGGATGGGGGATTTCAAGACTAGGGGGCACATTTTTCAAGATGAGAGGAGAGAGAGTAGAAAAGATGTATGGAGCTAATTTTTTACACAGAGGCTGCTTCGCGTGTGGAATGAACTTCCAGAGGAAGTTACATGCATACAGTTACATATAAAAGACATTTGGATAAGTGCATGAACAGAAAGTTTGGAGGGATATGGGCCAGGAGCAGGGAGGTGGGGCTAATTTAGTTTGAGACTGTGTTCAGTATGGACCGAGGGGTCTGTTTCCAAGCTGCGTGACTCTGACTGTATAACTGAGGGCAGGGTGGATAAAGGCTGGATAAAGCCATATTATTTCATAATTATAGCACTACTGCTTCACAGTGCCAGGGACCCAAGTTCAATTCCAGCCTTTGGCGACTGTGGAGTTTGCACATTCTCCCCATGTCTGTGTGGGTTTCCTCTGTTTCCTCCCACAGTCCAATGATGTGCAAGTTAGGGTGAATTGGCCACATTAAATTGTCCATAGTATTCAGGGATGTGCAGGTTAAGTGCATTAGTCAGGGGTAAGTGTAGAATAATGGGGTAGGGGAATGGGTCTGCTTGGGATACTCTTTGGAGGGTCAGTCGGACTTGTTGGGCCAAATGACCTGTTTCCACACAGTATGGATTCTGTGATCTTCTATGATAATTGTGGACATGGGGACACTTTTTTTTATTTGTAAAATGAAAACTTACTCAAAGCCCGTTCACTTGTGCGGAGTTGAAATTGGGCGGTTTGTGCCTGGGTTTGATGATGATTGAGGTCACTTGGGCTCGGAACCGAAAGGGTAGACTTGCAGCCCAGGATAAGGGTCAGTTGGGAGTAAGCTGGTGGGAAAGGTCCGTGCGGGGAGGGAAATAGTTTGGATGCTTTGAGAACTGCAAGCAGGGCAGAGCCAAAGCTATGAGATTTGAGTTGTTGGAATTTGTTCCTTTAAAAATCGATCGATAAAAGTAACAACAGAGTCCTGAGTTAAAATATCAACACTGTGTTGTTTAAGAGCTTGGAGTCCTTCCATCTGTTCGGAATGCCTGACTAGTGCCATGAATGATTTCATACATCATATGATATGCAAAAAAAAACAACTTGTATTTTTTTTCTTCAGTGAAGATTTATGCAGGCACCATTCCTCAGCCAGTACGCTAGATAATACAGGGAGAAAGTGAGGACTGCAGATGCTGGAGATGAGAGCTGAAAAATGTGTTGCTGGAAAAGCACAGCAGGTCAGGCAGCATCCAAGGAGCAGGAGAATCGACGTTTTGGGCATAATTCCTTCTTCAGGAACGTCGATTCTCCTGCTCCTTGGATGCTGCCAGACCTGCTGCGCTTTTCCAGCAACACATTTTTCAGCGCTAGATAATACAGGAGCTTCGCATGACTACAAGCTGTGTTAGTGTGTGTGTGAGGCTCAACTCTCTCCCACTTTAGAGACGGTTCAGCTTCACTTCCCATAAGAACTACACTGGATTCGGTGGTTATAACTGCTGCAGTGATGTTCCTCAGCTAGCTTTCTGTTTTTGGACCCTGCACGTTGCTGAGATTAAGCTGACAGTTTGAGTAGGCTTTGTAAATCAGTCCTCAGTGGGTATTAGAAACTGGTTGAACTCGCTTGGGAAGAGGACCATTGCGTGGTTTCGCTTTGATCAGAGAACTGTCCTTTTCCTTAATGCCCCTCGGTATCATTTAGCAAACTAGACGAGACGAGGTTACGTGTCTTGAGTCGTAAGCAAGCCACCACTGTACGGAGGTGGGTTGAGAGGTCATCAGACTGGAGGGCAAAGTCATTTTGAATTGGTGGGTAAGACTGGCACGTGCCAACAAGATAGGAAGATCTTGTTCACGTGGTTCAACACCAGTGGGATCCTCCAGGCATCTAGCATCGAATTCACTGTCCCGTTTTCCTAAGTTTATAAGATAGAAAAGCAGAATTAGGCCACTCGGCCCATTGAGTCTGCTCTGCCATTCGATTGTGGCTGATATGCTATCTCCCCCATTTTCTTGCCTTCTCCCCATATCCCTTCAACCCATTACCAATTAAAAATCTGTCTAACACCTCCTCACTGTCCCAGCATCCACTGCGCTTTGTGGTGGTGAATTCCACAGATTCTCCCCAGCTCTGATTTCCATTTGCTATCCCTTAGCCTAAAGGCGATGACCTAAAACTGTTCTTTCAGTTTCAATCTCAAGATTTTTCACTGAAGATTGGCGAAGGAGCTGAATACAGACACCTACTTTTGTTGTATTGACAATCTGAATACCATAAGACATAGGAGTGGAAGTAAGGCCATTTGGCCCATCGAGTCCACTCCGCCATTCAATCATGGCTGATGGGCATTTCAACTCCACTTACCAGCGTTTTCCCCGTAGTCCTTAATTCCTCGAGACAACAAGAATCTACCTGTGGTGCTTCTCCATACTGGCCCCTGGTATCTCCTACTCTAAATGCTTATTGTGTGTTTTGATCTCCATGGTTCTCTCCCAATCCCATCCTCGAGTCCCAGGCCCCACCAGCCCGACCTTTGGGGATGGTTGCCCTGACGATGTGGCATTGTGTTCGAGTTTGGACTGTGTGACCCTGGAGAGACGGCACAGGCTGCCAAGATGGAAGGCCTCCCTTGGCACTCAATCACTGTAATTTGGAAGAAGAAATAAATAAAAAAAACAAAACTTCACTCCAGCCCTCAGTCTTCATTCCCCATCCATACTAATCAATGCCACCATGCATCCTGTATTCAACCCAATACCTCTTCTCCTGTCCAAGCCAATATATGCCCTATATCCACTTCCTGCTCCTTTGTAGCCCCATGCTAATACATTCCATTCTACTTAAATCCTCATTACCCACATCCTACCTCTTGCCCTCTACCTGCCCCATTGTACCCATGTCAATCTATGCCCCTGTACTTCAATGCCCCTTATACCCATCACGCCCTGTATCCGGCCCTATAGCTCCTCATCCCTCCATGATAACCATGTCCTTCTATCAACCCCATGGCTTTTTTTTCTTCTATGCCAACTTAGTATCTACTAAGACTTAGTCATCAGCCTTTGTCCTTATAGCTACCATGCCAACTCATCTAGTGTCAGCCGGTCACTAGAGCATTTAGAGATTCTATGAAATAAACTTCATTGAAAGGGACTGTGTACATCATAGGCTTCCTTACATTGGGGAAGAAAGAGCACTTGAATTTCAAAAAAAAAACTTATTTTAAACTCCATTTACTCTCCGTTCAGCCACATCAAAAACAAACACTTCATTCACATGCACAATCTCTTATGAAAACAAGCATTATAATCTCACTTCAGAGTGTATACCCACTTTGAGTCAATCAAACAGTGAAGTGGCAAGCATACTGCTGTGACTATGGATGGTTGTGAGATCAGTCACAAAACTGTAGCCCACCATTGGAAAGGCTCAAGCTAGTGTCAACAGAGTGAAATGGCAAGCTGTGACTTTTGTTTAAAGAAGTTCTAGACTTTTAAGTTTCAAAGATCTAAAGGGCAGGGCTTTTAAATGCCTTTGAAAACTCCCTTGACAGCTCCTTTTGGTGGATCATCTTGATACTTTTTTTTCCTTCCTATCACCACTTTTGATGTGATTTTAACAGGACTATTTACCCATTGCAATGAATTTGACAGTTAATGAAGTTATGCACTTTCAAAGTTTACCTTGCTTATTGAAAAGCATACCCCCATCTCCAAAGCTCACTTGACCTCACCCAAAGTCATCCCTAGCGGTAGCCTGGATATCCAAATAAATTTGCAAAGGTTAGGAATCACATCACTCTATATCCTTCCAGGCTACCAAAATCTGAACTGAATAGAGGGAGCTGGTGACAATAGTTATCTGTCCATGCAATCTGTCCCTGTGTCCAGTCATCTACCTCGTGAAAGCAGGAAGTGCTGTGTTTGGGTGAGGTGGGACTCGCAATTTCCAGACTCATCCATCATTTTTCCTATAGCAGAAGGAATCGCTTCTTAAAGGTGAAAGAGTTTGTTGCCGGTATCGGAGGGTTTGAGCTACGGGGAAGAGGCTGAATAGGCTGGAGCTGTTTTCCCTGGAGCATCGGAGGCAGAAGGGTGGCCTTATAGAGGTTTATAAAATCATGAAGGGCATGGATAGGATGAATTAACAATGTCCTTTCCCTAGACTAGTGAAGTCCAAAACTAGAGAGCATAGATTTGAGGTGTGCGGGGAATGATTTAAGAAGGATTTAAGGGGTAACTTTTGCAGGCAGAGGGTGGTGCGTGTATGGAATGAGCTGCCAGAAGAAATGGTGGAGGCTGGTACAATTCCAACATTTAAAAGGCATCTGGATGGGTATGTGAATAGGAAGGGTTTGGAGGACTGGGTTTGAGACTACGAGCTGAGGGCACAGCATTAGAGTAAAGGGAAGACCTTTTTGAATGGAGATGAGAAATGTCTTCAGCCAGAGAGTGGGGAATCTATGGAATTCACTGCCTCAGGAGGTTGTGGAGGCCAGGTCATTGAGTATATTTAAGACGGCGACAGATAGATTCTTGATTGTGAAGGGGATCAAGTGTTACGGGGAGAAGGTGGGAGAATGGGATTGAGAAACCTATAAGCATAATTGAATGGCAGAGCAGAATCGATGGGCTGAATGGCCTAATTTCTGCACTGATGTCTTGTGGCCTTATGGATAGGGGTCCATTACTGGCAAATGGGACTGGATTAATCTAGGATATCTAGTTGGCATGGATGAGTTGGACTAAAGGGTCTGTTTCTGTGCTGTACCTCTCTCTGACTGCTCTTTAGCCTCATCTCATTGGTAGAGGAGTGGATTTACACACTGACTGAGATTTCCCCTATGCTGTGGAGAAAATGGTGAGTGAGTCTGGAAATTGCAAGACCCTGCTTCCAGTCATGTTGATTTAAAGGATCGCGATTACCACCTGACTTCAGTTGTTTGCAGCTCTCTCATTATTACAATCTGTTGTGAATTGGACAACCCTTGTTGAACTGATTTGTGAATGAACATGGCATGAATTTTACCCTCTTTGCTCCGTGTGCATAAGATTCTGTTTTAATATTCAGAGTGCACTTGGAGCACATGAGCTGGTAAATCTAGTTAGCATTTAAAATCGCCCCTACCTCACAGTTAACTTCTGGAAGAGAGTTGATAGCTGCAAAGCTATGTTGTGTTTGCAACTTGGGTCACTCCTCCACATCTCCCACGTCCGTTATTCCACCTTAGCTGGCTGTAGTTCCAGCTGCCAAGAAGCTGAGCTCTTGAATTCCTGCCCTGAACATCTCCCATTCTTCCTTTCTCCTCATAAGGTACTGCTTAAAAGTTGATCTTTCTCATCAGTTTGGGTCTCCTGTCTGGGTTATTGGGGGTGGCTGAACTTCTGACAAGTTTCTGGGATAAAGGCCCCCACCCAAGGTTTGAGCTTGAGAGTTGTACTTTGGGGCACTGACTTTATTTGGGAGGGTGGGGGTCAATTAAACTGCCTACTGTCTTTAGTGCCAGGAGATCTCTACATCCCCCACCTGAAGATGAGCACAGGATTGCCTGATGTTTTAATTAACGTTGTGAGAGCTGACTGTCAGGTCATAAACACAATGCTGTTTCGGAAAGTGCGAATTAACTGTGGCATTTCTTACCTTAATTCAGTGTCTTCACTTCAAATATAGGCCCTTAACTGTAAATTTGCTTTAAAATGTATGCAGTCGGGACTCAGGGGTCTGAGTTAGAGGGAGAGGTTGGAATAGCTTGGACTTTTGTTTTTTCTTTAGGCTTAGGAGACTGAGGAGTGGATCTTCTAGAAGTGTTGGACTGGAGTATACAAAGTTAAAAATCACACAACACCAGGTTATAGTCCAACAGGTTTAATTAGAATCACTAGCTGTCGGAGCGCTGCTCTGACTTATGCTTCGCAACCACCTGATGAAGGAGCAGTGCTCTGAAAGCTAGTGCTTCCAAATAAACCTGGTGTTGTGTGATTTTTAACTTTGTACGTCCCAGTCCAATACCGGCATCTCCACATCATATAAGATCATGAGGTGTGGTTTTGGTGAACGCACTCAGTCTTTTCCCAGAGTTGGGGAATCAAGGACTGGGGGGCATCTGAGAGGGGAAAGAATAAATGGGAACCTGAAGGATAACTTTTTCGCCCAGAGGGTGGCATGCATATGGAATTGGTTGAGGTGGGTACATTAACAGCATTTAAAAGGCATTTGGACAAATACATGGATAGGAAAGGTTTAGATGGATATGGGCCAAGTGGCAGGGAAATGGGGTTAGCGTGGATGGACAATTTGGTCAGCATGGACCAGTTTGGGCCGAAGGGTCTTTCACCGTGCTGTTGGACTCTTATCACTGTTAAAGGTGTGACATAACTGCAGGCGCATTTCTCTATTTTGTTTCTAAATCTGTATGTGGCTGTGTCTGGAATGCCTTTTTATTGTATGTGGAAGTGTTACAGAAGGCTAAAAGCACTATGTCGGTGGAAATTGCTGCTGCTGTTGAACAGGCGGGTAACAGTTAATGGAAGGACTTGTCACCATGATACATTTTCCACAGAAAAAGTCATGAGTTTTGAACAGGAGATGATAGACTTTCACAAAGTTGTTTGTGTGTGTGTGTGTGTGTGTGTGTGTGCGCGCGCGCGCGCCCGAGGACTCCCACTCTAACATGTGTTTCTTGTTATGCAGTTGGAGGCAGAAGCCGTATTCCGTGCTATCACAGTCGCTGGTCAGACCAACTGTCCTCTCTATGTCACAAAAGTAATGAGTAAGGCTGCAGCAGACATAATAGCCCAAGCCAAGAAAAAAGGTGGGGCACGATTATATATTTTTTCCTTTCCTGTCTGTCTTGCCTGACGGTGCTGTAAGCTGGTTGGGGTAGAGCACGGCTTTGATGCCAAACCATTTATTTTTCCTGTTGCCATAGGTAACGTGGTGTTTGGAGAGCCTATCACTGCCAGTCTCGGCACGGATGGCACGCATTATTGGAGCAAAAACTGGGCCAAAGCTGCAGCTTTTGTGACTTCACCACCTCTCAGTCCGGACCCCACTACCCCTGACCACCTGATCTCACTCTTAGCGAGGTAAAGCCTAACAGACCGGAACTCGGGGAAAACCACTCTGCTTTTCTCTCTGCAGGCTGCTTCGGATTTCCGTCATCCGTAGTCCTTTGCTTTATGTTATGGGGACTCTGATCCGATCGCCGCACTGTGGGTAGGATGGGGAGGCTTTGGTGAAGTTGAAACTGACATTTACCAGGATGTCGCCTGGATTGGAGTGTAGGAGGCTCAGAGATGACCTGATAGAGGTTTTCAAAATGATGAGAGGCACAGATAGGGTGGAGGTCTGAGCCTTTTCCCCAGAGTGGAAATGTCAGATACTCAGTGGCAAAGGTTTGAGGTGAGAGGAGTCGATGGTCGTTGTCTTTTCTCCAAGATGGGGAATTTGAAGATTACAGGGCACATTTTTAAGATGAGAGGAGGAAGATTTAAAAATGAACTAAGAGGCAAATTTGTTACATCGAGGGTGATTTGCAGGTGGAATGAACTTCCTGAGGAAGTGGTGAATGTGGGTACATTTACAATGTTTGAAGGACATTTGGATAAGTACATGAATAGGAAAGGTTTGGAGGGATATGGGCCAGGAGCAGGCAGGTGGGACTGGTTTAGTTTGAGATTATGTTCAGCATAGACTGGTCAGTCCGAAGGAGACAGTGAAGTCTGCAGATGCGAGAGATCAGAGTAGAGAATGTTTTGCTGGAAAAGCACTGCAGGTCAGGCAGCATTCCTGATGAAAGGCTGTGGCTCGAAATGTCGGTTTTCCTGCTCCTCGGATTCTGCTGGCCAGACTGAAGGGTCTGTTTCTGTGCTGTATGACAATGAGGTGTATGAGGCAAGAGGACGGTAGGTACCTGGAACACACTGATGGAGGAAGTGGCGGAAGCATGTGGTAATAACAACTTTTTTAAGAAGCATTTACACAGGCAGGGAATTGAGGGATATAGACCATGTGCAAGCTGATGGGATTAGTTTAGAATGGCATCATGGTCAGCATGAATGTGGTGGGCTGAAGGGCCTGTTCCTGTGTTGTACTGTCCTATGTTCGAAAGTAATTGGCTGACTGACTGACTGTGAACTTGGACAAAGTGAGGACTGCTGATGCTGGAGAGTCAGAGTCGATTTCACCCTTTTCCTCATCTTCCCTCCCCACCCACATCCAACTCTGCAACTCCACACCACCCTCTTGAACTGTCCCACCTGTACATCTTCCTTCTCACCTATCCGCTCCACCCTCTGCTCTGACCAATCACCACCACCACACCCCATCTGCTTCCACCTATCGCCTCCCAAGCTACCTTACCCCCAGCCCCAACCCCCCCTCGTTTACATCTCAGCCCCCTCACCATCCCCCTCCCCACCCCACCCCCATTCCTGATGAAGGGCTTATGCCCAAAAGGTTGACTGTCCTGCTCCTTGATGCTGCCTGACCGGCTGTGCTTTTCCAGCACCACACTTTTCCATTCTGATCTCCAGCATCTACAGCCCTCACTTTCTGCTAATCAGTGTTCACTCATGATATCAGTTAGAACTTTTAAAAATGAATTGTTTGCTTGAAGCTGTTGCCCTGCTAACTTTTGTGAACAAATCCTCGACATATGACAGAAAGTTTTGGGTTTTCAGGGTGTTTGGCTGAACCTTTGTCCTGAGCAGTGGTGTTGCTTAGTTTTGCCTGAGCAGGGAGTAATTAAACCAAAATCTCCAGCCTTGGGCAACTGCAAGTCAAAAAGCACTTCAGCATGGCAGGTCTGAACAGTGAGTTGTAGAATAACATAGCTCTGGAAACGCTACCACATTTCATCAGATTGTTAACGCTGTTCCCTACTGTGGGATTGCTGTGTTACGAAAATACCATACATACACGAGTAAAAGTTGATCTCCTGTAAAAAGTCAACCCCCTATTTTTGGGGTTTTTTTTCAGTATATCTTGTGTAGACATCAATCCTAGTCCTTCACAGACCAACATTTGTGAGTCAAGGTGTTATTCTGCATATTAAGGTTATGGTGAAGAAATAAATATATATTTTGTGCTATTGTGTGTTTTGATGTACAATTTTCACCAATTTGACGCAAAAGTTTAAGACGCATCATGTTAGTGACAGCCTCCCTTTTAATTTGCTGTGTTTTATTTTTCTTTACTCATTTAGCAATCAGTTGGGCTTCTGTTATTGATATGGTATTTTGGACTGTATCATGAATTTCAGTCCCTCACAAATAATAGTCGACCGCATGAATTTAACCTTTTAAAAAAACCTAAAAAAAATTGACTTTTATATGAGTATATACGGTAAGTCATTTTGGCACAGCCTCATTTACATATACTGATCTCCAAGTCAATTCTGCCCACAACAGAAGTTCACTGCTTAGTCCCACTCGGAGGCCGTAGAATTCTGGGTTGTAGGAATTGGAGAGAGCAATATACTGGTGCCCGAGTTCATTAGAATTGCTCTTCTTAAAACAGAGGTGGGAGATTTAGCAGAGCTTTTCAAAATGGTAAGTGGTTTTGGTCAGATCAATAGCAAGACCCACTTTCCACTGTTCAGAGACTCAACCACCAGAGAACAAAGATTTCAGATCATTTGCAAAAGAATCACTGAGTTGTAAGTCAGTTTTGTCTGTATGGTGGAACTAGATTTAACAGGAAGATTTGAAAGGGTCCAACCTGTAGGGGAAGATTTGTTGGGATTTGAAGAATAGGCAAGTGAATGAATCAAGTCGTTCAGAGTGCAGTTTTTTTACAGGCACAATGGGCTGAATGGCCTCCTGTTTTCTTTAACCAAGTGCTTGGGCATTGTCTGAGTACAGCAACTCTATAAATCCCAGTAACAGAAGTTGCAGGAGAAGCTCAGCAGGTCTATCAGCATCAGGGAAGAGGAGTCAGAATTAACATTTGCGGTCTGGTGACCCTCCCTTAGAACAGACCCATAACTTTAACTCTGATTTTTCTTCACAGATGCTACCAGACCTGCTGAGATTTTCCAGCAACCTCTGTCTTTGTTTCTGATTTACAGCGTCCGCAATTCTTTCTGTTGTTGGCCTCTATAAACATTAAATCTTTCTATCTGTTGAAGGTCTCCGTGTGACCAGGAGTTTTATTCAGCATGAAGTGACAATCACAGTGAGGAGGGGTTGGGGAAATAAGATTGTCTCCCTTATATTTCTTTGATTTTTGTAGTTCCCAGTTCAGACCCAACTGGATTCCAAATCAGAAGCATAGCTGTGGGGTTGGCTCATCAGTTTGATGTAGCCAGCTAGTCGTATTGGACAGATTTACTGTTACTGAAGCATGGAGCATTACTGCAACTACAGTCCCTCTTAGAAGGCCCACGTGTGCAGTGAGTGAAGCATTTTCTGAGTCTGGTGCACACGCTAACATCAGACTCGAGCCACATTTCAGCAGGGCGTAACCTTGGCCTTTTCTCCCTCTGAACACATCAGGGATTGTGCTGTACTTAACCCTTTGGCTGTCTTTGTTCAGTGGGTAGCTTAAAGTTATTTTCTTCTCTATTTAATCCATTTTTCTAATCAATCTGTTCAGAAATGTTACTACATACTGCAGGAGCAGGTGGGACTTGAACCCGGCCTCCTTGTCTAGTGGGTAGGGGCACTGCCACCATGCCACAAAACAATAATGTTGAAGATTTTTAAAAAATGGCTTTCTTGTCAGTCAGTTGTGCTAAATATCAGCTGTGTAGAATGGACTGTTTCCAAGCATTGGTCCCAACTACTTGGCTTGGCCTAAGCCTCAGACATTTCCCTGTCTGTGGTGCAGAAGCCCACCCTATTCAATTGATGTGATTTTTACTTGCCTCCTGCACTGTTCCCATGGACTCTGAGTTAGGTGGCTTCTTAGAGCTAATGGAGAAAGTGAGGACTGCAGATGCTGGAGATCAGAGCTGAAAATGTGTTGCTGGAAAAGCGCAGCAGGTCAGGCAGCATCCAAGGAACAGGAAATTCGCCGTTTCGGGCATAAGCCCTTCTTCTCAGAGCTAATGTTCAATCCTGAAAAAAGATGAAGCTAAGGGATTGCATTCCAATGGGACCTTTACAGACAGTCAGTAGAGAGTTCCACCCAGCAAGGAAACTGACATCTAGACCTGTTAATGCCTTGTATTTGGTTAAAATAAGTTGATGTCCCATTACCTCTGGGTGGAATGACGTTGAGATAACATTTTGTGAGATTGTGTATTGTTGCTCCTGTCCTAATCATGGTGCCTGGGTAAATATTTCCTTCCTTTGTTGTATCTCCAGCGCACAGTGGCTCATTGGTTAGCACCACTGCCTCACAGCGCTTGGGACTCTGGTTTGATTCCAGCCTCGGGTGACTGTCTGTGTGGAGTGTACACAATCTCCCTGTGTCTGTGTGGGTTTCCTCCAGGTGCTGCAGTTTCCTTTCTCAATCCAAAGATGTGCAGATTAGATGGATTGGCCATGCTAAACTATCCATAGTATGTAGGGTAGTGCATTAGTCTGAGGTAAAATATAGGACAGGGCCATGGGTTTGGGTGAGGTACTCTTGAGAGGGTTGGTGTGGACTTGTTGGGCCAAATGGCCTGTTCCACACTCTAGGGATTATATGATTCAAACAGGAAGCAGCGTTCTCCAGGGAGCTTGGTGTTAAATGCATCTGTAATCCCACATGCTGTTATGTTAGTCTGTGGCCAGACGAATTGTAAACCTGTCGATTTTAGTTTATGATGAACATGGAGGTGGAATGTCGATATCCCTGCCTTGTTGTTAAATGATGGTGCCTGGTCTTTCTCTAGTGGTGACTTGCAAGTGGCAGGAAGTGCTCACTGCACATTTAGCACAGCACAGAAGGCGATCGGAAAAGATGATTTCACTCAGATTCCTGAGGGCACGAATGGAGCAGAGGAGCGGATGTCCATCATCTGGGACAAAGCAGTGGTGAGTGGAATTATCGCACGAGCTAATTTGCGGGAGATTGTTTGGTCGCAGTTTTCTTCTTTAAAGCAGCACTCTTAAACGTTTACATGCCCAAAAGAGATGTTTGCTTTTAATCATTGTTCTGGAATGTGTCTGGAATTTCAGCCCCATCACAATGTCACTGATAGGCAGCTGTGCTCAGTTAGAGCCAACGTTACAGTCTACCGATCTCTAGAAATTAAATTTAAAACTGAAGATCTTGCGGCTTTGAAGACATTGAAGTTCGGAGGAAACAGGAATGTCATTTTTCTCTCCTTGTGTTTGAAAGGGACGTGGCTTCTTCCCATACCGGGCTCTCTGGGAAGCTAAGCAGTTGACGTGAGCTGGTTTCTGTTCTGCAGGCAACCGGTAAAATGGACGAGAACATGTTTGTGGCCGTGACAAGCACCAATGCCGCCAAAATCTTCAACCTGTACCCGCGGAAAGGCAGAGTGGCTGTGGGCTCCGACAGCGACTTGGTCATCTGGGACCCAGACGCAGTGAAGACAGTGTCTGCCAAAACCCACCAATCGGTCAGTGTCAACTTTTCACGTGGCAGTTTTTTTTTCCCTAACCTGGAGCAAGAATAAAATCACATGACACCGGGTTATAGTCCAGCAGGTTTATTTGGAAGCACTCTAACCTGGTGTTGTGTGATTTTTAACTTCGTCCACCCTGGTCCAACATCAGCACCTCCACATCATGGAGCAGGGATGTTCAACCTGACCATTTTGCGATGGCATTTACACTCATCTTGGCCCACCAATTTAAAGCTTTCTCTCTGACTTATGTAGCTTCTCTTTCAGTGCATCAATGCTCCTCACCTTACCTATTCCATGTGCTAGTGTGTTCTGTCCATTGTTACACTGTGGGTAAAGATGCTTCTCCTGCTATTGCTAAGGGCCTATTCCTGTGCTGCGTTTCTCGTCATGCACAACGTCAGACAAATGGAAACACTTTCACTGTGCCTCCCCATTAAGCTTTATTGTCATAGTTCTTTATTTGTCCACAGGACTTCCCTGGCATTTAGCAACCTCAGTTATTAAGAGAATTTAATTAAGTCTTTAAAAGTGCTGAGGGAAATTCTCTGACATGGTCGTCATATGAAAAGAGTGTAAAACAGGAACTTAGTAACATGAAACTGTATGGGTTAAACAGACTGTCTGCTTTCATTTGAAGAAAGCAGTTTAATTGCTGTACCTTTGTCCCTTTGTTATGTCTTTATATCAGCTTCATAAACCAGGGCTCTCGAACCACTAGGAGAGACTGATGGTGAACCCAGAGCCATTACAACACAACTGTGAAGCTTCCCAAGTTGAGTCAGAATTAGAAATGCGGAGTTAAGTGAAATCTCAAGACACTGGGGCCCAGATGCACTCGGTGCCCCTTTCCCATAATGTGCACAGTTCTCCTCAGTGGTCTGGGATGGAAAATGCACCGGCCTAAACATTGGGAAGGGCAAGATAAGGATCATCCCTCTCAGAACACATTCTGAGAAAGTAGTGGAAGGGTTATATTATTGAACTATAAATCTAGCGAACCTTGCTTGCGAACCAAGAAAATCAGTTTAAACCCCCCCCCACCCCCACCCCCAGAGGTTTGAGAGTCAAAGTTTGCATTTAATCAAAAGAAAATAAATGAATCTAGAAATAAAATGATCAATAACGACTGTGGAGCTGTCAGATTATGATAATAAAACCTTGAGCATTAATAGACTACTTTTGTTCTTACAATTTATGGTCGATATTTTTCTGAGCAGGAGACCTGCGAGCGCCTTGATGTGTTGCTTGAACCACACCAACAATTTTTCTTTTAACGTGCTGCTTAAAGTTACCCAAGAGTCATCACCACCGTCCCAGGGCAATGAGGGCTGGGTAATAAGCGACACAGACAGAAATGCTCACACCCTAAGAACTGACATCACAAAGGGTAGTCTGCTAATACTAAAGCTCCAGTATGGGGTATAGCCCAGGATCAGCTTGGAAGTTTGTTCGCTGAGCTGGCAGGTTTGTTTTCAGATGTTTTGTCGCGTCATCAGTGAGCCTTTGGTGAAGTGCTGATGTTCTGTCCCACTTTCTATTGATAGTTCAGGATGTCTGGACTCTGTAATGGGCAGCAACGTCAATGGAGTTGAGAGTGGGGTGTTGTTGGTGGTGGAAGATTACCCCAACCTGGAATGACTTGAGATATAATTGGGAATTTAAAGATGGTAGTCCTGACTATCAGAAACCAATCAAATTATTGTGCTTTACTCAAGATAAGGGAAGCGCTTGTGGAAGGATGACTGCTGTGCTACCTGCCATCATTTGTTGTTGTAAACAGGAAGAAACTGTTTATCCCACTGCCTGCTTGTTTGAACACTAGCGTATGCACAGTTTATGTATTTACTGTGCCAGAGTTAACCAGGTTCTGTCTGGATACCAAAGTACATTGTGCAATTGTAAGCTGGACAGACATTGACGAGGGTAGTTACACGGAGTTCTTCCCTTGTTTGTATCGAAGCATTGCATTTACAAGGAGTTTTGTGTTGTGGAGGAAGACTACAGTAGTTTTTTGTAAAATGTTTCACGGTCCTATTTGCTACACTGGGAGCACTGCATTAGTTTGTTACCCGGGCTCAGTGGGTTAGAGGGGGTGGTGAAAATTGGTGAGGTCGGAAAAGTGGGTAGGATAGGAGGGGGTGATGGCAATGGGCAGTGAATGAGGGCATTATCGACCACAGTGGGTTGGATAATTGTCGTTGGTGGTGGGGGTGGGGGCGGGGAGTGGAGAGGAGTGAAGGAGAGTTGGCACTGTGACGGGGTAAGGCGGTTGGTGGGGTGGGGTCGGGTAAATTCAATGGTAGGTGCGTGCAGTCCCCCTTCTCCCCCCGCCCCCACCCCACATTCCTGATGAAGCGCTTATGCCTGAAGCGTCAACTCTCCTGCTCCTCGGCCGCTGCCTGACCTGCTGTGCTTTTCCAGAGGCACCCCTTTCCACCTAGATGTGTTACAGTTAATGAGAGAGACTGACAGTGGGCAATGTTTAGTTAAATAGTGATTTCATTTGTACTATAAATTCCAGTGCCATTGCTACACAGATGGTTAAAACTTGACCTCCGGGCAGAAAGAACAGACTGAAATAGCTGGCTTTACATCTCCATAGGCATTAAGCCCACATCAAAGCATCTGAAAATGTGGCTTCAGTTTCTCATTATTTGGGAGCTCCATCAAAGAATTGAACCTTTCCGTATGTCAGGTTGAAATATGTACCCTCAGTTGGCAATGTGCAGTTAATAGCCCTCCATTTCTCTGTTTCATCAGCGTTTATTCTTGATCTATCTCAAAGGCATGAATTCTTTCCCGGGTCCCATTATTCACTGCCTCACTTATGTTCGCAGGATTCATATTTTTTCTCCCCCCCCCCCCCCCCCCCCCCCAATGTCTTAATGAACTTGAAGCATTTCCTACTGAGCTCCGTTTCCTGCTCTTTTAAGTTTGCATTTATTTATTAAGATAACAATTATTTATTGGCCTCTGCTGTTGTCTCTTCTTCATCCCACTGCCTCTCAAAATACCTGACAGAGAGTGACTCAGTGGGCTGGGACAGTTCACCATAGAATCCATACGGTGTGGAAGCAGGCCATTCGGCCCATCAGGTCCATTCGGCCCATCAGGTCCATACCGACCCTTCGAAGCGCATCCCATCCAGTCCCACACCCCTACCATACCCGTGTATCCCAGCATTTCCCATGGATAACCCACCTAGCCTGCACATCCCTGAGCACTATGGGTCAGTTCAGCATGGCCAATTCACCTAACCTGCCCACCCTTGGACCGTGGGAGGTAACTGGAGCACCTGATGGCACATTTTACTGTGTCAGCAAGAGATACCAACTCCACACAGATAGTTGTCCGAGGGTGGGTTCAAACCCGGGTCCCTAACGCTGTTCGACCATGGTGCTAACCGCTGAGCCATCATGTGACTGCAAGATGTGAGCCTTTCCAGTAAGGCCACCATTTTTTGCCCATCTCTCAGATAATGGAGGGGCTTGCTGGGCCTTTGCATTTTTTGACAGACTGTTTGTTCATAATTGAAACCAGAACTCAGTTGTTAGGCAAGGTTTCTTAAGTGTTAGGGAGGAAAGGCTAGTTAGTTTGAGTCATGACATGGGAGCATCCACTTTGGCAACAGAGAACTAATTGAAAGTGGGGGAAGGGAACATAAAAGTAGGGATGTTTTATTACAGGTGTAGAGGGCATAACTGAGACCACATCAAGAGTACTGTATCCAGTTTTGGGTTGCCTTATTTAAGAAAAGACACAATTACATTGAAGCAAAGCCGAAAACGTTCACTTGACTGATTACTAGGAAGAGCGGTTTACTGGTAAGGAAGGCTTGGACAGATTGTGCCTATATCTATTGGAGTTTAGCAAAAAGTAGTGGTCTTTAATTTGATTTATTGTTGTTGTGTATACCTGAGTCGAGTGAAGAGCTGTGTTTTGCAAGCAGTAAGGCAGATCGTAGCAAACGAGGACATACAGATCGCAAGGTGCTTAGACGAGCAAGGCGCATGGGGCTATGGCTGCATAGGAGGTGCACAAGGCAAGATCCACATTAGATTAGATAGGTCCATTCAGTAGCCTGATAACAGCAGGGAAGAAGCTGTTCTTGAACCTGTAGGTGTGTGTGTGTGTGTGTGTTCAAGCTTCGGTATCTTCCTGACGGAAGAGGTTGGAAGAGAGCTTTACTGGGATGGGAGGGGTCTTTGATGTTGGCAAAGAGAAATGTAAATGCAGTCAGTAGATGGAAGGTTGGACTCTGTGATGGACTGGGCTGTGCACACAACTCTCTGTAGCTTCTTACAGTCCTGGGCAGAGCAGTTGCCATGTCGTTATGCACCTGGATAGAATGCTTTCTGTGGTGTACCTGTTAAAGTTGGTGAGGGTCCTGATGGACATGTAGAATATTCCTGAGCCACCTGAGGAAGAAGAGGCGTTGTTGTGCCGCCTTGACCGTCACACCTACATGGGAGAACCAGGACAGATTGTTGGTGATCGTCACTCCTAAACCTGTCACCCTCAACCCTCTCCACCTCCGCTCTTAATGAAGCGGGTAAGAGCTTTAGGGGTCCTGACAAAAATGAAATGCTGAAAGAACGTTTCCCCTCGTGGGAGAAATGAGAAGCAGGGGATAGAATGTAAATTTGGGGAATTCCCATTTAATATCAATGTCAAGATTGTTTCTCCAAATGTTTGAGTCTTTGGAACATCTTCCCCAGAGTAGAGTTAGAATTCTTGGCTATTTTTAAGGCGGCAATATATTTTAACCTAATTATTAGTCATGAAGCTATCAGTGGAAGCAAGAAATTGGAATTTAAGCCTGAAACCAGGTCAGCCTGAACGGCAGAGTGGGCTTGTGAGATTGAATGATCTATTCCTCCTTGATTCATATTAAGAAGGAGCAGCAAAGAAGGTTGCTAGCGAGATGAGTTTGTAAAGCCAGACACTCCAACTGGGGAAAAGCAGGGAATAAAAAATGAGATTAAAAAAAATACACAGACCTACCAGTTAGAATCATAGAATCCCTACAGTGTGAAAACAGGCCCTTCAGCCCAGCAAGACCATACCAATCCTCCAGAGAGTAAACCACCCAGACCCATTTCCCTACATTTACCCCTGACTAATGCACCTAACACAGGACAATTTGGCATGGCCAATTGACCTGGCCTGCATATCTTTTGGAATGTGGGAGGGAACCCACACAGACACTGGGAGAGTGTGCAAGCTCCACACAGACAGTCACCCGAGGCTGGAAGTGAATCTGGAGTCTCCCTGTCTCGCTCGCTCTCTCCCTGTCTCGCTCGCTCTCTCCCTGTCTCGCTCGCTCTCTCCCTGTCTCGCTCGCTCTCTCCCTGTCTCGCTCGCTCTCTCCCTGTCTCGCTCACTCTCTCCCTCTCTGTCTCGCTCGCTCTCTCTCTCTCTGTCTCGCTCGCTTTCTCTCTCTCTGTCTCGCTCGCTCTCTCTCTCTCTCTCTCGCTCGCTCTCTCTCTCTCTGTCTCGCTCGCTCGCTCTCTCTCTGTCTCGCTCGCTCGCTCTCTCTCTGTCTCGCTCGCTCGCTCTCTCTCTGTCTCGCTCGCTCGCTTGTGCTCTCCCTGTCTCGCTTGTGCTCTCCCTGTCTCGCTTGTGCTCTCCCTGTCTCGCTTGTGCTCTCCCTGTCTCGCTCGCTCTCTCTGTCTCGCGCTTTCTCTCTCTGTCTCGCTCTCTCTGTCTCTGTCTGTCTGTCTGTCTGTCTCTCTCTCTCTCTCTCTGTCTCATTTTCTAATTCTACTGTGAATCTGTATGCTGATATAGACAATTATTAGTAAAGGTTGTGACTACCCTTTTATATCGAAACTTTTGAAAAAGAGAGAATTTACATTGATATGGCAACTTTCACAACCTCAGGACTTGGGAAAGCACTTTCAGCCGAGGAATGCTTGTGAATGATAGACACTGAGTGCAAAGTGAGAATTGCAACAGTCGGTTTTCCCACAGCAAACTCTTGCAAATAGCAATGTGATAAGGGCTAGATAATCTGTTTCGAACAATAAACGTTGGCCCAGGAACTGAGAGAGAACTCGACTGCTTTTCTTCAGAGTAGTGCCTGGGATTGATCTGTTTTGATCTGAAATTGTTGATGAGACCTTTGGCTTAACTTAGCCCAGCTCTCAACTCAAGTCTGGATGAGGTTTCAGCTGCCTCACAAGTTGGAAGGAGGAATCCGTGCTGGGAATGCTGTTGTTTGTAATAGCATCTGGATGAAAATGGTGGTCTGATTTGTAACTTTGCAGATGAACAAAAATTGGTGGTGTTGTGGAAATTGAGGAACGTTGTCACAGGATGCAGGACGTACATCAGTTGGAAAGTTGGGTGGAGAAAAGACAGAGAGGGGGTTTAATCCAGATTAGTGTGAGGTGATGCATTTTGGGAAGTCAAATGCAAGAGGAAAATAAATGGCAGGATCCTTGGAGGTGTTGATAGAACATTGAATGTAGAATATTGCAGTGCAGTACAGGTCCTCGATGTTGCGCTGACCTGTGAAACCAATCTGAAGCCCATCTAACCTACACTATTCCATTATCATCCGTATGTCTATCCAACTATCAAATAAATGCCCTTAAAAGTTGGCAAGTCTACTACTATTGCAGAGAGAGTGTTCCACACCCATACTACTCTGAGAAAATTCCTACTACTTTGAGTAAGTAACTCCAAAACTGATATACAGGGGGTATTTGGGGTCCAAGTCCATAGACACCTTTCAAGTCTAACAGCATCCTTCCTGT
The DNA here is from genome assembly GCF_020745735.1 of Hemiscyllium ocellatum. Lineage (NCBI taxonomy): Eukaryota > Metazoa > Chordata > Chondrichthyes > Orectolobiformes > Hemiscylliidae > Hemiscyllium > Hemiscyllium ocellatum. The sequence goes on from NC_083416.1 coordinate 8,005,726, forward strand.
AGAATGGTGACCAGAATTGAATGCAGTATTCTAAAGGTGGCCACACCAATGTCCTGTATAGCCACAACATGACTTCTCAAGTCCTTTACTCAGTGTTCTGACCAATGAAGGCAAGCATGCTAAATGCCACCACCTTCACCATCCTGTCTACCTGCAATTCCACTTTCAGGGAACTGTGAACATGCTCCCCTAGATCTCTTTATTCAGCAACATTCCCCATGGCCGTTCCATTAATTCCTGTCCTGATTTACCTGACCAAAATGCAACACCTCACATTTATCTAAATTAAACTCCATCTCCCATTGCTTGATCCATCGGCCCATCTGAATGAGGTCCTTTTACTTGAGATAATGTTCGCTGTCTGATACACCACCAATTTTGGTGTCATCTGCATACTTACTAGCTATAACTCCTATGTTCACATCTAAATTATTTATATAAAACGGGGGATCGAGTACCCTCATGGTACACCACTGATCACCGGTCTCCAGTCTGAAAAGCAAACCTCAACCACCAGTCCCTATCTCTTACCTTCAAGCCAATTTTGTATCCAATTGGCTAGTTCCCACTGATCTAACTTTACTACCATGTGGAACCTTGTTGAACACTTAGCTGAAGTCTGTATAGACAATGTCCACCACTCTGCCTTCGTCAATCCTCTTTGTCAAATCTTAAGAAGAACTTTGTCAAGTTTGCAAGACGTGATTTCTCATGCACAATGCCATGTTGACTATCCATAATCAGTCCTTGCCTTTCCAAATGCAGGCAAATCCTATCCCTCAAAATTCCACCGCCCCCCCCACCTCCACCCTTGAACCTGCCCATTACTGATGTCAGGCTCACCAGCCTGTAGCTCCCAAGCTTTTCCTTACCACTTTTCTTAAATAATGGCACCACATTAGCTCCAGTCTTCCAACATATCACAGGCAGCACTATAGCTCTGTGGTTCACACTGCTGCCTCAAAGCACAAGGGACTTGGGTTAGATTCTGGCCTCGAGTGACTATGTGGAGTTTGCACGTTTTCCCTGTGTCTATGCAGGTTTCCTCCAGGTGCTCCGGTTTCCTCCCACAAAGATGCGCAGGTTAGGGAGAACTGGCCAAGTTAATTTGCCCATGGTGTTCAGGGATGTGTAGATTAGGTGCATTAGTCCTGGGAGATGTAGAGTAATAGGGTAGGGGAATGGGTCTGGGTGGGTTACTTTTCAGACAGTTGGTGTGGGTTTGTTGGTCCAAATAGCCTGTGTTTCACAGTGTGGGATTCTATGATTCGCTCTTGACTGTCACTGATACAAATATCTCAGCAAGCAGCTCAGTAATCTCTTCCCTTTGCTACTTCTCAGACTAGAAGGACACCATTTTGACTGGGACAACACAGGCATCTTAGGACAGGCGAAACAAAGACATGCACGAGAATTCTTAGAGGCATGGCATTCTAACCAGAACTCCATCAATAAACATATCAATTTAGATCCTATGTACCTTCCCTTGGGAAAAAAAGAACTGGATATGACATCGTGCACCTTGAGAAGTCAAGATCTATGAATAGAGAGGCGGGACATACCACCAGCACTTTACTAGAGACTCTCACTGATGATGTTAGCTAGTGTGGTGACAAAACCTCTGAAAACAAACCTTCCAGCTCAGCGAGCTAACTTTTACATACTTATCATCAACCTGAGCTACAAATCTTCTCAAAAATTGCCAAAGTGGTAATGTCCCTACCTCTGAAATAGGAGGCTTAGGTCAGGTCGTACCTGCTCCAGAGGATTGTAATGACATCTCTGATCAGAGATGTTGATTTAGAAAATATATCTCAGGTTGGTTTTTAACCAGTGATTTATACCCAATGGGAAGAGAGATGGAAGATTAGACAGAGAAAGGAATTGAGGTCTAAGTCAGTGATTGCTTTTCAAGGCCGGAAGGGAGTCAACAAGGTGAGTTGGCATGAGAGGAGGGTTCAAAGGTGTGTGCGGCTGAAAGATTGGATGGTGAGTTTGCGGATTCGGTGTACCCCAGGAGCAAAAGCCCCAGGCAGGGTCTTCTACAGTCTATGAAAACATGTACTGCTGCTGTATAGCACTCCCAGATCTCTCCTCTCAGACTCTGTGTTTGTCCACATATGTATGTTTGCAGGGAAAGGCTGAGATAGATAATTCTGGACTTCTGACTGACTGCAGTCGTGTGCCTCTTTGTATCAAGTCACGTACATCTGACGTGAAATGTCAATTAGAGACTTGACTTCGGGGAATATTTTGCCTGTCTGTGTAAACATAGCAATTTCAGGGCTGGAATTTGACCCAAGTGCACTCCTTTTCAACAATGATCAAATCTACATTTAATATACTTTGGACCAGTGCCCACTCTGACAGGAAATACCACCATCTGTCGTTTCCTAGCAAGAAAGGAGAAGTCCATAAATTTTCGTCAGTTTAGCGTAAAGACTCATCTCTTGGAAGTGGCCACTTTTTAGTTGCGTTTAATGAGCAAGACTTTGTTCATGGCTCTGGACATCTCTGGTAGACTTTTCACTCGAAATGTTTTCACAACTCGGAATCTGGTGACCCAGATTTAAACAGGCGCTCATGAAATAAACAGGAAGCATGGCTGGACAAACGGAGGGGCTGGCACTGACATGGGGTTTAAAGACAGACGTGGGGCTATATACAGGAATGGCTGTCTTTCATTGTTGGCTCTTGTTTGATGTATTTCCTATATCTGTCATGCACCTTCATGGAAACAAATCGCAAGGTCTCTGTCCATGGAAATAGCTGCTTGTCACAATCTCAACACATCAGTACATGAATGGGCTTGGAGGGATTATGGGCCAGGAGCAGGCAGATGAGACTAGTTTAGTTTGAGATTGTTCCGTATGGGCTGGCTGGACCGAAGAGTTTGTTTCTGTGCTATGTGATACTATCTGAACAGTCTCAACCATAGGAGACTGCTCAGCCACTCCATTAGTTAATATTGCCTGCCTCAGTGTCACTTCCTTGCACAATCTTTATATCCCTTCATGGCTTTGTCATCTAAATATTGCCATCTTGAACATGTTCAGTAATTGCATTTCTGTCTCTGGGATGGGGAATTCCAAAGATTTTACATCTCTCTTACATAAGAGAGGCGATGTCCTCGTGGTGTTATCACTGGACTGTTAATCCAGAGACCCAGGTCATGTTTAGATTTAGATTTATTGTCACATGTATATAAGAAAAAAGTGCTTTTCATGTGTTCTACACAAAGTGTCACCACACATTAGGGGAGGTGATGGCCTAGTGGTGTTATCACTGGACTGTTAATCCGGAGACCCAGCTCATGTTCTGGGGACCTGGGTTCGAATCCTAATATGTCAGAATTAAGAGTCTCATGATAACCATGAGTCAATTGGAAAAACCCATCTGGTTTGCTAATATCCTTCTAGGAAGGAAATTACCAGCCTTACCTGTTCTGACATACATGTGACTCCAGGCCCACAGCAAAGTGGTTGACACTTAACTGCCCTCTGGCCTGGCCAGAGACACCCACATCCCCGAATGAATTTAAAAAATAGATCGGTAATCAAATCCTTTATAATAGATTCTAATATTTCCCCTTTTTCTGGCGTCAAATTAATAAATTTGTAGTTTGCCCTGTAATCTCCTCCTCCTTCTCTTCCTACACTGGTGTTACACTTGCCCATCTCTAATCTGCAGGACGCTTCCCAGAATCAATCTGACCAATTGGGTAGCACGGTGGCACAGCGGTTAGCACTGCTGCCTCACAACACCAGAGACCCGAGTTCAATTCCCGCCTCAGGCGACTGACTGACTGTGTGGAGTTTGCACGTTCTCCCCATGTCTGCGTGGGTTTGCTCCGGTTTCTCCCACAGTCCGAAGATGTGCGGGTCAGGTGAATTGGCCATGCTAAATTGCCCGTAGTGTTAGGTAAGTGGTAAATGTAGGGGTATGGGTTTGTTGTGCTTCGGCGGGTCGGTGTGGACTTGTTGGGCCGAAGGGCCTGTTTCCACACTGTAAGTAATCTAATCTAATCTAATTCATCCACGATCTCTTGGAAGTCTCCTTCAACACTCTGCCTCTGTCGGCCTTTTCAGACACGCTTTTGTTTTGTTACTGGGATAATGCTCACCGTGTAGCCAACTCTCAGTTGTTGTTAATGGAGATTTAAACAAAACCAGCATCTCTGGTTCACCTTAGGGAAGGAAATCTGCCATCCTTATCCTACATGTGACTACAGGCCAAGCAAAAAAGTGGTTGGCACTCAACTGCCCTTTGAAAAGGCAAAGAGAGCATTCAGTTCAAGGACAGTTGGGGATACCAATGCCAACCAATGTGGGCGTGCAGCACAGTGGCACAGTGGTTAGCACTGCAGCCTCACAGCGCCAGAGACCCGGGTTCAATTCCCGCCTCAGGTGACTGACTGTGTGGAGTTTGCACGTTCTCCCCGTGTCTGCGTGGATTTCCTCCGGGTGCTCCGGTTTCCTCCCACAGTCCAAAGATGTGCGGGTCAGGTGAATTGGTCATACTAAATTGCCCGTAGTGTTAGGTAAGGGGTATATGTAGGGGTATGGGTGGGTAGCGCTTCGGCGGGTCGGTGTGGACTTGTTGGGCCGAAGGGCCTGTTTCCCTACTGTAAGTAATCTAATCTAAAACCTTGTTAAAATCCCGCGTGAGAATTTTTTTTAGAAAGAAATGGTCTTGGGCCTGTGATTGAGCTTCATTAGAGCCTGTCTGTGCAAGATTCAGTCAGAAGGAAAAAGAGAAATTGTGATTACGTTGGACATTTCAGAATCTGAGGACATCCTGGTACACTTGACGAGAATTGGAGTGTAATTCTAGGAAACTCAGCTACCAGTTTGTACATTGCAAGCTTCTACAAACAACAGTGTGATGATCAGTGATGTGCGTCAAGGGATAAATTGGGTAAAACTCTGGGGAGATATCACCTGTTTTTTTTATTAATTCAAAATCATACCAAGGGATCACTTACACCCTCCCGAGTGGGGCAGACAGGGCTGTGGATTTATATCCCTGTATGATTTCGAACAAAGGGATCATTCTGTGTTAAATTGGGTCAGTGACTGGGAGATGGCACTGCTGAGGGCCTTCAAAGAGAAACAGGTTTGGGTTTTCTAAGAAGTGCTGCTCGTGATGACTGGGGTCTGAGTGACTGTGATCAACAACACTGGGCTGCTTCAAACAGCATTTAATCATGGGCCACTTCAACTCCATGTTGTTATCCCTGGAATGGAGCCATTTTTGAGTCATGGTTATTTTTCTGTGTCAATGTGTGAGATGATAAAAGTTGCAAGCCAGTATGCGCAAAGTTTCTGTGCGTGCTTTAGCAGATAGATTTATTTTAATGCTGCTGTCCTTGTTAGATGACCAAATTACTAAGGTCTCTGTTAACTCTCATTAAATTGAGATGCAACCTTTTTTTTTCCCCAGAATTTTTATCTTCATTGCAGTTGTAACGGTGGAGTTGCATAATAGCTTTCCATAATATACTCTAGCTGCTTTTGTCCAGCAGCTGCTGTAGGGTGCAATAACTTCTATTCATAGAACATACCTTGTCCCACGACACGTACACCCGTGTGCACACGCACACCATTGAACCATTCTGACCTGGGGTTGTATTTTTGATTACTTCTCCCCCACTCCTGGTTGGACTGTTCCCTGTCATGGGAGTGTAGCAATGCAGAATGTAACTGTTTGACCCTTCAGTCCTGATAGAGTCATATCACGGAAACAGGGAGGGTAACTCAACCTGAACATTATTTGTATTCTGATTTCTCTCCACAGATGCTGCCAGATCTGCTGAGCTTTTCCAGCAACTTCTGTTTCTTTTTACAGAAACAGACCCTTCAATCCACTCGTCCAGGTATCCCAATCTAATCTAGTCTCGTTTGCCAGCACTTGGCCCATGTCCCTCTAACCTCTTCCCATTCATATACCCATCCAGATGCCTTTTTAAATGTTGCAATTGTACCAGCCTCCACCACTTCCTCTGGCAGCTCATTCCATACACGCATCACCCTCTGCATAAAAAAGTTGCCTCTTAGGTCCACTTTAAATCTTTCACCTCTCACCTTAACCCTATGCCCTTTACTTCTGGACTCCCCCACCATGGGGAAAAAAAACCTTAACTGTTTACCCTCTCCATGCACCTCATAATTTTATAAACTTGTACAAGTTCACCCCTCAGCTTCTAACATTCCAAGTAAAATAGCCTCAGCCTATTCAGCCTCGCCCGATAGCTCAAATCATCTAGCCCTGGCAACACCCTTGTAAATCTTTTCTGAACCCTTTCAACTTTTACAGCATCCTTCCTCTCACAGGGGAGGAAGCTGGCTTATAATTTTGTTGTAACTCACCATGTGATTTTTCCCCTAACAAAACAAAAACCACACATTATTCCGGCGTCCACAGATAGTCATCAGAAATGAGAATCCTGGGTCTTTTTTTCCCCCCTCTTCCTGCCTCAAATACTGAAATGGAATCTGTGATGATATAACCCAACAGTGAATCTTTGATCTGAGCAGCACAGTTGCTTACAACACTGAGTTAAGGTGTACCTCAGGGAACGGTGAACCAGAGGCATTGAGCAATATCATTTAGAAGAAGAAAAAAACAAACCCAAGTCTCGTTTTTCAACCCTTGGGCTGTGCTGAATGAAATGTTTGTTAGGAGGGGTGAATGTCACAAGTGGGATAAAGTAACCGAGCACTTGGGCGTGCATGAGCTGATCAAAAAGCAACTGTGTGTCTTTGTGAAGAGTAGCTAATTGTTAAGATTCCCCATTCTCTCCCCGTCCCCTCCCAAGACAAAACCTCTGAGGAGCACCCTGCTTCTGCTGCACATCTTTGGTATTGTCTAAATGGCATTGCGGCCATCTTTATTTCGGCCAAGCTGCATCGCTGATGCAGTCCTAGCCCGTATTTTTCAAAAATTTAGTCATGGGATGTGGGCGTCACTAGCTAGGCAGCATTTATTGCCCAGCCGGCGATTAAGAGTCAACCACGTTGCTCTGGGTCTGGAGCCACGTGTAGGCCAGACCAGGTAAGGATAGCAGGTCCCTTCCTTCCCTGAGTGAACCAGATGGTGTTTTTCCAACAATGGGTTCACAGTCATCATTAGAGTTCATTATTTCCATCATTATTATTTCCAGAGTTCAGGTCAGACCATCTGCCATGCTGTGGGATTTGAACATAGCTTCCTAGAATATATACCTGGGTCTCCAGATTAGTAGTCTAGCGACGAAAGCATGAGGCCATTGCCTCCCCGCTGTGATTAGCCGGTTAATCAATGGTAAAGAAATGCTGTGTCCAACTAGGGCTACCTATCGTACCAGCCTTATACTTTTTTTTAAACCCCCCGCAGGTCTTTAACCTGTGACCATGCAACAACATCTTCCCTCCAGATTCAATCAGGTACTAGGATTAGGCAGAGAGTGACTTTAACAAATGGATGTCAAAACCTGCCGATTGTCAGGCATTGTTTGTTCTGGCCCTGGTAATGATTTGTTGGTGTGCGCTGGTCTGAAAGTAAGTTGCATGTACCTGCTCCAGTCACCGTGAATCCCATCAGAGCTCCGTCTGCGAATAAATTACTGTCTGACTGACTCTACGGTCTCTTTCTCCTGAGAGTGTAATGGGCCTCAGCTGGAATGTGAAGCCCCTCATGAGTGATCAGCAGTGACAGTCTTCCTGCAGATGGGAGACTTAATAGAAAAGCTTTACTCTCTTAAAACCAAGTGTAAATGCTTACTCGCCCAAAGTCACTTGCCACAAATTTCTTGAAGCCGCACCTTCTATTGCGATTGCTCTGATTCCAAAATGGCCAATCTGTCATCTCAAACAGAGTCATCGAGTCCTGCAGCATGGAGACAGGACCTTTGGCCCAAACTGGTCCACGCCGACCAAAAATGTCCGTAGACGCTAACCCCATTTCCCTGCACTTGGCCCATATCCTTCTAATCCTAAATAGAAGAGGTTAATCCATAGCAAGCAATGTTTGATATGACACAAAGGTGATGTTGCTGGACTGGGAGTCACTGTTAGTTAATGAGCTACAACGAGTTGTTGAGTTAATGGGACTTGATGTGAATTTTGGGCAGCAGAGTTTCCCAAATGCTCCGTTTAATAAATGGTGCAACATGGGAGGTTGGGGTGGTGCTGCATTGGAATAAAACTGAGGTAACGCAGGCTTGAAAGGATAGAGAACTGCTGTTGCACTGTTATAACATTAATACCCCCTGCATTAGCTAAATGTGACAGCAACCTGCTCGTGATGCTATTGAAGCAAGACTCTGTTTTTAAAAGCACTCTGTACAGTCAGTCCTCCTGAAGAGACGGTGGTGATTTGTTTATTGAACAGCCAGTGAGCAGTTTGAGAAAGATCAGTGAGGATTCATGTTTATTATGCTGGGGGAATATGGAAGGGCTCAATGGACATAAATTTCTCTTATAAACAGATGTAATGGGGGAAGGGCTCCAGTATCACTTGAAATGTTTTGCCATGAAGTAATATCCCTTTGATTCTGACCCATGAGCACTGGCTCCCCTTGATCTTTGAGAAGCAAACAATCTCTTGCTGCTGACAGTATATTACTGTAGAACGGCCGTTGACATACCAAAGAAAGTCTCAGCTAATGCTAAGCTCTTTACCGCTTTTTGATTAATTACAAGATGTGAGTGTCACTGGCCAGGCCAGCTTTTATTGCTGTTAAGGACCAACCACATTGCTGTGGGTCTGGAGTCGAATGTAGGCCAGACCAGGTTGGGATGGCAGTTTCCTTCCTTAAAGGACATTACTGAGTCCAGGTTTTCCTGACCCTCAGCATGGTTTCACAGTCATCATTAAACTCTTAATACCAGATTGATTTTGTGCTTTGACAAAGGGTCAGGTAGCCTCGAAACGTCAGCTCTTTTCTCTCCTGACGGATGCTGCCAGACCTGCTGAGATTTTCCAGCATTTTCTCTTTTGATTTTTTTTTTCCCACTGATTTCAAATCCCACCACCTGCCCTGGCAGGATTTGAACCCAAGTCCCCGCTTCATTATAGAACATTACAGCTCAGTACAGGCCCTTCGGCCCTCGATGTTGCACCCACCTGTAAAACCGGTCTGAAACCCATCTAGCCTATGCTATTCCATTTTCATCCATACGTCTATCTAATGCCATTTAAATGCCCTTAAATTTGGCGATTCTCCACTGTTGCAGGCAGGGTGTTCCATGTCCCTACTACTGAGTAAAGATCTGGATTTTTATCTGGATCTCTGGATTAATAGACCAGCAATAATACCACGAGGACATCGCCTCCCCTCTAATCTGGTGTATTGTTGATCCATCAAACCCTGCTTGACAGCATTTTATTTCCTCCTGTATAAAACATTGGTCTTTCCATTCCTGCTGTATGTATTTTGGCAATGGCTGACCAATCTGTCTGCCTCACCTCTCCCATATTTTCAACACTCCAAGCTCAGTTAGTCATGAGGTACCTCCTTAGTGCGTCGTATCCCCTGAACAAACGTCGTGTCTTCAAGATGCCCACAGACATTGAGAAGCTCAAGTGCCTTTGACATGGATAATGTTTAAATGTGCTCCATTTAAGTTCAGAGCCTCTCCGATAAGTCCCAGGTTCTATGCTATCCAAGTGACTGGACTCTGCACTTTTATGACCAGGTGAGGAGGGCTGAGACAGCAGCCCCCAAACCACTCCACCCCACTCCTCCCCACCCCTTTTAGTTGTTTCCACTTGTGGGAGAATCCGAAGCTGGGGAGAGAGAGGGAGAGAGAAAGAAAGAGAGTTAGACCCTGTGAGAGATAGAGATAATGCTCCCAGGAGGGATTTCTCACAGTAGTGGTAAAAAATGAACTATCAATTTTTGATTTTAGTAATAAATAATTTTCATACCTAAGACGTCCTGGGCTAAAATGTCCCCCCACCACAAGAGAAAGGAATGCAATATTAAAATAGTCATCTGTGTTCGGCATCACAAAATTTGTCCTGCTTGAATTTACACGCGTATAATAAGGTGTATACATTAAATATGCAAAGTTGTCTTCATATATCAGTTTGGGAAGAAAATAGAACTAGGCTTGAGAATATACAACTGAACCATATTTTAACAGCTTCTCTGCCAAGAAAGAACTGATACTTCCAGTGATGTTGATAAACTTCACAAATGGGCCATCCTTTCCCATGGGCCTTGCCAGCGAGAGTTCCACGTCAGCCTAGGTTGAGGTCTATTGTTATCACTTCTTGGGTTTTCCCAGCAATGGTAACTGGGAACATGGAGAATTGTCTCACTTTCTGCCCAGAGCATGGACAGAGCAGCACAATGACTGAATTCAGCTCATCGAGTGAGGGTGAAAGTTTAGACCTGGGTTTGTGCAGCTAAACTAACCCGAACATTCATTCATTCATTCAATTCTTTTTGTTCTCTCCATGCTTCAGTAATGCCAGATTGCACTTAAATGTGAACCAAAGAAAACATGTTAGACTCCCAGAGCAAAGCCATTAACATCGGGGAGAGAATGATGTGTCAACTTACTGAAAATAACCCTTCACTGCAATATTATTTTTACAACCCTTCCCAGAGGACTCCCATTAATATTTTTATGTTGCCATCTCTGAAATTGAAATCTTGAAGCAGCTTTTAAAATGCTTGTGCTCGGCAGGTGGTTATAGTTAAATGCCGACAGTGTCTTCAGACTTTGAGATGCTTGCCTCTTCAATCACCTGAAGAGACCAGCGCTGGAATTTTACACAAAGTTGGTGGTCTTGCTGTTTCTCTCGTTTTTCTGCCACCTCCCTGAGCTGAAGGGAGGACTGCAGATGCTGGAGAGTCAGCGTCGATAAAATGGAGAGCTGCAGAAAGCACAGCAGGTCAAGCAGCATCCAAGGACCTGGAGAATTGACATTTTAGGCAGGAGCCCTTCATCAGGATTGGGGAGGGGTAAAGGGGGCTGAGAGATAAATAGTGGGGTGGGGAGGGGGGGGCAAGGTAGTTGGGATGGCAATTGGTGGATGCAGGTAGGATGTGATGGAGATTGGGAAGGGTGGAGTGTAAAGGTGTGAAGGAGCGTCCGAGGCTGATTAGATTAGATTAGATTACTTACAGTGTGGAAACAGGCCCTTCGGCCCAACAAGTCCACACCGACCCGCCGAAGCGCAACCCACCCATTCCCCTACATTTACCCCTTTACCTAAAACTAGGGGCAATTTAGCATGGCCAATTCACCTGACCCGCACATCTTTGTGACCGTGGGAGGAAACTGGAGCACCCGGAGGAAACCCACACAGACACGGGGAGAATGTGCAAACTCCACACAGTCAATCGCCTAAGTCGGGAATTGAACCCGGGTCTCTGCTGCTGTGAGGCAGCAGTGCTAATCACTGTGCCACCATGGCGCCCACGAGGGGTGACCTTATAGAGGTTTATAAAATCTTGGGGGACATGGATAGGAAAAATAGACAAAGTCGTTTCCCTGGGGTGGGGGTGTCCAGAACTAGAGGTTTAGGGTGAGAGGGGAAAGATATAAAAGACCTAAGGGGCAAATCTTTCATGCAGAGGGTGGTACGTGTATGGAGTGAGCTGCCAGAGGAAGTGGTGTAGGCTGGTACAATTGCAACATTTAAAAGGCATCTGGATGGGAATATGAATAGGAAGGGTTTAAAGGGATATGGGCCAAGTGCTGGCAGGTGGGACTAGAGTAGTTTAGGCTATCTGGTCGGTATGGACGAGTTGGACCAAAGGGTTTGTTTCTATGCTGTACATCTCTATGACAGGTTAGGTCAGGTCAATGGGATAAGGTTGCGAGGGCGGGCTGGACCTGGGATGGGGTTGGGGGGGGGGGGGGGTGGGGAGATTTGCAAGTTGGTGAATTCTATGTTGAGGCCATAGGGTTGTCATCTCCGAGGTGGAAGATGAGATTTTCTTCCTCCAGTTTGCACGTGGCATTATTTTGACGGTGGAGGAGGCCTACGATGGACAGGTCTTCGGGAGAGTGGGAGGGGGAGTTGCAAAAGCTGGCAACTGGAAGGTGGGGTTGATTGGAGCATACGGACCAGAGATGTTCCCTGAATCAGTCCCTGAGTTTGTGCTCTGTCTTTCCAATGTAGAGGAGACCGCGTTGGAAGCAGGAAATATACATGAATCCAGCGGAGATGTCAGAAATGAGCTCTTCCTGATTGGAGAGGGAGAAATGGCTCAGAGCTGTAGTCCCAGCAGTGCCATTGGGTGGCATGGCCATTGCTGAGCCTATCACCAACCATCCAAACAAAAAGAGATACTGTAGATCCGGACCTATAGGGGGCAGCAATGGCTAGTGCTATTATTGCTGGACTGTTAATCCAGAGACACAAATCATGTTCTGGGGACCCAGTTCAAATCCCACCATGGCAGATGGTGATAGTTTAATTCAATAAATATCTGGAATTAAGACTCTAACGAGCACCATGAGTTGATTGTCAGAAAAACCCATCTGGTTCACTAATGTTCTTTAGGGAAGGAAACTGCCATCCTTACCTGGTCTGGCCTACATGCGACTCCAGACCCACAGCAATGTGGTTGACTCTTAACTGTCCTCTGGGCAATTAGGGATGAGCAATAAATGCTGGGCCTAGCCAGTGACTCCCTCATCCCCTGAATGAATGACGAGAAATGAGACAAGGAGGGCTAGCTGAGCGGAGTTTGGAGCAGTGTAAGGGTGCTGGATTGGGCTAATGTACGGAGTCAGGAGAGACCATGGGGAGGTGGTGGGGGAGTTGTGAGGCCACCATTGGGCAGAGGGCAACCTGTACCCACAATCAAGACTATGGGCTGCACCCATTGTTGTTTTGATTTGATTTGGATTCCATTTCATTTATTGTCACATACTGAAATACAATGAAATGTGTTCAATTGTGTGCTATCCAGAGAAATCATACCTTACACAAATACATCAGGGTAATAGAACAGAATGCAGAATATAGTGTTAAAGCTACAGAGAAAAATCAACTCTAATAAAGGAGAGGTCTATTCGTAGGTCTGCTCACAACGGGGAAGAAGCTGTTCTTCAATCTGTTAGTACATGTTTTCAAGCTTTTGAGTGACCTTTAGTTGACCATTTAATGGTCCCAGTTAACCCATGAACTTTCCTCCGGTCTCAGTCAGCATCCGAGCCACCAATCCTGTCTGCCCATGGATGGTGAGCTGCCCCTTGGCACAGTGAGTTGTGCCCTTGGCTCATCCAGTCTACATAAATAAGAACTTAGGACAATTCCTGGTGTGGTCCTGGAGTCTACTTCATTTGATCTGTTTGGCTGGATTGCAATTCCTAAAGAATTATTGCTGTGCCTATTGTTTGAAAATCTCAGTATGGATATTTTTTTTTGTTGATTTGGTTTGTTTACAAGTACTTAATTGAAGCATTCTATCACCATACGATGCCATCCAAATCAAAATGACACAAAGCCATCCCTTCTTCAGAATAAGACGGAGGTTTTAGTAGCGGTCTCCCAGAGCTGTCTTTACTTAAGCTTGTCATCACTCTGTGTTATGTTTTCCATTGTCTGTTAATTATTGCTACTCCCTCCCATATGTACTTGCCCCAGGCCGTCTTCATCTGACTCCGAAGAGAGTCTGCACAATTTCGCAATATACGCTACCACTATGCTTTCACCTAGTTGCCTCTGTTTGATACAGTGTGGACTGACTGTTCTGGGAAGGCAGTGGACTCTGGGCACCTCGACGGTAAAATTTAACAATACAGTTGGCACCAAATGGGCACTGCTTGATCAGCTGCTGCTTCATACAATCTGCCTTTATAACTGGTTCCATTTATACCTGAAGAATGAAACGTCAGAGAGGTGTCTCGGGGGAATGTCAATACTGTACTTTGGCCAAATCAGATCCCCCCCCCTCACCCGTATTACAGGTCACAAAAATAGTGATGCTATTGGATGCCCTGTATTCTTATGAATACCCTTCCTCCATTCTGTTTGATGAGCTTTCACTGTTAAATACCCTCCCTCCACCCTGTTAGTGCCCTCTCCCCATTAAATACCCTCCCTCCACCCTGTTAGTGCCCTCTCCTCATTAAATATCTTCCCTCCACCCTGTTAGTGTCATCTCCCCATTAAATACCCTCCCTCCACCCTGTTCGGTGCCCTGCTTTGAATGGAATGGACCTAAAGAGGGGATTGCTATAAAGTGACAATGGCATTTTGTTGCTGAGCTATGTTTCTTAAACAGGACCTTAACAGTGAAATTCCATTCTGATTTTTAAACAAATCCTGTGAGAAAAGCTGTACCTGCCTTTGACAAAATACTCCCCTCCCACCCTTGGGACTGCCAACATCTGGGCAGTAGGAGCAGTCTTTGAAGGTTTCCCAAGATCTGCCAAGCTATGTCGCAATCTGAGCTGTTCCCCACCCTCCCCTATTACCCACACAGCCGTGAAGTGCTTACCCTCTGCTGGGCAGCCTGGCTGAGAAGGTCCAGCTGTATTTGCAGCAGGTTAATTCTTTGAGCTGCATGTCTCAACCCACAGCTTGGGGTGTTGCAATAGCAGAGTTGGCACAAGGAAACATAGAATCCCTACAGTGTCGAAACAGGCCCTTTGGCCCAACAAGTCCACACCGACCCTCCAAAGAGTATCCCACTCAGACCCATTCCCCTACCCTATTACTCTACATTTCCCCCTGACTAATGCACCTAACCTACACACCCCTGAACACTACGGGCAATTTAGCAATGATCAATCCACCTAAACTGCACAACTTTGGACTGTGGGAGGAAACCGGAGCACCCGGAGGAAACCCACACAGACACGGGGAGAATGGGTAACCTCCACACAGTCAGTCACCCAAGTATGGAATTAAACCGGGGTCCCTGGTGCTGTGAGGTAGCAGTACTAACCACTGAGCCACCTACGTGACCAAGTCTAATTCACTGTATGAGACCTGAAGGGCTTATGTCCGAAATGTCAGCTCCCCAGCTCCTCTGATGCTGCCTGACTTGGTGCAGTTTTCGAGCACCACACTTTTGCCTCTGACTCTCCAGCTTCTGTAATCCTCACTTTCTCCAGAGTTCCTTTCCATCCCAGCCCAGCCTGTCAAGGCAGTGCGAGCCCAGAATGTCCGGGTTTTGTAACAGACATCTCACACTCTGGGTTCATCTGCATTCCCTGACAGAGTGGCTATGGATTGGGAACTCTGGATGCCGCAGTACTATCTGATCGCTTCTACTGGGGTGGCATGGTGGCTCGGTGGTTAGGGACCACAGCACCAGGGACTCGGGTTTGATTCCAGCCTTGGGCGTCTGTGTGGAGTTTGCACATTCTGCCTGTGTCTGCGTAGGTTTCCTCCAGGTGCTCCGGTTTCCTCCCACAATCCAAAGGTGTGCAGGTTAGGTGAATTGGCCATGCTAAATTGCCCATAGTGTTCAGGGATGTGTAGGTTTGGTGCAATAGTCAGGGTCGGTGTGGACTTGTTGAGCTGAAGGGTCTGTTTCCACACTGTAAGGATTCTACTCCATTGTGTTTGGCCAACTTGCAGGGACGCAGCTTTGAAATTCAACCCTTTTTAAGTCTCTGTTTTATTGCCTGATAAAAGACAACTATTTCTTTTGCTCTTAAAAGTATGCTTGGGCTCATTATTCCGTGCCGGCCAGGAGAGTGCTGGCCTTAAATTCAGATCCAAACTCATTCTGATGAAGGTTACGCCCACTGTTTTGTTCCTGTCCCACCTTTGCAGAAAATTCTGCTCATAATTCCAACAGGCAGACACATACTATCTCTTGTCTCACTGTTGGTGGCCTTAATAGTATTGAATTGTTTCTCTCATCTCGGAGAGTAAGTAATCATTTTCTCCCCTCGTGTTTCTGATTTGCACTGAAGTTCAGTTCTACAGCTGCCTCCAACTGTTAGCTGGGGCAGGTTATTCCTAGGGAGGACATTTCTAGAAGCATGGCATTCCAATCGGAACTCTATCAACAAACACATTGACCCCCATTTCCCAACCCCTGAGAAAAAGAACAGGAAATGACTTCACCTTGGGAAATGATATCACAGGAAATGGCATCACCAACCCAAACATTTCAATAGGAAGCAAGAGTCATCTGCAGTGCTTCGTCCAGAGGCTCACTGAAGATGTTACCTAGTATGGTGACAAAAGTTCTGAAAAGGAACCTTTCAGCTCAGCAAGCAAGCCGACATCCAGGGTATTTTACCAGTGCCCAACCCTGGCCTTATATCAACTCCCCCTGTGAGGTTTCATGATTAATGATGGGGAAATGGAGAGACACCAGTGATCTTCCTTGCCCTGGTGAAGTGCTATTAGCAATGATTCACTTTGTAGCCAGGCTGAAAGTGGATTGGATGGGATCAAAATGGGCATCATCCTCACTCCTGGGTTATTGCCTTCGCTACACCAGCCTTATTACCGACGCTTTTGTGGAAGGTGGACGTCATCAATTGGGCCAGCATTTCTGACCCCATCCCTCATTGCTCTTGAGAAGGTGATGCTGATGCATCACCCTCAGACAATATAGTCAGCACATTGTGGTCTGTTCCCTGGTATTATTATGAACTGGTTGTGAGACTTTGACCCGGGAGTGATAATTACCGTGTATACTCGATTAATAGTCGAATTTTTTGGGCTACTTTTTAAGGTTAATTTTAGGGGGGGGGTTGACTGTTACATGGATACTATGAGGGGCTGAAATTCATGCCCGTTGAAATTCATACCATTTCATTAGCAGAAGCCCAATTGACCTCTAAATGAATAAAAACAAACAAATTATTGATAATTCTGAAAACTCGGAGCAGAGCTCAACAGGCAGCGGACTGGAAGACCAGGAACAGAACAAAATGGGCAGACTGAAATACTGGAGTGGGATGTGACAGCCAGTACACTGACTCATAAACGTTGATCTGTTATCTGTGGAGAACTAGGGTTGACCTTTACACAAGATATATGGAAAATTCCAGGTTATTTGTCCAAAAATAGGTGGTCGACTTTTACATGAGATCAACTATTACTCGAGTACGAACGGTATATTTCCAAGTGAGGATGGTGAGCAGAGATTGCAGATGATGCTGTTCCTGTATATTCGCTGCCTTTGTTGGAGAATCTGCCTGTTTGTGAGGTTGTGCAATTTTAGATTAGATTACCTCCAGTGAGGAAACGGGCCCAACAAGTCCACACTGACCCTCTGAAGAGCTTTCCTGAAGAAGGGCTCATACCCGAAACGTCGATTCTCCTGCTCCTTGGATGCTGCCTGACCTGCTGCGCTTTCCCAGCAACACATTTTCACCTCTGAAGAGCAACCCACCCAGACCCATTCCCCGACATTTACCCCTGACTAATGCACTATGGGCAATTTAGCATGGCTAATTCACCTGACCTGCATATCTTTGGACTGTGGGAGGAAACCGGAGCACCCGGAAGAAACCCACGCAGGCACTGGGGGAATGTGCAAACTCCACACAGACAGTTGCCCAAGGCGGGAACTGAACCCGGGTCTCTGGTGCTGTGAGGCAGCCATGCTAACCACTGAGCCACCGTGCCGCCCTCCTTTTTAATCTGTCAGCCAGGGCTCCCTGATGAACAGCCCCAATCAGGGAACTCCGATTCTGTGAGGTGGAGTTGGCTGAACTGGTTGCAATCACTGCACACAGTGCTGGATTCACAGTGGAGGGAATTAATAACTAGCACGAGGGGACATGATTACAAACTGATAGATAAAGGACAGATGTCAGGTAGTTTCTTTACCCAGAGAGTAGTAGAGGCATGCAACGTCCTGCCTGCAACAGTAGTAGACTCGCCAACTTCAAAGCTATTTATATGGTCACTGGATAAATATATGGATGAAAATGGAATAGTGTAGGTTGGATGAGCTTCAATTGGTTCTAAAGGTCGGTGCAACATCATGGGCTGAAGGGCCTGTACTTTGCTGCAATATTTTATGTTAAAGGTGTTCTTAAAGATGGTAGATGAGGTACCAATCCAGCAGCTGTGCCCAGATGGCGCATTAGTCTGAGCTTGGGAGTATTCCTGACATGTGCCTTGTAGCTGGTGGACAGGCCTTTGTGAGTCAGGAGAATCTAAATTTGTTCTTATAGCCATGATGTTTATGCAGAGACAAACAAAAACTGTAGATGCTGGAATATAAGGTAGACAGGCAGGAGGCTGGGAAGAAGGGTTTATGCCCGAAACGTCGAATCTCTTGTTCCTTGGATGCTGCCTGACCTGCTGAGCTTTTCCAGCAACACATTTTCAGCAGGAGGCTGGGAGAACACAGCAAGCATCAGGAGGTGGAAAGGTCGAAGTTTCAGATCTAACCTTTCTTCAGGACTGGGGGTGGGTGTTGGGGGCGGGGAGGGGAGAGGGTGGGGGAAGGTTTTTTGGTGGGGAAAGGTAAGCACAGGTAGAGGGTATGACCTGGTTAGTCGATGGGAGGAATGAATCCAGTTGGTGGCAGAAAGCAGTGGGAGGGAGACAGGGATGGAAAGGGAGGTCATTTGAACTTGGAGATCTCAATGTTGAGTCATCCAGGCTGTAGGCTGCCCAGGCAAGAGATGAGGTGTTGATTCTTCAATTTGCACTTTGATTCATTTTGGCAATGGAGGAAGCCGAGAATGGTGTTGACGGAAAGGTAGTGGGAAGGGGAATTAAAAAGCGTGGTGATCAGGAGCCCAGATTGCACCCGGCTGTGTTGGTTGGCGAGACATTGTCCTGAGTTTACGGTTTGTAGTTATCTGGCTAGTCCCAGTTTCTGGTGAGTGGTGAGCCCCAGGATGTTTGAGAGCGGGTTAGTGTTACACTAACCTTAAAGGGAAGGGATATTGAAGCAAGTGCTCGACACAGTTTGATCTAACCATCACCTGAGTGTAAACATTCGTCCTTTGTTCAGTTTTAATTTGAATGTTCTTTCCCCCAGGCTGTGGAGTACAACATCTTTGAAGGAACAGAGTTGTGTGGAGCTCCTGTTGTCGTCATCAGTCAGGGCAAGATTGTGCTGGAAGATGGGAACCTCCATGTCACTCCGGGAAGCGGCCGCTTTATTCCCTGCAAGCCTTTTGCAGACTTTGTACACAAGCGCATCAAGGCACGAAAGCAGGTAAGGCAGTCTCTATGTGTGAACCTGCAGCTTTATAATCGTCGTCTTTCCCGGTTCCCTGTGAAGGGCCCGCGGGTGATTTTAAGAGAAAGTGAGGACTGCAGATGATGGAGATCAGAGTCAAAACGTGTGGCGCTGGAAAAGCACAGCAGGTCAGGCAGCATCTGAGGGGCAGGAGAGTCGACATTTTTCAAGCATGATCTCTTCATCAAGAATGTCATTCCTGATAAAGAGCTTACACTCGAAACATCGACTCTCCTGCTGCCCAGGTGCTGCCTGACCAGCTGTGCTTTTCCAGCGCCACACTTTTTGCCAGCGGGTGATTTTAACCAAGTTAAACACATCATCCAGGCAGCAGGGAGCTGCTCTCCCTGGGATTTACATACAAAGGGAACTGGCTAGCATGGCAAGTTATCACTCAGCACGACAATGGGGCAGCTCTTGTTTTTGCAAACGTGTGTTGAGTGATTGAGAGTTGATTAACATCAGGGATGAAATGCTGGTCGGGGTAACATGAGTGAGTATGCTGCTTGGTGTATTTGGCAAATGACAGAAGGGTTACAACATTGAAAAGACATTTGGACCGGGAGATGACAGGGTTAGGGTTAGACAGATGTGCAGGTAGTTGGGGCTGAGAGAGAGTGGATGCGTGTGTGTCTGAGAGAGAGAGAGAGAGAGAGTGGATGCGTGTGTGTCTGAGAGAGAGAGAGAGAGAGAGAGAGAGGATGCGTGTGTGTCTGAGAGAGAGAGAGAGAGAGAGAGAGTGGATGCGTGTGTTTCTGAGAGAGAGAGAGTGGATGCGTGTGTGTCTGAGAGAGAGAGAGAGAGAGTGGATGCATGTGTGTCTGAGAGAGAGAGAGAGAGAGAGAGAGAGTGGATGCGTGTGTGTCTGAGAGAGAGAGAGAGAGAGAGAGTGGATGCATGTGTGTCTGAGAGAGAGAGAGAGAGAGTGGATGCGTGTGTGTCTGAGAGAGAGAGAGGATGCGTGTGTGTCTGAGAGTGAGAGAGAGAGAGTGGATGCATGTGTGTCTGAGAGAGAGAGAGAGAGAGAGAGAGTGGATGCGTGTGTGTCTGAGAGAGAGAGAGAGAGAGAGAGTGGATGCATGTGTGTCTGAGAGAGAGAGAGAGAGAGTGGATGCGTGTGTGTCTGAGAGAGAGAGAGGATGCGTGTGTGTCTGAGAGTGAGAGAGAGAGAGTGGATGCGTGTGTGTCTGAGAGAGAGAGAGTGGATGCGTGTGTGTCTGAGAGAGAGAGAGAGAGAGAGAGTGGATGCATGTGTGTCTGAGAGAGAGAGAGAGAGAGTGGATGCGTGTGTGTCTGAGAGAGAGAGTGGATGCGTGTGTGTCTGAGAGAGAGAGAGGATGCGTGTGTGTCTGAGAGTGAGAGAGAGAGAGTGGATGCGTGTGTGTCTGAGAGAGAGAGAGTGGATGCGTGTGTGTCTGAGAGAGAGAGAGAGTGGATGCGTGTGTGTCTGAGAGAGAGAGAGAGAGAGTGGATGCGTGTGTGTCTGAGAGAGAGAGAGAGAGTGGATGCGTGTGTGTCTGAGAGAGAGAGAGAGAGTGGATGCGTGTGTGTCTGAGAGAGAGAGAGAGAGAGTGGATGCGTGTGTGTCTGAGAGAGAGAGAGAGAGAGTGGATGCATGTGTGTCTGAGAGAGAGAGAGAGAGAGTGGATGCGTGTGTGTCTGAGAGAGAGAGAGAGAGTGGATGCGTGTGTGTCTGAGAGAGAGTGGATGCGTGTGTGTCTGAGAGAGAGTGGATGCGTGTGTGTCTGAGAGAGAGTGGATGCGTGTGTGTCTGAGAGAGAGTGGATGCGTGTGTGTCTGAGAGAGAGTGGATGCGTGTGTGTCTGAGAGAGAGTGGATGCGTGTGTGTCTGAGAGAGAGTGGATGCGTGTGTGTCTGAGAGAGAGTGGATGCGTGTGTGTCTGAGAGAGAGAGAGAGTGGATGCGTGTGTGTCTGAGAGAGAGAGAGAGAGTGGATGCGTGTGTGTCTGAGAGAGAGAGAATGGGTGCGTGTGGGTGTCTGAGAGAGAGGGTACATGTGTGTCTGAGAGAGAGAGAGACCGTGGGTGCGTGTCTGTCTGAGAGAGGGAGAGAGAGAGACCGTGGGTGCGTGTCTGTCTGAGAGAGGGAGAGAGAGAGACCAGTGAGTGGGGCGTGTGTGTGTCAGAGAGAGAAAGAGAGTGAGTGGGTGTGAGTCTGAGAGAGCGAGAGTGGGTCCGTGTGTGTCTGAGAGAGAGAGTGGGTGTGTGCGTGTGTGTCTGAGAGAGCGCGCAAGTGGGTGGGTGTGTGTCAGAGAGAGAGTGGGTCCGTGTGTGTCTGAGAGAGAGAGAGAGCGAGTGGTTGCGCGTGTGACAGAGAGAGAGAGCGAGTGAGTGGGTGTGTGTCTGAGAGAGAGTGAGAGGGGTTGCGCGTGTGTCTGAGAGAGGGAGAGTGAATGGGTGCATGTGTGTCTGAAAGAGAGAGAGTGGGTGGGTGGGTGTGTGCGAGAGAGAGAGAGTGGGTGCGCGTGTGTCTGAGAGAGAGTGAGTGGGTGTGTGTCTGAGAGAGAGAGAGTGGGTCCGTATATGTCTGTGTGAGAGAGAGAGAGAGAGAGTGGTTGCGCGTGTGTCTGAGAGAGGGAGAGTGGGTGGGTGGGTGTGTGTCAGAGAGAGAGAGTGGGTGGGTGGGTGTGTGCGAGAGAGAGAGCGGGTCCCTGTATGTCTGAGAGAGACAGAGAAAGAGAGACCGTGAGTGGGTGCGTGTGTGTCAGAGAGAGAGAGTGGGTGGGTGGGTAGGTGTGTGAGAGAGAGAGCTAGTGAGTGGGTGCGTGTGTGAGAGAGAGAAAGTGAGCTGGTGCGTGTGTGTCTGAGAGAGAGAGTGGGGGTGGGTGCGTGTGTGTCTGAGAGCGAGAGTTGGTGGGTGCATGTGTGTCTGAGAGAGAGCGTGAGTGAGTGGGTGTGTGTCTGAGAGAGAGAGTG